>NW_022158703.1:118457-775693 GCF_000260195.1 Fusarium odoratissimum NRRL 54006 | reverse complement strand
GTCTTCCAATTGTAGATATACTTGGGTGTCCTATTGTATAGGTATACGGCAGCACGCCAGATCTCAACCCAAAGGAACGAAGGCAGCTTTGCTCCGATTCTCATCGCGCGAGCTTTCTCCTTGATCACACCCCCCGAGCGCTCTGCGCCGCCATTTTGACTTTAGGCATATGGCGCGGAGGGCTCTAGGCGCATCCCGTGTTTAATACTGAGGAAGTCACTTACCTGGTGACTATCCGGGATCTCATTATCACACTCGATGACTTCGGGCCTACACTGGAGTTATCGCTCTAGTGTTCTGAGTAGATGCTCAAGTGCACCGATAAGCGTTGGTGCAGTTCGATCAGGAAGATAATAGTCCCAGATATAGCCAGAGTAACAGTCGGTGACCAGCATAGCTGAAGTGTAGCCTGGATCCCCACTCATGTCGTAGAAATCAATAGCAAGTCGGATTCCAGCCTTCTCAGGTGGAACTCGTCTTTATCGACGGACTTGGCGCTTCACCTTCGCCATTCCGCAAACATCACACTCAACCGTGGAGATCCCTCTGATCTTCACCCCCCGAGATTAGCCCACGAGGTGCTTGAGTACTTCAGGCCCTGGGTGTCCAAGTCAAAGGTGCCAAAAGGCTTCGTCTCCACTGCAAGGAGGGCGTTTAGTCCACGA
Organism: Fusarium odoratissimum NRRL 54006; assembly: GCF_000260195.1. NCBI lineage: Eukaryota > Fungi > Ascomycota > Sordariomycetes > Hypocreales > Nectriaceae > Fusarium > Fusarium odoratissimum. The sequence continues at coordinate 775,028 of NW_022158703.1, read as the reverse complement.
ATCATACTGTTTCCGTTTAGCTAGGAATGCTGCTGCTGTTATTGACTTGTCGATATACTCCAGTACGTACTGGTCGAAATGATCCGTCAATGTGCAGAGGATTGAATCATCTTTCCTGCGGATTTGGTTGTTGTTCCCTTTGGTATCCCAGTAGTAGCCCCTTTTCCGCAACTGGCGGTATGACACAATATTGCATGCAAAGTTTATGCAATAAGCTACATCTCGCAATCTGAGAAGAGAGGGCCCTTGGGGTCCTTGAACGCAAATATCCACGTTCCCGTACCCGTGAATGGCCACTGGTGACTCCCCTGCATAGACGAAGTCTCCAGACGGTGCCGGTTAGTAGTTAAGGAACCTGCATACTTCATTAAAGATATGGATTATCGATCCAGAGTCAAGGATAGCAGAATGTCTGAGAGGGTAGGGGGCACAGTTGAAGGCTGCAATAAAGTTATGCATCACTAGGTAGGTTGCCTTAACGTGTGCCATACCCCGCCCAAGTCACTCGTCCTAAGTGGTTCTATCTCTACTTTTAGACAATCATTTAACTTCCTCCACCAAACCAATATCATTCTTAAGACGGTCATTTATTAATCGTTATATCGCTTAGTTAGGCTCCCATCCTTCGGCTTTCTGGGCTAGGAATAAGTACCAGCAGCCTTTCCAGTCATGGAAACCTAAACATCCTCGACAGGTAGGGCCATCCGGGTTCGGATTGACGGTCGTCTCTGCTCGTTTTCGTTTTGTTGATACTCCTCTTCCGCCGCCTCGTGCTCTACGCCCACGGCTTTGGCCTCGCGTATCTCGATGTGCATAGGATGTTTCATCCGTTGCCCAATCTAAGGCGTCTCCTTAGACTTCAATAGTATCATTATCGCAGTCTGTGGTTGCAGGTCTGTCGTTCCTAAATGCAGCGCCGTATATGGCTGCGAAGGCGCCTCTCTTGATTCCTAACGGCCTTCCGCTAGCGTTGGCCATTTTGGCTTCGTATCGAATGTCGGCAGCGACCTCTCGATAGTTGAGGGAATTATTGAGGATTTGAGGGCATCGGTGTTGTCGGAAAGTAGATGCCCAGCTGGGGAGGACGTGATACATTGCTCGGTTCAGGTCTTCCGCCCAGCATTGCGCGTCGAGGGCATCAGGGACTTTCTTGCTGATCGCTTCGGCCATGGTCGTCTCCCACTCCGTGACCCACTCGTTGAGTTTGTTGATCTTCGGGGCTATATATACGGCTTTGTGGTACTTATCGCGCGCTTCAGGTCGAAGGCATTCATTATATACCACTCCAGATCTTCGTAGCTCCTAATACCACTTATCCAATCGGTCTCCCGTGACGCAGGATGTTTTCTGATACGTGGCCGAGACCGTCTTAAGGACAAACTCGACCAGCTTCTACTCCTGTTTCTTCGTCTCTCTATACGCCGTTTCTTTCAGAGAGTAGATCCTAATATCATGCTCGTATTCCGCTCTTCCTTCAGACGTCAACTCTCCGATTCGCCGGGGCAGTACGTAATCTGAGCCGGGCATCATTATGCCACTATCGGGATCATCCGGATCTGCTTGTCTGGGGTAGTCTCGGATTTCTGGAAGTTCTGGTCGCTGAGGCCATCGGATACGATCGGTCGGATCAATATACTGCCACAGGTCGTAGGCGTGCGCCAGTTTCTTGAATTCGTTAGACCAGGAGTCCTAATCCTCCGGAGATGCGTAGCTAATAGTCCTCTCGGCGTGTTTGGCCGACATGGTGATAGAATGAACCGAAGGTCGTATGCATTTGGGTGCGCGGGTCGCTGAGATGCAATTGAGACTCTTAATTGTCAGACATTACGTGTATTCGGTTCATTGATGTGAATTGGTGTATTTATGTTGTGTTCTGTTGAAATCTACCCCTTAGAGGTTTTACCATTTCGGCTGTAATCTTAAAGTATCCCTGCCTGCACGTGAGACCCCAGCACCTGTTCAACAATAATGCCCTGTAACGGCCACTGTTTTTCTTATCAAGATACCGCCCTGCAGGTCGCATGGCCGCCGGCCAGTGATCAACCGATTCTTATTCCCTCGCTTCAATGTTTGCACTGATAAGGGCGCAGCTGAGGCTGGGGTTCTTGGCCAATTACGTCCGTGCGTTCTTATCATTGCCCCCATGGGGAATTTCTTATCGTGCAGCTGCACCCGGGAATTGCTTATCTTGAGAGGCCCGCCGGCACTTGAACGGGTTCATTATCTTAGGTTTTGTAAAACGGCTGTAGTGTTTGGATGTATATAACAATGATGAAGATCTCAATGAAAATGGTTGTGGCAAATGCTCTTGTGATAGACTCTTGAATCCTAAACACCAACCTTACTGCAAATATATCACAATGGCTGGTGGCGGCGGTCCTTCATCCGGCACAGTCGAGCCTCCTCTGAGCCAGGCCTACGGCTATGGCATCGTTGTTGGTCTCGGCTTTCTTTTTGCCCTGGGCATGATCTTCACGACATGGGTCTTGAAACGGTACAACCATGAGAAACAGACCTCGGAAATGTTCAACACCGCTGGCCGAACGGTTAAGTCTGGTCTTGTTGCTTCAGCTGTTGTTTCCAGCTGGACTTGGGCTGCTACCCTTCTTCAATCATCTGGTGTCGCGTACCGATATGGTGTTTCTGGGCCATTCTGGGTAAGTCGACTGTTTGTGAATCGTGAAATGTAAATTGTGACTAATAATTGCAAAGTATGCTTCTGGTGCTACCGTTCAGATCATTCTCTTCGCGACCATTGCCATTGAGCTGAAGAGAAGGGCTCCCAATGCGCATACATTCCTCGAGGTTATCCGAGCTCGATATGGCCGCATTACTCACTGCGTGTATATCTGTTTCGGTCTTTTCACCAACATTCTCGTCACTGCCATGTTGTTGACTGGTGGCTCTGCTGTAGTCACTTCTCTCACTGGCATGCACACTGCTGCAGCATGTTTCCTGCTACCTCTCGGTGTTGTGCTGTACACCATGTTTGGAGGGTAAGTCAGATTAGCCTCTAGGGAGGGAAACGTGTCTAACTCGTCAAATAGTATCAAGGCCACTTTCTTGACAGATTATGTTCATACCGTCATTATTCTCGTCATCATCCTCATCTTCGCGCTCACTGCCTATGCAACCGGCAGTGAACTCGGATCGCCTGGCGAAGTCTACGATGCGCTCACCAAGGCGGCCAAGTCTCATCCCGTTGATGGCAATGCTGAAGGCTCATACCTCACCATGCGATCTCGCGAGGGTATCATCTTCTTCGTCATCAACATCGTTGGTAACTTCGGTACCGTATTCATGGATAACGGTTACTACAACAAGGCAATCGCCGCTCACCCCGTTGCCGCACTTCCCGGATACATCATTGGCGGTCTTTCATGGTTCGCTATCCCTTGGCTCTGTGCGACTACCATGGGACTAAGTGCTTTGGCTCTCGAGACCAACCCCGCGTTCCCTACGTACCCCAACCGCATGGACCCTGCTGATGTCTCGGCTGGCCTTGTTCTGCCATACGCTGCTGTTGGCTTGTTGGGTAAGACTGGCGCTATTTGCACTTTGATCATGATCTTCATGGCTGTCACTTCTGCGACTTCTGCTCAGCTCATTGCTGTTTCCTCCATCTTCACCTACGATGTTTACCAGTAAGTTCTTCGTGTACGAAAACTGGTACCTTACGCTAACGCTTCTCTAGGACCTACATCAACCCTCAAGCCTCTGGCAGTCGACTTATTGGTGTCTCACATACAACTGTCTGTCTCTATGGCGTCATCATGGCCAGTTTCAGTGTCGGTCTTCACTACGCCGGTATCAGCATGGGTTGGCTATACCTCTGGATGGGTGTCATGATCTCCGCAGCTGTCATCCCCGCTACTCTGACTCTTCTCTGGAAGCGCCAGAACTGGATTGCTGCTGCCGTGTCTCCCGTCCTCGGTCTTTTCTGTGCGCTCATCGCTTGGACTGTCACCTGCGCCAAGGAGTTTGATGGTGTTCTCAGTGTCGACAACCTTGGTTCCAACAACCCTATGCTTGCGGGCAACGTTGTCGCTCTATTGAGTCCTCTGATCTTTGTGCCGCTCTTCACATTCGGTTTCGGCTCAGATAGCTACGATTGGGCTTCTATGGCTGCTATCAAGCAGGCTGACGACACCAGCGACTCCAATGGTGACTCTGAGACTGCTGTCGTGACCAGCTTCGCCGTTGCTCCCGAGGAGGACATGGCCAAGCTCAACAGGGCCTCAAAGATTGCTAAGACAATGACCGTCTGCATGACAATCGCTTTCCTGATCCTCTGGCCCATGCCCATGTACGGAACATCCTATGTCTTCTCCAAGCCCTTTTTCACTGGCTGGGTTGTTGTTGGTATCCTCTGGCTGTTCTGCAGTTCCATCGCTGTTGGTCTATTTCCTCTCTGGGAAGGTCGACAAAGTCTTGTTCGTGTCTTCAAGGGTATGTTTGGAATGGGAGGATCAGATATTACGGAGGAGATACAAGGAAAAGCAGTGCACGAAGAAAAGATCGATGAATTTGAAAAGCAGTAGTAGATAGAAGATTAAGCATAGTTTAGCTTATCTTGGCATACCATGATATTTGTTAGTTGAAAAAGTGTTAGTAAGCAAAGTCTTACGTCGCCCAAGCCTACGATCGTGATACAAAGTGGAGGCGTGATTTATCTCCAGCAAGTTGCGACCACTTACTCAATTGTCACAGCCAGACACTGGCCATCTGTTTCAGAGTGTTTCCCCGACTTGTATTGACAGGGCAATATTCAGAATGGTCACTATAAATCTGGCCTACAGCGCCCCCGTCAATCCAAGCGGTGCTTCTCCCATCTTGTCAGAAGCTCAAGTCTGGAATGGCCTCAAGCGCAAAGTCCGGAAAGCCCATGAATTTGTGTCTCCCATTCTTGAGTGCGAAGTCCTCAGTGAAGAAGATACAGAAGCAGGCACAAAAGTCACCCGGCAGGTCACATTTGACAAAGAAGCGCGAGGTAGCAACGACACCGTTGTCAAAGAGGTAGTCTACGAATTTGCGCCGACTCGGGTCGATTTCTATCAACCAGATGGGAGCAAAATATTCAACATCGTTAGTGTTGACCAAGGCGGTAATCTGATATTGACCTTTGCTTTTGAATGGTGGCACCCGCAAGTCGAGGCAGAGAGCGAAGAGGCCAAGCAGTTGCGCGAGAAGTATTTCAAGGTGAGCCTTTTGCGCTGAACTTTGGAAACATAGAGCTGACTCGGCGTTGTAGATGGCCAAGGGGGCCGTGGAGGGTACTATCAATGCTATTCGTAAGTTCGTAAAACAAGGCGAGCTTTGAGAAAGACCTAGGTCACTGGCTAGAAAAGGATACTGTTTGCTTTGCAGGCCGTAATGACAGGGTCCGTCGGAAGGGGGGTATCAATTCATCATGCAGAGAATATCTGAGAGAAGGACTGTACTATAATAAGAAATAGAAAAGTCACCAAAAGAAACATCGTTCGCTAAAGGAGTGTTTTCCTGATCCCAACTGATCCTCTGAAGAGACTGCGCTGTTGACCAATACTAATGCCCGGATCACAACGCAATCGTCTGCTCTCGAACAAACTTCTCCTCAGTTTCGGAACTCCTAATTGGCATGATCCAGATATCGTACGGAATAAAACCGCTATCGGGGCCAAGTCCATCCAAATCATTTCTGATTAGGCCTCGAAAGCGAACCTTCATATCCTGAAATGCAACATCGTCGTTTTTATGGACTCTATCATCCCAACTCCTACCTTCGCGCTGAACAATAAATCGAATAGCGTCAATATCGTGGAAGCCAGGTATAAACTGAAACTCCGACATTGACATGCGGCCGAATGTGTCGTGATGATCCCATAGCGTGAGGTTTCCAGGTGACTTTTCGACACTGTATTTGATGCCGTATCTTGGCCTTCTAGTGGTAGCCTCTGGTGTCTGATATGTGGCCTGAGGGAGGGGAGGTGGAGGCATAGCTCTAGTCGCTTGATTTGCCTCTTGTACAGGGGTTATGTCTTCAGTAGCCAGCTGGGTCTTATCAAAGAACATTGGCTCTGAAGTTGCGCGAGGATTCTGTGAGGTGCCGACATTAGAAGCTCCAGGGGTCTCTGTTCCAAGCTCTGGACTGAGACGGGATCCCGGGTCGCTTTGTCGACTTGGAGGTGGTGACAAAGATTGAGAATCATCCTCCGTGTCGAAGGTTGGTGTTTCGACAAAATTAAGGCGCTGGACTGGTCGACAGCTGCGGCCTGATGATGTGTATTTCTCAGTAATACCGTCTATAGCGGCGGTGGTCTCTGGACGTTCAGTCATCTGAGCGACAGGGGCAGTTGGTTCAGAAGAGACCGCAGTGTCGCTCGGAGGATTTATCGCCGCTGTGGAGTTTTGAGGAGGCGGTGTGATGTTGGTCATATTGCCTGCCGATAAAGTCTGGTACGGTCAGTTGATAACCCTTTATGCATCATATCATGGACGGGTAGAGCGATAACACCGAGAAGACTACCTACTTGATTATCTGGTCCCCTAGGGCGTAGAAGAAGGGTGTCTAGATCTGGAAGGGTGGGATCATTATCTGAATCGTCTTCGTTCCATGGGTCTGTGTCCATTTTCTCGCCTGGAACTGAAGGTGACATTACGTTACTGACAGAAAACATGTTAGCTAGAGTATAAAGTTTGAAAGCTGGCAATACCTTTGTCCAAGTGTCTGAGATCTCTGCCTCTCGTTACGTGCTGCTTGTTTCTTCTTGGATGGTGAGTTAGGACCTTTTTGATGTTCTTGCTGGTTATGGCGAAAAAAGAGTTGGGCAAGCAGCTTGACGATTCTAACACTTGGTCAGTAACATATTCTTGCAACTGCTTGAGGGTCCTACGTTTCATCATCCTGTCCCCAGATCAGTGAGCCCCCAGAAGAAGAGCTCTCGCTTGCTGGCCAATATTGCTGTCCTCGGCCTTCTATGACTGCAAATGTCTTCGCCATATACTCGAGGTCAACTCTCTGTCTTGCATCGGTCCACTTAATCAGAGAAGCCCCGGGCACTCCATCACTGGTCTTATACCCCTCAATAAATTTCTTATAAGCCTGCACGAAGAATCGGCTGGAGGGATTGGACCGCGGATAACCTAATGCGATTTGGAGAGGGGTTATTTTTGGAATATTCCCGATCTTCTCCTTACTCATGGTTGATAGTGAATGTTGAAAAATAATGTCAGTCGGATAAGTATGATTCTGCTTGGAGTTGGATCCGGGTGTATACTCAAAAACTGATGATAAGTCAAGACACTAAAGGAATAGAAATGCATTTCCGTGAGGGGAGGCCTCTGCCTGATTTTATGGTCAAGTCTGCCTTAGCTGAACACCCCAGCCAACTCGAAACCTGAAGAGAAAAGTATATAAACATTAAGCGCTCTCCAGAAACACCTAGGCCTCTGAAATTGGCCTCCAAACCTCATGACAAAAAGAGTCACCGAAATAAACAGTTCTAAGTATTTCTGCAACACAGACTCCACGACCATCTCGGCCTTCAGCTTTAAACCATTAAAATCAGAGTTTTATAGCCCGAGTAATTTGTCACCAAGTGTGCAATCTTGGGGCTGTTTGGTCGGTATCGAGAAAGTGTTGGTTCAGGACCAACAGTTTTCTGCATGAGTGTACCCTCTGCAGGAATTCAAGCCAATAGGAATATCTTCAGCAGGCCAACAGAGGCTTGTGAGCTATAAATAGCATATTTTCGCCTCTCTCTTTTCTTTCTTCCATTTCATCTGTTTCACAAGAGTCGTCCTGGGCTTTTTTACGAACAATTCTGAAGCAATTGCTGGTTATGGTGTGTTGTCGCTGCGGCGCAGCCCTTGCATGGGCCAGGATCGAATCTGCCTTGCAAAAGGAGCCCTGATCTACGTAACTGCCAGTTAAGAAGTTGGATTCTTCAAGTGGAAGCATTCAATTATCCATCAGTTCAGCCTCTAGTCTTGTTGCTCGGTTTAGCTTCAAATCGGTGCTGCGATTGACTGATACTCCCCGAGCGTGCCGGCTCACTTCGCCATGACGAAATTGTTGCCCGATAGTGATGCCCCCCATATTGCTTCGGCAGTTCATATCTCGGTTAACTGATTTTCCTGATTGCCTCCGACTTTATGTGCACTCTCATAAAGGATACTGTGAATGCTAGCGCATCTCTTCTCACAATCAGACAGCATGAATTTTTCTAAAACTTCTACTATACTTAGAACGAGGTCTCCGCTGCGCCACCTCTGCTGTCAACTGTATTCAGATGAACTCAATCGTAAGCTAGCTCCCTAGTGTGCTCAATTGATCCACAAACTGCCGGCATTGGAGGATTACATGTCCAACCTCCTTCGTGAGCTATGACAATCGTCCAGGCTTCTACTGGTCGCACATTTCCAGCGCAACACAAAAACGTGTCGCGCGTTCCATTTTCTGTTCCAGGTTTCCCAGTGACATGTACTGCATGAGCACGCGATAACTGATGAAAAAGACCATGATGTTGCCGACATCAGTCCGTCAATGACTCGGGCAGCCGATTCCCTGTAGGAGCGGGGAAACGTTAAGCTTGATTACCCAAAAGTCAAGCTTATTATCCCACGTCCAAGAGAGTCGTTACGCAAGAACCTCTACCCATCAAACCCCATCAGGCAGGTGAATAAACACGCCGATCCCTCCCCGCAGCAAAGCCAAGTAGCCAAGCCAGCTCAGCCATTGGCCGACTCTGGGGAGCTTCCCAAGAGGGTTACAACCGCAAGGCATGACGACATTCGCGAGAGCTATCCCGAGCTTAGGATCGTAAGCTTACCGACTGGGAAAGGAAGTTCATCCATCACGATAAGAGCTTTGGCAAATCAAAGGCAACCTTGGCCCGAGATGGGATCCTGTTTGTTGGGAATACCAAGGACCTAAGTGTTGTCTATGCAATGGTACCATTGTAAGGTAACATGACACTGCAGAATGGGGCTGGTCATGTTTGCGGGAGTTGCATTTATATCCGAAGCTTCCCATTGCTCCGCGATTACTTCCCCTCCCAGGCAAAGGTTGTGAAGTTCAATTGACATTGAACCTTCGTTATGCATTTCCGACAGCTCTCGACAATCGCAGCTTTCGCTGCTGGCGTATCTGCTTGCCAGCGTGATCTCGTCTTGGGCAAGCGACATACACATCGCCAGCCACTGACCAAGCGCAATGCCGATTGGCCTCCAGTCTTGACGGAGCAAGAAACTCTTCTTGTCAATTCCTTTGACAATTCATCCATTGAAAAGTGGTCTGACTACTACGGTCACCAGAATAAGCTGGCTGGCTATGGAAAAGAAGCTGCCCAGTGGACCGCTGATCGTTGGTCCGAGAGCGGATTTGATGCGCACCTGGCGGAGTACCATGTGTTCCTCAGATACCCAGTCAGTTCATCTCTCTACTTCACCGGCCCCAACGGTACAACAACCGAGGTGAACACCAAGGAGGAGGTGCTTGAAGAAGATGATGTTACAGGCTGGGATGTGCTTTCACAGCAGACCTGGTTGGCCTACTCGCCGACCGGAAATGCTTCTGCCGAATATGTCTACGCTGGGTAAGTCAAGTTTTCAAATGGCCTGGATGTTTGTTGCTGACTTTTGGCGCTAGCCGAGGCTCAATCGATGATTTCGATCGACTAGTCGAGCTTGGTGTCGATATTAAGGGCAAGATTGCTCTTATCAAATATGGTGGTCTGTTCCGCGGTCTCAAAGTAAAGAATGCTCAAGATCACGGAGCCATTGGTGCCATTATCTTTACCGACCCTGGCGACGATGGAAACATTACGGTTGCCAACGGTTACGAGGCGTATCCTGGTAAGACTTCTCATATGACTGCTCTGAAAAGCTCATGCTAAGTAAATGTCAGATGGTCCTGCTAGAAACCCCAGCTCCGTCCAAAAGGGCTCAACACTATTTCTGTCCACCCGTACCGGCGACCCTACAACTCCTGGCTACCCCTCCAAGAAGGACTCGCCTCGAGCTGACATCTCAGAGGTTATTGCCAAGATCCCAGCTCTGCCAATTTCTTACTCGGCCGCTCAGCCTCTGCTGCAGGCTCTCAATGGCCACGGCGTCACCGCTGAGAAGGTGAATCGTACTGCTTGGACAGGCGGTCTCGATGCCGACTATAGCTCTGGCCCTGCGCCTGGCGTGAAGCTCGCTCTCAGCACCGTCTCTCGTGATTCTATCGAGCCGGTACACAATGTCATTGGTGTTATCAACGGAACCAATGCCGACGAAACTATCATCATTGGAAACCATAGAGATACATGGATGGTCGTAAGTAAAATCGCGAGCAGATACTCACAAAGTTCATCACTGACTGATTAGGGCGGTAACGGAGATCCCAACTCTGGTTCTTCGATCCTCATTGAGCTTGCTCGCGCATTCAAGAAGCTCACTGATTCAGGCTGGAAGCCCAAGCGAAACATTGTTCTCGCATCTTGGGATGCGGAAGAATGGGGCATCATTGGCTCTACTGAGTGGGTTGAGGAGCACGTCAACTGGCTCACTGATACGGCTGTTTCATATCTGAACATCGATGTTGCTGTTAGCGGCCCTCGACCTAATCTCGGTGCTTCACCTGAGCTTCATACCTTTGCAACCGAGGTTCTCAAGAAGATCGTTGATCCCAACTTTGGTGGCTTCAATCAGTCCCTCTATGACGCTTGGCATGCTGCCAGCGAGGGTGACATCGAGATCCTCGGCTCAGGCTCTGATTACACTGCTTTCTTCCACCGCGGTATCAGCTCTCTTGATACTGGAAGCAGTGGAGGTGCCGGTGATCCTATCTGGCACTATCACTCCAACTACGATACCTATCACTGGATGTCGACCTTTGGTGACCCGGGATTCCATGTTCATACCGCCCAAGGCCAGTACCTATCGCTGCTAGCTTACCACCTGGCCACTGATGACATCCTTCCCTTTGACACTCAGAACTACGCCAAGGAGCTTCGAGCATACTACGAGGATCTCTCTGAGTATGCCGAGAGCAAGGATGCCGATCTTGATCTCAGCGAGCTTGACGAAGCCATCGAGCACTTCAAGAAGAGTGCCGATGAGGTCAAGGCTCTTGAGAATCTTGCCCGTGAGCGCGATGATGACGTCCTCAAGAAGGTTGTCAATCATAAGTACCGCGACTTCCAGCGAGGTTTCATTTCTCAAGGTGGTCTGCCTGACCGTGACTTCTACAAGCACGTCGTCAATGCCCCTGGTCTCGACACTGGCTACGCTGCTGTTACCTTCCCTGGTATCACTGAAGGCGTTCAGTATGCTGAGGACGGTGACTTCTCCGTGGCTCAGGAATGGGTCAAGAAGACTGCTCGTGGTATTGTTGTTGCTGCGAACATCTTGAAGACATAAACGGTGTCAGGGAAGGTTTAGAAGGCGAAGGACTTCATTTCAAGTCAATCATTTATGAACGTTATGATCTCATGGTTATGATAATTATAGTACTTGCATAGCATTCTAAGGTGTTTTGGCTGGTGCCGGTTTGGGGTTTGATTGAGCGGAGTTATATGGGCACAGTCACAAGAGGATAGGAGGTGATAGTAAATCAAAAGAAATTGAGACAAAGATTCAGATGCTTCCCTCAAAACTTTATGCGAACTCTATCCTTGTATGATGCCTAATCATTGCTATAATCCCTTCCCCCCAGAAGTCAACATAGAACTCATGAACGTGTTTCGAGCCAGAACATCAGACAGTACTTTTGTGTTCTTTACGTACATTGAATATTCTCACCATAGTTGAAGCATTAGATATCTTGTTGAGGCGCGTTGTCAGCAGGCGTTCATAGGCGCCAAAATCGAGAGGCTGTCGCGTCTCCAGCCTGATGGTCTATGAATCCGCGAGATATTTGTCTCGGATTCGTATACACAAATAATGTATGTAAAATTGCAGGAATCTCTGATTCAATTTTTGTCCCAATATGAGTCTTTCCAGGCGTCGGCCAGTTGGGTCTTCTATAACCTTCCGCCAGCAGCCTGACCTGTTAATCATGTTCTATAACCCATTCTTCTCATTTCAAATATTCTCTCTGGTCTTACCAAGCCGCCGAGAAAACGTACACAACTGCCGACAGATGTGTAATCGACGCAGCTTGGCGCTTGGCATCACCGTTTCGCTACCTTGGCGCCGAGAATTCTAGAATCCGCGTGATGAATCTTGTTCAACTACACGATACGACACTTCAGGTTGCATTACGCGTATAGGTCGATCGAGACTCATCTGTCAGTGTTCTTTGTGCCTTGCGACATGTCTTGATGTTTACCAATAGATGATAAGCATTCTCTAAATCAGAGGGTGTATGGTGTCATGTATTCGACTCAAGATATCCCATCCACCATCGGACATAAGGAATGCAACAAAGGTAGGGCACAGACATTCAAGATCTGAGCCACGCATCGGATGCTGCGGAAGAGATGCGATTGACACTTTCTTGGCGCATCTTGGCGTATCAGAATTAATAAATCCTTACATGGCATCGGGTCTCGCAGCGTAAGATGTCCGGTGGCACAGTAAAACGGCGGTTTCCCAATCAGCAATAGAATAAACCAGTGGGTGTTTTGGGTGTTGCATTCCTTTTTGCCGTAATTCCGAGTAGTGAATAATCCCAGCGGCCATGCTTTGATTCCGTGTGAGGGGATGCAACAACGATTTTGACTATGTAACCTTGGAGGTGCGGCAGATGAAGGCGGTATGCAGTGCTCACCCGGGGTTGTGATATGGCCACCAATTAACGAGTTTGGTTGGGAGCGGGGAAGATTACAGTGAGCACAAACCTAAATTAGGCCTGTTCAGTAGCTCTGATCAACACCTTAAGTCGTTGTTGCAATATTCACGCACTCGAAACTAACTGGGACAATATTGATGTAAATCTACGCTGCATATTGATAAGAGTATGGTACAGTGATGATGCCAGACTGTACCAAATACCACGACGCAACCACCACTCTCAAGGTTTTGCCACGTGGATGACGCTGCATGTTTTGTCCGCCCAAACTCAGCAAGACTGCTACGTAGGTGGACGCTGGTCCTTTTAAGCTTAGCCATCAAGCTTACCCCTCTCCCGGGTACAGAATCCATCAGAACTCAGAAAACGCCAGAACCAACAAGGAACAGTCCAGTTCTGAATCCCCAAAAAACTTGGAGTGTTGGTGTTGCATTGTGTCAGCCAAGAAAATGGGGGAATGGGATAATCACTAATCACCTGCTCAATTACGCTTCTGTTTTAAGTAGTGACTCCCGGGACTACGAGATCAGCACTAGTCAGAGTTGCGCTGCCACCTCCGATGACAAGTCCATTCACGATGCTTTGAGGGGGAGGCGCTGGAGGGGTCAGTGTTCGTCACTCAGCAGAGCTCTGAAGCTTCGGTACTGGAAAGTGTTTTTACTCGCTATGATGATTCCATTTTCGTGATCAACAAACCTCGTGGAGGTCGGTGGCTGCAGCAACGTCGCACAGGGGAGCCGAGGCTTTGGGATGGGATCAAATATAGGACGCCATCAAACGCTGCAAAGTGAGGATCGGCTCTTTTCATGTCAGATTCGGGACACCACAGCCATTCAGGCTGATCCTCGACCTACAAATTGGGTTGCACTCGGGGCAAAGACTCCCTGGCCCCTACCTCCATAGCAATGCTGACTCGGGGTGTTTTTCCCTGTTTGCGAGACACAATAATAACCCAACGTACAGATCGGCATTTCACCCTTGTCGTCCAATTAAAGCCAAGGCTGGGCAATAAAGCTTGGTCTCTTCTTCTCCACGTCCATGCGTCGACCTTCCCGTAAACGCTTAGAGTCATCGCAGATCGTGAGCTTTGGTTCATTTCCTCCCCCGCATCGCATGGGCTAGCTTTGGGGTTTGGGGGGCTTGCGGGCGTTGACGTACGAGGCGGGTTGAATGGAAGAGTTGTTTACGTGGTAACAAAAGCCCTTGCTTCTTCCCCCTCAGACTTGTTTTCTTCTCTTGTTCTGCTAGTAAAGGCAGTAGCAAGCTGTCATCTCCGCGGAGCGTAGAGACTGTTTCGCTATTCTAGACTTGTGCTATAAGCTACTGTTCCTGCACCATGACTACTGATACCACGGCGACACCGCCGAGTGAGCAAGAGAAGCCTACAGCTGTTGATGTCGAGAATGTCGCGTCGACGACGCTGTCCAATGTCGGGGGCGGGGCTTCTGTTGATGCTGAGCGAAATGCACTCTTAGCTGCCCTCCCTGACCCTGATGAGGGCAAGAGTGAAGAGGAACGACGCGAGATTGTAAGTCGTTCAACATATAATCCGTATCCCATCGTAAATGAATGATGCTGACAATGATCCAGGACAGGAAGTTGGTCTGGAAGGTCGACCTCTGGCTTATCCCCTGGCTATCGCTGCTCTACCTCCTCTCGTTCCTGGATCGAACCAATATTGGCAATGCTCGTCTCGCAGGCATGGAAGACGACTTGGATATGGGGCCAGGAGATTACAATGTCGCTCTCACCATCTTCTTCGTCAGTTATGCCCTCTTCGAGCCAATTACCAATGGTCTCCTCAAGCGCTTGACACCCCGCATCTTCTTCACGGGCATCATCATCGCGTGGGGTGCCGTCATGACTCTCATGGGTGTCTGTCACAACTACCCAGGTCTACTGGCAGCTCGCTTCTTCCTCGGTGTCGCGGAGGCTGGCCTTTATCCTGGTGTCAACTATTATCTCGGTTGCTGGTACAAGTCATCTGAGATTGGTGCACGCGCCGCCATTTTCTTCTCTGCTGCTGCTCTGGCAGGCTCTTTCGGTGGTCTCCTCGCTGCAGCTATCGCTAAGATGGACGGCATTGGCGGTAGACCTGGCTGGGCGTGGATCTTCATCCTTGAAGGTCTCGCAACTGTCGCTGTCGGTGCCTTCTGTTGGTGGATGGTCTTTGACTGGCCCGACACCGCTCGGTTCCTCTCCCCAGAAGACCGTGTCCGTGTTCAACGCCGCCTCATCCTCGATCGTCAGGGAAGGACCGCCGAAGACTTCGACAAGCGTCATATCTGGGCTGCCATGAAGGACTGGAAGACATATGGCTACATGGTTATCTATATGGGCTCGCTGATGCCCCTGTACGCCTTCTCTCTCTTCTTGCCAACCATTCTCCGAAGTATGGGACATGTAGGCACCAAGGCGCAACTCCTATCGGTTCCTCCATATGCTTGCGCTGCAGCTGCTACTGTCTTCGTCGGATTCCTAGCAGACCGAACCAAATGGCGTGGCTATTGTAATATTGCCACTGTCTGTGTCGGTATCATTGGATTCACCATGCTGATCGCTTCGGCTGACCCGCACGTCCAATACGGCGCTGTGTTCCTCGGTGCAATGGGTAAGTATATAACACTGGCTTCTTGAGGCATTTACTAATCGAGAACAGGTATCTATCCCACCGTCTCAAACACCGTGTCATGGGTCAACAACAACATCGAGGGTTCATTGAAGCGTGCCATTGTTCTCGGTATGGTCGTCGGCTGGGGTAACCTCAATGGTGTCGTCTCGTCCAACATCTACCGTGAGACCCAAAGGCCTCGCTACTTCGCCGGCCACGGCACGGTCCTGGCCTACCAGATCCTGTTTCTTCTAGGAGGTTCCATCTTTATGCACTTTGCACTTAGATTGGAGAATCGACGTCGTGCTAGAGGATCATTGGATGCCAAGTATGCTGCCATGACAGACGAGCAGAAGTGGATCAGCGGTGATGTGCGTCCTGACTTTAGGTACACTCTCTAGAGAACGCAAGGACATTGGTTACATTGCGCTTTGTTTCTATGTTTCTTTGGGGGACTCCTTTAGCAGGATAGCTGAACTGGTATGGATTCGATGAAGGTACGTTATGATTATGTAGTACTCATAGAATACTGTTAGTACTTTCAATGTCTCTGATACTAGAATAATGAACGATTCAGACTTATGCAAGCTTTCTCGCCTGCCCATGATGTATTGAGACCCCGCTCAATTCTGAAGATGCTCGGATGCTTCCGTAAGACTAGACAAGGGTATGAGACAACGACAAGATGTTCCAGCTGAGTCCATATGCTAAGGGTGTCACAAAGAATGGTCGAGACCGCGCCACATCTGTCTATATTCTTGATACTGACCAAACCATGCACTGGGTTATGAGTGCACAAGCTGTTAACAGATATTTGTGCCCTACTTCTCATTGTTCTTGAAAAGCACACCGACTCCATCATGGCATCACTCACTATGCTGTGAAGTCTGTTTGCAGACCCCTCTGCGCTATCAGTCGTTCGATTACAGTATGAATCATGTCTTCGTGTCACTAGAACAGACCCCGCTCTCTCTTTTGATGCAGGGCTTCTAGTGGTATGACTTGAGACAAGTTTCTGGTAGCTAAAACATATGTGATCTAGACAGTTGAGAAGCATGTTTCCTACACATCACCTTAGTTACGTCTTTCGAGAGACTGCTCCGTGATATCCTAAGCTTTGAACCATGTGAACCGACGACAAGACTTTGTGGTTTCCATAGACTAGAAGGATAAGAT
Organism: Fusarium odoratissimum NRRL 54006; assembly: GCF_000260195.1. Classification (NCBI taxonomy): domain Eukaryota; kingdom Fungi; phylum Ascomycota; class Sordariomycetes; order Hypocreales; family Nectriaceae; genus Fusarium; species Fusarium odoratissimum. Next base: position 758,484 of record NW_022158703.1, on the reverse strand, counting down.
AGAGCAAAGTATGAAGAAGGTCCAGAATGATGAAAAAAGTCAGAAAAGCTCCGTATTTGTGACTGCTCGTGGTCTCAATCTGCACGGGCAACACCATGACACAAAATGAGAATCAAGTCTAGACAGTTTTACTCGAGGAGGTCCCATCACCGCCATATCTGTAGAACCTCTTCTATCAATGTGAAACAACCTCCCAATAGTCCCTCCTTCACTTTTCCTCCTACCTTTGCCCTGTTACTTTCTATAAGAACCGTCGAATCCGCTCCTCCGTCGGTTGATAAATCATCACCCACTATCATAAGACAGACACTCAACAACTCAACAAAGTCCAAAAGCTCTCAGCTCAATCCAATAAGCCTATTGCACTTTCCCATTCAAAATGAAGTTCTCCATCGTCCTCGCTGTTGCCGCACTCTCGGCCGAGACCTTTGCGTGTGCCAACATTGGGCAAGTCTGCCAGAAAGGCGATCCAGATGTATGTCAGTGCGATGCACCGCTTACCGTAAGTCCTACTATCTTCACTCATCCGTGTATTTGACTGCTTATATGTCGGACTTTCTAGCTGTCCTGCCGAGGTGATCTTGCCACTCGTCCTGGAGGTGGTGAGTGCGCCTGTCGATGGCTCAACGGCCATTTTCTCCGTACCCATAAGAATTCTTCTGATCCAAGTAGCTCGCCGCTTTCACTACCAGCTTGGCGACATTTGTCCCCTGCTCAAACGAAATGGACGGTGCGTCAATGGGAAGTGTGTTCCGGGCCCGCGTCTGACGGCGGTTATCCCTACGCCCACTCCTGAGTAGTCGACACCGCAGGTCAGCAGCCTACCATGCATCTCAACCGGAATGCATTACTCTCGTTTATATAAAGTCGGGCTATTGGGCCAGAGCTAGTTAGAGTTGACAATATGAACCCCAATATGACGAGTTTACGCTTAAGATATTCCAATCGCAATGCTTGGAATGCGCAAAATTGAATTGTCCGGGCTGTAAATAAATAAGAATATGCTCTGGTCTACTTTACAGTAAAGCTTCGTAGGTTTCTAGCACCACCTTTGAAAAGTTCTCCGTGCATGACTCCGTGCACGTACGCCTCTCCCACAAGTGTATATGTCTCATCGCTCTGAGGTCGCAATAGGTAGGGTACCTTCCCTCCAAGCAGGATACAGACTTCGTCTCCTGGCTGCATATCCAGTGGACCTACCCCAACAAAGCCCGTGGAAGTCATAAAAGCACGTCTCGTGTGCATCCGCATAAGGGCGGAGGCATAGAAAGAGCCTTCTACAGACGAAGCCTCTCCGGCTTCCTCTCTTCCAGGTGTGTCAGGACGCTGAATTTTCTCGACTTCCTCTGCACACTGAGATCCCCAACCCTGATATGGCACCGTAGAGAAGAAAGTAGTGCCATCGAGTATCCCAATGGGCGCAGCATCTAAGCGCTCTTCCCCAACCCTGATTCTTGGTGAGCTATCGCAAAATCTTCTGATGCTTTTGAGCCATTGGTTGGCTGCAGCCTGGTTAACGGGTTTTAACCAGTTTGGGTCCCAAGTTGCGCCGATGTCTTTCACTTTATCCACGTAAATACCTTCAAACGTGGCTATGTCGAATTGGGGAAATTTTGGTACAGCGGTATATGTTCCTGACGCCTTGAAAGGGGTATCCCAGGCTGGCTGGGCGTTCGGATGCAGAACATCCATGCTCCAGTCGGGTACCCAACTGGGCAGAGAGGCAAGTTTTCTAGGCCTTTGGCAGTACATTAGAACACCAATAGTGCCTTTTGCTAGAATTTTACAGGCTGTTTCTCTGTACACCTCTTCAACTGTCATAGAGTAGTCTGGGAACAAGTTAAAATGATCCCTGTCTCCAGTCAGGTTTAGTAATGCAAAGATGCGATCCCGCGGATCGGTCGCGTGTACAACGTTGTAGTCGACTTCCAGAGTGAGCGATACCGCGACGACCTGTAGAAGGGGTTGGCCCCATGGACTCTCTCCATCGGGAGTATAGACATAGTGCCATCGTCTTGTGAACAGGCTATAAACATAGCTGTTGAGGGGAGTGGAGTAGACATAATTCAGATTCCGAATCAGCGTCTCAAGCCCATCGACGGACTTCTTTCGCGCGCGACGTTGAACAATACTCGGGGCGTCCAGCGTCTGGTCTATGAGATCGTACTTCACAATCCAGCCACCGCAGGCAATAGCAATACGCCGACCAACGGCAAACTCTTGCATGATCCAAAGACGTTGCCAATAGCGTCGTTGACAGTAATCATGGAACGCCGTTTTAGCAGCTTCTATATCAATGGAACCTTCCTCCTTGTTGCCAGAGTAAAGCTTACGCAAAGCCTCAAGGCTGTTAGAGCGCAGGGCTCGGCCTGTGTCGCGCATCAAGCGGCATATGAGATCGCTGCTCTCATCACCATTACCCAACCATGCGATCACCTGATCTGCTTCCCTGTAGATATGGTGCATTTGATGAACCTGGTGGCTCTTCTCGACTTCGTCAGCTTGGTTGATACACAGCTGATCGACCCAAAGCCATCGAGGCTTTTTGCGAAACCGTAGACGCCGAAGGGCATTCTCGACGGTTGAGCTAATGTCTATTGTCGTCCCACCAATGCTAACCAGCCTTTTGGGGCTGTCTGGAGATTCCCAGACATATGATAAAGCTGTATATGGCTGAGAGTCGCCACGAGCATATTCCTCAATACTGCACACGAGGAGATCTGGTCGATCGGGATCAGAAGTAGGTTCCGACGGAGAAGGCTCTAGTTTGATGAGTCTGATCAAATGGTCAGGATCTTCAAGTTGACTGTACTTGATATCCGAATACATTTCGAGGATTCATTCAAGAATCGCATTAGAATAAGAATAGTTCGAAAGTAAATCACGACTGTCCAATGCTGACAGTTTCTGGCCTTGCCCCACCTTGCCAAGTGTATTTAGGGTTGAAGCTCTCATCAAATACTACCTCAACATCAAAACCATCTGGACTCATGAGGAGTTCCGCAATACTGGCTTGGCACTTAAATAACATGGAGTCCAAAATACGCTAATATTTGTTTAAAACCCCAGCCTAACGCTACTTCCAGGCAAGATGTCCGTTGTGGTGAACTTGCAAAGTGACTGTGAGATCAGTGCTGCTACCCCTGCGCTTATGCCACGTGGGCATCGCATTTTTCTCGAAGCACACGACTCCTGAGGGCATGGGTTAAACATTTCCTGACTTGTATAATCTCTGACATCCTTCTAAACAGTTATCATGTCGCTAGCCGGCCCAAACTTGCCAATCCCATTCTCCTGCTTTTGCATAAACTCCACTGGGTTTTGGTGGTCCTCGACATAGCCAACTCCGCTAACAGCCTTACCTATACGAAATCAGTAAGCTTTCTCCCTTCACATGGGTGTCTTATAGAGTTACGTACAGTAGCCTGCCAATCTGAGGATGTCGTCGGGCAGAGTTCGAGCAATCCCGATGGGAGTACTGAGGACTTCATCCTGGTCAAGAAGTTCCTCTGGTACTTTGTTGAATACTAGCTAGCCCGCCCAAGCGTCATCTCTATAGAGCGCCTTCATATTCCGGTCCTTCCATCTATTGTCACGGCTGTGCTGATTACGACTATTGTGTCAGCTGGCAACGCGTACACTTTTAATGCCTCTCGAAGTCTCCACGCGCTGGCCCTCGAAGGGCAAGCTCCTAAGTTCCTGCGCCGGCTGAATAATAAGTATGCACATTGGGTGCGCTAGGGATATTTAACTGACCTATTCATCAGAGGTGTGCCCTACCTCGCTGTAATCGTCGTGATGGCTCTGGCCTGTTTGGTATTCCTGGCCCTTGGTTCGACCAGTGCCAAGGTACGTAACTGGATCTTGAAGTCAGTGTTTTACGCTTGATTGTGATATATATGTACTGAATCGGTCATCTATAGCTTCTGCACCGCTGCAACTATGCTGTACGTATTTCCAACTGCCGTCTCATAGCTACGATTACGTATCTAACCTCACCCAGGAACTGGACTATCATGGCAATTACATGGATCTGATTCAACGTTGCGATGAAGGCCCAAGATATTGGCAGGGAAACATTCCTACCTATCAGATCCCGCTTCCAACCATACGCCGGTTATTGGGAGTTTTGCTGCGCATTCACTTTTCTGTGGTAAGAAGCCTGATCCCTTATCATGCATGATAGAAGTTGCCGAAACTAAGCCCCGTAGGGTTCAAGGATATGCCGTCTTCCTCAGTGCCAACTGGAGCACGGCAACTTTCATCTTCAATTACAGTATTGTAAGTATAATTTCATGTTCCCTCTTGATTGAGTCTAACAGCCTTCAAAGATTGCTCTTGCGGGTAGTATCGGTCTTGGGTGGAAGTTGCTCAAGAAGACTCGGTTTCATCGTGCCTCGGAGGTTGATCTGATTTCGCACCTATATTTCTTTGACGTTCTCACAGAGCACTACCGTCACGAGCGCGAGGCTGCACCTCAGAACCTTAAGGACAACATTCTTGCAAAGATCTTTTTAGCAAAGAGTCGGCAATCGATAGTGCAGTGGCAGCGGAGGTCATTCAAATTACTTGACTATCATCTTCTCCGAGATAGGCCAAGCTACATCAATCAAGCTCCAATTATCTCCTTCACAACCTTAGAAACATTGTCAGGCTGGCTAACCGTGGGCGCATGTCCGCTGTTGAAACTGTGCGCTGTAACCTCCCTTTCACTCGACGCCTTGACGGCTTCAATCATGCCACGCTGGAACTGGGGCGGGATAATCTGGTCCTGTTCGCACACGATATAATGCACTTCGACATCATTATATCCAGGATGCGTCAGTGGTTCCCGGAAGCTTGGTGTTGAGTGTTCCGGCATCTGCTTTGCCAGCTCAAAAGCTTCGTCGAAAGGTAAGTCAGAGAAAGTATGAGTCGCGTGACCCTTGGGATCAAGAGTCATGTAATCATCCTGCATCCAATATTAGCAACATTTTCTTGAACTGGACGATACAATGCAGAACCTTGAGATCGAGAAAGTCAGGCAGGGCTGATCCAAATGCATCCAAGTTGGAAACACCAGGTTGCAACACGACTGATGCAAGATAGATAATCTTGTCGATTCCTCCTTGCTTTCCCTCAGCCTCGCGAGCCTTTCGTGAAAGCTTGCTGAGACTCTGGGTTCCAGGGATGCCTCCATAGGAATGGGTCATAAGAACGACCTCCTTTCCCTCATCAAGAAGCTTTGAAACAACATTGGTGATCTCGTCGGCATCGTCGCTCATTGTTGCAGGCGGACGATTACCCCGCTTGCCAACCGATGGAGTATCGATCACGCGCGAGTCGATGCCATGTCGCTCGAGGCTCTCTGTGAACACACGATAGTGTTTTGATGGTGCAAACGATCCAGGGATGATAACGACAGTTGGGGTTGCCATTGTTGAGTTTGCTTGTGTGGTTGAAAAGGTATGAAGAGCAAGTAGTTTGCTGAAAGTTGAGTAAGAAAGCGATCGTGCCCTTTTGTATGCGGTTTGTGCTGTTGGTTGGTTGTACGACGTTTGTCATCAGATTGCAATACCCAGCCATCTCCGCGTTTTCGGAGGAGATACGATTTCTTCTGATTGGTAATTTTAGGGAAGCGTTACCTGAATGAGTAAAAGCACCGCGAACCAACACGTTCAGCCATAGATCTTGAGCATGGATCCTGTCAGCCCTAAATTCCTACGATCTACAGAGCCGAGGCTTGGAGTTGGCCGCATCAAACTAAGAGCCTTGAGATACTGTCCATCGATAAAAGAAATACTTATAGGTTTGGATAGATTATTATGGCCACAATAACTTGGTAAACTTTGCATGCTCTTTTCTCTGATTACCCTCGCACCCTGTGGAATCGTCAAACTACATACAGTGCGGGCGCCCGGACTGGCTGATTTCAAGCTTGGCGGAGTCTGGAGGGATCTCCAATCACAAACTCGGTAAGAGTCAATAGAAAGGAACACATCAAAGAACAAAATGGGCTTATCTGCAGCGCTGAGCTGAAGAGTCTCGCGGGTAGCTTTGTTTCGCGTACTGAGGCCATTGATGTACAAACGCTGAAAGGAGGCAGTTTCAGAGTTCGGTAGAGCCAATAGCGGGTGTATCCACTGTCAAAAGCGAAAAGGCCTTGTAACGAAGCCCTTTCACGAACAACTACTCCCCATTGATCGACTCACTTTATTTTTGGCATTCTTAAACGCGTAGCCCTTGGCTTTGTTTTACTCTGCCTTCTTCCAATTGTTCTATTCTCGTTTCTTTATTCCCCAGCGCTCGCCCCTCCATTGGCTCTGAGGCAGCGCCTAACAAAGGCCCAGTTTCGCTAAGCGCCTGGTCTTAGCGGCTACCAACAAACGATTGGGGCTCAATGAATGGCGCTGGTCTCTTTGTTAACGGCCTCGTTTCATTGTCGATTGGCTGTTGATTGCTCAACATGAGAAAGCGCATCAGCGTCTATTGACGGTGTTGATCATTGATGCTGTATAAAGATGTGATGGTCTCCTTCTGTTGGTTCTGTTATCCAAATCACTATCGCTTTACGACTCATCGTCTATTTATTTCTGTCTTTTTCTACACTGCTGTGCAGTTCAATTTCATTCTTTGGTCATCTATCGTCAACACGCGAAACACGCAAATCATCGTCAATAACGACACTTTAATACCAATAATCGAACTTCATCATGGGCAAGTTTGACAACGCTATCAAGGCCGGCCAGACCGCCATCGAGCTCGGCAACACTGCTAGATCCTTCGCTGGAGCGACCTCCGAATTCCGCGCCGCTGATAAGAAGGAACTCGGTCGACAGGCCGGTCGTCATGCCTTCAACGAGGGCGCTGAGACCGGAAAGACCATGGGCAAGACTTGGCTCAAGACCTTCGAGGCAGTACCTCGTACGGTCTGTCGAGGTCTTCAGTTCCTTTTCGCTATCATCGCCTGCGGTTTCTACGGCCATCGCGTCGATAAGGCCCAAGACACCGACTACGGCTTCTCACCAGAATGGTACTTCGCTCTCGTCATCGCTGGCCTCTCAGCCACCACCGCTATTCTCTTCGTCGTCCTTACTCCCCTCGGCGCTCTTCCCTTCATCGGCAGCAGGCTCAAGCTCTTCAAGACCTACCGAGCTTTCGCCTGGGACCTCATCCTCTTTATCACTTGGCTCGTCGTCTTCGGAATCTTTGCTGGCATCTTCCTCCATCGAGACAGCGATGACAAGTACAAGGGCGCTAGCACCGGCGCCATGAAGACAGCTGTTTGGATCGATCTCGTCAACTCCATCCTGTGGCTCACCTCCGGTGTTTATGGTTGCATCAAGACTTTCTTGGGTGACAAGGCAGATGAGATGACGGACAAGGTTGGACAGAAGCTATTCACCAAGAAGCAGAAGCCAGCTAAGGAGGCTGGCTATGCCGAAAGTGTCTGAACACGGGCAAAAAAGTTGTATCGGGGTTTTCTTGTTTTATTACGCATTTTCTTATGTCAGAGCCGGCGTTCTTCGCATCTTTTACATTTAGAATAGATCTATCTCTGCCTCCCGATGAATACAAAATCTCAGGTACTAGTGCTATGTACAGAACAGATACTATCCTCTTGAACCATGATTACAAGCATCCGAGGGTTCACCGCTTCCATGGCGACTCAATCTTAGCCTTTGTCTATTTCCCGAGTCAACTTGTTTCAGAAATGCCATAGTTACAACAGCGGAGACTTACGAGCGGTGCAGAAGCGGGAGTTTGCTTCAGCCCAGTTATTACAGTCCTCCTTTGAGCAGCGCATGGATCCTGCAATCTGCCCATCTCCTGTAGTATGAGTGTTTACTGGGGTCTCATCAATCGTCGCAGCCAACATCGTGATATAAAATGTCCTAAGTGTGCTAGAGTTTGGATGATTGAATATTCTTTAAGAGTTAGTGCCTGAGATACTTGAGTCAACGAGGACAAAAAACATAAATGGGCGAGAAGTTTAAACGTACTTTTATATTCCCTCTTCGCATCCTGCATCTGTGAACCACAACGAAAGACATCACGGTAAATTCACGTCAGCTTCGAACCGGTGTAGCTCACGAAGTTGAAGTAGTCAATAACATCCTAGTCTTTTTCTTTCTCACGATAGCAAGATCAGACGGTCTGCAATTGTTCACGATGCAGAAGACAAAGAATGGAATGCAAAGGATAACATGCTGTGTTGAGTCTCTCAACATCCACCCTTGGCCAAAGTCTGCCCTGGTTCATTCATGCTTCTTGCATATTATGGCTGCCTTTTCGAGAGCTGATATTCACATCAGAATTTTGCCAAACGCTTCACCAAGCCCGCACTCAACCAGCCACGCTTCTAGTGCCTTCATGTCACCACGGTTTCCCCTCGCACCTCTCTTCTCAATCATATCCGTGATCTCCTGCATATCCGAAAAAGCACGCTTCAGATCCACCGCTTCCTCTCGATATCTCTCGCTGACCTAGCCTCATTGTCAGCCTTCCCCATGCCCATTCGCATACTTGACGTACCTTTTTGTGATGCGCTGGGATATCGCCCCAGCTCTCTGTCTTGATGAATTTCATGAAGTCGTCAACCGCAACTGATCCCCCTTCCAGACACAGAATACCTGGCTTGCCAGCTAGGAGAAAGCCAGTGAGTCCGTAGGTCGGCGCATAGTTGACGAAATCATCTCGCTTTGCCCTTGTGCTGATAGAAGGGAAGTAGAACCAGACTCGGACTAATGATGCGTCTGCTATTGGGGTATTTGCAATTTCCGCTTGCTTCAAACTTGAGATATGCTCAGAGGCGGCCTCCTTGACATGCTCGATGACTGAAAGGATATCCTCTTCAGGAATCTCAGTGTTCAACTTTGCAACATCTCCTTTGCTCATCCAATCCGACTGTTGTATCCTGGTCCTTATTGGCGGCGGTTCTGTTAGTTCATCTAGTTTTTGACACTTCAAAGGCACTGTCAATGTGAGCTGTAGAGTTCTTGTTGAAGAATCTTCCTCTTCAACATCGACCCTAAGCTGGAGATTTATGACTGTCTCTGAGAACTTTGATGTGGCTTCCCCGTCATTTTCACACCAGTCCCTCAGCCTGTCAATCAAGTCAGACGCCGTAGAGTCCATGGCAATCGCGTCATCCGCCGCATACATCGCCACGAGGAGGTCAATTTGACCTAATTGGAGCTCCATGAGCTCTTTCGGCAAGGCATTTTGGGACCCCTCATCAGAAGACATGACGACTATAACAGTCTCTCAGCAGCCTGTGAGATCAACAAGAGGACAATACCAATTTAGTGTCGCCGAAATAACAACCACTTTACGCGTGATTTGTAGAAATTGTTACGCGGCTGGAGAAAATTCACCAATCACGTGAGGAACAGATGTCCGACACCGCTGTCGTTATCTTATCTCGAATTCCTTATCTTATCATATCTGGGGTCAGCTACCCTGGGCCGAGTGCAACGACTGCAACAAGAATGGAATTGGCTAAGAGCATTGCGAAGAGGTATAGTATCTTGGACGCCTCTGTGAGACCAAGAAGTTTTCATTTTTTTCTTTCGTTCCTTCTGTTCGGCTTGTTCCGCCCTTCCGCCCTTCCGCATTTACCTACGCCCATTCATCAGCATAAAATAAATAATGGTCATCCGTATTCCAACATCGAAATTATTCTCAGCAAGGCGAACTTGACATGCTAATGATATTTCATTGGACGTAGGCTCTCAAGTCATGTTGATCATTTCCCAAATGACTGCAGCTGCGCATCATGTCTTCCGTTAGTGACGTCTTGCGTAAACATTAAAATGACCGTGTTCGCTGCTTGAATGACGCGGAGATGATGGGCCATCGAGCTAGCAAGCACTACAAATAGTGTAAGCTCTGAAAGCCAGACAGTGCTCTTCATATCAGTCAACTACTCAACAGATATTAACTCAATCACAGCTCATCAATATCAATATGCCTCAATCAAACGTCGGATACCCTTCTTCGTATGAAGGCGGAGATCAGCGCCACTATAGCCGGGAGGAAGTTCGTGAGGAGGGTCGCACTCACCCCAACGTCAACCCTGAGGGCTACCGTAAGTTCTTCAAATCGTTCAATCATTTCCTTATCTAAATGGTTCTAGTACACAAAGAGGGAATCATGAATGAGCTTCAAGAGGCCGACGTAAGTTCTCAATTTCAAGCATAAGATCAGTGGCTGAGCTTCATAGACCAATAGAATAATTGCAGACCGTATGAAGCACGAACCAGGCTTCGCAGTAAGTATTACCAAAGTACTTACTACTCAGGTGCCACACAAACATCTAACTGCTTACCCAGGCCACCATGCACGGCAATAAGCCCTCTCGCGGAGCCGAAATCGACGCTGAGCTCGCACGAGAAGATGCAGAGCAGCTTGAAAAGAAGAAGGGCAAGACCGACAGCATGCCTGGAAAGAAGATGGAACAAAACACCAGCAAGAGCGAGTGGAAGCAGCAGATGGATCAGGAGGAGGAGGAGGCTCGCGCTAAGCATAGCAGCCGTTGAACGAACAATCATGAAGGTCAGGGTATGGGGTGTGTTACTCGTAAGACAAATAGCAGTCAAGAGTAGAGCCCGGTGGATCTCAAAGGATTAAATGATATATGACATGCTTCCAAAAAGTACACTCCATCGAGTGAAATAAACAGTCAACCGGCAACATCAACGTGACTTGGAGATCAAACCCGGGCGCATGAGATAGCCACTACGATGTCGATGTCGTGTATCATTCAGCTCGCGGTGCAAAGGGTGACTGCTAAAGCGTAAGTTTCGAGAAGGGTGACTTGTGATTAAAGTCAGATATCATAAAGCTGGATGATAAGTGAGCAAGAAACTTCACTATCAACAATAGCACCCCAGTTAGAAGGAGTATCACCATTTCCATAGTTCAAGTGTCAGATATTTACATTTTATTGGTTTTATTCGGCCGTGAAGGTATTAGGCTCATACAGTCGTAATCGAACAATCAAAAGTACACGAGTTTATGACTCGCCGTCCAATCTTCTTCAAATCATCCCCAGATGTGGATTCTTGCCACTTATTACTCCATTAAACCATCTCCTCGCCGCGAGCACCAGTGCCGACAGGTCGTCGGGGAATAGAACCGTTGTTGTATCCGTTGCCATGCATGTGCTCAGATCCATCACTCTTCAGGCCGTGGCCGTGTCCATGTCCGAGAGAGCTACCGCCGTGAGATCCCCAGCCAACCTTGCGAGTGAAGACGGCGTCAACGAGCTCAGCACCACCCATAGAGTAGTTGAAAGGAGCGCCTCGGTTAAGGGGGATATGGTTGAAGCGCCAGTCCCAGACAGCGGCGTAGGTCATTCGGTAAGCGGAGAAAGCAAAGATGGTTCCAATGATGGCGCCAGCAAGGACATCGTGGAAGTGGTGATACTTGTCGATAGTGAGAGCTCCACCGATGAGAACGGCACCGAGAAGAGGGGCGTAGGTGACGATGAGCTTCCACATGGAAGGATGGTAGTTGGAGAAGACCTTGAGCTTGGCGTTGAGGTAAAGGTAGAGGTAGACGAAGCCAGCGAAGGCAGCAGTGGTGTGACCACTGGGCATGGACTCAAGAGCATCGTTGATCTCGCTCTTGTCGCCAGTGCAAATATCGGGAGTGTAGTAAAGCTGAAGATATCCCTTGTTGTTGTATCCTCCCATGGTGCGAGCGCGAGCCATGTCGGGCTTGCAGACCTCAAGGAAATGAGGTCGGAATCCACCGATGAGCCACTTGACAAAGACCTGGAAGACGGCGGCGGTGATGAGGGAGTAGAGAAGACCGATGACAGCGTTGTTGACATCCCAGAATGAGCGGATGCGGATCTGCATCACCAGGAAGACGAAGATGGGAACAAGAGCAGCCAACATGGCAGCGGCCCAGATGGGAATGATCTCGCCTCGGAGAGGGTATCCGTACTCGGGCCAGACAATCTCGCCGTCGGAAAAGGTAACGGGGAATGATCGAGCGGGTGCAGGCTTAGCAAAGTAAACCTAGAATATTGTTAGATTGGTAGTTGAGTTTGAAGCAGTCAATACTTACACCAAGACCGATAGCGCCCATACAAGCCATGGTGACAATGTCAAGCCATGTGCCCTTGAGCCACTGTCCAAAAGTAGGGCGCCGCGACATGGGAAGAGGGTCGTGAACCGCCTTTTGGTGATGGCGGGTCTTTGTGCCAGGCGAAGCCCGGTGAGGGGACTTTTCTCGACGGAAGAAGGGCATGTTGGCGATTTGGTGATGCTAGATAATGGTGTTGAAGGAAAAGCCGACCACGGATTGAGTGACTCTGCACCCAAAATTAATAGGCACTGAAAGAACTTTGCTGGCTCTTGTCCTGCCGTTCACAAACAATTGAGGCTGCTTGCCCTTCTATAAATCCGTGGAGACGGCCTGTGACACGCGACATCGCGATTCATGCTGTTGACGTCACTAACGTCATTCAAATGTTTCACGCCTGTACCAATGCCAAAGCAACAGCGATACCCCGTAGGCACCTATCACAGCATGCAACCTCATTTCGCTACGTAAAGCCACAGTCGACGTCATTGCTCAAAATCCTTTTTTCCAGGAAAAAGTGAGCCTTGGACGGCAGACTCATGCCGAGCGGGCTTGCAGGCGGCAGTTTCGTGCCGGACGGCCAATCATAGCCCTGGCAGGTGGACAAGGGATGTGTCTTGGCTTGGGACAAGTGTGGCTTGATTTTGACGATCTGTGTTGTTTTGGCTAATAACACGGGAATGAGCATCGATCGATGCTTGGCCAAGGCTTTTGAAACCTGCTAATTTGTGCTGATGATTCAGTGGTTAGCTCATTGTTATACCGGAGCACAAGTCCGTGATGCTCTGTCTGGACAAAGATCACAGAGTTCCATTGATGAGCAGGTAGACTGAAGTCAGGCTGAAAGGCAGATAACTCTGTCATTGGCCTAGGCTTTACGCTGCACTAAAGCATTAACTCTAAGACGTTAAAATATCCATAATTCAGTTAAACTTTAGAGCTGTAAATAACCTTGAAGCTCAAACAGTCGAGGTGCCAGGGGATGGTGGCTGGTGCTGTGGCTGACCACCTGTCAGATCTCATTAGTCCAACAACGAAGCTGTCCCAAAAACAAGATTTCAGCAATCGCTCAACCAGTCCTCGTTGTATTTTCCGCCAAGTCGGGATCGACTGAATGACAAGAACGTTTTGGGCAAATCGGCGATTTACTACGTTGCAAGTAACGATATGATCGAGTTCAAGCTATATTTCGGAAGCTTATGCGAAAATCATTCTTGGTGTTCAAGTCGACAAGGGCTGAAGTCTCGGCATACGACGAGAGCCCCATCATGGCACCACAAAAATGCTGAGCACTAGGCGAATCACGAGTTGATCGATTGCGACCTTCTCGATTTTGACGCCATGATGCAATAGTTGACGCGCGTCGGAATCCTCTCGCGAGTTCGAGACAACAAGAACAAGATCTGTGAAGAAAACTTGAAAGAGTCACTTGACCTAGGCGTACTCTAGTTAGAGAACAGAACGCCCGTTCAAGTATCACGCAGTAAGATATGTCAACTCAGACATGAAGTAACATTTATTGAAAATAGAATAGAATACATGTTCATCCGAATTACATGCCAATAGTTTCAATCAATGTCCAAAAGTCACTGCCCATTACCCGCTTCTTCACGCTTTGATCGCAAACATTCATCGTGAATCATCGCAATAAGGCACCCATACCACCTACGACCAGATAAATCAAACCCCTTTAAGGCTTCTTGCACTGTCCAGCCTGGATGTTAGCAGGGTTCTCGCAAGTGTTGCACTTGATGACATTGCCAGCTCCCTTGCCCAAGCTCAGGATATCGTTATCGTTGTTCTTCAGGGTGTTTCGAATGACAATGTTATGATTGGCCTTGGGAGCTTTACCACCGAGGGTAATGCAAGAAAGAGAAATGGGCTGTTCGGGAGTAGCAGTACAAGTATCATCGTAGATGAGAATACCAACTCCTGAAGAGCCAGTGCCACGCTGTCCTTCGATGGTGTTGTCGCGAACCAGAGTTCCGACAGCGCTGTCGAGAATGATGCCAGACGAAGTCTTGCCGCACGCAGGAGGAGTTGGTCCAATGTAGTTGTGCACGATCTTGGCATCCTTCACACCAGGGTCGACAAAGATACCGATGCAGTTGTCGTGAAGAGTGTTGTACCCAATGAATGCACCGTTGGTCTGAACGCACACACCAATGAGGTGCGCAGAGATGTCGTTCTTCACGGTATGCACATCGGACAGGTTATCCTGGCAGATACCGATGAAGCCGCCAGCAGTGGTGGTGACGACGTTCTCACGGAAGACGGTGTTGATGGAACCAAGGGTGAGAGCACCATAAGCAGGAGCATCAGTGAGTTTGTTCTTGGTGATGCGAGTATTCTTGGCACCGATGATGGCGATGTTGATGCCAGAGAAACCTTCGACGCTGAAGCCAGTGACCGAAACTCCCTTGACAAACCGCTTGACAGAGGTGACTCGCTTGTGCTCAGTCTTGTACTCGGTTGTCTGGACCTTGTAGCCAGTGATGCAGATACCAGCCTGGAGCTCATTCTTCTTCTCATCCTGGGTGAGACCAGTGCATGCATTGCGCTTGTATTTCTTAGGCTTGGTGAGGCGGACGATGCCATGGGCTTCAAGCTGAATGCCATCCTTATCAATGACGAGTTGCTCAGGGTATTCACCAGCCTCAACGATGATGCGATCACCGGGAGAGGCCTTCTTGATGGCGTCTTGGATCTTCTTGCCGGACTTGACGTAGATAGTGCGACCATATCCGTAGTAGTTCTTTGTGTCGGATGGAGAAGAGTACTTGTACTTGTCGGGGATAGCGCAGCAGTGCTGATCCTTCCAGTTGCACTTTCCGTTTCGGCCTGCAAGAGTCAGTAACAATGTTGGAGGATTCAGATGATGTACTAACGCATGAGTCCACCAGAGGTATCGTGCTCTGAGAAGGGCGAGGCAGCGGCAAGGCCAACGAGGCCTGCAAAGGTGAGGCTAAACTTCATGATGGGTAGTAAATGATTGTCTTAGTCTGCGAACTGGATTATGTGTCTAAGATCTGTGGCATCGACAGACCTTATATACCACCGACACCCAACATCAAAACCATCAAGCCATCGGTCCCGAGAAAAGGGATCAAGGCTGAGGTCTCGCCCTCAGATGCAGCCACTCAAGCTAGTATTCGCTTGCTTCTACCTGAAACGGCAAGAGCTATAGTTGAGGTGGCAGCAGGGCGCAAACACGGCGTCGAATCGTCGTCAAGCCACCTCGATATGGTGTAGGGTGTGAGGCGCTGATAGGTGCTTACTGTAGGAGGGAATGCTTTAACGTTGGCGAGAAGGCGTCGCTATTGGCCCTCTTTTGAAAGAAGAAAACACCATCAAATCATCGTCATCGACGTGTTTGTCTGCATTTAAGAGTCTAAGTGCTCCAGCTTGAGCAGGGATGGTAGAACTTCTGCAATGAGACTGCAGCGAAAGATTAAAGCGGCGGCTTCTCACAAGAGAAGCAGAGACGCCCAATGCTTTCGATAACTCCATATGCAACGACTACAAATTTCGATATTGATCTGTGCGAGAATGTCACCCAAATGAACCCCTCAGTCCTGCTCATCAATATCGCAACGACCAAGCAAGCCACATCGTCTCTTCAATACCACCACACTCGCAGCCACGAATATCCGGCATCGCGAGCACCCGACGACATTCTTGCGGGTAAACGGCAAAACGTAGTATGCCATTGTGTGGCTTCGCCCTGTGCCTGAAGTATGGCGCCAACTTTGAAACTATAATTCAGCCGCAAGGGCTCGATCCCCTTGGACCAAACGGTCTGACAGGGGTAGTGCATTAACCTCCTTTCTAAAACGGAGATCAACCAGCAGATGCTGAGATCGATAGTACCGTCGATCCGGGACTATTACCCCATACTTTTGTTTTATGGTGCATCGTTTGGAAACTTGTTTCTCCCTCACGATCTGTCTTACCCTGCTGGACACTTTCTACCTCGACCACGACCACCATCTTGGAAAATGCTCAGGCATGTTGATTTGAGACCGTCCACAGGGCTGAAAAGGCTCTCAATAAGCTGAAAACTAGTGGCATCCCCGGCAAGTCCATCCTGCTTTGAGTTGGCCCCCCACGACGTGGACGAACCCGAGGCCCTGGAAATGAAGCTGGTGGCTTGGGCTGGATCGCCAAGTTTGATTCTGGGCCTTTTCAGCCCAGCGATCATCGAATGCCAAGGCCACGTTCCTGCGCTACTGAACTCAGAAATCGATGTAAAGAAGCCCTAATGAGGGGTCATGGGACCAACTGCTGGCTCGCAGCGACAGCTATTTTGCCTCCTCGGTTGGGATTGCTGTTTGCTCTCATCTTTGACCAGCCTTGGGCATCTACTACTGTGTGGTCAGTGTCCTTGCTCATGATGTCGCTGATCTTGGTGGATGCTGTTGCGCGTCTGCTGTGACAGTTTGCCTCCGTCGGTGGATTTGTCAGTAATTAGGTATGGTAAATCCGCACATGAGGTCTTGGAACAATTTCTTTTACCCCAAAGGTCAAGACCCTCGAAGTGATGGAGTAACACCAACCTCATCACCAACGCCAATCAGTTCCCAAGCCTCATGTTCGAGGTTCCGCCCCGTAATCTTCCCCGCACTTCTGAGGATGATGATGCAGTCTCTAGATCCCCTCAACTCTCATCACATCGTAAGCAAAGCATCGATATATCATTGTTTTATATCCCAAAAGTCCTGTCATCATGGCCACCACTGCTGCTTCTCTGAGCTCCCATGGAGTTGAACCGGCTGTTCCCGCTCCCTACTGCCATCAACGCCAGCCCTCTCTTAGACACCTCAGTTCATGCGCTTAGCTCCAGTTCCGCCGTCTTCTCCTCATGTCAAAGCACCCTTTGATGCCAGTCGGCGTCTATTTGATCATCCTCGAGCCAATGCTGAGAATGCCTCATCTCTCAATGCTGCGTATCCCAAGCGGGGCATCTTCAAGACAGCTGCGATGAACAATGCTACATCCGACCAGAAGTTCACCATTGATCTTTCGCCTGCCCGTAATGGTCGTATCACGGAGGCCGTGCGCGAGAAACTGGCCGGTGATGGATTCAACGAGGTCCTGGACTTCTTTCAAGACGTCAACAGCACCTATGTCGCCCAAATCATGTCCATTATGCATGAGCTCATCGGCGCTGATCTCAGTCAAGTCCACAAGACTGGCAATCTCAACTACCGTCTATGCGACTACAACACGGATACTGCCGACCCGACGAGTGATAACGGATGCGGCGCCCATACAGACCATGGAACCTTCACCATCATCTTCCAAGACGGAACGTCAGGGCTCGAAATTGAACACGCCGAGCAGCCTGGCCTTTGGGTTCCTGTTCCCGGCGATGCAACGGTTGTCCTTGCCGGTTGGTGCGCTGTGATCCTTAGTGAAGGCAACATCCGAGCAACCCGTCATCGAGTTAGGAGAACGCCTGGTGTTCGAAGACTCAGCGCCGTTCTCTTTGTTGCCCCAGATGTTGAGGCCACTCTTCGACCTCTCAAAGATGTCAAAGTTGTTCGTCCGTTCACTAAGAAGGTCACGAATGGGCAGTCAGATGTTGAGGAGTTCAAAGAGGTCATGGGCAAGAAGTGGAGACGTCGTGAGAGCAATGAGAAGTCGGACGACGGAAATGACATGGAAACACAGGACAGTGAGATTGAAAGATTCATCTGGGCTTGACTGAATAAGTATGAGCTCCGGTGAATCCGATTGGATCGCGAGTATCAATTAGACAATTCTACCCGATTAATCCACCTCACGGCAAGACCGAGATCGCCGCACTCCTACATAGAGCTTACAGGGATAACAAAGACGAACAATTCTTTCATAATACTCAATTTCACAATTCAAATTGCATAACATGAGTTGACCGTTTTGTGTCTTCTTCGTTGGGTAGTATCACTGCAAATCTCTAGCTCTGATAGGTTAGTCCCCGAGCGGTTCCTGGTCCTAGTCGACGTCGAACCGGCTTCTCCTCACCAACATCCTCACGTGTCAAACATCTGCCTCGGCATTGACATATTCAACTTCCTCAACCGGTATAAACAAATTCCCTCAAATCTGACAGATCAATTGCTCTCGTTCTAGGTTGGTATTACTCGACAACTCATGGTAAAATTAAAATCTCTGCTAAAATGGCCTCCCAAGAAAGGTAATTATGTCGTCGCGCGTCTATCACTCATTTCATTACTCGTCCCTCATTTCCCAATTAACCTCGTAGTTTGCTGTACTTGCTTATAGCCCTTGCAAAACTGTCGTCGATGCCTTGTACCAGTGCTTTTGCGTTTCCTTGGAGGTCTTTGGGGACCTTGGATATGACTGCTTCCGAAAAGTCCTGGCTGAGGGCGCGCTGTAGGTTCAGGTTGAGGAGGATGACAGGGCTGACTTGTAGTCTGTCAAAGTTGGGTTTGGCGGCAATGATGGTGTTGATGGTGAGCTCGACGTCGGCGCTGAGCTCAGATGTAGCCTTTGCGACTTGGAGGGTTTCCTCAAGAGATAGAGGCTCAGACTCGCGAGCGATCACAAAGCCCTTGTGGATCTCGGTGAGGAGCAGTGTTGACTTTGTAGTAATTGGCAGAGCACCGAGAAGGGTCTGAGGCCACGTCGCCACAGTCTTGTTGAGAGCAAGCGTGGCATTGGAGATGTTATCAATGGCCGTCGAGATAGAATCTCCAGATGCGAAGGCAGAGCCAGCGAGGGCAATCAAGGGGAGAAGGCTGAGACGCATATTGTCTGAGAGCTTGATGCAACGAGTAATCGATTGGTCAATTGAACTGCAAGATCTGCCAAGGAGAAACTCTTCGTGTCTCAAGAGCTACCCCGTCTTTTAAGTACTGCCCATACCGACACTTCACATGCAAGTTTGGTTTTTCTCTGCTGTGCCTTTCGGAAGGCTGCGATGGTGGCCTCGTGTAATCCCAACCTGTATCCCCGCATCTATCCTCAAAGAGGAACTCAGCCCCGTGTTGTCGACGACCAACGTCTATGAGCCCATATCCCCATGGGGTAATCTCTTGGTAGTTCGCGGGCTTTTTGTCTAAGTGGCTGATCTTAACTTGGCAATCTACGATATTATGTGGGGAGAAATATCAGCGTTGCAAGGATTGCGGCATCTTTGGCCGCGGCTGTCACGGTGAAAAACATGCGATGGAGTTGCATGTGTGCGGATTAGGGCTGTGACGAAATCTGAATTGAGGGATTATGACGACTAATGTGACGAAATGGGTTGGTTACATTGGCTGAAGGATTCGCTGGAGCAAGGGTTCAGCGGCGATGTTGCTCAACCAACTTCTGCAGCCATGGGAACTTGGGCCCGATGAAGCAATTGCCCGCGAAATTAAGCAATTGATTAAGTTGAATGTGGTGTTGCATCCCGATGGTGTGCTTCTTGATCATGCGTGAGAGAAGACGGGTTCTATACCGCATTGCTTATAACTTGATGGTTGACTTATGCTTATTATGCAGGGACTACCTGTGACTAACCCAGACTCTGTCTGCATCTCTCAGCTGACACTAGATAGTCTCTCATGTTCTGTGAGGGGAAGTCATAGAGGTGAGTTGGCTCTGTTCTTTTGAAGATTCAGAATACCAAGGGAAGTGATATCAACTTCTGGGCTGTTAGCAGGCAGAAGACGTTGGTCTCGTTGAAAGTCTGTTTCGACTTTGCAGAACCCTATGTGTCTATGTGGAGTTGAACATCCAGGTCTAAATTAAGAATTGTGGTGGTATCCATAGTGATTCTCTTTTATGCAAGATGGAGATCTTCAGTTGCATCCTGTGGCACATAACATCTGCCTTCCGTATTTGGGACGTCACGACTCGTGCCTTTCATATCAGCCTGTAATCTTCAATGTCAGATTTTTATCTCGAGTTTCTGATTTTGAACTTTACAAAGGGTTCGTTGAAAAGGCTGGTAACAGTCAATGCGATTTATGAGGCACGAAGTATAGAAAGAATGATGTAGACGGATTCCCTCTTTGCTAAGCCAGCAAGCCCAGTCAACTCACATGATGCACAATCAATCTAAAAGTCGAGATCCGTAAGACGAAAGTAATTACGTCTACCGGCAACCAGCCACTTCGGTGAGTTTCCGTAAATCATGATAAACTTGCATGTGAGTCGAAGGATCGGCCTGCATCTCCAGCTGCTGGTTCACAAGGCCGATGCTGTTGGTTATTTACTAAGCCAAAGAGTTGAGGGCAGGATTCTAGGAAATATAGCGCCATTTGAAGCAAAACAGAATACAGCTGCAGGCTGAAAGTTTATCTTACAGACTTCGAGCATTGTTCCTTGTGATTTGAAGTGAGTTCTCCCTCATGTAGAAGCTGATGCGGCCGTTGCAGCTTCAAGGTCAGTCAACTCGGTAGGCAAGGCATGCTATCATCACACCAATCTCATATTCAATACTAATATAATCTTAACACCATGCTGATATTTAACTTAAATTGCTTCCCATCAGCACACTTTTACTTATGACGATTGAACAATTACAAGATAACAGATTAAGGTTTTCGTCTTGGTAAGGCAATAACGCCATCCTGTTCTGCTATACCAGAATCTGGCTCCAAAAGCTGTCTCGAAACTCAAATTTATCTTTATGTTGCATCAGACCATCCTTACCTACAGCGCGAGGTCGTTGGCTTGTTTCTGTGATTAGAGTCGATTAAAAAGTGTAGACAACCTGACTCATGATCTCAGACTGATTTCATGCAAACATGTCAAGCATGACATATCAACTAGAAACTTGATCTCGCTCGTTCGCGGAGATAGTGTAGTCTCTAGATGTCAACTGATAACTACATAAATATCTATAAACAGATATGGTGTTGTCACTGTTGTGAACGATGTCTTAGTTGCCAGATAAGATAAGAGACCCAAGATTAGATTGGTTATCACTGATTAGGTTCTGATAAGATTGTCTGGTGTCATGTGTCAAGTCACGTGAGAAGTAATCAGTTGATGCTAGAGAACAGCCCGAAATCGACCAATTCTTGAAATATCAACTTTGTTTCCGACGGGCAACTGAGATAATTCAACTTGAATAAGCTACAGAACCCAGAAAATTGATAGAGCACATACGTCATTCCAATCTACCAAGTGGATGAAGGTGACGTGTTCAGCTGAACCTCCAGTCCATCAAGCTACCCTACAGCTGAAAGGACAACGACACAGGATGTGAAACTCTCTATTAACAAAGTGTCACTGTGACAGAAAATGCAATCAAATCGCTAATGAACTCTTCATCGCACGGTCTCTATTAGTGCGGTCTGTTGATTGACCGTTCTTGGGCATTTGAAGGTGTTGGCCGACCGAGCCTAACTCACTGAGTCAACTTGCCGTTGGCAGTTCAACACAAGGCTGCAAAAACCAAACACAAACACAAACAGATCACGTCAGCCTGGTATCATACACAGCAGGCAACTGAGTGGTCAACAAACATAACAGCTGGACACAATCGAGTCATGTCCCATCGCCGATGCCAATCTACCAATGCTTATCGACGGATGCATTCAAGATTTCTTCAGTGTAGCCGAGGATGGAGGCCCGCAGCCAAAATGACGATGTTCTCACAGAACCCCATCCTGGTCAAAAGAACAGGCTAATTGCTTCACCAAGTCGAGCCCTGCCGGCAATCAATGCAAGTTGGTGGTCAGCATCGGAATTATCAGATTCAGTGCCACTAATCGCGGTAGTTGCACATCAACAAACATAAGGTTAAACTGTTGCTTCAAATCGTCGTCAAAGGAACTCTATCGCCAAGCTTTGCGTAGCGCACCGCCAAGTCAAAACTGTTCATTCATATCCATTAGACCGAGTCGTCAATCGGATTCCGAGCTCCATCTTTTTCTAAGCTTCAACTCCACCAGCTTCGCTTGCGTCGAGGAGATTGAGTTTTCGCAACTCTTCATTTTGCCATTCTCCATCTAATTACGGAATTTCCTTGTCCTTGTCTTGTTTATTTGCCGCGAGACAAAAAAACCTGATTGTCGCACGATCGGCGGAAAAACTACTGCCACACCAAAACATCAGTGGGGGTTCTCTGGTTTCAGAATCTCACGTCCAAGATGAGTTATAACATTCGAAGTCGCTGACATGAGAATCACGCATTTCGCAAATATGAAGCGGTGATTATATATATATATCACCGGAATCCCGCAGGATGTAATATAAATAAATCCACCTCGCGTGGTCGTTATCTGTACCAAGACTCAGATCATGAACCAAAGTTCCAGGGGACGAAACCCCCTGTAAGGGAGGGCATTACAGGGGGAAACGTTCAGGCCAGTGAACGGTGCAAACGCCAAAGCAGCGCTTCACAAATGACGCAACAACTGATTGAGACACTTGTCCGTGGTTGAGCGACAGGCATTGGCCGGCAGCTTGCCTCGTTTGGGGCTAGACACCTCTGTAACCTTAATCCCTTCAAGCTTTTTGGCCTCTCTTTATCGAAGCCAAGGGGTAAAAGATTGAGTTTTTGAGTTTAGCAGAGCATAAAATGTCGCTTGAGCGTTGCATTTCGGGGCGAAAGGAAGGTAATTTTCCCGTTCCTTTAGGATTCGTGCTCCATCACATTTCAATTGGCGATAGACATTGCAAACGGCGCGTTGAGAA
Organism: Fusarium odoratissimum NRRL 54006; assembly: GCF_000260195.1. NCBI lineage: Eukaryota > Fungi > Ascomycota > Sordariomycetes > Hypocreales > Nectriaceae > Fusarium > Fusarium odoratissimum. The sequence continues at coordinate 735,771 of NW_022158703.1, read as the reverse complement.
TTTTCGCCCGGCCAGCCACCCCAGTTTCTAGCGCTCTTCGCCAAGAGATTAAAGAGTCAGGGGTCAGCGCTGGAGCTGGAAGGGGCAGTCGCACCGCGAGAGAAATGGCGTGAACGATTGGCCTCTTTACTGAGAGAGAGAAGACTTGGCGTTATTGATGGGTTCTAGAACCCCACAACCTTAAAAGAAGCAACCTTAAAGCAGCAAAGTCAGTATCACGAGGTAAGGGGCAGCACCACGCCGTCGCGAGACTATTGACGATAATTCAGCGTGCTAAATCACCCGACTATTTACCTTTGTAACCGCATGGAGACTTGTTTATCTGGCGCTGCTGCCGCCGGTCTCACGCTGATCCAGTTTCTCACACAGTTTTCTCCACCAAAGTGACACCCTGACATGGTTCTCTTTCTGTGGACTGTGGAACCCTACGAGGGTCATGCCAGCTTCTGCTTTGCCGATCAGGGGCACCCGTAGGGCATTTGCAGGCCTGTAGACTCCAGAAGACTTACGCGTACTGTTACCTCATATACTCCTCACAGTAGATCTTTTTAATCGTTTCAAAGTGATCGTCTGTCTGTCTCTCCTCTCGCGCAAACGCAAAACGCAAGTCAAGTCCCTCCTTACGCTTGTCTTGAACTTTCCATTGTTTATCGTCTCAGTTTTTCTTGTTTCTGTATTCCAAGCTTCTGTCTCTCGCTCTCTTGAACAAAACTCCACCAACGTCCATCGCCATTCTGGATTCTTCTTCAGATGGTTTCATCTTCAACATAACGAATTCTTTTTCCGTTTTCTCTTTTTCGTCATTCGCTCGCCGCGCTAGGCGCCACAAACAATCGTTACTCATCACTAAAAATAAAACGTCACAATGGGCGCAGCACTCCCAACTTCTGGTGTTGCGCTTAACCGGGTGCTGGCCCTCGGCTTGACGCTGGTCGTCATCTTGGGCATCGCCATCAACCAGCTTCAACTAAGCGATGATCCGTATCGCTGTAAGGCTCTGCTTAATGATGGAACCTGGTTGAATACTCCTGCAGAGAATGGAAGCAGAGCGCCTTTTACAAACTGGCAGCCGCCTGGATGTATGATTCACAAGTACAAGAAGGAGGAGATTGAGGAGTGCATGGAGGGACGACACATGCTTTTTGTTGGTGACTCTACGACTCGACAGGTCTTTTATGGCATGGCTCGTCTGGTAAGTCGATGATGATTTAATTGTAGATGTGTTGCCGAATTATTTGGTCAATGTTCAACTGCATGACCAACAGTCGCTAACATCACGACAGCTCGACGCAGAAAAGGCCGAGGAAGTACGCGCAAACAGTAAGAAGCACGAAAGCCACGATGTAGAATTCGGCGGTATTCGACTCAAGGAGATCTGGGATCCATTTGGCAACGACAGCGCCGTCGCCCGCAATGAACTCACCCTCTACCACGAAGAGAGGATCAACGAGGTCCCCGTCGAAGAGCAGAAAGGTCCCGCCCTGGCCTTCATGGGAATGGGAGTTTGGTTCGCCGCCCGCTTTGAGAAGGAGGAGTCCATTCCCATGTTCAAGGCCGCCTTCAACAACATGTCCGAACTCGCTTCCAACATGGACTTTGAGCCTTTCGGTAGCCGACCCATGGACCCTCGCGATGGAATTGGCAACGAAGTTTTCTGGGCGCCAATTGCCCCGCCCTTCTACGACATGCTACCTGATTACCGCAAGACTGGTGTCGCTTCTCAGCCTGGTGAGGTCGAGGAAATTGATGAGTTCCTCAAGACACAGGAACAAGAGTCTGGTATTCCCATGTTGTGGTCTTTCCCCGCTTTGTCGTATGACCAGCAGGATGCTATCGGCGACCACGAGAATGGTTTCCATGTCACCGACAGTGTTGCTGAGATGAAGGCCCAGATCCTTCTCAACCTTCGATGCAATGCCAAGCTCGACATTCAGAAGTCTTATCCTTACGATCGCACTTGCTGCACTGACTATGGACAGAAGTCTTTCATCCAGATTATCCTCGTCACTCTCGGTATTCTCTATGTCGGCGGTGCTGCCATCACCGAGATTATTGCTCTTCGATCCAGCGAGGCTCCCAAGTGGGCTATCTTCAACCTCGATGTCGCTACCTTCGTTACAGGTCTGCTTGCTTGCTACTGGGCCGACCGAACACAGTCTTTCGCCAAGGGTTCCAAGGAGTACAACATGTTCGACTTCAATCTCATGTCTGCTCTCTGCTTCATTGTCGGCTTTGCCTTCATGACCAAGTCCAAGCCTCCACCTCCTCGACCTGGCGCCGCTCCTGCTGCCGCCCCCGCGACTCTCGACGATGCGAAGCCTTTGTCCCGTGACCAGACTGACGAGTGGAAGGGATGGATGCAGGCTCTCATCCTCGTGTATCACTGGACTGGTGCTTCGCGCGACCTCAACATCTACGTCGGCATCCGTCTCCTCGTTGCCGCCTATCTCTTCCAGACTGGTTTTGGTCATGGTGTTTTCTTCAGCTCCAAGAAGGATTTCTCCTTCAAGCGTGTCGCCGCCGTTCTCCTGCGCCTCAACCTTCTCAGCTGCGCGTTGCCCTTCTTCATGAACACCGACTACATGTTCTACTACTTCGCTCCCCTCGTTAGCTTCTGGTTCCTCATCATCTATGCCCTCTTTGCAATTGGCCAGAAGTACAACGACAACACCTGGGCACTCATGGGTAAGATTGCTGTTTCTGCTGCCATCTGCCCTGGAGCTATGCTGTGGACTCCTGTTCTGCAGTGGGTCTTCGATGCTTTGAACATGGTCTTCCGAATTGAGTGGGATCTTCACGAGTGGCAGTTCCGCCTCGGTCTCGATGGTCTCATCGTCTACGTTGGTATCATTATGGGTGTCGCTTCCGTACGAACAAAGCTCTACAATAAGATCCTCACCCAATCTTACGGCCTGGCCGGTGTCGCTGGTATTCTCTCCATCCCTCTGTACTGGTGGGTTGCTGTCAGCAGCGCCGAGACCAAGCAGGATTACACTGCCCTTCACCCCGTCTTCTCTTTCATTCCCATCATGGGCTTCATTGCTGCTCGCAACATGTTCCCCGCCGCCCGTACATGGTACTCTCGAACTTTCGCCTGGATCGGCCGATGCTCCCTCGAGACCTTCACTCTTCAGTTCCATATCCTCCTCGCTGCCGACACTAAGGGTCTCCTCCTTCTCGACATCTTCCAGGGTGACGGTAGCCTCCTCTGCGACCGCTGGAGGTCTCTGATCATCATCGTTCCTGTTTTCTTGTGGATCAGCTCCCGCGTTGCCGACGCTACTGGTGGAATGGTCAAGCTCTTAACCAAGGACTGGGCTGCCCAGGAGCAGGAGGAGCAGTACGATGTAGAGGCTAAGGCTGATGCTGAGCCTCTCATGAGCGGCAACATGCTCTCTGGCTTTACGCGGCACATGCCCTCAAAGTCCTCATGGGCCAACAACCTCAAGCTCCGCATGCTTGGCCTCTTTGTCCTCCTCTGGACACTCAACCTGGTAAGTTCCTGTCCGCTATTTCTCACTGCAGACCATCACTAACATTTCTCAGTTCTACTAGACATTCATCACATAGCATCGGCATTAAAAAAAGGCGTTTGGAGTAGCGAGTACCATTGACGACGAGTCAGCTGGGGGACATTCATTCATTCCGCACGAAACGCGTGTTGGCTTTTCTTTTTCACGGGCGCATTCACCCGACTTTTGGACATGACATACATTCAAGGCTTATCAATAAGCTTATGCATAAGCCTACACGGCACGACATAGATTTTATATCGTAATGATAGATTTTTACATGATTCATACATTATTTCTCTGCATACCTACTAAGAGTGACTCCATGCAATTCCGATGTCCGATCTGAGCGATGCGACTTGGGATTGGATCTTGATGTTTGTTAAGGCTAGCAAAGCATTCGTGGAGTTTTGCACGAGGCGAAACAGGGCGGGTAGGTCTCTGGCTCGGCACAGACATTTCATGCGTCGAGACGGTCGCGGATGTATTACTTGTTTCATCTAAATTGGGCACACTTCGCTTGGGCCAAAGTTCCATTCGAAGTGAAAACTGATCAACCTCACGCGGTTGTATTGGATGAGATCCCTGTGGTCTTGTAATCTCGCAGAATATGGTCACTCACGGCAGAGGAATGCACTTTGGTGCAATCTCACAATCAGATTACTCAGGTCTGGCCAAGCGACATTGTCTGCAACCTCTCATTGCAACTTCATTATCATCTAGCGACACTAAATTACAGAGTAATTTCCAATGTCAAAACTGCCATTCCATAGCGATGTTTTGCCTGGTGCATATCAGTTATTGTTATCTTTTTCTCCAGATTCCAGCCGCCAGGGAGCATACTAGTGGCTTAACAGATCTATGTACATATCCGACCAGGGGTGTTAGCGCCCTAGCATTTCACCTTCCACCATAATGACGTTGGGACGAACATCAGATTAAGCGTGTTCCAGAGAATCATGGACATTATGAGCTAATGATATACAGATTCTTTGCGAATCATAGTAGTTGGATATCTATGACGGTTCTCCTTCATCTCGTTTGCCTACATCACGGCAACTGTACTTGTACTGGCTTGACTTCACCTTTGGTGTCTTCCATTGACGCGGTATATCTAAGCATCAAGTCCAGAGCTTTTGCGAATTGACGACTTTGCAAGCATTAATTATGGATTCCTGCGTTACTTCAGCACTGTCTAGAACGACAAAGTCGGATATCCCAATAGTCGGCACCCGCTCTACCGTCGATGAAGAGGTAGCAAACTTTATGAGACAGAACCCAAGCCTGCACATGGGTGGCAAAGACGACTTCACAACAAAGCGAGAAGAGCATCTAAAAGTGGCGCCGTCATTATTGGAGTTGAGTATCGGCTTGCACTAGAACAGAGCTTACCGATCCAACTGGACGAGTATGATTCAGTGATCAGTTGGGTTCAAGGTGATGAAGGGAGGAAACGAGGTACAAGTCTTGATAAGGTTTGTGGAGGCGATGACTCTGCTGGTGGAAACATGACTGCCGCTGCGAGTCTTCGTAGAAAGGACAATAGAAAGAAACCATGGATGGCACAGCTCCTTTTGTATCCTGAAAAAAGACTTCACTTCAATACTAAAGAAGCTATCGAGAACAGCTCTGATAATATCTAGAGTGTAAGTTCTCGAACAACGCAAGTAACCAGAAACTAATAGTGCCGGGATGTAGACAATGTCATCTTCTCTTTCGCTGATCACTACGCTACTCGTAGCGTGCCAGCAAGTCACCGGTACATCTGTCACCGGGAATGCAGAAGTCAGAAGACTTGAAAGACCTACTACCTGCGGTAGTCTTCACTTGTGGCTTTGACACTCTTCGGGACGTTGGGGTAGAATATGTGCACCTTCTTCAGCAAGTGGGTAACACCGTATACTGGAGCCACTTTGACAGCTTGACACATGGGTTCTTGCAGGAAGAGGAGATGAAGACTACGAAGTTGGTTGGAATGGATTGGCCGAGAAATAAATATTTGGATGTCCTATCTCCCTGAAGCTAGTTGAATGAGATTGGGTATATTGTCTGTTCTCTCAAAGCACACTAGTCTCTTGAATAACCCGCTATATCACTCATCTTTTGACCCAGTCCTTGAACCTCGGCCATCTCTTCTTCTTACCTTGACTCGTTGTCTTGTTTGTATGTAAACTCTGCTGGACAGTTGCCGCGTCTTGGCTGGAAGCTTCAACGCTCGGGACAGTAATGGATGTCGTCTTACTCACGATTGAGCCAGTTGTTGAAGCCTGTTGGGTCTGCTCGCCGCTGGTTGTCGATGCAGCACCGTCATCATCTGCCTGTTTCGGTGCCGATCTCTCTCCAGTTCTTAGTCCCAGAACAGTGTGACCGAAGATCACAGCCCCTTCAGGGTCAAGAGATCCTAATTGTACAGGCTTCAAGCCATGCGGTATAGTACGGGACCACCATCTTTTGGTAAGGAGTTGGACAGGGTTGTGATTGCACTCTGCCCCAGCAGTTTGGGCATCATTGCTACCTTGCCTCTTGAGACACTTGCAATGCAGAGATGCTTCTTTGGCAGTTACCCAAGTAATCTTCTTAGTCAGTTCACCTCCAATGAGGCCGGGCTCCATCCTAAGGAGACGTTTCTCATGGAGCATCTGCATTGTTGATATGGAAGCAGCAAGATAGTCTTTTCCTGCTGGAACCGATCTCCAGCTTGGGCAGATCAAATCAGGTTCATCGGCGCCTATAAGATCTCCAAATCCCCGCCCGAAGAGGGCGGTTATGCCAATAGTCGGTATCAAATCGATCCATCCGTGTCCCCATGAGTTGAGATGCTGAATACGCGGGTAAATAGGAACTGAGGGATCAATGATATCCACGATGTCGAAACCGACAACATCCCGACGTGGGTCCAAGGTCTGAGAGATCTTGATACCGTCTTGAGATGCCGCCTGGGCTTGTCGATCAATCAACTTCTCTATCGAGTGAAGAATTGTCTTTACTCGCTCTTCGAAGGTCGAATACTTGGTAACAGGTACACCATTCGGGTCGATGTGCTTGTTGACAATGTAAACATTTAATGCCCTGTTTTCCCAACTCTTTAAAGTCTGAAGTGCCGCTTGGCGACTTCCAACACCTGGCCAGTGGTCTTTAAGCTTGCTGGGATCATAGACCCAGTCGTAGGCTGATTCGGGATCATTGATATCTAGGTGAAGTGAAATGCGGACGAGATGGAGCAGGGCAGAAGCACCGTCGACAAGCCATGCACGACGTTCTTCAGCATCGTAGAAAACGACTGGTTGAAGTTTGACCCAATTAAGAAAACTTGGGTAGTCTTTCTCTCTTTGGAGCCAAAAGGGTTGCTCCTTTTGTTAACGTCGAGCATGAGACCAGCAGTAACAGGACTTCCACCTTCTATGTATAGCTTGTCTACGACAATGGATGCTGATGCCTTCGGTAGACCGCCAGGTTTGATCATGTGATTGGCAGTAGAATGTCCTGTTCCTTTGAGTCAGTAATCGGATATTTGGTATAATGACAAACTCATGAAGAAGTTTTGGCTCACCACAGAAGTCTGTTGCTTTAGTACACCATCCAACAATGTGACGTTTGCCTTCAATACACCGAAGGGACATTTCGTCAGAAGGTCTGATATCAATATGATCGAGCCTCGGGTCGAGGTATGAGATTCTCTCCTCAGGCTTTTCACTGACGAGGAGATGCCATACCATGACATCAGCAGTTACTTGTGTAGCGACCATCAACATGTTGAATCCTTTTATTACCAGTCTCTTGTCCCACTGGACAACCTCGGAAGATCCCACTATAGATGCTGCATATCGCAAAGGCACCTCGAGGCCAGACTTTGGCATTGAGCGTCGTAGTATTGGGTAGCCACGCACTATGCTCAGAGAGCCAAACAACCGTTCCCAGCAGAAGCCTTGGCTTGGGTTATAGGCGGTTGCGGGGCGTGTGGAGAAAGAAAAGGAGCAGTTTCCCATAACGGCAGTGGTCCTTCCACTGTTGTTCTTAAAGGCTGTGGCGGAGACATCGGTAACGCATGGCCTGATCGACACAAAGTCGGTGTGCTTTTGAAAGGCCGAAGCCAACCAAGCAATCTGTTCACCTACCTCAGAAACAGCGTAGTAGCCGCCCCTGGCTGAGATTTCGTATCGAACACTTCTGTTATGGCCTTGGTGTACGGTACCCATTAGAAGACAAAGATTGGAATAATTCCCACGAGTGGTGCCAGGCAGGCTTTGTCCAAATGCCAGATCGAGCACTTCTTAGAGACACACCATCAAATTGACTAAAAAACCTTTCTTGGTCTGAGAGTAGGTCTTGTAACAGGGAAATAATGGCACCGCCAGACTGGGGCCATGTTTGGTCCATATATTCTGCAACACTTGTAGCTTGCGCTTCGTCCCATTTGCCTGTCAAGCAAAGGATGTTGGGCAAGGCTTTGTCAAAGGAGGAAGAGATCCCGGAGTGTTTCATTATTCCAATCACATCCAATGTCACAGAGTATGTCATTTCGAAAGCGATGGATGCTTTCTTTCTGCTCATTTTGTGGTGCGGAATGCATTCTTTCAACTTATTTCTGATCGTGGTGCCGATCCTATCCATCAGGCTAGGCTCTTCGGAAGATAGCCGACTTTGCTGGCTGATCTTTGTCAAAAGCCATCGGTAAGCCTCGGATCCTTGGATGAACCGTCTGTACTGGGGCATTTGTGAAAGATCGTTCGGTTCTCCAGATTTGACGTCATTTATCCAGTCGACGATCATTTCTTCGGCCTTTTTGAAAGGGACTGTGAAAGTTTCTTCTCCATTCTCTGCCTCCGAGTCCCCGAGACTCTGGCCAGACACGCTCTCAGCTTCTTCAAATGCGGGTACTTGGAAGTCGAGGAGGTCGACAATATTCCTGCCAATAGCCATGAATCGCGAAAATATTAATATTCAAAGCCATAATGTGCTTACCTCCTCTTTCTGTGGATTATGACAGAAGTCTCAAGTTGAAATGGGTTTATTGACTCCTCATGCAGCTTCCACGCAAAGTCTCTGAGCGTTTGGTCGAGAAACCCTTGCCCAACGTCTTTGAGAGTTGTTCCGTCGGTAGCCGCTCTCACATCCTCAGCGAGTTGATCTATGAAGGCCTGGAAGTATTGCAATTTGGGGTCATCAGAGAGCGTGTCAAAAGAATACGTTGTAGCTGTATCGAATTCAGCGCTATTTTCGGAATTGTGAGGAGACCACTGATTCTGCTCGTCTTTGTGATGACTTGATGATGTATTCTCCACTTCTTCCGCTTGGCATTCTGTTGTCTGCAGAGAGGCCAAGACCCCCTTTGGACTTCGGGGCTTATGCGGCAGAGAAGTAGGAACAGTCGAAGGACGTGTCCCATGACTCTGGACTGTGAAGTCAAAAGTTGATGAATGTGGGCTATTCGTGATGACCTCGCTTTGCACACTACCATACTCGTGAGGGCTCTGGGTCTTAGTAGAACCAGGGTCGTGAGGGTAGCTGTCCGCTGGCCCTGCATCCTTCATCGGACGGAGGTGGCCCATGGCCTGCCGATCACCAAAGAGATCCAAAGTTGCAAGATCAATAGTCGGATGATCCAATAGCTGATCTTGCGCTATAGGCTCTTGGAGAGAGATGTGAGAAGCGAGATCTGAGAACGACATTGCTGGTCCATGGACAGAGCCATCCGAAAGCGTGACGCTAAACATCAACGTGAAGTCATTCTCGTAGACCTGCTCATTTCCAGATACTGCCGATACAAGCTGCACAAGGAGCTTCTGCTTCTGCGACTCGCAGATGACCTGGTATTCTCCAAGTTCCTCGAATGATACCATCCGAACATGAGAGGGTGCAATCGGCATAGTAATGAACTTTTTTAATATTCGAACGGCCCCTCGATGACTGTAATTTGGTGGCATGTAGAGCAGGGGAGTTCCCTCCCCACGAGCGAAAACGATGTCATAACCTGATCCCTTTAAGTTCACCACGTAGCCACTGTCAACAGTGACTTGAGCCGTGATAAGACGCTTTAGCAGCCGTGATAGTGTATTTCTCACGGCATGGTCGTTGTCGAGAATCAGGATACGGATACCGCTTTGACTATCGCAACAAATTAATCTTGTGCATCTAAGCACTGGGGTGCCCTCACCTATTTGCTTGCGGATCGCTGGGACCTCTCTTTACATCATCATCACCAGAATCATCAGACAAACCCCGTCTGTAAGCGAATGAATCTATTGGTGCCGATTTGTAAGAGGGTCTGTTTTGGTTGATGAGAAAATTCCGTCCTGAGTTGAAGAGAGTTGCGCGCTCCTCCTCATTGACGCTTTGAGCAGAGCTGAAGGATGTGAACGAGCTCAGTGACTCTGCCCCAGTCGGCCCGTCTGACGAAAAAAGGGAATGTTCTCTGTCTCCTTTTGATTCATCGTATTGGTTGACTCCAAGTATATTAGTATTGTTTTTAGCCAGAAACTCTCGGTCCAATTGAGACCAATCGGCGGCATAAAATACCGACTTCTGCGATGGAATCAACTCGCTGTAAGTCCATGCGCGACTCGCCCACCGACTCTTGTGAGCTTCAGATGAAAATATTTCTTTATCGTCATCCTTGATATTTGCATTGGGTATCTCGCTAATATATAGCAAACGGACCCCTGCATTCAAAAACATGAAGTGAAGCTTTTTCATGGTCTCGTTCTTCTCGATCGCGTCTTCTGCGTTGATACAGACATTGTCCGCCCAAAGCCACTCGTAGCCCTGAGCAATGGCGGCCAGACAAGCGTTGATGATCTTGAAATATCCAGGTTTTGAAGTGTGCTTGCTTAAATCTTCAAAGTCTTTGAAGGTCAGCTCGTGTTCGGGCGCATACCAGCAATAAGAGAGGACCGCGTATGGGGGATAGGCAGATGCGTCATCAAATTGATGTAGTTTCAAGGTCTCGGTGTTGAGGAATCTCATGGCTGATTGAGGTGCTCCTCGAGGAGTTGGCAAGGTGTGGAGATGGCTGTCGATGGCTTAGGCTGTATGGGCTTTGGTGGTGTTGTTGCTGAGCGGGATAGCCGACCTCATCATCTGTTCAAGGCTTGACGATAAGACAGAAGGAAACAAAGCTAACAGGAAAGGTCATCTTTGCGATAATTACGAAGCGGGGTAAGCAGACATGCACAGCCTGATTTTGCGAATGCTTGAAGTTGGTGGTTGGTTGGAATTTCAGCCGCACTTTGAGATTTCTGGGCATGGGTTGAAGCAGCCTGAATCGAGGCGAGGCATATTGGAAATTTACGAGACAAGACCATAGACAGCTCCCATTTGACCAAAGTGTATTAATGAAATAAGATAGCTGACGACTGAATTTACACTACTCCATGCGGCCGACATACAGCCCTTGCATGAATCGACCATTGCCATACATCTCCTCCATTTCCGCATACCACTCATCATTGTCCGAATCTTGCAGAAATCCCTCAAATGCTGCGTCGTCTGTACTCGGGTTAATCAAACATTGTACAATATGCTTCATCTGAATTGCTCTCACCATCTGAATCACTAACCCACTCACAAGGGTTCTCGGCCACTATTCTCTCCTGGTTGTCCGGAAGTAAGAGTTTGGGACGATCCAGGGCGTGAGGGTCTTGTGCTTCCTTGATTGCCTTTTCGCTTACGGAGCCGCCGCTTCGCTCGATTGAGATCAGAGGACGGAATGTGACGGAGACGATGTAGTAGTCGAGTTTGTTGGGTTCCGTTTCATCTCGAGTCCAGCGTTGACCGTGCCAAGTGCTTGAACCGCTCCAACGACTTACTTTGCGGTTGGCATTTGATGTATCTGCGTAGAGAACAACACCATCGGGCCGTTTGAAGAACCATGCGTCGACCATCTGCTTGGCGATCTTGTCGACCTGATCCTTCTTCCGATCGAGGGACTCCAATTCAATGCAGAATTGAGTCGTACTGGGAGTCAGCACTTGACAAACACCCTCGATCCAGTTTCCCTCAAAGTGAAGGGGCTCGTCATCCTCCCAATACCACCAATCAGTGTGACGAATGGTGAGCGTCATGGTGCGGGGAGCCAGATGGGGCGTACGTAGGATGTCTTGCAGACCGTTATCTTCGAGTCTGTACATCTGAGCAAAGACTCTCAGTCTCTCGATCTCGACATTGTCTGTGCCTAGAGATTTGGAGATCTTTGCGAGCATGGGGCCCAGAGGTGGAGGAGCTTTGTGAGGTGGAGGAGCACGATCTTCACCTGTAGCCCATTCTGTGTGCTCTCGTAGGAGAAATGGCTTGAACCAAGTTTCGCGGTAGATGGCGCGACATGTCCGAAGAAGTCTGGTATCGGTTGATTGAGCTGCTAGATAGGAAGGGCGAGTGTAGCATGTGTTTTCTCTGAACTTTTTGGTTGGTGTTGGGTCCGGGTGATCCGTGAGGACATAAGAGAAGATACTGTCTCTGACTTCTCCTGGAAGCTTGGTAAAGAGAGGGCTTTCATCTTGGGGGATTGGGGCCTTGGAGAGGATATCTTGACGAAGTAGCGTCGCCATTCTGGTTGATGGATAGAAGCCTAAGGATTGAAAGAGTAAGGCGGGCTTATCTCATAGCTAAGTTGCGTATTTATCGCATTCCCCAAGTTAGGCAACCGTGCGGGGCAGACCTGGGCTACCCAGTCAGCCAAGATAATGAGGCTATGTTGCCTAAGCCAATAGACATTTCTCGGCTGAGCCAACAGTGTCGGTATGGTTACAACGAATAAGAACTATCTGCGGCTCAGCCTGCATGCGACAAACTGAAACACTCCCCTCAATCCACTCCACGTGGGTCGACATTCACGGTAACAAGGGCCAAGTATTCGGAACATCATCTATTCAGAAATCCCCGAGATATATAGGCTACGTTATTCATCTATCATTCCACATTTAGTATCCATAAAGGTTGACCTGCTCAGAGGTGGAAGCGCGGATGCGGCGGTTCTCGCGGATCAAGAGGACGCGAATGGCCCAAGCGCAGGCAATTGAGCACAGAGCAAAGCCAGCAGAGGCACCGAAACCAATTCCATATCGAGGAGAGTCACTCTTGGGCCAGAGGTAAGCACCATAGATATAACCGATCTATGCCAATGTCAGTATGAGTGCCGAAACAAGAGAGCTGGGCATCTTACCTGTCCACCGACGTTGGTCATTGCCAGGACAACAGCCTTCTTCTCCTTGGTCTGCGATAGAGTAGAAGAAGCCCATCCGATGATGACAGAGTTGACAGCATAGGCACCCATGGGGAAGATGAAGCAGGCGACATAGCGAGCAGCAGTGTTGAGAGTGCAGGCAGCCAGAACGAAACCAGCAACGGCAATAGATAGTCCAGCGGTGATGTGCCAGGTACGCTCATGCATGCGTCCAGAGTTCCAACCGAAGAGGATACCAGCTGCACCAGCGAAGATGAAGGGAGGGCAGGTCATGACGAGGGTAATGGTAGTGTTGAAGCCGAGAGTCTTGATGACACTATGACACTGTTAGCGTGGACACGAAAAGCAAGCTAGGATCACTCACGTAGGGAAGAAGGAGTTGAAAGAGCATGCAGAAAGATGGAAGTTCTGCATGAGGCAGAAAAGCCATGTTCGCTTATCAGCGCAAGCCTGCTTCAAGCCCTCCCAGGCTGAACCGCCCTCCTCAGAGTCATAGGCCTTGTCCTTCTCCATGCGCTCGTGAGCAAGCTGCTTCTCGCGCTCGTTGAGCCAGCGGGTGGTGAGGGGAGTGTTGGGAAGCATGAAGAAGCCGACGATGGCGACAAGAGCAGTAGCAGCACCCTCGATGATGAAGAGCCTATAACTGTTAGATGGTTCTGAAGATAGAAGCGAGGAACTCACCATCGCCATCCTGCAAGACCGGCCTTTCCATCCAAACCTGCAAAGATACCAGCGGCAATGAGACCCGAGAAACCAGTGGCGAGAATCTGAGCGCAGTAAAGCACTGCAATACGAGCCGCGACCTCTGTCTAACATTAGTATCTTGCATACTTCTCAACAGTGAGAAACTGACCTTTGCGGGTGTAGAAGATGGAGAGCATGTAAGTGGCACCGGGATAGAAAGGAGCCTCAGTGATACCTAGGAAGAATCGGCAAGCGACCAATCCACCATAGTTCTTCACAAGAGCAGTGCAAGCAGAGACAGCAGCCCAAACCAGCATCCAAGCGCTCATGTAAATACCAGGCTTGACCTTGGTGATCAACATGTTGCTGGGAACCTGCATAAGAACATAACCAACAAACAAGCTAAAATCATCAGCATTATTCCCAAAAATTGACAGTCGCGTCAACATACATCGAAACAGTCGTGTTGAACTCGGTACCAGTCATGTTGAGATCCTCCTCCAAATTATTTAATCGTGCTTGAGCGATGGCATTTCGATCGACGTAGTTGAGGAAGTACATGACACAAAGACAAGGCTGTAAAATGTCAGCAACCCAGCCAAGCATTGGCGCGAAGATCACTCACCATGATCCAGAGATCAAGCTTCTTGACTAGGCGGATCTCTTCGGGGTCTGTCTTCTTGGCAGTACCCGTCCAATCTCGCTCCTCCACCTGCGAAGGCTTCTCATCCTCAAGAATGCTATTAACATGCGCGAACTCGGGCGCCTCACGCTTCTGGTCAGTAGTGGTAGCCATTATTGTTCTTGTTCTTGTTGTGTTGGTGAGTTTGGCGTGAAGAAGAAAATTTTCGTAGAGGTCCAGGCTCTCTATATTTATGGGTTCTGGACGGTGATCTTCGTGGGGGGCGGGGAATAAACCTGGGGAAATGGTGGTAAACCTGGGGTAAATGGCCTCCGGAGACAGAAGTAGAGGCCGGAGGAAGGAAAAGGTTACTTTCAAGGTTAATTTGGGAGGGGAGAGTGACGCTAATGACAACTGTGTAGTGTCTCATTTGGTGCTGCATGGGGTTATGGCTGTGGAGATGGTGAGTGAGACTGGGGGAACCATTAGATTTGATGGGATGACCGATGCGACTCTAGATCCAGTCAAGAATGAAGAGATGGTCATAGCGATTATTGCATGCCAATACGCGCATCCAACCCGAGAAAACGGTAATTGTTAAAGCCTTTGTGTATGATTTCTCTGTTATCAATCTGGCTTCAATCTCATTGCCATCATTACTGTCCGCTGTGCATGAACTCCAAATTTGCAGATCCGCGCTACGAGTCATGTAATTTTTACGCATAAAGTATGCTTAATCCAGCCCTGGATCATCCTCTCAATCACACCACCATTACTTCCTACCTCCGAGGACAAATCTCATCGGCGCTACGAAACGGCACCTCTCCGTCACAGATCTAACTCAAGATGAGATAAGAGACAAACAGCTTCCCGGAGTCTACTTTTTGCGCCGCGAATTTGCTCTCACAGCAAAGCTATCACGCAAAATGGTTCGGACACTGATGAAGCTCCGATGGTTCACGTGTCGCGCTACGTGCCGGAAAAGGGTCGAGACTCCAAGAGATAAAACGCCAGGCTTGGCTAGATCTCTTGGGGTTGTTTATCTGGAGATTTCTTGGCTGCAGGGAAATAATGGGGTCCTGGGGTAGATTGGGTGATATTTATAAGCGGTACTTTGTTTTCTGAAGCCGATGGTTGAGAGATGAATGCATGGGTTTATTTGTTGAGGCTGCTCCACGATGTCAGCACTCAATCTTTGTGCCCTGTGAAAACTCAATTGACCAGCCGGCACCAGTTTTGAGCCGCCAGTGTTCGCACATGCCAAATGCCTGCCCTAATCGAAGAATAGAGAAATGTTTGTTATCTCTTACGTTTCTGTCAAAATGGGAGGCTTTGGAGTCATAGCAAAGCTTGGCAAGCACCAGTCACGGCATCACGACCCGGCCTGGCGAGACCGGAAAAAGATTACCGAAAATGCTAACAGACTCAACGAAGCCTGGGCTACCAGTTGTGATATAAAAGAATAGAGATTCCATCTGATATCTATCTATAGTTCATCAGACACGCACATAATAATACAAGCTTAAAACCAGACGCAAGATGCTGTCTCGTGGGCTTTTCAGTGGCAGGCTTTTCCGTATTTGCGCAACCTCGCATAATTGTACGGCAGCGGTGCCAGGAAACCCGCTGCAATCGATACCAGAGCAGCAAGCCAGAATGACGGATCGTCAAGAGCAACTTGGCCACCCGTCAAATAGTAATCCACTGCATTTTCAGCTGCTTCCATGGTCAACATGGAGATCAGACTCATGCCAACCGCTGTCCTCATCGCCGTAAGCCAAGTCAATCCGTCACGGCCGATGCGTAGCATTACCGTCTCCAGAAGAATGGACGTTGAAACACCAGAGGCCACTGCTTTATTAGTTTTGCTTCTGTTGAAGTTGATTGGCTACTAACTTGAGATTGGCATCACTATTCCCATACTGAGCCCGGGATAATAGGCCTGGAGAAACCACATGGCCGCGAAATCGCCGACTGTACACCCGATGAGGCATCGCGTAGTGTTGACAGAAGCCCTCTTCCAAGCCGACTTCAAGGTCCAAAAGTCGCGGGATGTTATAGATGGTGGCGTCGATGGTTGTGAGGCGTTCTTTTTGCTACAGCATTGGCTGCTGGTCCGGTGTTTTTGCAGGCTGATACTGACTGAGGGGACGTTGGTCGCGGTGGTGTGACGCGATTGCGGGATCGCGAAGAAGCCCGTGCGGCGCGCGCAAAGTCGACTGGTGCTTATAAATCCATTCATATTTTCCTTGTTACATATGCGACGGATGATGCGAATTGAGAAGAGGCACGAATTGTTCTTGGCCTGACGGGGCTGTTGTTTTGTTCGCCACGCCGCGAAATTGACTCAGTCCCACTTAAAATGTTCACTCACCAACAAGAATTATCGAAGCTTACAGGCAATCTATCACTCAGTGAGACGAGATAAATGAGCGTATAGCTCTGAACCACAGATTATAGGATAAAGAATTCATTAAATGGGATTAAGTAGCTGGTTGGGGATGCTCTCAGGAAATTATGTCTGTTTCCGGACACGCTGCAATATGCCCAGGCCACGTTCATATAAGTCATCAGGATGGAGACCAGTCAACATTGATAACGAATCTGGGGCCTGTATCTAAAACCGTGCATTTATGTTAAAGTTGCAGGCTTTTATGGCATCAAACTGACTCATAGCCTCACGGAGACCCTGTATGGAGGCCATTGACAAGATGACGGAACAGGCAGCCCATACCGCGATTCTTGTTAGCTAGACACAGGTAGGCTGGTGAGTAAGATGCCATCTGAATCAATCTCAGTTCATTTCAATTTATTTTAGGGTGTGTCTCGATCAGAAGGGAGAATACTCAATTGTTATAATCTGGTTTGATCGTATAGGCAAGCCTCAGATGAAAATCATCAGCCCAAAGCGTACCTTGGCGGAGCCGATAGCGGAACAAACACCACTACAAGCTTGATTTGTCATCGGGTCAAACTTCAACTTTGTCACGATCATGCATTTACTCCTTGGACTGTAAATAGTTTCACCGTTGATTTGTAATCTGTGTCACACTCATATTGATCTTTCTCTTCAAATTCCTATACTCAGAAGCATTTCTCGTACTCTCCAAAGCCACAAAACTACGAGACGAGCCAACAATGGAGGGCAGGAAGATTGTGATTTCGGGTGCGGGCCGTGGCCTTGGCCGTGCTTTGGCCATTGTCGCTGCTTCTCAGGGGGCTACTCCGATTTTGCTGGGAAGATCGCAAAGCGCATTGCAAGAAGTCAGTGAGACGATTAAGAGGGACAGCGGCGCAACGGCATACCCTATTGTCTGTGATCTTTCGGACCCTACTTCCGTGGCTCAAGCAGCGAAGGAGATAGTCGAATCACATCCTGATATCGATATCTTGGTCAACAATGGAGCCCATTTCACTGAAGGCAGCTTCGACAAGCAAACCGATGATCAGATCCTATCGGTCGTGAATTCAGCAGTCACAGGCACCATGATTTTGACACGGCAGCTTCTGCCGTTATTGAAACAACGACCCCGAGCAGACATTCATAACGTGGTCTCCATGTCTGGCCTTCAGTACGCAAGGCTCACGGGCGCTTCACTTCCCTTCAGAGCGGCAAAGGCTGCTCAGGACGGTTTCACCCAGGGATTGGTGGAGGAACTGAAAAGTACATCTGTACGCGTCACTTCGGTCTATCCTGGGTTGATAGAGGATGTATCGCCTACCAGTGCCGAATGGCAGAAGCTGCGTGGTTCTAATGAGGGCATAACGAATAAAAACGTCGTTGATACAATCATCTACATACTGTCGGCGCCACCAAACGTGTCATTACGCTCTATCGTTATCGAGCGGACTCTATCAGACTTTCTGATTTGATCAAGAGTACAGATATCGAGAAGTAGCAAGTCTAGTAGCTTCAGAGTGACTTGCGGCAGGGATAAAAGTGATAGTTGTGAGTGTGACTTGTTCAAGATTGTGTCATTTTCGGAAGAAGTCACTACCAATTGATTTACCATTCACCCTTGCATTAGAAGTTCTTGATATCTTATAGATAAAATTTTGATGTAGCAACTCTAAACTACTGACAATCCCTGAAAGGGCTCTGATGCGCTTGCAATGTCAACCCTCTTCTCCCACGGCTTCCGTCCCTTCTCGTTTCAAGACCAGACTTCGTTGATATGCCCAGAGTCGGTATCGAGGAAGAACCAGACCTACGGCTAGTTCTGGAATTTTCGTCACCTAGCTGAGAAAGGAGATCTTTTTCCAGCTCATTACAAACCCTTGATGGATCTTGAATCTTGAATGCCTTGAAGAATAATGCGGTGACCCTGTCCCACTTGTATCCAAGAATGAGAGCCAGACTAGATACTGCCAGAGTAAATGGTACTGCAGATGACCAAAATACCCTCTGAACTCTGTCTAACTCGCGGACATCTGTAGTGTTCATCCCAAAGAAACTAGTAACAAAAGAGCTGCACATCATCAGATCAGTTGGCACATTCATTTCTGACGCAAAATACTCAGAGGGGAAGAAAGAACAACGTGACGAAAGTAAACACTCTGATAGCCTTTCCATGACCCTCGCCGAGTACCTCTATCATCTGCTTCATGTCATGTCTTGTGGCGGTCAAAATCCTCTGTAATATCTCGAGTGTCTTTCCATCTTCAACCAGACTTTGTATGTGCGTGTCCAAGTGCCTCTTTTCCAGAGCATACATATCCTTGCGGTGTTTCAGATCTACCCGATCTGTAGTGTCTTTTGGGAAGAATTGTGCGCTCAGAACCTGATTATAGGCCTTGACCGTCCGTGTTTGAACTTCGAAAATGATACTCAAAGCCTCCATTTCCTCTTCTAGAGCAGAGATTTCAAGAAATCTGCGACGTCTTGGGTCTCGCACTGCAGCGAACCGGAGAGCCGTAGATTTGTTGATTGATAGATGGGGTGGGCATGGAGATTCCGTAGTAGCGTCACAAGTAGAAACTACAGGCCTATTGGTGAGATAGTGAGCCGATCTATATCGTCTGGGTCTCCTTAGCCATCATCACGTCTCGTCTGGCGTCCTCAAGCTGGCACTTCAACTTCGATTCGACGTTGTGAGCTCGAACGCATAAAGCAACTCCCTGCCGTAGCTGGTACCCATTAGATCGCTTGAGATTCTTCACACGCCCACAATTCATAGCCGAGAGTTTTTTTCGCGGTGACAGATTCATAGCAAGATACGAGGCTTCTGGGGACGCGTGTTTCTTTGCCACTGGCAGACAGGTTAATCTTTTTGTTCTTTCTCGAACTTCAGTCAAGGTATCGATGAGTCTGGATGCGACAGACATGATCTTGTCCTTTGGGTCGAAACTCAAAGGCTGCCACTTAACCCATCCTACGAACGGGCCATTGAGTATGGGCCGATCTACAGGGATGCAATGGATGTGATATCTGTGCAAATGACACAAAGCGCCAGATAGAGAAGAATACACTGTATCTTTGTTGCAATAATCACATCCGTGGGGTGGCAATGTTTTCAGGTATAGGCATGTAAACCCAGAACCCGGAGTTGGAAGTTCCTTCGAACTCACGAAAGAGTATTGCTGACGGAATTTATTTGATCGTAGTGATGAAAGATATCTCTGCTGCATAACGTCATCAGCAAGTCATCATTCAGAGTAAGGATATGCAAAGGCTTACACGCATGATCAAATCCATGTCGCCCCAATAAGCACTTATAGCTGGGAAAAGGAACCAATCGGCTGGTGGAAGAAAGAGATCAAAATGTTCTCCGAAAGTGTCAATAGAGTGGTAAGAATTTCAGACTCGGGGTTTCTGTGCATGCGGTTTGAGCTGAGAGGTTGCTGATAAGGAAGGACGTCTTTCACTTCCTGCGTTAGTGGGTATACACACTCGCCTGGAGGAACCGAGCACCTGCGACCAGAAGGAATGACCGACTCGCTGGTCAAAAGACAGAAGCAAGATACGCCCCAACGAGAATACACGACTGACGGATGTTATGCTCTCTCATGCCAGATAGTATACCACGCCCCTCCCGACGGGATATTTCGATATCACTGGGGCAGATGCGTTCCTCGCAGTGACCGGATTCCCGAGACGGCAAAGACTACACAGTGGCGACAAGAGCGCCAGGACGAAGATTTGCCCCATATCCCCGCACGAAACCTATTAGAGGACCACTCAGGTCGAGCACTTCCATCGACTGACCAAGGTATCCCGGCTTGTCTCACGGGATTGGTGCATGTAAAATAACTCCCGAGCAATATAACAAAAGAGGACCATTTATCAGGTCAATGCGGTACCTGTTAGCCCGCTGGTCATACTTTATCTTTAACGGATATGTACGGTATACCTGATGAACCACGAGCCGACCTCAAAGGTCGGATAAGAGGTCGAAAGGAAGCTCTCGATGCAGCTGCTGTTAACAGCATGAGAGCCAAGCTTGTAGCACTTGGTTTGCATAGAGCACTCCCATCACGTAATGAGAGTCCACATAACTCCCTCCTTAGAATAAGTTGCACTGGGAACTCGACCAGACTGCTTTCATTCTGGAAAAGGGGGGCTGCTTTGCAATAGGACAATCAATTTTGACTGCTTCTCATACGGAGGAGGTGGAATCCCTGCCGGTAGGGAACTAGCTGCTCTGGCGGAATCACGAGCCCTTGTGATGGTTGACGAGAATCATGGTGCCGACGAACCGATCCCTGATATCTTTGAAACATTAGATGAAATGCTTCGACAGAGAGGTAATCTTGACGAGGCTGTTGACGTAGCGACATTGATGTGGAAGATGATACGAAAGACATACGACCAAGGGATCAACCCATCTTCTATGCACCACGAGCCAGGTCCAACCCAGTCCGAGAGGGGCCAAACGGATGTGGACAACCACTTGCCCTACTTTGATATTAACCCATTCGAATGTCATTTCAGGTCTGGAACCCGAGATAGTTCTCTATCCGCCCATCGAAGGGAGGATACTTTGTCGAGCATGCGTGCGACAGTTTCAGACGTCCACGGTGAGCCGACAGCCGACAGCCGTTTGACGGTTTTGACATCCCTGTCAAGGATTTGCCACCTGCTAGTCAAAGCACCATCCTCAACGCTCTCCATCGAGCCAGAGACGTTCGGTGTATGCCAGGCTTCGCAAACGAGCAAGCTATCATCGCCACATATGACGGCAAGAAGTTGGGCATTCGGAAGGAGACCAAGTGACCGTGGATAACAACGGATCTTGGTTTCGACGCATTTGGAAATTAATCTCCCAAGGGGAATGAGAGACCTATGGCCCTTTGCGCATCCTTCAAAAGAAGGTGCGCGCGTACCAACTCCTGGGTACCGTAAGATCACGCCAAAGACATGAAGCGGAGACTTGTCGTTGTCCTACCACCCATTCGGGGCCGCATCAAGTATCTCTATGTCGACATCTCGGCCATTAACTGCCAGCCGGTATTTAGTAACCGCAGGGACGACGGTCAGAATAAAGGGTACCAGGATGGTTCTTCCCAGCTTCAACTTCAAGTCGGAGCCCTCGCAGGCCCTTGCGGGTTCAAGTACGATTCTCTCAGAGGGATGCCTTATCCCCAGCAACCTCGCTCAAATCGAGAAGTACTTTGGAGGCAGAACAAGGGAGTTTAGATACAAACTTGATCTGGAGGAAAAGCCGGTTCGGCAGCACCACCCAGGCTGTTAATACCTTCCCCCCAGAGTTCTCCAACATACAAGTATCGAAGGCGGCAGCCTCGAAATAGCCAACTTCTACGTCTTCGATAGGTCCGACACCCATTAGACAATATCTTTCATCCCTCTTGGTGCCTTCTGCGTCCCCACCGAGTTGATCCTTCGGTTGAAGGCGCTGCTCATTGCTAACCCGATAGACCCTATCTCCATCAACCTCAGTATTCAAGCGGCAAGCCTGTACCTACAAGTTAAGGCGTCTATGAATCTCGATGATGAAGGTTGTGCATGTGGTACACGGGGAGTTTTGAACACCCAACTTCAAAGTCTTCATCCTAAATCTTACAACTCTCATCCTGAACTTTCCAAAGCCATCACAAGCTTTTCTAAGCCCATCATCAATTTACCTAGAGCGATTTGAGTAATTGGTCTGCTGCCTGACGTGTTTTTTTAAGATCTGTGATCCAGAGTTGATACGGCTGGGAGATTATTATCACCACGCAAAACTTAGCTCTCTTACTACATCGGCCAACCAATTTCGGATGTCTCCCTTATTTTGTGGTCATTGCCTCTGGGCCGAGGTCATGATCCGACATCAAACAAGCTGCTCTTCTCACAAAAAGGCCTGCTTCAATCTTTTTCCTCCTCTCCTCATACCAATTTCTATAGTCGTCTTGCCCCTCTCTCGCTTCCTCACGATGTTCTTCCTCAAGTGGTGGAGGTAAAATGCCTGGCAAAGGCTTGTACCATTGTTCTTTCGGCGTGTTGGTCCCATTAACCCCGCGGAATACCTTTACGGCTTCCTCGTTGTATGGGAAGCGATCAAGCATTGCTTTGACGAGAGGTGGCGGGAAAGGAACGGCATCAACAACGTCGCGATCAGCGGTGAGGGATCGATAGATTCCGTCTCGGCCAAGATGGCTTATGCCCATGCCCGTTGGGTCACGTTTCATGGTCGCCAAGATATGTTCGAGTTCTTTTTGGGCGGGATCTAGATCTTCATATTCCACGCGCC
Source organism: Fusarium odoratissimum NRRL 54006 (assembly GCF_000260195.1). Classification (NCBI taxonomy): domain Eukaryota; kingdom Fungi; phylum Ascomycota; class Sordariomycetes; order Hypocreales; family Nectriaceae; genus Fusarium; species Fusarium odoratissimum. The sequence continues at coordinate 713,085 of NW_022158703.1, read as the reverse complement.
TGCTTCCAGGTGGCAAGGTGCATTCCGTAGCAGTATTGTTGTTTTTGTCAGTTTGTTCAGCCATGATGGTGCTACGCATAAAGACACTGGGTTCGATATCGGTTCTTTGCATTGCACTTTTGACTTCATGCTGCCTTTATACAAGAGCTGTTGGATGAGTCGTCGTAATAGCGCTTACTTCTTGGTCAACATGTGATAGATCCTTCATTCTAGACTCTGGTCTCTTCAAGGGTCTTGGTAGATCATTGCCTTAGTCACTCCTCGCGGGTTGAAAATGACGACACTCGACATTCGATATCGGATCACTTATTGCCGTGTTGTTCGAAAGAGGTTGAAAACCAACAGCCACGCACATGAACATCGCGTGAGAATGATGAACGGCAACGACTTTTCGTGAGTCCCTGGATACTTCAAAGTCTCTGGACCGAAGTATTATTAGTCAGTATGCTTTCGGATTTTCAGCTAGGACCAAAAGCCGGCAGCCGACCAACTGATAACCGTTTCCAAAACGGGATTGTTCTCTTTGGAGGATAGCGGTACCCCAAATTGAGCAATTCCATCACTCCGCAAACCCCTCACGGGCTTTCTTTCTTCGGAACCGTTTATCCTATTAGTATGGAGTTCGAAAGTGGTACGATGTCGGAGTAAGCACTAATTCTTCCTAACTGCGGAGTTACCTATTTAGTAACGACTTAGCCAGTGCGAATATCTCGTAATCCTCAACCTTAAACCACGTTGTCAGGAAGATTTTAAGCTTCACTAGATAATGTCTCCGATGTCGATCTCTTCGGGAGACGCCGTGAATTGAGTTTGATTGGACAAAGATCTTGAGATCTGACGCCAGCGTCATGAATCATAGCCACATTGTCAAGTTTGCTACGCTACTCAGGTCTTCTTAGCTGAATTGGTTTCGCAGTGAAAGGTTCAGAGATCGTCAGCCCTGGAAGGGTGAGTGCGTTAACTGGCCAATAATTGTTTGAGTTGACAAAAGTTCATCTTCAGGAATGACATCAATACCTCGGTTAACGCTCATAACGGCTTCAGATCATCGTGCATTAGAATTTAAGTTACAGTTATGATGTATATCCTGCTGAGGGTATGTGACTGCTCCTACTGTCCCGCATCACATCTCATTGATTAGTCGGACTCCACGTGAACCACCTGACGATCGAGTCAGATCAGTAAAGTCAGTCAGCCCATGCGCAGCGGCACAAACTTTATTCAAAACGGGTCGCCCTGTGGTGGCAACCTAATAACGGTTGAGATAATCCATCATCGACGGCTTCTTCATACGCTGAGGGGGAGGGGGGACTTGAGTGTCAGGGCCCGGGCTTTTCCAACTGGCAGCGCTGATGAGACGAGGACCAAACTTGATGGCTGTCCGCTTCGCAACATCGAGTGCAATTGGTCCAAGTTTTTGAACTACATCCTTCATGAAATCGAAAATGCCTGTGACGTCGCCATCTCCGTCGACAGGCCTGAACCGGTCTAGCCTTTCGCGGGGGAGGGACATTACGGCTTGAAGAGCCGCATCTGCTAAGACAGCACGCTTGATCAAGATCCTGGTTGCATCCTCGTTTGCGCTAGAGGTAGATGACTCAATGGAGAGCTCCTCCCGGTCAAGTCTCCCCAGGCCTGAGAGCGCCGCAGAGGCGGGCTTGGACGTAAGAGGCTTGGACTCAGAGGCCGCAGTAATGAGCACGGGGCCAAGCCATTGGGCAACGTCTCTTCCTCCCTCAAGTTGTCGAGTTGGACCCAGTATACCTTGAATAAAGGCAGCTCCTCCGTTCATCGCAGCACTCTCTGTGATGTCGACCTCCAGGCGACGACGATCACGGAAATATGGTCCCTTGGAGTCTTCGGTCTCTGGAGCAACTTGGTTTGAAAGTTCCACGCTGCATTGAGCTAAGATAGGAGTGATAGCAGGAGCGAGAGTGTCAGCCTTTGGTGCACCAGCTTTCCAAAATTGTCCCATCTTGTTGATCACCTCTGTCACATACTCGTCGTGCTCAGAAGCAAGCACTGCCTGCAAAGCAGCTTCAGCGAGTACCGCACGTTCAGCGGGACCATGTGCTACGATATCAGTGCTCTGAGAAAGCGCGCTCTCTGTGAGTGACCCAAGCAGAGTTCCGGCTACTGCACTAAGATGACCACCGATGGAACCGAGGAAAGGAGAAGCAACGGGGAAGGCATCTCTTCCCACATGGGCTACACTTTTCAGGGTGTCGAAGAAGCTTTCTTCGTCGAATCTTGGGGTTTCAAACGCTCTGCCGGGGTAGCCTTTGCTGAGACCGTAAGGCTCATTCATGCTTGTCTGGCAGGAATTAGAGATGTCAGAAATGAAGGCACAGCTACTCACTGTTCGGTCTTGAGTTTGAACTACTTGGACCCTGCCAATATCGCCGAAAATCGTCCTCTTGTCAAACAAACTGATCAAATCGTCATAATTGTTACCATGAGGGTTTCCAATCGTAGTGCCTGAGTTACTGTCAAAGCCACCGCCACCATAGCTATGAGTTCCAATTGCATGGAGTCGCCCATTAGAGTTGCGTAAGACTGGGGCGCCAGATTGTCCTGATAAACTGTCAGCATTGATTCGAGAATTGCCAGTTGTGGAACAACCGCACCTGCGAAAGTTGAGATAGAATACTCGACCATATGGTGAGGACTCTCTCCAATGTTATAGTCGCTCCTGGCAAACTCCTCGTACATCTGAGCTCCTTGTTCATCCTCCAAGGTTTGATCGCCTGGATATCCGACGACACCAAGGTATGTGCCATCGCCCGCCTCTGGGGTCTTCACGTAGCTAAAGATGCGCAAGTTGCCCGTGAAAGGTCGATCAAGCTGAATAAAAGCAACGTCCTTCGTACGGTTGCTCGAACCCTCAATCCATTCAACAGGGGTCACAACTTTGGCGCCGTATCGCGCCTGAACCTGAGGTGACCCGACAGATTGTTTGCCATTATAACCAATGTAGCACTTGATCTGATCAGCTGGGCCAAGCTTGCGTCCCCAGTCGTGGACAACATGACCGGCGGTAACGAGGAGGTCTGGACGAATAAGCCATCCGCTTCCCATCATCCAAGTTTGACGCCCTCGGTCTTGGAATCGGGACTGAATCTTCACAATGGCTGCAAATCCCCAATCAGTCTTTCAGCAATATCTTCTCTTCAGTAGCAACGTACAGCGATATTTTCCCCCTTCTTGGATATCACGGGAGTCAACCAGTTGGCGCAAGTCTTCGCCGATAATGGACTCTGAGCTTCCCTTGCTTCCATCGTCTGGAAGGATGGCAGACTCAGCGGGCTTACTAGACGTAGGAAGCGAAAGCGTCCAGGCAGCGGCACGACTGGGCCCCGGAAAAGCCATGTTCAACGTATTGAAGGATTGCAGTGAGGCCGTGTTGTCGCGACAAGATTCGGGGTCCAAGTTAGAATAAGAGTGGTGTAAGATTGAGAACAGTCTGTTTGTACTATGAAGGGAATGGTCTCTTTATCTATTCGAACAAGCATTCGACCAATTGTCTGTTGCTTTTATGCCATGGAGTTCCAGCTGGGCCTTTTTAAATAGTTTCATGCATAAAAAATGGTCTACATCAAATAGTGTCTGTCTTTCGCGATTCACATCTCAGCTTGGCGAGATCTAGACCGAAGAGAGCAATCAGCTGGCCAAAAGAGGGCGCCCGAACGCCCACGCTAACCTGCACCAGCCAAGCTTCATTCGTATTCTCCGTCTGTTTGGATGGACCGATCAATTCAGCCAGCCACAACCTGAGTATTTATAGGCAATTCACTCCGGCTTGGTAGCAGTACAGTGAACGCTGTAGCAAACGTGATGCGACTAATAAGAATGCCAAGATCTGAACTGACGCGCCTTCATGGTGCAGCTGCATTGGTACTTAGCTCATTGAGACCTGAGCATGTGAAGCAGTAGAGAATGACATGTCACAAAGGTTATTTAATCTGATCAATGTTTGAGAACGTAGCGAAAATGATATTATGCAGAATATGCTACTAAATACAAGGATATAATATGCTCTTTTGGGTTATGTACTTCCTCGCACCCCTGCGCGAAAACAATTTTAAAATGCAACGTCCGTTCCAATCGTTACTCGCCGGGCAGTCCGGCTGCATGTCTATAGTGTGTCCGAGTCCGTAACTTCTATAGTGATGTGTGTACGTGAATGATGTGAGTTGTGAGTCGTGCGTGACGTGATGTGATGGTTGGTGATAGTTGTTTACGAAGAAGCCTCTTCGTCGGTGACACCCTCTCGGGCGTGCTTGGTGCCGTGGGGCTCGCCAACCCACTTGGAAGAAGTGATGGGGTTGACGTGCTGGACGTACATGGTGTCGATCTCCTCGAGAGTTCGGTCCTTGGACTCGATGACGAAGAAGAAGACAATTGCGACGAGGGCAGCACAACATCCGGCGTAGACGAGACCGTAGAAGTAGTCAATGGCATCAGTGATGAATCGAGTGCTGGGAAATGTTAGTGAGTGCTCGATTGAAAGTGTAATTATGAGGCGACTTACAAGAAACCGATGAGGAAGTTGAAGAGCCAGTTGGTAGCAGTGGCGATGGCCATGCATCGACTGCGGTACTGGGAAGGGTACATCTCAGCGACGACAGCCCAGACAAGAGGACCCCAGGTGGTAGCAAAGGCAGCGATAGCCAAGCAAGAGAAGGTAACAAGGACGGCACCAGCAGCGGGAGTGGAGAGAGGGTCCTGTCGGTCAAGAGCGAAGTGTCCAACGAAGGCGTAGATGAAGAAGCACATCATCATCCAGGCGGCACCGATCATCAGGGACTTTCTGCGACCGCACTTCTGGACGACATAGAGACCGCCGAATGTGCAAGCGCAGTTAACTGAGCCGAGAATGAGCTGAGTGACGTAGCTGTCCTTAAGACCAGTAGAGGCGAAGACGGTGGTTCCGAAGTACTGTGATTGTTAGTCAATTGTTGCGATGTGATACCATTGAGTTTACTTACGAAGAAGAAGTTGATACCAGTGAGCTGCTGACCGGCCTGGAGAGTGATACCGAGAATGGTACGGTAGGCCATACGGGGACCAGTGAAGATCTCGACAAGGCGGGTTTCGGGAAGAGCCTGTTCCTCCTCAAGCTTCTCGCGGATATCGTCGATCTGTCGGTTGACACTGGGGGAGTTGATGTCGAGACCAGCAAGGTTGGCAATGGTCTTTCGGGCTTCCTCAACCTTACCCTTTCGGTAGGCGAATCGAGGAGACTCAGGAAGGAGGAGGATGCCAACACCGAGAAGGAGAGCCCAGAGGAAGTTCAGGGCGTTGGGAATTCTCCAAGAAGCGCTACCATCGTAGTGGTTGGTACCCCAGTTAACCATCTCGGCGCACCAGATGCCAAGGGTGACAAAGAGCTGATAGCAGGAGACGATGAGACCTCGAATGATGGCGGGAGCACTCTCACTCTGGTACATGGGGACAGCGACAGACAGAGCGCCGACACCAAGACCTGTTACAAGTCGACCGATCGCGTGTTGGTACCAGGCGTGCTGAGAGGCGACCTCGATGATGGTGCCGACGCAGGTCCAGAGAGCAGAGATGGAGATGGTCTTGCGGCGACCAATTGAATCGCAAAGGTTGCCAGCAACTAGAGATCCGAACAAGCAACCAATGGAGAGAAGACCGGTGATAGTTCCTTGTCGTGCGGCGCTGAAGTTGTATGTACCATCGCCGTTGGGAACACCGAATCGCTCGCCGTAATCCTTCATCATGAAATAACCAGAAACTTGACCTGAGGAGTATCCAAAGATCATGCCTCCCATCTACGATTTAATTAGTTCAATTCCATTGCGATAGTTTATTGTGGTGTTGAGAACTTACAGATGCGACCAGGCCCATGAAGCAGGCCCGGAAGGTGATGCGACCATCGGTATCGGGAGAAGGCTTCCTCTCGAGATGCTGACCCTCGCCAGCATGTTCATGGCGTTTACTACCAAAGAACTTCATATTGAAAGTGTTGATTAGACCAATTGGTCAATTGAATGTTGTATGTGTGTGATTGATGTTGTGAAAGTGTTGTACACGAATGCTGTGATGAGCCAGAACAGAGATTGAAGCAGCGAAGAGGTGCCGTTTTGACTGTCTTTATTGTGGAGATGATCGTCGAGGGCCATCGCGGGCACCGAGAGACCAAGACCATGCCAATGGGTCCATCTCATGACCTCTGATGGTCATGCTTTGAGCGAAAACTCAAACCCCGGGGGGCTCAGGCAAACGACTTGCGGAGACTGACGTGGGTGAGCAAGAACTAAGCTAAGGTTTGTGGACTCGAGGGACCAAGACTTGGAGAGAAGCGGAGCAGCTGTGAATAGAAGGCCCGTAGAGTCACGTCATGAGAAAAGAGTCGAACTGTGTGAGGTAAGCATTCCTGTGCTGGGCATCTCATCACGCTTTCATCGGCAAACGCTACGCCCAGGAGGGTACAACAGCACGCCCCGTGGGCTGATTGGTCTAGCGGAGGTCCCCTAGTCGCCCTTAATCCAGATTCATCTCCGTTCAGAAAACGGTGGATCGATTGGAGAACGAACGTACGTGGGGTGACATTGACAATTTTTTTTCCTCCCTGGCCCTTTCTACTACCGGCGCCTTCGGCATTGATGACGCACTTGGACCCTGTGAGATGAATAATGGAACCACTTTGATCCATAGTTTTGTTCCAAGGATCCAGTTTTTGCTTCCATTGGTCTTCTGGTGGCATCTCTTGGCGCGAAGATCTTCGGCAGAGCCTGTGTCGACGGGAATACGCAGGTCTTTGAGGATGAAGATATTGAGCTGAAGGACAGCCTGTAGAAACGGTCAGAGTATTGCATCGTCAGTAACTAATTTACTACACATCTATCGCTGAATTGCAATCTCCCCTCTCGCCCCGACACAGCTAGTCAGCTTCCACATATTTCCGGTGCTCGCCTTGTCCGCTGAGCAGAGCCCCATTCACATGATATGACACCGAGAGTCGCCGAATCGGTCGGACCGACTGATGATTGAAACGTCGGGCTCGCGCAGATTTTTATTTCCGAATGCTAGATTCTGGTGTTTTTTCCTCTCGAATTCCTGATTCTGATTGTGGCCAAAAACGTGATGTTATTGTCACGGCATTCGTCTCCCGTCAGATACCGCATCTGATCTGATCTTTTAACGGTATTTCCGGCGACGCCAAATCGCCGGTTTGTTTCCCACTTTCTCGTGAGGTTTATCTTGTTGTCTCTCGTAAAGGTACTCAATGGTCTAAACTCGGCCAAATGTCTCGAGTCTTATCCACGCACGTTAGAGACTGGCCGAATTGAGCGGAGCATGCTCAGCTATAGAAGCTCCATTGCCAAAACAGAGTTCATGGATTGGATAACGACGTCGCTGTGCTCGGTCATTTTTGGGTCCAGCGATAAGCCTTAGAAACTCAATTGGAACAAGACAGAAGATCAGGACAGGGCATGCGATGATGCGAGATAACACCGAGCAAGCATTATTATCTGCGACAAAGCAACCCAACATGGCAGGTAGAGAAACATGCATTCAATTGTCGTGATTTGTGTATCTGAATCGCATCACCAACCGTCGTCGAATTAATCGCCACGCGCCAACTTACACAGACTCTGCATCGCACAAAGAATCGTTCTCGAACCTCCGTGCCTTGTTTCCATTCCCGCAGAGCCTCCTTTACCCCTGGACCCATGGCATCATAAAAATCACCCATGCTAATGCGGCTCTGCAACGGCGGAACATGATACCGTATCCACACGGGCCGAAAAAAAGAGGCACTCGGCGATACTCGATGCGTATTCCCACTTATAATTAGTGGATGCTATTCGGACCCGAACGTTTGAGCCGTTCCATCCAAGCCAAGGAACAGAGTAAAGTTAACGGAGTGCGGAGCCCGCGCAACATGCACATGCACGGCAATTAATCGCGGAGAGGGGGAAAAAAAGGTAGAGATCGTGGGTGATGGATGACATGGAGAAGTCCGTCACCTTGGAACGGGGTCTAGAATATGGAGGATGTCGGAATGTTTTGACAATAACAGTCGACAAAGGCCTGATCTTGACTATCTTGTCGGATGACGTTTGCAGTCTTCGTTTCGGAGACAGCCATAGTTTCTTTGGTGTGACAAACGAGCTGAAATGCAATAGACATGAACCGAGATTAATATCACATGCGGTAAAACTATTGAAGTCTAGACACGAGATCGATATGCACTTGATCAAATGACCAACTGTATCAGTTGACTAGCAGATTCTTCTTGAGAAATTTTATATACATATTTGAGGTTTTTACTATGTTAGACCATTGAACCTTATGTTTGTTGACGTCGTGCTGATCCTCACCTCTAAATCTCTCACCTCAAAACACCTCCCACGTCTCACCAATCCAACTACTCGAATCTCTCCGTGTTGCTAATCCCCTCAATCTCCATCCGGGGATAACCTGCCAGCACGCACGCAACCCTCCCCATCCCACGCAGGATAAACGCTCCCCCGGGTCTCTCTCTCGGTCTTACCCACAGGTCGCGTATCCGCCTCATCGTCCTCTTTTTTCTTCCCCAGTCCAGTCCCCTTCATGGGGTGTGTAGGTATTTCGCCGAGTAGCTGTTGCCTCCCCCAGAGCCACTCCTCCTCCACAGAGTTGAACCCCCCCTTTTTTTCTGCAGACTTCTCCTGACGAGCTTATCGGTCCTTTGGGACAAGAGAGACCGCGGGCAAGCGAGGTTTTACATCCCGCATCCTCCGCATTTGTGGGAGATATTGCGGGCGGTGGGAAATTTTTGCAGTTCACATGAGGGTTTCCAACATACGATCTCGGGGCAGGCATCTATTTGGAGTTTTCTTAGGTATTCTATATGCAGAAGGTGAGAAGGTATCATATCATTGTTTCACCCTGTAAATCCGGGCATATCAGTTTGGGCAGTATTGAGAAGACCTCGTGAGGACTACCCTGCACACACTTTCGGAAGAACACTGAGATAATGAGATAAATACAATTAGAAGCAGCTGTGCAGTAAAGGAATTGAGAAGGATGGCTTTCTCAATGCATAGACATATGTCGTAGTTCCTCCAAGCCAGTTTATTGGCACGTGAATGCACATGTCCATTTTCCCTAGACAACATCAAGTCTGAATCAAGAGCTTCATGGTCACAGACGCGACAACTAGAACCTCCAATTCAGTTGTGAGATCTTAACAACTTCCCACCAGATTGTTGACTGACCATTGGCCCCTGAGCTGGGGCAACCTGCAATGGGCCTCTTTCTTTCGGCATCAATCAATTTATGAACTCAAAGACTATCCAGCAACATGTATTCACGAGCCATGGCTATGTCATATGTCCCAAAGCGGACCCACGACATATTCGGATACCTATGCATCGTGGCAAGCCACAGATCGTCTCCCCGTCAAGATCTAATCTACCTGCATGATGATGTGGCTCCCTTGTCGTCTCTGCACAGCCACGAAGCATGTGAAGATAATACGATCCGAATCGTTCTAAGCTTATTCTACAGATTTCCTCATCTAGTTTCACTTGCTGGCTGGTATTGTCCTTAGCCCTTCAAAGACAACATGTAGTTACTCAAAAGCAGTCTCCATGCTCTCGACAATAACTTAGGCTTAAAGTTCTAACAAGTTCCTCGGCTTTTCTTCCCTTATTTCATCAAGTCTTTCGTTATTCATTTGAGCAATTTTTATTTATATTTTACTACAAAGTGACACTAGGGTGATCGTCTCAATTTCTCAGTACCGCCACCACTGCGCCGTTTCTCTTCTCCTTGCAGGCTACCCATCGAGTTCCCGGCGTATGGAAGGAAAATTCCCTGAAGAAATCATGAACTAAATCGACCCAAAAGTAATTATCGGGTCTACTGTAGATGTAGGGTTGAGAGTTCAGTAGGAGCTTCAAATCCGAGCGAAGCAGTGGCGTGTTTTCGCTTGCATACCTATTTGCGGCATGTCTGTGTAAGGGTTGGTAAACCATTCATTAAGACATCTCCTAAGACCTACTCTCAGTCCCTCTACCGCGTCATAATCTCCCTGTACACTAACCATGAAGTGCTATCTACTAAACACGCGACATCATATTACAAAATGCGTTTAGCATCCTTCCTCTGTCTTAGTGGATCTGCTTCCACTCACGCAATATTCTCGCATTCTCTATGCACCCCGTCAGCTTCGCCAACATCTCTGCGTCAGCAACATTCTGTGCAGTCTCAACTTTGGGCTGAGCTCCCTTCTCAAGTAGCCACCTTACCACATGAGCTCCCTTCTCTTTTACGGCAGCATAACATAGAGGAGTCCCCCAATGGTAAGCACGATATGGTACAGTAGAGTCCATCGCGTTAATGTCCAACTTCATCTCATCCACAAGAAACACCAACATTTCTGCTCGCTCATTTCTTGCCCCTGCATCATCTCCAACTGTCTGGTCATGGGCTTCTTGATAAGTGAAAGGGTCTGCACCAAATGATGCCGCCTCCCCGGCTGCTCGGTGAAGCGTCCGGTGGCCCAGTAATGCTCCCTTGCTCTGCAAAAGCCGGAACGTTGCAACAGAGCCTCTGACAGCGCATGTCTCTAGTAATGGAGCCGGCTGCGGGAAGATCTCGTAGAGGTCCGCCTCGCCATCCATGACCCGTGCGCCATGCTCAACCAACCAGCAAACCAGCTGATGATCGTCGCAGACGAGGTCGATTAGCTTATCGCCCCGCTTAAGGGATCTGTCAACTTCAGCCTTGTTGAGATCCCAACCATGGGCCACGAGCAGCTCTAGAAGGGGGATGGAGGAGTTTGCGGCGACCGCAAGAGGTGATAGAGACTCAGCAGGTGCCTTTTCACACTCTAGAAGATATCTCACAAGGTCGATGCTTCCGTGGCGGACACACCGTCCCAGTATTGATAGAAGCAATTCTTGAAGAGAAGAAAGAAGCTGAGGGTCGGCTTTCATCATTTCCATGGCGGCGACGAGCTGCGATAGAGATCTTTCGCGGATTGCCCCATTAAGCATGCGACGGGGATGCGGAGACTGCATCGCCTTGCTTATTTAGGAAATGTCACTGTGATGAATGGTCGACGTAGGCGGGAGTAGGTTTGTGAATTCAAGTAAGACCAGCGATAGGCGATGCTCTTTCCTGTTCTCTCCTTCGACCTCACTTATAACTAACTACTTGATACTTTTGTCTCCAACGAGGATCCGAGCTATGGGAGAACGCTCAATGCAGCTCACCAAGGAAATAGATCTTGTGTCAACTACCGGGAATTTCTGAAAGTTTATGCAAACTGTCAAACCTGAAACAGGGTGAAAGCTTAATTATCTTCCCGTCTCTCTATTTTATCTGATTCCACCTTCGTTGCGTAAATGTTCTAGCCATTTCAAGCAGGTCAAGTTGTCGGTCCGACATTTTAAACTCCAGTACTCTGTTTGGGACTCAAATTGTCTACGCGTTTATGTCTAACAAAGGTTAGGACTTCAGCCTGAACAGCATTCTGATATAGATTGAAGCGCAGGGGTATGCCGGATTTCGAGTGTAAGAAACAGGCTGCGGTGCTGGCTTCTCATATATACAGTACGAGCCACTCAGAGCGTCTTTCTGTTTGCCTTACCCATAAACACACCTACCATATTGTTTCTACTAAACACCTAGCGATAGAAGCAAATCAGAGTAGTAATAACCTCAGGGGCAAGGGCTTGGCGACACTGAGATGATGTTCCTGTTAAAAAATCTCCAGACACCTCGATTAAAATTACATTAAATGAGGTTTATGCCATCCATGTTTCATAGAACACTGATTTTAGACCCAGTTCTGAAATGTAGTTTGTACGGAATTTACCGACAAACTTTTTCTTGGATGAATTTAAATCCGACTACCACCAAATGTTGAAACAGTGATATGTCTGTGCTTGCCCTGCACAACCACAGGCTTGTCCAGCTGGCTCGAACCATGGATAGCATGAATATACGTTTTGCTTCGAAGCATTCTTGGTTCATAGCAGGGATTAACATGGCTCAGTGCAACGTCTTCGTATACTCTTCCAATCGAGCTGCAGAGTAGTAGAAGTCGGCTTCACCGACCCAGATCCCCTTGAATATCAGAATAGAGTTGAGCTCGACTTCGGCATCAGGGAGCAAGGACACTTAGAACATCTATCCTAAATGGCAAAAAGATTAAGTCAAAGCCATTGTAGACTTATAAAGCATTTAGATTGATTATTTTTGTCACTTTGGGATATATCACAGAGCCCTTAAGCCTTCTTGGGCCCCTGGTTCGGCAGTTGAAAACTTCTGCATCGTATCGCTTGCCAGGGACCGAAGCCTTCACGGCAACCTCTGGTCTATATATTTTAGTCGATAGTCCTCAAAGTCGAGATGCATCAGTAGTCATTCTTTCATTACAACATTTTTCACTCATTTCTCATAACTCTCACTCTTCCATTCTCACTTTCATTTTCACCTTCATTTAGGTCGCCTTCGTCATGGTCCGCCTCGCCACTCTTGTCCTCTCTTTGGCTTATTCTGCCTTAGCCTCTCCCTTTGTCAAGCCATCCGATTCGTCTTTGTCTGATGTCAGTGACGTTGGATCTGCCATTCATGAGAGGGCCATCTCCAAGGCCATCACTAAGCCCGCCTTTGTCTGCGACCTGACTTGCAAGGCCTGTTTAGCCAAACCTGCCCCAAAGAAAGGTAACGGCGCGGGCAAAGGCAAGACCACTGATAAGGGCAAAGGTAAAGGCAAGGGCAAAGGCAAGTCTATTCCGCGCTCTCTGGCACTGGGAAAGAGGTCTTTGGATGATATCGAGGACCTTTGGGGGACCGATGCATCAGCGGCAAACGAATATGTCATGGAGCAGATTGACAGTGTCGCGGCAAAGGACGACGAGTTGGACTGGAACCTTATCCAGCATGACGCTGTCTCAGGCCAAGGATCCTGGGGTGAAAAGCCCTTGCGAAAGTACATTCGGGGCCTCATGGGGTAAGTGGCGCGCCGAGTTTATGATAAAATGATCCTAAACTTGTCTGGATACCCTCATTATTTAGGATAACGTCCTAATGCCATCTGTCGGAGTTACCTTATTAACATGATTCTAGCTGCACTGGCATCGTCCTCGTCTCTGACAAGGGCTACTGGTTTGCTCATTTTGTAAGTCCTTATAATCCTCACCGCAACATCATCTAAGTCGAGTTCAAGACATTGACTGCTATAGATGGAAACTGGTTTCCTCGACCGCGGCGACAACTGGAAGACCAAGATCATCAAGCCTCTCCAGCAGGGTACCAACAAGTTCATCACCCCTCGATCATTGGCCAAATCCGGCGGCATTCTGAACAAGGCAAACAACGTCAAGATCTATGTCTCAACTCCCCGTACCAAGACGTCCACCGAGCAAAACCCAGTCCTCCTGTACAAGGCCAAGGTCGATGAGCTTTTATCTCATATCATTGGACGAGGCGAGCCTCTGAACGGTGTTCAGGTCATCACCCGCGGTTATCTCAAGCCCGAGAGTGAGGCAGAGGTTGAAGCGTTCCACAACAGAGCCAATGGAAAGGTCCTTATCGAGTACGACAACAACCAGCTGGATGTCAACGGAAACCAACCCAACCCTAAGGAGCGCATGTACCGTGTCTGGCTTGAGCACAAGTACTACGAGCACAGATTCCGCTAGGGGGATGTATCTAGATAATTGAGAGGGTTTTGCTTCATTCCGACGATTTTTCCCCTTGACTATCCTTACGAGCTGGGAAACTTCTGGCCTCGACTTAAGGTGCCAAAATTAACTAGTCTAGAGTCTACTGAATTCATACTGAATTTTCTCAAGTCTATACTGAACTTGCCCAGTTCTACAGTGAATTTACCCAAGTCTTTTATCATGTAGGACAAACTCCTCTGTCTAGTAAACATCCGTGTCCTTCACTAAATTTGGACCCGCGCCGCTGTTCTTTCCGGCCAGGTAGTTGATCATTGGGGCGCCGTTTGTAGCTGAAAATACTTGCCGCTATCAACTCGACCGAGATACAATGTTGGCTTGAACGTTAGATGGTTCTCTCTACACTGCAATTCAATTTTAACCCGCTCAAAGGTCATTCATCCAAGCCAATGGGGCTTGGCGACATTTTGAGATCCCTGCAAGCTGAGCCAGGGTTATAGTTGTGCCCCCAATCAGAACCCGCCGATTTTCAGTTTCGCTAAGATTGTTGCTACGACAACGCTACAGGAACAACAACAACGTTGACTACAACATGAGCATCAAGTAATTGAACATTAATCAACAGCCACGACAGCACAATCACTCGCTATTGTGCGCAAAGACAATGTCGCTAGAGAAGCGGATACAGCTCTGGCTACAACAGATCCAAACAGGCTCGACATCTACTCCTCAGACCAGACGAGGTCCAAAGCGCCGTCGCTTAAACCTCCCAACCCCCGAAGCCTCGCAAAGTGACAACAGCATGGCTAGTCCCAAAAAGCACACTCTCACCGACCATGACGATGAATTTGAAACCCCTCGTCCTTCCAGACGAATGAGGACGCCGAGAAGTGAATCCGGCACCTCTCTACCTTCGACGCAGTCAGCATCACAAGCATCAGGCCGATCCTCGCCAACCAAACAACTCCGCGCGCTTGCGCTCAATACCAGAGGCGTCGTCACCAGAGAACTCAGCGCCTTTCCTAATATGCCAGCACCTTTAGAAGCTCTCCTCGACAAGATCGATCTCGCCTCATCAGGCATTGGAATCCTTCCTTCATCTCAACGTTCCGTATACAGGGATTTCAAGTGGACTAGACAGCCCATTCTGAGCAATATCCTCTTCTCGGACGATCGTGACAATCTCGGGCATACGCCGACGCCTGAGGCTATACAGTGGATTCTTCATGAGGCTGCGTATTGCAATAGTAGAGGTTGTTCGGAGGCAGATTGGAACGTTGAAGTTCATCATCGTGTTCTTGCTGCTGCTTTGAGGCCGTTGCAGGGTCCGAGGAGGGATCAGTTCTTTGATTTTCGACTCAGGTGAGTACATTCGCTCTAGGAAGCCTTGCAACTTCTGACTGTCTTAGTACAACCGCTTCAATCATCACCGAGTATCATGTGACGTCAGCGTCTAAGAAAGTTGACTTTTGCATGTATCTCGATCCCAAACAGGATGAATCTGCCCAAGTTTCAGAAACCATTGATGCCCTGAAGAATATCCTCCCGCTCGGCATGTTCAATCACGCCAATCTAGCCCCGCTCTCCGACAATCCCATCACTGTTAGTATCGAAACCAAGAAGACAGGCGAGGGCTGGGAGAACGCCAAGCTTCAGATGGAAGTCTGGATGGCGGCCCATTGGCAGTTCCTCCGAACATTGCTCTCGTTACGACAACGTGCACAAGAGCTCACAACTACCAACGACAAGAGATGGAACCTACCAGGTTTTATACCTGGCATTATCATACAAGGACACGATTGGCATCTCATCATCACGACGCCAGAGGGAGAGAAGACGGTTTTCTGGCAGAAGAAGAATTTTGGAGATACATCGAGCTCAAAGGGAATTTACAAGATTATATATAATTTGCAGCTGTTACGACAATGGGCGCAAGAGGACTATTGGAAATGGATGAGAGAGTTGTTGGTGGAGTGGCCTCGAATTGAGGGGGAATTGGTTGTTGTTTGAGAATTTGTGGGTTTGGAAGCAAGCGTGATGAGTTTTAATGTGATACCCTATTATAATGATTGCCGGAAAGCCATCCCCAGCTTCTACATTTTGGATAAAGTGACCATGCTTGACAAAAATAGCCTGTTGTTTATCTATTTTCTGTCCGCGCACTCAGATCTATATAACGTGAACGTGGACTGGAGTCGCCTAGCCTGGTGGAAATAAGACATACTCAGTCAGAGCAAAAGACAGTATCAGCCTATGTCGATTGCATCCAGAAGAGAAACACTCTGTAAGTAAAAGAACAATTTACTGGGCCCTGCATCAGCCAGAGACGTATATTCTAGACAACAGAGTTTTACAGACTCAAACTCGAAGAATTTTCATCTACTTATGATGCATCATGCACGTGTCACGCGATTCGCGTCAAAAACACACTGCCAAGTCGCAGGGTCCTGTCGGTAGTTGCCCTTGGCGTCCCGTGCTGCTGGGACCATCTGGTGGCCCTGTAGATGTTCCAGCATGTAGCCTATGACCTATATGATCAGCAATTCGAAACAGTGCTCTTCCAGATCTCGAGAAACATGAGGTTTGTGTATCGTGTCTCTGTTCACGCAACCATCTAGAGTCTTGAAGCTTCAGGATACGTTTCTAATCCCCGAGCCCCAGAATCGGACATCACCGCTGCCCCCAAAGTATCTCTGGCATCCAAGCTTGTTGCGGTCTGAGTAACCTTAAAGCTTAAGCAGGAGAGACTTTGTTTATTCACTCAAGCCTAGAACACTGCAGGGTTATGGTCAGATACAACACGACGATCGCTGGCCTCTCGTAGGTGCAAAATTATTCCTCACGGCTACACGGCTTTTAACCACGAGGATCAGACGTTACTACATTCAATTATGCCCGTGGAAGATCCGCATCGAAACTCAAAGTCATTCATATTCCAGGTAAGCTTAATTGGTGGACACGTCACTAAAACAAGCATGATCGAAATTCCACCAATCTTGCCCCGTCACTTTCATCCAGCCTTACTAGTTTCATTCTCTCCCATGCTCATATTGGGGGTAGTATCTCCATTACCCCAGACTTCGGGTCGTCGTGCAGCTGATCATATCGAGCAAGTTGAGCAGGAAATCAGGTCATTTGATTGGTCTCCGCAAATAACGAGTCGAGACGGAGAATTATGGTATTTAATTCCTCGAATGAGAATTGAGTTTGGTTCGAGATGTAACATTGAACGGAGTTTCACTTCAATGATTAGGTTGCCGTTTTCGGACTCGAGCGTGATTATACGATGCTAATTGGTGCAATGAGCGAAAAACAGGTACAGGGGCCTTAGAACAAAGGGGAAGATTGATTGAAACTGATATATCGACGAGAAAGAATATATAATGTTCATAAATATATAAAGGATGAGATATCCAGAGAGCCAAGAGACTTGTTAGACTTGTTCACTCAGCATCACAACTCAAGCCTTCACTAGAAACATCTTCGGAATAATCTCAATTCATTCATCATGAAGTACACTGCCATCCTCGCCCTTGCTGGCGTCTCCTCCGCCGCTGTCACCAAGACTCTCCCCAAGTCTGCTGGTGCTACTTCATTCCCTACTGCTGTTCCTGTCAAGGGCAGCTACGATGGTGGCATGAAGCGATTCGAGCGAAGCCGTAAGCCTCTTTATACCTTGTCTCTAAACCTCTGACTAACACTTTTCCTAGCCTCTGTTTGCCAAGGCCAGACCGAAACTGGTGAGAAGGATGCTATGTTCATTCTCGAGAACGGTGCCACTCTTTCCAACGTGATCATCGGCGCATCTCAGGCCGAAGGTGTCCACTGCAAGGGTACTTGGTGAGCAAGTTTCTCTCGACTGACCGTTACCTCATGCTGATTTGACTTTAGCACCCTGAACAACGTCTGGTGGGCCGACGTCTGTGAGGACGCCATCACCCTCAAGCAGACCAGTGGAACTTCTTACATCAACGGTGGCGGTGCTTTCCATGCTAGCGACAAGATCGTCCAGTTCAACGGCCGCGGCACCGTCCAGATCAAGGATTTCTACGCCGAAGACTACGGAAAGCTCGTCCGCAGCTGCGGAAACTGCAAGGATAACGGTGGCCCTCGAAATGTCGTCATCTCAGGCTCTGTTGCCGTCGACGGTGGTGTTCTCTGCGGCATTAACACCAACTACGGAGACACCTGCAAGATCACCAGCTCGTGCCAGGACAAGGGCAAGTACTGTGACCGCTACGAGGGTAACTCAAGCGGCGCTGAGCCTTCCAAGATTGGATCTGGCCCTGATGGCAAGTACTGCACTACTTCTGGAGTTACCACGAGCTGCTAGACGATTGATGAAATGTTATGAGAGACGGATGGAACGGTGTTGTTTACTTCTTGGTAAAAGTTTATGTACCTAAGCTTTATGTTTGTACATTGTGAGTTTAGCACATGGCTCGCCCCAATATCAATTGCAGTTTACTTTATGCAGAGTTGTTGAATTTAATGTTGAACTACGTGAAAGCCTTACCGCTCCATCGAAACCATGAGTTATTCCATACGAGTCAGTGTTACAAAAGTTCATCATCGTCACTTGATACCATCAACTTACACCAAGCCAAATGGACATGTACATCCGGAACGGTTCACTCGGAGGATTGCCTGGCATATGAGCTCGGATATTCAACCAACCCTTAAAACATGGTGCTCACGACAATTCAGCCCAACCTTCTGAGCCAAGACGTTAGCCCTACGCCTCTTCAATTGGTCAAACCGGACTAGAGACGGACCAGTTGCTTAATTGGCATGTCGACCGAAACCTGACGTGATGACAATTGTCAAAGCTTCCCCATGTCAACAGTTCTAGACCATTGAGAGAATGAATTAATGTTTCCATGGCTGCCGATGACCCGGCATATGGTGACACACAAAGGATCGTCATCTTATAAGGTTCCGGATAGATCTCCCTATATCGTTAGTTGTCCCGCGAAATGGATATGTTTTCAATATATTCTTGACACTTATTAGCAAATTGATACCTTGCCCATTAAAACAGGGAGGAGGCTAAGATGATCTACGTCGGAACTTTTCCCTAGTCTCTTGCAACGCTAACGATTGCCTTCCTCTTCTCGGCAGCAAAATAACCCTGCAGTGTATCAGTTGACGATTGTTTCAAGTATCATCAATTGCTTGTGACTGGCACTTTTGAAAATCAAAGGACCTTGATATCTTTTATTCCTGCTTGATTGAACTTGTCAAGACCTTTTGATTGAGCTATCAAGCTTATTCAGGGGAATTGTTGAAACCAACTCCCTGACTCGGAAATAGATCGCCACGCGTCGCCTCGATTGGCTGACACCCTCGGGCGATATCGTTTCAAGACAGATTAGTGCCCCAGAGAGCAGCTCTCGACTTCAATTGGCTTGTCTATCAATCTGCTAATTGGCACCCCCACTGCCCTGGCGGTAACCGATTCACCAGTCAAATCACAAAACAAGGCAGAGAATAAGGAGCCTCATTAATTATGCACTCCTTTCATCTCGTGGCGAATGGTGCTCTCAAAATTTGAATTAGGGTATCGCACGTTTCGGTTGGCTAAGTCGCTTATGGTTAATTCTCATGCTATACCTCGCCAGGCACGCGATGCGTGGGATCGTCGCTCGCTTTAGGCAGGTAGTGGTTGCGGCCGGGGTCGACTATCTCAAACGATGACGATCATCGTGGCACATGTTTGGCACGATAGGTTGCGTGCCGAAAGACGACCAACCCAACATCCGATCAAGGAACATGGCTCTAAGTGGAAGTAGACAACTAAAGGAGAGAGCTTCAAGATAAATAGAAGCCTCCGTCTCCAACAATATCTCCTTCTCATCAAGCAACTCAGCTCTTCAGTCTTTACAACTACATTCACTCAGCACCACTCTTTACAACTTCATTCTTTAAGTTCTCCAACTTACAACAATCTTTCTTCAAAATGCGATCTGCTACTCTTCTCGCTCTTCTCCCCTTTGCGCTGGCCGCTCCCTCCCGCCGGGCCGAGCCCGCTCCCATTCTTCGCCCTCGCGGTGTCAAGCTTGTCGATGGCAAGTACATCGTCAAGATGAAGAATGGCTTCCAGGCTTCTTCCATCGAGAGCTGGGTTGACAAGATGATCGAGTCCATCGAGGCTGATGCCGATTACACCTATTCCAAGGGCTTCGGCGGTTTCGCTGCCAGCCTCAAGGATGATGAGCTGAACAAGCTCAAGCATGACCCCAATGTCAGTGACTTCTGACTCATATGGATCCAGCCACAAAGGAACCCAGCTAACAAGGTTTAGGTCGAGTACATTGAGCAGGATGCTTACATTAGCATCACGGCTACTACTCAGCAGAGCAATGCTCCTTGGGGTATTGCTCGTGTCTCCAGCCAGAGCCCTGGGGGCAGCACTTACACCTACGACGACAGCGCCGGTGAGGGCACTTGCGCCTATGTCATCGACACCGGCATTGATGTCGACCATCCCGTAAGTTTGGCCAACTTCCAGAGGCGGAGCAGCCTAACCCAACCTAACACAATTGCAGGACTTCGATGGTCGCGCCAAGTTCCTCAAGAACTTCGCTGGTGGTTCCGACAGCGACGGTCAAGGCCACGGCACTCACGTTGCTGGCACCATTGGTTCTACCACCTACGGTGTAGCCAAGAAGACCAGCCTCTTCGCTGTCAAGGTCCTCGGCGACGATGGCTCTGGTACCAACTCTGCTGTCATCGCTGGCATGGACTTCGTTTCCGGTCACGCCAAGGATGAGAACTGCCCCAAGGGTGTCGTTGTCAACATGTCTCTCGGTGGTGAGACATCCGATGCCGTCAACCAGGCTGCCAAGGCCATCGTCGATGCCGGTCTCTTCCTCGCTGTCGCAGCCGGTAACGACGGCAAGGATGCTTCTGGATCCTCTCCTGCTTCCGAGGAGAGCGCTTGCACTGTCGGTGCCACCACTCGCGATGACACTCTCGCCGACTACTCAAACTTCGGCTCTGTCGTTGACGTCCTCGCTCCCGGTACCGATATCCTCAGCACCTGGCCCAACGGCAAGACCAACACCATCTCCGGTACCTCTATGGCTTCGCCCCATGTCGCTGGTCTTGCCGCTTACTTCCTCGGTCTGGGGCAGAAGGCTGAGGGTCTCTGCGATTACATTGCCTCCAAGGCCCTTGATGGAGTTATTTCCAACGTGCCTTCCGGTACTGTCAACAAGCTTATCAACAACGGTGTCGGTGGCAGCAACAGCAGCAGCATCCGCCACTAAATGTAGGCCAGCGGCCTTTCTCTTCTGAGTCCGATATTTGATCCGAATCTCGGTGAGATGGATACATATTTCTTTTCTGTACCTAGTATGAGGTAGTTTCCTAGCTGTATGACTTGAAGCATTGAATAATAAAAGCATTTTTTTCGGCCGACTTCTTGAACATGCTTTGATCCGTGATTCTGCCCGCTCTATATGAGTCTCTTGCCAAACCCCTTACACGCTCCTGGCGCTTGCGTCTTCATGGATGTCTGGTGACAATATGGCTTTGTGGCACTAGACGAGTTAACCTTGTTTCTGTTAGATCATGAAGCAGCCAGAGGCGAAGAAGGTCAGTGTTGAACTACTGAGCTAAGGCTGCTTTACCTGCATAGCTAGGTGTGCGGAGACGGGCTACCGTCAATAGTTCTTGGGGCTAGCGACAGCACGAAACCGTCGGTCTCTGGAACCAATCTAGCGATTGCCTAAGCGTTTGACGGCGAGTATGAAAATTGGTGAGAGATGGTGGATATAATTAATCATGCAATGAGCCGCCATAAGTATGGTGTATAGCTGTCATATTTATTCTAGCCGTATGGTCGAAGCGACGCTACGATGCAAGATATATTATCAGTGTAATCTTGAGGTCGATATAAAAATTACACGCTGTCGGGATTTTTTGATGTTTTTTTAAAGTAGGCCAGTGCTTTAATTGGGATGGCAAAACGCTCCATTTAAACCAAAATGCAGTCCAGTCCCTTTCACATCTTCCTTTGCTCTGTCGCTCCTTTATTATAACATCCACTCGTTTTCCAGGGCCTTGCAGGGTACCTGACTACCGCCAACATGATGTCAAACACTGTTGGACGCCTTGCGCTTTTCGCAACACTCCCTTTACTGACTTTGGGATTCACTGTTACACAGGACAACGATGGTCCTGGCCAAACCGTGGCCCAGGCGATTTTTACCGGGCAGGGCCTGAGTGTAGTGAACTGGGACTTGAGTGCTGCATCGGGCAGCTATGGATCCTTCGCTGACGGCCCATTCGGCATCGGCAGCGGTGGCATCTTGGCCACTGGTCCCATGTCTGGCGCCCTGCCTGGAGGAAATCGTAATGTCGATAACGGGCATTCGAATAACGGAGAGCATGACAGCTACTGTGGACCCAATAGCCAGAATGCCCTCGTTCTCTATGCAGGCGTCTTTATTGACTCTGGGTATAATGGAGTCTCAGCTAGAGTTTATCCTGGCCACGGAAGAGGACGAAGGGTACGTCAACGCTCTTGAAGGAAACTCACTTTCGCTGACACAGAATAACTAGGGGCCAGCCTGACTCTATTGGCTTGCTCGCCTATACCGATAACGAGCACCAACTGGCTGTGGATGGCAGCGGAAACAGAATCACGGTCCAGTCTTCCTTAGCAAAAGACCCAATCGCCATACGCCCACCTAACAGTGTTACCGAATACTCACGATCGACCCCTCCTCTGATTGTACCACTTCCGTTACCAGGAGGAAATACCCAACTCGACATCTTCCTCTCGATATGCGACATCAATAACGCCGGCCACGATTCAGCTTTACTTATCAAAGGTACTGCTTGTACCGACTGCGAGTTGACTCCAAATGGTGCGGAGATCAACTACGTCAAATAGACGACTACGCTCCAGCGAGGAGAGTAAGCATATACCTCTACTATACCTGCATCTGGCACAGCCTCGGGAACATTCATATATTTTGTCGCGCCTGAAGAAACGACCACCACTGCCCTTCGAGCAACCAACCTCGACTGACGCTACAACTACGACTTATGAGTCAACGGAGACAACCACGACTGATTCAACAACTGCCACCGCAACAACGACTAGTGGTGAGATCAAGAGCACCTCTGCAGAGGCAGCGGTTACAACCAAAACAACAGCTAAGGAACCAACTACTACTGCCGAAAGTACCTCGACAGAAGAGCCAACAACTGCTAGCCAATCCACTGACACCAACACGTCAACTGAGCTGGGCACTACCGTTGAGGACACAACCACAAGTGACTACTCATCCACCACCACGGTTGATGAACTCACGACCAGCTCAACAAATGTCTCGATAGTCAGCACCGTTACCACCACCGATGCCACTGCCGTTGTCACTACAGATACCGCATCCACTGTCGCTACTGATAGCGCGAGCCAACCAACAACTGCAACTCTGAGAGAATCAACCACTGTCGCGTTGACCAGCAGCACGGTAGTGACTACTTCCGAGGAGTCTGTACTCCAATCAGATACAACGACTACCATGTCGAGCGACTCAAATACCGCCAGCTGGAGTTCATCCGAGACATCTAGTACATCTTCTGGTTATTCGAACCAAGCTACAACTTCTCGTGCCTCGTCTTCGAGTGAGACTTCACTCCCACTCTCTTCAACTGAGATCTCTTCGACCGAAATTTCTTCCACTGCGGCCGTTTCTCAGGAAACTTCACAGACTCTTACAACCCATTCTGAACCATACACCACTTCTACATCTTCTCTCATATTTTCCACTTCTGCAAGCGGTTCCATCGATTCGAGCTCCATTTCCGTTTCAACACCGGCCAGCACCATCAGTACGGGCTCACAAGGATCCTCATCTGCAGGCTCTACAGAGCTAGTTTTTACAAAGCCAAGTTCCAGTCAAACCACGGTGTACTCAGTACCTTACAACTCCGGTAAGCCAGGACAGAGCCTCGGTGATGCAACGACAGTAACAACCATCACGTACACTATTGTCAATCCTTACAAACCCTCCGAGTTGACGGTCACTGAGTACTGCTCCACTTTGTCGTATCAACCATGCACTCGTTGTGCCCACCAGCCAATTCCCTCGGTTTCCATGACTACACAAGTCGTTCCTTGCAACGGATGCGGGAAGCAGGGAGAGAACGAGGTTACTGTTACAGTGCCTTGTGCAGCCGCCACATAACCGTCCTCTAATGATCACCCCTACAAGAAGCCCAAGCTGCCGAAGCCACAAGGTTCCCATCAGTCGGAATCTCTAGTTCAGTATGCCAAGCCAACATCGGTCGGAAACCACGCTGTGCCTGGCTTCAACGGAACACTCACCACGGCCATCAGACATGCTCGACCTACGGCTTACGGCAATGGAGATTCTGATGCACACCACTACAACAATCCTACTAATGGTACTCCTGATCAACAGCAAGATCACCACGAACCGAGCAGCCCCGAGGTCACCAGCATGAACTATGGAAACCCATCACTTCCTTCCTCCTATTCAGCTAGCACACCAACCCACCACACTACAGTGCCAGAGGTAGCTATTGCTTCTGGAGGGCGACTTCAGATGAATATGTTTGTCTTTTTGTCGACCTTTATCGGGCTTATCTTCTTCTTGTAATAGTTATGCACCCTTTTACTTCTTTGTATATATTCTCAATATGTAATGTGTATAGAATCTACGACTTTATCTTACATATATATACTTTTATACTTATCATCGGTCTCTGAAATGGGACAAATTGAACATAACACATGTCAGAATGCCAATAATCGCTACATCTACGCCTCCCTCATAATTGCATTCTTGTGCGATATTCTTCCATGTCCGAGAGAAATCGTCACTCTGACTCAACTCAGATGAGGACACGCCAATTCAGTTATCCAGAGAGTAGCTGAAACAATCGTACGCAATAGATCATCCTGAACGAGATCTACAGCACTCCCCTAGTCTCCTCCACCAGGACAGCAAGTACAGACTCCTTGAGCTTACAAGTTTAATAAATTCCTGGCGATAATATGACTTTCCGGTACTAGATGAATTTACCTCGTTTCTGTTAGACTATGATGAGCAGAGGCAAAGAAGACTAGTAATCCGGGGCCTCTATCCGTATCTCAAACTCAAGATCAATGACTTGCTCTGTCTTACTCTTTCCAGCCATCTCCAGCACCGAGAAACCAGTTGGCGCCCACGAGTCGTAGTCCATACTTCTCAACAAACTTGGCAGTATCGAAAGACCTTCTTTGCGTGAACTCTTCACCTCCTACATCCTCCTTGGCAAGGTCAAGGCTGGCGGGTTGTCGGTACAAAAGAAGCAAGTATCTGTGCGGCTTGGAGCTGCGTGGCCGTCAGTAAGTGAACACTGAGCATGTTGAGTCATCTTAACTTACTCGTCCTTCGGGCCAGGGCCCAAGTATTCTGTGAGAGCAGGTTGCACTTGAGCCACCGCATCTCCACCGCTCAAAGGTCTCAAGCCAGGGAGAACCCAGTGGCGCCAGAAGGCGAACTTGGGGTCATCTGGTGTTGGCGCATCAGGGTCGACAAGCAAGAGCATGTAGGTAGCATCTCCAGGAGCATCAGGCTAAACCTCGTCAGCACTGAACAAAGTGTTCTTGAAGATATCCACAACTTACTTCTTGATCAAACTGGATGCTAGGAGCGCGCTTGCACTCACTCGCGCGGAATAGGTTCCCCAAGTCGACATCCTTCCCATCGAACGAGACCTTCAGATTCGTCGTAGGCTTGAAGCCTTCGGGGATTAAGCTAGCAGCTGAACCAGGAACCAGCTTAGCCTCAGCCAGAGAGCTCGACAATGCGCTTGACATGATGAATGAAATATCAGATTGCCTAATTTGATTATGAAGATAGCGTTTGGTAGCTAAGTGTTTGAGGCTGGTTCGATGACGGTGTATTTGAATGGCTACCCCACGTTGGGGGTTTGTATGACGTTACATTTGACTGGTGGAAGAATATACGTGCATCACCGCCAACAGAACCATGCCCCCAACGTTAGCGGTCCTACTGGAGCGGTAGTAGCAATTAACTTTATAATTAAACATTTCGACGCGTGAAATGCCGTTCTGACGCGAAGCAAGCTCCGGCAACGCGTGCGGCCCGGCTGCCCCACTCGTTAAGCTTATCGACGGCGAGGGGCTGAACGGCCATCGGGTGATGATGCAATTACAGGCAGTATAGGGTAGTGTTACCGCCATCAACCTCCAAAAGTTGCAACTGCAGAATATACTATATGGTAAATTCTCAGGGTAATAAAGTCTGATCGATATGCCAAACACGTTCAGTACATCATTTTGTCTCTTCTCTATCCGGGAAAAATGTATAATTACAGTAGGCGTGGATATTGACGGACTTTACCCTTTTCTCATCTTATCATTAGAATTCAAGATTGTCACACACTTTCAGTCTGTGGTGTTCTGAGCAGGAAGAAATGCCCCGCTTGCCCAACCCTTATTGGCTCAGACAAGAATAGATAAGATAAGACCACCGAGATTACATCATAGTCACGTGAAAAGGCGCGCGATCGCTGTAGGTGCTGGCGCGACTGGCATGATGCGATCGAAGCATCAAGACCATCACGACAGAATGAGCGTTGCCAATTACAATACCCCGCCCCACAGCGCGCAAACTCTGCAACAAGTTCTGTCTCAACTTGATAACGACTACGTACCTCCATATGCTCAATATGTCTTAGTCTTTCAGCGAACCTGCCTACGCAGATACAACACGACCGTAAGAAGAGGAACGTGCCAGGGTGCCGACTGCACTTGATCTCGACAGGATAATGGAGCACTTGGGTCTTTATGCTTGGGTGACTTTATCACTGACCTCGAAAACCCAAGACCCCTCCCCCGTACCTGCGGCAGTGTCTGTTCTCCATCGACAACCATCCTCCCCAGCCCGATCGTGATCCTCTTGCGAAAATGACCACCTACAATGCGCTCTTCGCCCGAACTCCCTTCAAGCTACCAGAGCCGAGTATATAGACGAAGCCGTGATCGCGACCGTGACCGATTTCTACCCGACGAGATGCTCTGATCTGGACGTCATCCGGATGCCACGATGCCCTCCGACCGAAACAATCCTATACCGAGATGGCCTGATACATGCAGCGGACTTGTCTTATGCAGAGCCCGAAACCAGGCTTCGACTCGCAGTCCGGTCGGTCGAGATTTGGTTGCACATCCGCGCGCATCGGACTCCGGAGCCCATGAGAACATCACACACTCCGCCTCAAACACTGCTCCCAAAAGACGGGCTTCGTGCTTGAAGGGCGTAAGATTCGCACTCTCGGGTTTCCAGTCCCATGTCTGTGGAATTGCAATCTCATCCGACGCCCGATCGGCACGCGGTTAATACATCATCCTACAATTGTTCGGGAGGGGCTGCGCCTTACACGCGACAAAGGAACGCTTGATGAAGAGAGCTCGGGTGCAACGATAAACCATTGCCCGAGTCTCTGAGGTCTTCCAATGCGCTCTCCGATGGCAAATGTCCCAGCCATATCTGTCTGCTGTCCTACGGATGTTGTTCACTTGCGCATCCGTAGGTGTTCGGGCAGAAAGATAAAGTTCGAGTCCGAGATTTCGACATATGGTCCGATCATGCTGCCACCAACCGCCAATTGTCCAACGGCCCGTAGGATCTTGCGTCCCGAGCCTGAGTTTTACACAAGAAGAAGGCCGAGTCACGCTATGCCGTTGTCCGACGGACTTGGCAGCCCCCTCAGAGACCGAGACCTTCGGTGTTCGGTGGGGATATTGTCCGAGGAGAAGCACCAGATGTGAACAGCTGGATGATACCGGAAAATGGATTCATGGTATCGCGGAACTTTTTACGATTGCACTGATGTGTCTCATGGCCCAAGTCGGAGCTCGAGGTAGGTCAATGTAAACGTAAAATGTAATCCTCAGGTGTCTTGAGAGTCGGACTCCTCAAGTCACCTTCCAACGTCCGACTTTGCTCATCGCGTGACACCATCATATCGTGATGAATGGTTAGGTAAATGAAAGGAAAAGTGCTGTCTATATCACAAGGAATGCCTACAACGATCTTGGCCTCATTGCTTACTTTCGCGAGGCTGGTGTTCAGGGGTTCCTGGCCAATGTAGCGCTCGGAAGAGTGAAGTCCGTTCCCGACGGTGGTGAGAGTAATTTAAAAGGACGATTCTTGCGTACATCTCTTGCTCTTCGTGATTACTTCGTTTCTCACACTTAGACTATCCTCAAAGGTAATAGGCACCTGCCTCTCAGCGCCTTCCTCGAACTGCAGATCCTTCCCAGCAGCTGGTCAAGTCTCCAACCATGATATGTTGGCTCCCTCTTGATGCAATCCGTCGGCTGTATTGAGAGTATATATACTTAGTCTTTTTTCAGCACTGCTTAACGGGGCATCGCTCAGGCATTTCTCTCGTTAGAGTGGTCAAACGGGGGCTCCCAGTGCGGACCCCTGTGTAAAGCTGTATACAGCGTTGTCTCTTTTACTTGTAGGTTCGAATCCTTGTTTCTTCCTTTTTTTCTTACTATAAAGCTGAGTGTGAAGGCTGCTTCAGAGCTATATATCCTGTGATCTGAGAAGTGCTTATCGGGGGACGGTAGTCGAGACATTCCTCTCGTTAGAGTGGTCTAGCGGTTATGCATATGTTAATATGCTAACAGCGCTCTTGTAAAGTCGTAGTAAGATACGTCCTCTTTTTGCCTTTAGGTCACACGTTCGAGTGCTGGACTTTTTGTGATATTGATATGAACGACACAGATTCGGCTGAAGCCATATACACCATGATCTAATTGCTACTTCGCGGGGGTCGTGGTTCAGACATTCCTCTCGATAGAGTGGTCAAGCGGCTTGACTGATCCCCTGCCAATGTAAAG
This sequence comes from Fusarium odoratissimum NRRL 54006, assembly GCF_000260195.1. Classification (NCBI taxonomy): domain Eukaryota; kingdom Fungi; phylum Ascomycota; class Sordariomycetes; order Hypocreales; family Nectriaceae; genus Fusarium; species Fusarium odoratissimum. Next base: position 684,525 of record NW_022158703.1, on the reverse strand, counting down.
TTGTTTACAGCCTCGATTTCCTTTTGCTCATGCGTTCGAACATGTTGGCCTTTCTTTTTGCACAATGGCAAGGGTCATTGGACTGCTCCTCGCTGATGCTCGGGCCGTCAGACATACTGGTGTCGTGGGCGGGACCCAGGTTGGCATACCACGGAGCGATTTCCATGACAGAAGCAAACCTCCAGCGGGGTTACTCACTATATATACCACAATCTGATCAATGTTGTCGGGGTTGGGTTCAGACATTCCTCTCGCTAGAGTGGTCTGGCCGAGTGGTTAGTGACGTAGCCGTGTAATGCGCCAGCATGAAAGGGATAATCGCACTAACGCTCATTCCGCCTGTAAAGTCGTTTACAATCCTTCCTCTTTTGCTCGCGCGTTCGAATGCGTTAATCTTTTGGAATTTTGGTCTGAAGAGATGAGGTTGTCGTCGCAGTGCTTGACAGTGCACGCTTGCAGTGGGTCGGTTGGTGGCAGACCACTTAGCGACTACAGTGGGGTCAGTCACCTGTAGCTGGACGTCAACGCTTCCCTGCTAGAGTGGTTTGGCAGTGCAACTTCCAAGTCACCAGTGCGAACACTAATTGACTGGAAATACTCTCATGTCTGACGAATACATGTCAAAATGGAAGCTGGATGATAATCAGTGGCTTTTCCTCATCCCTCATCCCTCTCTTTGATCCCTGACTGCTGTCTTATGAGTAAATTTACTGGGCACTGAGCTTAGTGATGCGTGTATTTCGATTGGCTACAGTCTACCCGCTGGCATTGTCTCATGAGGTGCGAGCTTTGAAGTCGCAAGTCTTATCGCACCGAGGTGTAAGATTGTCAACAATTGAAACAGAACTAGATATGCTCGTACAAGCCATGTACTGTTTCAATTGTACGCGCGTTTGTGTTGCGCTGGAGCCGAGAGTCAGAAAAGAGGGGATCATGAACCCCTCATGTACTTGGATAGTGAACCAAAACCTCGGATGGTCGCTAGGCCAGGCCCTCTTCGGAGGTACTGGTCAAAGATGCGATCATCCACCTCCATTTATTTTTGCATTTTGAAGGTCTCGAGTTCAATTCCTCATCAGTCGGAGACTTTTCATCGGCGCCTCGGCATCAATGTCTTGGATGATGCGTCGAGATAATCCGACCGGAGGCTTGCAGGAACCACTGACGACGCAGGTACCGCACACCTGGAACACAATTGATTCCATCTGCTGCAGAATGGAAATTGATTCCAAATGTAAGCGGGGCTCATGATTGGCTTGCGCATCTCGGCTTGTGGTGGGTGTTTGGAAGTTTGTTAGTGGAACTCGATCATCTCTGATCATTTGGAATCTATTGTGTATCATTGGCAAATTGAACATCCCTGAAGCGGATTTCCACGCCGGCTTTAAGAGGCAATTGAGCAATTCATGCATTAGGAAGTAACAACGATCGTTGCTACGCAGCAAGTTCAAATTAAGTCGTAATGCGACGGTGGAATTGCCTCACTTTTATTACTGTGTTAGGAAGAAATGGATTGCGATGGTGAAGTTGACCCCGCTCTTTGGCCTGCCAATTTTAGACTGTGTCTGGTGGGAGGAAATCCGCAGTGGTAGCTGAGAGCTCTCCCCTGGTTTTCTCCAGAAGCTCAGGCGGGGTGAAATGGGCTGGTCTACGACGAAACGGGCTGCTAACACGCAGAGAAATTGGGTTGCTGTGGTGTTTGTTTTGCGGGGCCGGCCCAGTAAGAGCCGGTACTAAACCGATCACGGGGGGGAGTCCATCCCTCCAGTGTCATGATGCTTCATGAAAGGTTATTCAGTGGCAATCATTTGCAGTCTTGTAGGAACCATGATGTAGAGGATGAATGATTGTTATTTCTAGATAATTCTGTAGGGACTGATTCCTCAAACAAGGCCCGATATCTCTCCCCGACCCCGAAGTCTTCCGGGCATTCAACGTGCCTTGGTTACACCAGTTGCTCAGTTCGGACAGCTTCCCCGCACTTGCGATGGGCTACAGTGCGTCATGCAGTTAACTTTTGTTGACAAATCCGGCATAAGTTTCCGATGATACTGTACAAGTCGTCCCTTGGTAGTTTGACGAGATTCCGAGCGTGATCCGGGGACACCGTCTCGCCTCTAAAAAGAGTCCACTCACAGTCGTTCCTTTTCCAATCCACGTCCCTCGCGTTACGGTATAAATGCCAAACTCCACCCCCGCATCTCCTCCATGCCTCGGTTTCTCTTCCCTTCCTCTCGTATTCTGTCCTTGTCTGTTGCGAGGAGGACTCTGAATCTGAATCTGAACCAACAAACCACCAGATTATCGCTTCATACTTCAGCTCCAAAAATGGCCGACGAGAGAAAGTGTCCCGTGGCCCACAAGGTCCCCAACGTCGCTGGTCACGGCGTTACCCATCAGAAGTGGTGGCCCGAGGCTCTCAAGACCAACATTCTTCGTCAGCATAGCGCCGTCACCAATCCCTACGGCGAGAACTTCAACTACGCCGAGGCTTTCAACTCTATTGACTACAACGAGCTTAAGGAGGATCTGCGAAAGGTCTGCCGCGATTCGCAGGACTGGTGGCCTGCTGATTTCGGCCACTATGGTGGTCTCTTTGTCCGTATGTCGTGGCACGCCGTTGGAACATACCGTATCTTCGATGGCCGAGGTGGCGGCCGACAGGTAAAGAAATCTATTACACCCTCTCTCTCAATCGCGGACAAGTCTAACAGCGTCATAGGGTCAGCAAAGATTCGCCCCCCTCAACTCTTGGCCCGATAACGTTTCCCTCGACAAGGCCCGCCGTCTTCTGTGGCCCGTCAAGCAAAAGTACGGCAACAAGGTCTCATGGGCCGACCTGATCGTCATGGCTGGCAACGTCGCCCTCGAGGATATGGGCTTCAAGACCATTGGCTTCGCCGCTGGTCGTCCGGATACTTGGGAGGCTGACGAGGCTACCTACTACGGTGGCGAGGATACTTGGCTCGGAAACGACGTCCGTTACTCTGATGGCCACCCCGGAACCACCAAGCCTGGCGCTACCGATTCCGATCAGGCTCCCCACAAGAACATTCACACCCGCGAGCTTGAGAAGCCTCTGGCTGCTGCTCACCACGGTCTTATTTATGTTAACCCTGGTCAGTCCTCCCCCGAGACAATGCGTAATGCACAATCACTGACTTTATCGCAGAGGGTCCTGATGGCAACCCCGACCCCGTCGCCGCTGCCCGTGACATCCGCGAGACCTTCGGTCGCATGGCCATGAACGACGAGGAGACCGTCGCCCTCATCGCCGGTGGTCATACCGTCGGAAAGACTCACGGCGCTGGCTCAACCGACCACGTCGGCCCCGAGCCCGAGGCCGCTGATCTCGCCCAGCAGGGTCTCGGCTGGTCCAACAGCTACAAGACCGGCAAGGGTCCTCACACAACCACCTCCGGTCTCGAGGTTACCTGGACCAGCACTCCCGTCAAGTGGAGCCACGACTACCTCAAGTACCTCTTCCAGTTCGAATGGGAGCTCACAAAGAGCCCTGCTGGCGCTCACCAGTGGGTTGCCAAGGATGCCAACGCCACTGTTCCTGATGCTTTCGACCCCAACAAGAAGCAGAAGCCTACCATGTTGACCACCGATTTGTCTCTGCGATTCGACCCTGAGTACGAGAAGATCTCTCGTCGCTTCCTCGAGAACCCAGATCAGTTCAACGAGGCTTTCGCCAAGGCCTGGTTCAAGCTTACCCACCGTGACATGGGTCCCCGCGACCGATACCTCGGCCCTGAGGTCCCCAAGGAGGTCTTCCTCTGGCAAGACCCCGTTCCCGAGCGTGACTACAAGCTCGTCGACGATGGCGATATTTCCGCCATCAAGAACGAGATCCTCAAGTCTGGTGTTGACGTCTCCAAGCTCGTCTCTACCGCTTGGGCCTCCGCCTCCACCTTCCGAGGCAGTGATCTCCGCGGTGGTGCCAATGGCGCCCGTATCCGCCTTCAGCCGCAGAAGGACTGGGAGGTCAACAACCCCGCTCAATTGAGCAAGGTCCTCAGCACTCTTGAGGGCATCCAGAAGAAGTTCAACGACTCTCAGTCCAGCGGCAAGGCCATCTCCCTTGCTGATGTTATTGTTCTTGCTGGTTCCGCCGCCGTTGAGAAGGCTGCTAAGGATGCCGGTGTTAACATCACCGTGCCCTTCGCGCCCGGCCGCACCGACGCTACACAGGAGCAGACCGACGTCAAGTCTGTCAACCACCTTCAGCCTTTCGCTGATGGTTTCCGTAACTACGGCTCTTCTACAGACCGCGTCAAGCTTGAGCACCAGCTCATTGACCGCGCTCAACTCCTCACCCTCAGCGTCCCTGAGCTCACCGCTCTCATCGGTGGTCTCCGTGCCCTCAACACCAACTATGACGGCTCATCGCATGGTATCTTCACCAACCGTCCTGGTGTTCTGACCAACGACTTCTTCGTCAACCTGCTCGACATGAGCACTGAGTGGAAGGCCGTTGGAAACGGTGATATCTTCGAGGGTACTGATCGCAAGACTGGTGCCAAGAAGTGGACCGGTACCCGTGTCGATCTTGTCTTTGGTTCACATGCTGAGCTCCGCGCTACAGCTGAGACATATGCTGAGGCTGGTGGACAGGAGAAGCTTGTCAAGGACTTTGTTGCTGCTTGGACCAAGGTGATGAACCTGGACCGATTTGATCTTGCGAACGGTTCTTCACCCAAGGCCTCTCCTCGACTGTAATTAATGAGCAATGTATCAAAATACCATTGAGAATGAATGATTACGAATTTATTAGTTAATTGTATCTGTCCTCTATCCCCCCCCGCTGATGCACTTTGTGATTGTATGTATCGATCAATTGATCTTGGCTTTATTCAACGTCCTGACAACGTTCGTGATGGCGGGGTAGCGACGAGCCTCGGCCCGGACGTCGATCGGAGCTTACGATACCATGGCTCCGATAGGCCTTCACAATTCTTGCGCCAAATGGCACCATTTGCGCGACATTTACAGTCTAAATTTATCCTATAGGAAGTTGACCGTATGCTTGAACGGTCTCACTATTAATGTATTGTTTTACTGTTTTGTGGTGCATTTGCTGATGCCCTGTTCTAGCAGAAGTTGTCCTCGGATCTGATACCGCGCGCCGGCCCCACTGCCGGGTGACCCCCGAGCATTCCGATCATGTGAAGCGTCGTTCCGATGAGGCTGAACTCAAAGTCACAGATGAATGACCAACATGGCAATCAAAGCCATAAGGCTGTATATCCGCACAAAGCGCTCGACGGATTATAATGCCGAAGGATTTGCATGCATCAGCAACCTTAGCAAATAGTAGATTTAGTGGTCTCTGTCCTCTACTTCTCCTACTTCTTCTGCTGGTGCGAGGTACACGCCTTGACAAGATATATACATCCAGTCGAATTTGTGTTCTCGTGTTTCAGTCTTGATTCCAAGGTCCGACCTAACCTTGCGATCAGAACTGGAATCATCGACGAGGGCAAAACAAGGCGCCTCATCCGAATCATGACATAAAGCTATCACAACATTCCTTCCGACCATACAGTGCCCATGTTACTAGCTGACGATTGTCGAGCACCTTGTGGCATTTCTCATCGAGGTAGATGTAAAGTTCCTGTGTGAATTAGTATGTGTATGATGTTTGGGAGTGTCACCACGTACCAGTCACCGGCGGGCTTAGTGCATTGGTGGATAGATGGATGTCTTCGTAGCCAGGCGTCTAGGAAGATAATATAATATAGGTGGCAACTGACTTCATGATGAAGTCGTCAGAGCGGTGACAGATACGTCATGTTGGGCAACAGCCTTGTAGCAGCCCATAAACCTGTCGAGTTTAGACCCGTAGCTCGTGTACACACTCGTAAGCGGGCCTAAAGTTGTAGCCGATTGCGGGAACAAAGGTCGCCTGCACTGAAGGGAATCCACGGACAGGAAAAGTTGGGCAGATTCAGGATCTTCGGTGAATCGGAAAGCTTGATGTGTTGACGACACATGAATTGCTCGTGTGGAAGCTCATTGTGGGAATGATATCGGCAACGGTGAAGGGTTTCATTTCGAAGTGAGGCAATGAGCGCTTCGTCCTCAAACCTCAAGAGGGCGGAATCTGCGAGATGAACGCTGAAGTTGGCAAAATCCTGAGCTTCGACGTTAGCGAATCGAGAAAAGGTATTCTGAGTTGCATCCTCTGACGAACTCTGATGCTCTTTGTTGGACACGATCAAGCTGTCCTGGACGCGGAATGCTGCACATTGCGCTGGCTGCGTGTACCCATCGATGTTGAGAGAGGCTGCACATTTTTGTGCGACCGCTAAATTGCCGAGGAGCAACAACAAGCAAAGAGGGACTGGATAGCAAGATGAAGAACCTGAGGCATGAACATTCAATCGATCATAATGTCCTCAGGTGCCTGAAAATTTCGGCCACTGCTTTACGGGGCATGAGAAGCCTACCTTCGCGGGGAGTCATCGCACATGTTCACACGGCTCCAGCCAGTGCCGAAACCTGCCAAAGGACCGCTGAGGTAATGACACGAGTAACTGAAGATATCCTGTGCTTCAGCCTACTGCTGTGCTTTAAATATATTTAATCGTCGTATAATGAAGGGTTCTATCGTCGCTATGCGTATATAGCAAAAGAATCTATGGCGAAAGACCGGGAGAGTTCGTCATGCTGAGAGGCGGAAGGGGAGCTTTCACATCCCGCAGCTGAATCATCTCTGGAAGGTAACGGTGTTCTGCTTGGGGGAACCGCTTCAAACCGTACTCAGCTTGTTTGTTGTTGGGATTGATGGCTGAGGGACACTTGGCAATCGCACACAAAGGTTATGCAAACGCAAAACACTAAGCATGTCGGGGCTTGTTCTCCAAACAAGATTGGGACATTACGATGTGACATAGAGAAAACCTATGATACCAATTTAGCGAGGATTTGTGTATATTGATTACCATAAAGTGAAGAGGCCAATATCGGTTGCTCAACCAACATTTGCGGCTGAAGTAGGTCTACCAAACAGAGGCTGATTGCCACTTGTCAAACGAATTTTCTGGTGCTCAAACCTTCTCAAGTGAAACGAGTGAGGGCGGGCTGCCCACCCAATGACCATTTGTAAACAAGGCAGCCAACAGGTCAAAAAAAAAGTATCCCGAAAGCAATAAAAGTGATTGCGCTTGGTGCTGAGACTCGCGAGCAACACATTAACAATGCGCAAAGGGGCCATCATGAATATCATCTCAGAGCAGCAAAACCGTAAGTGGCAATCTTGCGATACTAGCAGTTTCAAATAAAACATGACCGTTTGGCGCTCCGGTGCTTGATAGGACCGCTGCCGGGAGGATTGTTAGAAGGCAGTCTGAGACACCCTTCAGAGCCCTGAGCATAAGTGGATGTATATGGTGGCAACCAAACGAAAACGACCGTAAAGGGATAAAGAGAGACCGGCAAACCCTTTGCAATCACTTGTGTTGTCACTCCTGCAGACCTCCACACTCTGTGCCATCCTTATCCATGAACTGCTTCACAAGTCCCTGCGGACAAAATGACCGTGATAGTCTGTTCAGGAACAACGACTCAATGGGATCATGGCGCAGCCTTTACGACAGTACAAGTCTGGGAGAGCCTTACCTGTCTCAAAAACTCCTTAGTAGTATGCCACTCTAAGATGGGCGGCTGACAACCTGATCCATGCTGTTGGACCCTGAAGGGCGGCATCTGGGCGGCGTGAGCGGCATAAGTACCTATTTCTTCAACTCAGACAAGAAAGAAAGCACTGAACAATAGCTCTGTGGGGCAAACAAGTATAATGAAACTTGCAAAGATGCAGCCCGCAAGAGTCAGCGCGCGTCGTCGGAACGCTCAGTAATCAGGTCCCAGCCACTCTAAAATTAGAACAAAAACAGACGGCCGGTACCTCAACCATATTCGACAACAGTAACAGTATCACGGAAGCTCTATGTACCCGGGGAATTGGGTAAAATGAAGTATGGCGTTAGACCGAGGGTAAGAGCTTTCCCAGCGATGGGACGAAGTGAGTGGCTGAGTTTCTGACATCGCAGGGATTCTTCGTCGAAACTACTCGAAATCCGGAACGGTCTTTTCGTGAGAACTAGGCGAGCTTTAAATTGGTTCATGAGATTGTGAGGATTGCATTTGTATAAAATAACCATTTGGAGCTGTTATAATCGAACATCAATAACATCTTCGTTTGCAAACTAGTCCTTCGCTTTGTTACAGCCACTCGCTTTAAAATACAAATAACAAACACTGTACACAAATAGCCACCAAATATTCACAAAAATGATCGTTGGCCGCGTTATTGGCGTACTTCTGCCATTCGCACTCGCAATTGCGGCTGCCATCTTCACCCTCGTCCCCGCACTCGCAGGCATCACCGACAAATCTCTCTACCTCATCCAGCTCGATTTCGAGAATCTTAGCATCAGTCCTGCAAGTGAACTTGTCGACAAGATCTTGCCACGTGCCGAGACAGTCGAAAAGAATATTACTGCCGAACTCCTTGGGCTTGACAAGACCTACGATATTACGCCCTGGGGATACTGTCATACTGATAGAGATGATAAGCGAGAGTGCTCAAGTCCCAAGTTTGATTGGGTCAGAAAGACTATATCAACAAACCACATCAAGAGTGTTGATAAAGATGTCGAGGTCAAACTGCCGAAAGAGATCAAGGCTGCTATCCAAACCTTTGGATCGATGACGAAAGGAGCCGAAGTTGCCTTCATTGTGGCCTTGATAGAGCTCACCATCGAGATTGCTCTTGGTATCTTTGCTGTTTGCTCTCGCGAGCTCACCTGCTGGACATGGATGGCAAGTGGCCTTGCTTCCGCGTTTGTCCTCGCGTCAGCCATTCTCTCCACTATCATGGCCTCCGTCTCGATTGGTGCCGTGGAAACTACTGCTAAGCTCTATGGAGTCAAGGGAAAAGTCAACGTCGTTTTCCTTGCCATCATTTGGATTGGTGCTGCATTTGTAATCGCTGCAAACCTCCTCTGGATAATACCAACTCTCTGCTGCAGCACCACCACCAATCGAAAGGACCCTGAAGGCAAGGGACTGCTCGAGCATAGTCGCCACTCTGGAGCTTATGTCCCTATTGATGGTGATCACGAGATGCAGCCGACATACCATAATCGTGGTCTGGCGCCATCTCCCCGGACGGATCTTGCCTATGAACCATACAGCCATCAGGTTTAAGATCGTGAGTCAGATTTAGAACCAACGAGTGCTATGATAGATCTTGGGCACGACTGCAACTTGTCAGGATGTTTGATGTTGAGATGCTTCAATAGATTGGGGTATAGTTACACATTTAGACTCTCATTTGGGATGTGTATACAGAAGCATTTGTTAGACTTTAGAAAGGCAGCAGACAACAATTTCTTACACCTAAACATGCAGTCCTCCCTATTCGTAGTAAATATGTACGGGGCATCCTTTTAAGGCTTAGAGGTGCCTCTTTACTCAACAACCCAAACACACATCCTTCGGGTACAGAATTTCCCCGATTCCGCCCGTTACCAATCCCATGTTTGACCTCTTTCACAAGCCTTTTATCGCCACGAGGAACCGCAAGGCGAACATACGACCTTGTTGCACTTGCAAAGACAACATGGACGTGCCTATCGCCACTGGTACAAGTGTCCATGGTGCAATAGTTTGCCTCAGCGCTGTTCAATTTGAGTCGCCAACAAAGGCCCACTGAAGCCTCGCAGGCTAAAAGACTGATAGCGGAACTAACCGACTTCGCTGTAGTGCAATGGCCATGTCAAGGGTGGTCGGACTTCATCAGTAAGCAGAGTGGCGACATGTTACAGGAGTCGGAGAAATTATTCAGCCCTACAGGCCAGAAACTTGCTATTGGAAGTGACTCAGAGCGCGTAGAGAACGTTTTACTCAAGGATGAGATGAGAATTACCGATGTGCTGGTGCTAGAGCGACTGGCCATGAATGGTGGATGGAAAAATGAGCTCTACTGACACGCTGCCTTCTAGAAGCCTCCACCGATTATACACATTTATTGTAGTGGCTTAGTGATCAACTGGCCAAATTGTATATGTGGGCCTCGTAAGCGGGAACGTGTTGGGGATGCCTTCACATCTGTACTGGAAGTTCGTATTTGCAAAAGTTTGTGGCTGTCACCTTCATGTTGGACTTGGCCCAGATGCAATGGAACACCAACGAGGCCTTACTTAGCAAAACGTCTCTGACTGACGATCGGGCCTTTTCTTTCTTTTGAGTATTTAATATCTTCAGCATTGCAGAAGCTTCTTTCACTCTCATTCTCCTCAGCCTGCTCGTTCTTGTACTCTACCCCAGCACCATGAAGATCACCTCCTTGTTTGCCCCACTCGCCGGGAGGTAATATCTAGATGACCGACTTCCAGTCTATGAAATGATCTTGGGGCAGCGCAGACATCAATAAGGAATGGATGAGATGTAAACACAAAAGCGTCTCAGAGGCGTGCTAAGTTGTTTGGAGAGTCCTCTTTCTTTGCTCGTTATGCCCCAAGTGAGTTGTGAGTAAGTAGTCACTAATTCCTCTCAAAACACGTATTCTCGATGCACAATTGACATTAGTCTCTTTCCTCTTGTTCATTCAATTCCTCGTGGCTTTGATCTGACACGTGCTCCTGAAGCCGAGAAATCTCGATGACAATAAGCCCTAAAATCCTTCGCATATCACTGTTCCCGCTCTAAATGCAGATCTGCCCTGACTATGCTTTGCCAATCCCCGCTTCGTGTCTTAAATCGGCAAAGCGTAGTTCAGCTACTGAGCTTGCTTACTCTTGCTATCCAATCAAATAGTGGCAAATCTTCAATCCCTTGATCCCGAATCCTCAGCTAAATCACCATGCGACACAATATTCCGATAGTATTACGTAGATAGTGGAGATATTTAGACTGGACTTCCACTTTTGAAGTAACGATAACCGAACATCTTGGCCTATTTGCCAAGCTCAATGAACATTGACACTGGATTTGGTGGTTGATCGGCAGATTTTGCTGTCAGCTCAGCCTCGGGTTTCCTGATCTCCCGAGGCTTAGATGCTCTTCGTGGGGTAAAAAGGATTAAACCCCGACACATTCCTTGCGGACAGCAATAGGCAGCAAGTTTGTCTCGTCGAAGGATTCTAGATGCGACATTGTCCCGTTCAAAGTGATGTCATTTATGCGGTATTGGGAAGTGAGTTGGCTGGAGACTTGAGCTTGGGAATGACTTGGTGCAACTCCCGAGAACAGTGAAAGGAATGCATATATATATATAGATCATCAGCAGACCATCATTAAAGTCTGTTCATCAACCACAGGCATTATTCACCCTTCACAACCCAACCAAAACAGACACTCGCCAACCCAGTATCAATATGCCTTCTCCCCGTAACATTCTCTTCGGCCTTTTGGCTGCCTCACTTTCATCCACCGTCGTAGCGGAGCATCTTCGCGTTGTTTGGTCACAAGGCGACTTCTCAACCATCTCCGGACCCAGCGGCGGAAGCCAAAGCGGTCACAGCTCCGGCTTCACAATCCTCAAAGACGACGGCACTGCCATTTACAGCAAGGCATATCCCGCCGACCACTCTCCCTGCTACAACACCGGCGATGGACGCGAGTTCACTTTCGGCGGAGATTGCTGGACCAAAGAGCGCAAGTTCCGCTGCAAGTCCTCGTTTGCTGGTGACCCCGAGTCATGCGAGGTCAAGGACCAGGATGGAAACAGTCTTGGTACTGGAGAGGGCAAGACTGACACAACCTTCATTGGCATCGCTATCGCGCAAGACTCTGCGTGCGTTGTTGAGTTCAATACTGATGATGATGAGGATTGCCCTAAGGATGAGGACAACAACCTGGGTGTTAGATCTGGTTAGGTGTCATCAGTCGGTGAGGGGAAAGGTTAGGTAGTAGTGAGGGCATTGGAGTGTAATGCTGTTTTGTGTAATGTATGTTCCTCGCCTTCTTGGATCTCTCAATCTGATAGACCAAGTAGAGTCAAATGATTTGAGCCTCTTATCTTCTACAGGGTTCAGCCAAATGTGCTTTGCGTTTTAATTGCTATGTCAAAGACACCTCGATACTCTTATGTGTTGATGGCGGATTTTCGGTGCCTCATATGGTGGAATAGTCACCAATAAACACGATCATGTAACTCACGCGTAGAGCCCGAAAGGACGGGCATGGATCTTTTATAGGACGCATATATGAGTCATACTCTCGGCAGGTAGCATGTGAGCTTGATCGCTCTGCACAGCCAATAATAGACTTGGAAATATGGCAAAACAATAGTACTGCCACCAAAGGTTCTTTGTTTAGCCATCGACTTACTGACTAGGCACTTTTTATATATGTCATAAATGGGGGGCTATTTGTAAACAAAAAGCTAAATCTTGTTCCGATGCCATATCAGGGGTTCTGACACAGTTGCGAGAAATTGCAAGAAATCACGGTTGAAAAGGCAAAAGCATAAAGTACTGTGAAGCTCTAAATGCTTTACAGAGCCGCTGAGGCCATTCGCTGGGAGTAACTTTGCTCTCAAAATGAATGGATCACTGGCCATTATAATTGCAGGTAGACAAAATAGATTTGCCCCATAGTACTATAGTGTTTTTGGCTCACACTTAAACAGACCATTTATGCTGAAGTCTACGTACAAAGAGTTTTCGATCGAATGAACAAGAATTTGTCAATGCTGAAGATGAGGAGTCGAAATTAGTCATATTCTTGGTTACCCTGGAGATGTTTTGCGGAGATATCGGTAAAGTTTATAAAAACTGAACAAGCTTGCTCGTCAGGAGTTTGTCGCAAAGTCTTTCGAGATGCAAGTGTATTATAAATATCGGATACATTCGCCTTCCTTATCTCATTCCCTCTCTTTGTTATTATTATTATTGCAACTACAAGAAAGCCATAAAACTAGCCCAAGGTATCCAGAAAGATCTTTGGATAGACAAATCTCCTTCAACACCATTTCCCACTTAACAGTCGGTCGACCTACCCCTCACCATCATATTCTTGGCACATTGGAGCCCCTCTCCTATTTCGACAATCCTACAGAAAACTGATCTTCTACAGCTAACACCCAGTTTTGACCAAAATCTACACGACAATATGGGTGTAAAGAATTGCGGTTCTTTGGATGGGAGCCCGCCCCCATTATATCACGGGGGTTCGGCAGATGAGGACAGTGTCTGCAGTGAAGATGCGAGGATTTTGACGTGGCATGGATTGGCTCCAGATGTCAAACTCGAGATGAACTACCCATGTGGGTTCACCTTCAATCAAGATCGTCATTTCGACATGTATGGCCCGCTCGGAGCTGTCCCGTCTGATCATGCAGTCAACGCCCGATCGTCTTTCCAGCACGTCCCAACTTCCTACTCACCACCGGCATATGACTATACCTGTCCCTCACAGCTCGATCCAGAATCAGATGTATCTGAGAATGAGCCAGATCAATCGTCTAACGACGATCCACAAGTCAAAACAGAAGCCAAAAACTACATTGACCCTGTTGATGTTATCCTCAACGAAATCCGAAGATTACACATGGCAGATGTTCAGCTAAAGAAAGAACTGATAACGGGGCTTGAAAGCCAGTGTGCCATGTACTCGCAGTCCCTGAGTGTTGTCCAGGGGCAGCTGAGCCAAGCAAACAAGTTGATCGAGTTCTGGGGTGAACAGATCGACACAAACACGAAGCAACTCGAAATTGTGGACAGCCGTTGCCGTGACAGTCACATCAATGCGCAGGGCTCGATCAAAGAACTCAGTGATCTCATGATGACAGACATCAAGGAACGGAGGAGGTTCAGACATTCCCTGGAAGAAAAAGGTCTGATTCAAATCACCTGACTTTTGAGACATGCCACAGACAGTAGAACATGCCAGAAATGTCTCTTGGCTGAATAATGGGTTTGGGTTTGGGGACCAGAAAATTTACAAGAGGTTGATTAGACAGTTGGGGTTGGGGCTGAGCTGGAGTTTTTAGAATGTTCGCAAAGCGATTTCCTTACGGATTTTTTTTATCCAACCTTTTATTGTGGAAGAGAAGCTTCTACAAACTTCGGAATCTGAGGAATAGCTAAAATGTGATCATGTTAAGGTTTTGTCTGCCTGAAATCAACATTAGTGTTGGAAGTCTAATCTGAAGGCGAATGGTGTGGTGTTTAAGGGTAGCTAAGCGAAAATGTGAGGCCTTCCCCTTCTTGGCATGATTCGTTGGAAATCACCACGACAAAAATGCGTGAATGTTAGCACAACTGTTCGAGAAGCTTAATAAACGAAGATAAAGCCTATTTAATTCTCGTTTCAAGATGACAGACCGTCAATCCGCATTACCTAATCAACAAGGATATTGCTTACGCCCCTCCCAATTTAGTTTAGGCAGATGCACAGCAAAGATGAAACCTGCTTGACGTTGCAATTTCCCAACAAACAAGTTGAGGTCATCATCGCCATGTCTGGGCATCAGAAGTACACGGGCGGAGGCTCATCTCCAGTTGAAGTAACCTCGGCGTCGGATAATAATCCCGTTCAGATTATCTTGACACCGCCTACGCCAATCGTCTCCACCGGAAACTTTGACCGACGAGGGGAAGACACGTTCAAGGAGGTTCTTCCTGCGGTGTCTGAGGAGAAAGAAGTTGTTCAGAAGACAGATGGATCTGACGAGAAGGAAGTTTATGTTGTAAACGAGGGACATGATGAGAAGGAAGTCTATATACCCGCCGCGGAGAAAGAGGTTTATGACCATGGGCTCGAGAAGGAGGTGCACGACTTGAGGCTTCATGATGGACATGATGAGAAGCAAATCTACGACCCAAGCGAACAAATTGCTCAGGCGCAGCGCATCGACTCATTAGAGAAAGAAGTTCTCCCTCAAACAAACCACGAGGATCACAAAGGGTTCTACCATCCAAACTACTCAGCCCAGTCTCTACCAACCCAAGACAAAGAGAACGAAGCGTCTATGGCGGTTCAGAAATACAACAGCAACACGAATGAGCGTAGAGAGAGTATCTCAACCGCATCCACCGAAACATCAGAGAAGAAAGATAGCGCTGCTCGGGGTTACTACCAACGCCATGTCAACAAATGGAACCAAGCAGTCGACAAGAAGAAGAAGGCCTGGACGACATTCACCAACAATTCAAGTACAGCTATGACAGAGAAAGCCAATCAAATCGATAAAGGATTCAAGGATCGTTGTACGGCGTTCGAGAATGGCACTACAGCCAAGTTGAACCAGCTTGATAGAAGTATCAGCGACAGTGTTGATCGAGCCGGAAAGAATGTCAACACCAAGGTCGCGAATTGGAAGACGGGTATGGGAAATATGAAGAGTCAGAGTATGAATAGTGTCAAGACCTTAGGATCTCGATGTCAGATTGGTACGACGGAGGGGAAGAAAGAGAAGGAGGCACAGTGATAAAGGTGTTTTGAATCGCTTAGGAGTTCAGTGTCACTTTCAGTTCAGTTTCAGCCTTTGTTTCTCGTTCAGTCAGCTCATACACGATAGCGCATTCATTGGTCTCAGCATTGTAACATAGTCATTCATTATCGCATCCTAATACCACTCAAGGCCGTCATATGTTCCATCCAGTTTCCCGTCCTTATTAAGCTTGATTACCGCCTCCTTAGTTCTCCTTGTCATGAGCTTAGGGTATTCAGGCGATGTAACTGGAGGCGCTGGCTGGGTTGTATCCTGACGGAGCCAAGCCACACGGCGGGCTCCATTAACGGTTTTGACGGCATCGCACAGGGTAGCTATGTCGGATTCTTCGAAAGCCCCTCCTAGCACAACGGCGCGGGGAGCATTATTGTAGTTTCCGGAGCCGATGGCGCTGCTGTCAGGATGAGATGGCGGACTTTTACCGGCAAGAAGAGCAGGTATGATGACTCGTCCCGAGTTTCCAGGTAAGATGAATTGAACGACTAATGATATTAGTATCGGAGGTGTACTGGTGCTATTTTTTACCTTCAATCTCTGGCTTGAGAGCTTCAATCACTCTTTCACCGATGAATTCGGTTTTTCCGCACAGGATAATGGGGATCGGGCTCGTTTCCGACATTCTGATTACTATCGGGATGGAGTTTCAAGGGTAAGCAGAAATAGAAGTGACCCTGTCTGGATGACCGCCAGAGTTGTATTTAAACCAGGTTCAGGCCAAGCTTCAGACCCCGACCTAAATGCTGACGCGACGTGATCATGAGGGGTAAGACCTAAGCTGCAAGCATAGAATATTATGTTTATTGTTCTGCTTTTTTACTCACTGAAGCTATTCACGAATATTCATGTGCCTGCACTGTGAATATCTCGGGAGTTGTCCCAGATGGGGCTGTGGGTTTCGGATGGTCGAGATGCCGAAGGACCACGAAATGCGAAAAAAAAGGTGACCTCCACTGTAATTACCGCCCAAAGCGCTGGGTCCTGCAGATCACCGATAACCAAAACCACAAATACGGGCATCAATAAAAAATTCTACTGGTCTCAAATGACGTTATTGGCGATCGACCCATCGATCATTTCCATCATCACAATCATCGACTGCAAGGGTGAAAAAAAGAAAAGATCAGCTGGAATAAGGCTGGGCAGCAAGGGATAAACGTGCGTGCGGTGATCACTCTCCTTGCTGTGTGACAGACGCAAGGGCCGTGTGATATGAAGCCACGCGATAATCAGGCCTGTCAAGAGGGAAGAACATCTTCATCGGAGGGTTTATTCCCTAGCGATATTTAACGCTTTGACTCTCGTATCTTGTTATGGTTAATGACAACGGTAACGACGGTCATTGGAATGCCAATTGACGTTGACGCTTAACGGCCACTGGTTATTATTCTACTGCCAAATTGGTAATCTGTTCGTCTGGCGCTTTGCCTTGTAGGAAATGACATATCGTGTCTCATTCCCCAAATCGACGTGTTCTCCCGATTGGGGTTACACCCTGCAGCCCTGCAGCGAGCCAAGTCCACTGAGAAGTGATAGCTTCGGCATTCTTTCCAGCTTTCCTTTTTGGTCAGGAACGGAAGACTTCAGATTCAGGTACGAATACAGGCGTACGTCATCCGTCTACTAGTGACGCCTCGTTCACGATGGCGTCGTGACGGGATATATTCCGCTAAGTTAGCTAAACTGCGGCACAGTGAAGCTACCAGCCGCTGGGACGAGCACCCGGCTCAACATCACCAGTCAAACTCATCGATACGATTATGCATCGTGATCCTTTCCATGTCAACGGCGCTGCCCAATGTAACCATGTCGGTAGAGACTAGAGTTCATGTCAGGAACACACTAGCCCAACCCGCTAAATTAGCTCTCGTTAACTTCCGTCCCCAAATGATGCTCAGATCACGATCTTGAAAAGCTTCCCCTTTCATCGCGATCGGGACCTGAGCGTTGGGACTCAAATCGCCATTGGACAGTAAAGATTGATCGACCAATTCCTCGGAAGCTAAGATTGGCGTTATTTCGAAAATGACGGCTCATATTGTACGGGCAGGGGAGTTAGGTAGGGATGCGATACGAAACGGAACGAAACGAAACAAAAAGCAATCGACACCCTTTGTCCGGGCGTATACTAGCCACTCAATGGAATAGGTCATTGTCTCATTCTTGCTTTTCCATCTGAGTCGTGGCTTATTACGCATTCGCGCTACCGGCAGTACTGCATCATACCTAGGTATTAGGACATGGTCCCTTCGAAAATGCAGACTCAACATCTTAACCTTGTTGACGACGAGATGGATTCTCAACCTCCGCCCATTCCGCTACGAGCGCAAACACCAAGACGACAAGTCGCGATGAAGCAAAGGTATCTCATACTCTAATTGAGCAATTGAGGAGGGAGATTGACGGTTTAGCTTTGAGACGCAGGATTTAGGCGACGGAATGGCAAACTTCGACCCAGAGCTTTTACAGGCACCGTCATCGAGAGCCTCGAGCCGAGCCATGTCGTATCGAACGCAAGAATCGCAAATATGGTCACATAAAGACAGAGATGCATCGTCAATCTCGTCCGTATACGTCCCTACACATCTTCCTGCGCTGCAAGCAAAAGGTGCTGGTATGGATCGTGATGGATTGGAGCCATTGACCGAGGAGGAATATGACCCCGCGTCCTTCGACCTTGTCGTCCCGGCGCATGCGATGGGAAAGCAGTATACCCTCGAGACACAATCCGAGCTGCTTTTCTCAGTGAAGCATCTGTCTGTCATCTTCGACGATCCTGTTCTGCAGCGCTTCACGAACTTCTTGTCTGCGTCGCGGCCGAGTTCTGTGCCGCTCTTGACATACTACCTCGACACGCTCAAGGCGATGAAGGCAATCAATTACGCCAATTCGCTGACGGGATCGCTCAAGACAATTGATGGCCATGATTTCACAGCCGATCCTGTCACTGCGACTGTCAACGAAGCATTGGCGAAGCGGGCTACCGAGGCTTTCCAAGCCATGGTGAACCATGATCTGCCTGCGTACATCACCCACACATATATCCAGACAGTCAGCATCACAATTAAGAGAAGGATAACGGACACACTGGCACCCCAATTGCGCGATCTGTCGGAAGGTCTGGCAGAGGTGTTCTGTTTGACAGACCCTTCAAGATCCGATAACCCAATTGTTTTCGCAAGTGAAGGTGAGTTACCCGTCGGCGTAACCGTGTCGCAAATGCTAACATGATCGCAGAGTTCCACCGAACGACTCAGTACGGCATGGACTATGTCCTCGGCCGCAACTGTCGCTTCCTTCAAGGCCCCAAGACGAACCCATTCAGCGTCAAGAGAATTCGCGACAAGCTCGCAGCCGGTCAAGACCACTGCGAAACATTCCTCAACTACCGTCGCGATGGATCCCCATTCATGAACTTGCTCATGGTATCTCCGCTATATGACTCTCGAGGTGTTGTCCGATACCATTTGGGTGCCCAAGTTGACGTCTCCGGTCTCGTCAAGGAATGCGCTGGGCTGGACTCACTAGAGACACTCATGGCGGATGAGAACCCCGAGAATGAGCGCTACCCTGGCGAGTCGGAGCAAAGAAAGAAGGATGAGCAGAAAGATGAGTTCCAAGAGTTGGCGGAGATGTTTGATCTTGCAGAACTCAAGACTGTTCGCGAAGCAGGTGGTGCTTTCCACCGTACACATCAGCAAGATGTTCGACAGACGGATACAGTTCCTGCGAATTGGAACAAGCCGCGCCTGGTATTCCGCGACGATGCCACCATCAATCGACGCCCTTCAGATCCCGTCCTCCATGACACAGCTATGGCTAGCTTCAGCGGCCGTCTCAGCGGTATCTACAAACACTACCTCCTCGTCCGACCCTACCCCAGTCTCCGCATCCTCTTCGCCTCGCCGTCCCTCCGCGTGCCGGGCATGCTCCAGAGTTCATTCCTCTCCCGCATCGGCGGCTCGGACCGCGTGCGCGAAACCCTCACCCAAGCCTTCGCAGGCGGCAACGGTCTCACCGCCAAGATCCGATGGCTGTCAAAGGGTGAAGTCCAGATCAAGAACCGCAACTCTCGCGCCATGGATCATTCTGCCAGTGGCGATGGTGGTCAAGCTCCTCCTGCAAACCCAGGCCGTAACCGCTGGATCCACTGTACGCCTTTGTTAGGGTCAAATGGAGCCGTTGGTGTTTGGATGGTTGTTCTTATTGATGATGAGTCGGATCAGGCTTTTATTCGAGGGTTGAGGAGAGAGGCTCCGCCTGTGCAGCCGCAGCCTGTTCAACAGCAGCCCCAGGCGTCGCATGAGCTGTATGGTGAAGATGATAAGATGAGTTTGAGTAGTTTTGCAGCTGCGCATAGGAATATCTGATGGAGGTGAAGGACCCGAGCTTGTGAGAGTAGATTTATGAGTACACGAGTATAAGCCTGTCATTTTAGGGCCATATAGTCATATTAATGATACCTTCTTTTTTCTTTCTTTTGTAAAACTGCCGTCATCTCGGTGGGGTCGTCGTTGAACTTCTCATTAATGGTCATGAAGCTCATGACCCACTACGCACCGCACCACCTTCTTGTTCCAGCGGCTTTCTATACGAGACTACGCCAGAGACCCTTCTTGACATTCCTAAACAGCTTTAGTGAATCCATTGACAGTTTTGACAGTTTATACGGCCCGGCCCGGGCGGGAGCCTAGTTAACGTTCTTCTGGAAGCTGGAATGCATGGTTTATGCTAGACAGGTATAAGCGGCGATGAGGTATGAAGGGCGTCGGCGACAGGTTCACCTTGCAACTGATTCCAACGTCAGCCTTCTTACAAATAGACAACGTCTAAAATACCGAGACTTGTCCGACATGACCTGACTTCTGATGAGATTGTTCACTACTCAGTGTCATTTACCCAATTCCGTGGCCCTCGGGGACCTCCAACTCACTATTACCTTACATAGCCATCAAATCGACTTCGGAATGTCAATCAATCATCATCGCGCCAAGTCAAACACCATCATTCTGACACGTGAGATTGCGACATATACCCCGCGGATGGTGATGGAGCCGTATGCCTAAACTGGAAAGGAGCGCCGATGATATAACGTTAGTGTAACATGCGTATTCGACAAGTATAAAAGGTTTTATACAGATGCCACCGATTCCGATTCGAAATATCCAAATACAAAAACAAAACGAACCTCACCAAGCCTTTTATCAACTCACTCAAGCATGTCTTCTTCAATCGTCTCAGAGTATGAGGCTGCGAATGAGCAGTATGCCGCAGCCTTCAACAAGGGAGACCTCGCCCTGCCTCCATCTCGGTATGTTCTCTGAATGAGACAAAATATGCAAACAACTAATCAATCGTAGTCACGTCGCTGTCATTGCCTGCATGGATGCTCGTCTCGACCCAGCTCAGGTCCTCGGGATCGAGCTCGGCTCCGCTCACGTAATCCGTAATGCTGGCGGTCGAGCTGCAGATGCTCTCCGCTCCGTCATCATTTCACAGCAGCTCCTTGGAACCCGTGAGATCGTTATCGTCCATCACGTATGTATCTCCTGTTCAATAACGGAATGATAAACTAACAAGGCTTAGACCGACTGCGGTATGCTCACCTTCTCTGATTTGGATCTCAAGACAAAGGTGCGTAAGGATCTTGGTGAAGACGTCGATCACATTGCTTTCCTCCCTTTCGGAGACCTTGAGCAGAGTGTCCGCGACGATATCGCTTTCTTGAAGAAGAGCCCTCTGGTTCTGGATGTTCCTATCACGGGCTACATCTATGATGTCAAGTCCGGCAAGATCAACAAGGTTGATGCTTAGATTCAGCTAGTGAAGTGGGATCGTTGGGAGTTAGAGTGTTAGTGGAGTGAGCTGTTTGGAGATGATACCAGATCGTGGCGTTGTGAGGCTGTGTTCAAGATGATATCAGAGAGAGTTCAGATAGTAGTTTATTATTATCTTCTTGTAAGGAGACTTGATGACCGTGATAGGGCCAAAAGATCCAAATTCAGAAAGGTAAAAGCAGCCCAGCAGGCTTGTAGTCGAAGTTCAACAAAAGGAATGTGACAAATGAGACAGTAGGTATATGATCCATGATAGATCCATCACTGGTCGACATGAAGATCTTCAATAATCTTGTCGGCGGCTGCAAGAGCGAAACAAGCAGCAGTGAGTGTAGGGTTACAAGCATTCTGGGTAGGAATGACACCGCATCCTCCAAGAACAAGGTCATTAACACCCCAGGCTTTACCGTTCTTGTTGACAACACTGTCAGCTGGCGTGCTTCCTGCGCGGTATGTGCCGCAGATATGAAGGGCGGAACCGGGAGCAAGATACTTGGGCTCTGCACCAGGAAGAAAGCCGCCAAGCTTTCTAGCCACCTCAATCATACTGAGAAAAAGGAGTTAGAGATCAGTGCTGAGCTATTTATAAACGCAGCGGAGAGGCTTACTCTGTGATCATTCGCTTGCAACGCTCATCGGCCTCCTCGTCCAAGACAAAATTGAAGGTTGGCTGTTTCAGAAGGTCAGCCAAAACACTCAACGTATGATAAGACTTGGTTCCACTCACCTGAGGCATTCCAAACTGGTCCTTTGTCTTGTTAGAGAATGTGACGTAGTTTTCTTGGTCAGGTTTCATGTAGCCAAACCAGCGCAAATCGACTACAAGGCGTTGATCGATGTTGGATGGAACCTCTCCATATCCGAAGGCATCTCGGTGAATCTGAGTGTGCCAGGGATATTTCTCGGACAGCGGGAAATAAACCTGAGGGTCTGGGTCGTTGAAAGGGAAGGGAAGGGGATCATTTCCATGACTTTCTCTGTGCGCTTTGACGACGTCTTCGCCCTCGACACTGTTGACCAATTTCCTATCAAGAACGACTTGACAGAAGGCCATCGGCTGCTCAGTCAGGTAGTGGCCCTGAGAAATGTGCCAATTAGCTCGCATTCCGGCTATACGGCAGGGAATCTTACCAAAGCTGGAAGTCTTGGCTTTAGTCCAGACTTGTGGAGAATACCAGGAGTGAGAACAGCTCCAGCACAAACAACGTACTTCTTGGCGTGGATGTAGTACTGCTGGTTCGCTTCAAGGTCATTGATCAAAGCCCAAGCAATTTGACCATCGGGATCCAGTTCCAGCTTGTCGCACTGAGTGTTGGGTCTCATGTCGAAGAACCGTTCCTCGCCCTTGTAAAAGTACTCAGGCTTAGAGAGTTCCCCAAGAATGGTAGCAGTGCAAGACCACTCGACGTATTCCTTGTTATCGTGCTTTCGCTTACAAGCCAGCGGCATGCTCTTCATCTCACGATCGGGGTAGGCCTCAGTAAGGACACGCTTAACCAGCTTCTGGCGGACAGAGTCGTCAAAAGCATCGTCGGTCTTGGTAAAGAGCTTCTCGGCCCGGCCATAGAGAGTGTTCCACTCGCCATCGCTGAAAAGGTCAGAGCGCTCGATCCCCTTGTGCTGTCGAGGAGTGCAGCATGTCCAGTGAGATCCCATACCACCGACGACACGAGTCGCAGCTGCGGCGGGAAGGTTGCCGTAGGATTTCTGGTCTGGGTTCTGGCCATTGAGGACGTAGGCCGAGTCAGTGGGTCTTTTTACTTTAGCATAGTCCCTATCATGAGAGTGCATTACCCTACCGAGGAGCCCAGGAGGCCGGTTCCATGACAGGTCGCGCCGTGTTAGTTGGCACCGAGAGTGGGTGCAGTTCTCCCTAGGCATGCTATGAGTTAAAGTCTTGCTAGAAGGTCAAGTTAATATACCTTAACAGTGCTAAATGCGATATTAGTCTTTGACAGCCCTACGATATTGGCTGGGATGAACTTACTTGGTGAACAAGCTGATATCCTTCTGAACTGCAACGCTGTTCTTCTTATGATCACCGATGCGTCGAGTTTCTCTGATTCACTGTGAGCCCCTATGTATATCTTCATGTTGAAATAACTCACTGCTGGCCGATATCGATCATCGTAACCTTGATGCCTTTCTTGACAAGTGTATGGGCGAAGGTGGCACCGATTGGGCCAGAGCCGACAATGAGAACATCAGTCTCTTCCCAACGAACGGCGTCGCTAGCAGAGCTAGGACTGGGGGTAGGCTTATGGACCATGATTGCAAAAGAGTGACTGAAAAGAATGACGAAAGGCTGTAAAGAGTATTTTGAAGAGTCTAAAGAGCTGATGTTGGTCCATAGTGAGGCTAGGAACAGCCTTCTTATAGATTTCAACTATCATCCGTCGGACTGCTTCCTTCGTGATGTTCTCCAACCAGACATAGAATATCAAGACCTACGCCCAGCTGAAAATGTGATTGAGGGGTAAGGGTCGTCACATATCCGAGGACTCCGCCGTACTGGTACTTCAAAAGACATTACAGTGAAAAGCGAGACTGTTGAGAAACCCATATCTATCTTCCCTTTGCAAGTGAATCCAATCCTTCCTATCGTCCGGGCAACTCGAGCCATTTATACAATCTTCTCCGGAAAGAAGCTCCTTGGGCAATGCCAAGGATACCGGGGGCTGGCTGAAAGGTGAAACATTACGCAAAGAAAGCTGGTGGAGATTACGGACCGAGCCAGAACATTCCGAATGGTATTTTCCCCAGGATCCTAGTGCAGGTCAGCCTGGAATTGGCATCACCTATTGGCCTAGGATACGAACCATGTATAGAGTATTGCTCGTGGTTTATCTTCATCAACTTCAGCTGTGGCGCAAAGGCTTCTGGGAGCTTGAACATCCTAGACAGACTTTACCCAACCAATACTGTATTTGAGACGTCCAGAATGATGTTGTGAGGACCAAGCGGTGGGCAAAGGGTAGGGGCCAGGTCAAGAATCTACTCTTGCAAAGGAAATCCTGGAATAAGAACTTTTGATAAAATTGGCAAGTTAAAGGAAAATTTCTTTACACAAAATTACCGTAGAGCTCATAAGACCTAACCCAGACCATTATGCCATGATCCAAATATCCTTCAAAGGAGTGATCAAAGTTGCCTCAATGTCAAATCGTAATAAAGACTATCATTAGGTTTGTTTCCGATTCTGGTAGATAGGATTGGTGGTGAATCCCAAGTTCAGACTCTGCCAATTCCACAGCATAGCAAGATCACCCAGCTCAGCCTCAGAGATTATCTGCCATCCCATCTCGAACTGGGGCTGCTCAGCAGTGAAGCTCTGCATGCTACTGGTAATATCGTCAGGCCAGGACTGCCCATTTGGCGCAGTGGGGTTCATCTGCTGAGCGTAGGCGTAGTTCTGGAACTGATGGTCCTGAACATCCTGAGGAAACGGCATTAAAGGCTGCTGACCAGCCTGCATTCTGCCAGGAACCACTGGAGGCGGGTTGTTGTAAGGTTGGTATTGGGGGAGAACATGCTGCACAGGTTGAGCCAACACCTGTACCGGAGCTGGTGCGATTTGGGCTAGCTGGGAGCTTGGCAGTCCGGCGGCTGCAGGAACAGGAATAGCACCATTACTCCCAGGTGGTTGATCGAATCGACGCTTCTTATGAGCATCAGCAGCCTGCATCCCGGCGGTCGACGGCAGTTTCTTAATCAGCCGTCGTAATACGTCATAGGGAGCTTTGGCTGTGTTAGTAGCGGTACGCAGCTTCTTCAGAGTCGCGAAGGCTCTAGTGATAGAGCCGATGACTTCTTCGCGACGTGGCACGATACCGTCTTCAGCATGAATAATGACCGAGCACAGAAGAGCCGCTGTGTCGAAGATACAGAATGGCACAAAGTGGAAGGTTGTATCTCTAGTCCATACGTACTCAAAGAACCGGTGAACAGCTTCCATGAGACGAAGGGCATAGTCAATGCCTGTCTCACGAAACTCGAGATCAATAGCAGGTGCCGTTGACTTCTTCATCGACTTGGCCATATATCCTCTGAAAGGGCCAAGAGCAATGGAGAGGGTGCAAGTATGCATGTAGTGGCGATGCAAAGCAATCCACGGCAGATCCTCGTTAGCAGGGGTATTGGGATGATCCAGAGCATACTCTGGCGGGAAAGTCTTCATGAAGCCTTCCAAGATGGCCTGGTAGTCCCGGATTTCATCAGGCTCAGTCAGAATCTTTGGTGGACCAAAGCGTTTGAATATGAGGCTGACAAGTTCGGACTGAAGCTTGAGATGCAGCATGGGAGAAGCTGGATAGTCTTCGAGGGTAAGACTTGGAAGACCGACGTCACATTCCGCGCGGTCGATGAGCATCGGACGAGCCAATAGTGATGAAACAAGCCTGTATCTAATTAGCATGCACGGAGTTCAGTTTGCAGGCAGTACCTACCAGTCCCAGGAGTCAACGATACACCATAGTCGTCTCTTCATCTCCAGCTCAAACCCTGGCAGTTGGTCTTCGGGCTTTTTATGAAGATCTGGACAGTAGTCAGCACTACGCTACTCAGCCACTGACCATCGACTTACTGATCATCTGGGCTTCTCGTACAACAGCACCCAAAACTTGCCAGCACTCTGCAAACCGCGCCTCAGCCTTGAACCAGTAGCACGAATGCAAGAGGTACTGGACTGTGTAAACATGCCCGTGGCCAACAGGGATGGCGCTGTGAAGCTCTCGAGCAGCATCGTGATACTTCTGCGTCAGTTCCTTGACAGATTCACCAACATCACTTTCGATCTTGGCTCGGAGTTGGCCATCAACATGCTGCACGGAACAAGCGCAGACCATGAGTAACAAGCAGGTCCATTGAACACCGCAAGGTCGACCTTTGGTGTAGTCATCCCACCAGCGGGCATACTCTTTGCTAAAGTAGGGTGGGTAGACGATGTAATAGTAAAAGTTGACGACATCAAGAAAGCTCTGGACCAGGGAATCTGCTAACTGTAAGATGACTATCACGCGACAGTATTGGTGGTCTTACCAACGACGTGTCTTGGTGGTAACACGTCCAAAGCTCGCTTCAATTGGGCGCTGTTCTTTGGGTCAAGCCTGTACTGCTCAGAAGGCTTTGTACTTCCTGACTGTACGATGTGAGCAAACACGCGACAGCGAAGAGGGGAAGACTTACGTCCTGATCAAGCTTTGTCAACAAATGAAGGCGACTGTATCCGATCGCTTCCAAAACATCACCAACATCCGAATCACTCTCGTCACCCTCTCCCGCCTGATCTCTCTTCCTTTTCACCTCAACAGAAGCCGACCAAGCATCGTCACCGGAGCCAACCTTGAAATCGTCCCTGAAACGGCATTGGTCGGCGACTTTTCGCTTCTGGCAGTTGTTACATGGCCATTGACGGTTACATTTCTGCTTCCGTCGATGACACTCTGTACAGGCGGAGCGTAGGAGGGCTTCTGGTTGGGCAATGGCCTCCTGAGAGGACTTCCGAGAATCATCGGGCATGGTGATGTAGGGATGAGTTGGGGTGCAGAAAAAAGGGCGGGGCATCAGATCTTGGGTTTATCTAGGTTTATGTTTAGTGATCTATGATCGACGGCTAGTCCCGATATAGTAGAGATCCGCGCCGTATAAGGGTCGAAAAGGAGGCTTCGGAGACGGAATAACGAAAACAGGTGCAATAATGTTTTTCCCTTAGGTGAGGCTTGCTATGTCTCAGTTGTTTGGTTGTACGTTAACGAGAATTCAAGGATGGACCCCTGTTTTTTGATGCAGGGGCTGAGTGAGATTGAGCGTGCAGAGAAGCAACTAGAAAAGAGGGGCAGTTGGCTTTGAGCTGTGAGCAAAACAGGACTGGCCGTCACACAAGTTAATCCACAAAATGATAACGCAGAATCAAATCGTCATTCTCATTCAATCCATTATCGTGTCCTGGAATCCTCTCCGATGTACTCTATCGGCGTTTGATTCGAACCCCGCGATCATGTTACACAAATTCAGAACATCATGGCTGGCCTGGTCCAGACGTCGTCCCATAGAACCAACCTTATCTATCTAGTTTATCCTTAGCAGCCAGAATCCAGTATCCTCTCTGTTCTCCAAATACGGCGGAGGGTCGGGATAGGTGTTTACAAAAGGCACATGCATGATATGCAGGCTCCCATCGGAAGCGCACCAGACCTGCTTACAAGATCTTCGAGCCTTCTCCAAGCCGGAGTTAACAGGTCGAATATGTTTAGTGATAGTACCGAAAACTTTCTCTGGTAGCGCAAAGGCACACTCTTTAAACTTGGGTCTGCTCTTGACAAACTGCAGCAGCTTGTTGATAAGCATATCGTGCGCCTCAGGGTTGGAGATACCACGTTGACTGTACTCCTTCTCAAACGATATGCATAGTCTCCGAAGGTTGGGGAAGCTTGTGCGTGACAACGTATCCATAACAACGCTCAGCTGATCAACATTCAGCTGGAACGGATGAAGTAGCCTGCGTATGGCGTTTGTGTGCTCATCGTGATGTCCAGCACAAGCTTCATTTTCTCTCTCAAGAGGCCACCTGATTTCGAGAGAAGTGACCGCAGCGAGCCTCTGAGGGAGCACCAGCTGCCCGATACGCGATATCATCGCTTCACCAGACATGGCAATCGTGTTGCTCGAGTACAATAAGTCAACCATCTCAGCGTAACTGCCAAGGCCAGTCAGCATTCTGTTCCGGATGTAGCATATTGCTCATTACTGACTTCTGGCGACATGAAAGCAGCCAGCTCATTACGCCAATTTTCTGGGGCTCGATATCGCCATGCTTGCAATCATCTTCCCAAAACTCCTGCTGTTCTGCTGCATTTCCTCGTGGCCTGGGCGTCTCTCCCCGATGGCAAAAGGAACCAAACCACTGCCAAGACTCGACCTTCTCGTCATCAGATGTATGCTTTTCTCGAAAGGATAAACTCATATGAACACGGCGATCACCAAAGGCCAGTCGCAGTATATCTCGTCGAATATTGGGAGGAAGCTTAAACCATGGCGACTTTTGGAAAAGCGGAACTGGTCTCTGAACCGTCTCACTAGGATCTTCATCCCGGAAGCCTAGTGGCGTCATGGCACGGGGCCGTAAATTAGGCAACAGCGGCATCTCGTTCACATGGTCTTTCCAATGAGGCAGAGAATCGTCCACCTCATCAGGCCACCAATAGCACGGCGAAGTTGGTGAAAATGTAGGTGAACTTGGTGTTTCCACCGAACTCGGCGAGGATGGAATGTCTATGTGGTAAAAATCCGACCACTGATGCGGCGAGAGATACTGTTCTTCTTCTTCTATCTGTCTCAGTGTTTCTGCTCCAGCCTGATCTCGTCCGGCGAAGGACAAGAATTGCACAGCGACAAACCTGCTTCCACCGTTTCCGGCTGCTCTGGGCCTGGGACCCGGCCCGTCTCTGAAGAATCATCCATTGTTGCTCCTTAGTGAAATGTGATGATGGAAGAGGAAAAAGAAAAATGATGACGGTTGTTGCCTGCCGCGTTTCATATGTTGATCGGAGAGCTTACGGTGCACGTGCATTATCCTGCCAATGGAAGTTACGTAATCCAACATTTATATGCAAGGCCCATAGGGTAGGTTGAGAGTCTCGATGAAATTTTGACGAGATGGAGAATGTGCAGATCATATGACCAGAAGTAAGAGGAGCTATTAAAGATGCATTGTAGATTTGGGCAGAAGATCGACAGATCATTGTTTGATGCAGTGCCCCTAACTGTATAAGTATCCGATGGGATCTCATGCATCACAGCTTCGGCTCAGGTTCTCTGGCAAGAGTCAACCAAAATACTCTTGTCTCGAATGTCAGATCATAATTACTCACTTGTACTCATTCTTCATCTCTCTAAGCTTCTCCATAACGCTAACTGGATCTGTCTCTCCAGTCGCCCTTTGGATGTCGGGATCCTATTTGGTCAGCGCTGAATTCTTACTCTTGTTGATATGAGGGCTTACATCCAGTCTCATGAATACATTATGTTGCTAAACAATAAATATCAGTCAAGTGCTTTCAATCAACCCCATAGGATTTCTGCTCGACCTTTTCATGTCCGATCGTGTACTTGCCCACTGTGACAGGGTTTGCTCCAGAGAAGCTCAGAAGCTGCTGCACTGGTTCGCTCTGTGATACAGAGATTGCGAACTCGGCATTGCTTCGAGTATACTCATGACCGGGCTGTGTTCGTCAGTCTAATTCCTATACAAGGTTGATACTGAATAGGGTAACTTACAAAGACGACCGTATCATCTGGAAGTGATGCAAGATGCTTGTTCAGCGCCACGTGCATCTCCTCTGCAGTCCCCTCAAAGAACCTCCCGCATCCTGTCATGTCTCTGTGAGCAAACTGTATTTCTCCCAGACTTTGGGCAACTAACCGCCAGTGAACAAGGTGTCGCCTGTAAAAACTGCCTTTTGATCCCCATCTTGGAAGAAGAAACAGATACTATCCTGCGTATGACATGGCGTATGTATACTAGTTATCGCGATGTTCCCAAGCTTGAAAGTCTCACCATGACTTGGAGTTTTCGTGACTCCTTCGCAGTCCTTGCCTCCGATAACGTCAAGTTTGAGGTTGATTAGTGCAGCTAGCTAAGTCTTCTCGTTAGTCCGCACAGTCGAAAGAGACACGATACGATACATACGATCTCTTCGTTACCGCCAGCGTGATCCCAATGGCTAGATGATATTAGTTCGAAGTACTGTTACACAGCGTTGACTGTCGATGACTGACTGGTGAGTGTTTACTACAGCGACAAGATTGAGTTTGTTTGACTGAATAGCAGCAATGAGAACCGGAGCAACCCTGGAGACCTTGTCAGCCGGGTTCTAAGTAAATCCAGATCAAGCGCTTACTCTCCAGGATTTGCAGGGTCTATAATCAGAGCGTCGCGACTCTCATCATCGACAACCAGATAAGCCCAGTTGTCATTGCTTCCCCACCCTGCTAAGAATCAGCGACAAGAAGGAGCAGGTAATCATTGAGCTGTCACATACACATGGGTATCGGTTGGATAAACATGTTGCACAAATGTTTGGCTTGATAAGATAAGAGATACAAGGCGATGATGTTATTTCCAAGCAATAGTTTAGTGGTCTAAGTCATTTATAGTCTCTATAATATGTGCCCCTCCTGCTGAGCTTGTGACGAAATTGCATCCATTCAGCCGAGGTAATTAGAACAAAAGAGGGAATTTTTACAGAGGGGTTTAGGGCGAGGCGACGCACTTCTGCCCCCATCAGTGCCGGGCCAGGATGTGAGTGATTGAGCCAAACGTGATTGGTGTTCCAGGCTTATCAGCCGCTACTGAACTTTAACTGTCAGCGCAGCCAACCGCTAATCTTCAGAGGCCCGACCCCTGAAACACTTATCTTCATCCGGTATAAGAGGCACTGTTAGGTAATCAGTCACAGGGTCGAGCCTGGCATTTTGCGGGGTAAGACCGCTGAATCTCAACTTTTACCGATCCTTATCTTGGACTTGAACTGACAGAATCCAACGATCGTCACCTTGTGACAATATCCATCAATCCCGGGTCGACAAACAGCAATATCGGGAGAATCTCATCTTTTTCTAAATGCTCCTTGTTTATCAGATGCCTTCTCAGCAATCCAGTCAAGGCCGAGTTGCCCGATCCAGGGGCGGTTGCGTAACATGCAGGTCAAAACATGTAGGCATCGGAACTATCCCCGTACTTTGAATGTGTACTCATCCATTTATAGGCAAAATGCGACGAAGCAAAACCAACTTGCAAGTCATGCGCTGCACGTGGTCAGAAATGTGGTGGATACCGGTTGGATGTTCGATGGTCTACCAAGCATGAGAAGCGCACTCGACAGCCCCAATCGCGACCTCGTCAGTCGCGAACAGAGGGTTCACCTTCGGCGCGGTCCACGGAGGCTCAACCAGACACACATTCTCAGATCTCATATCGATCAGAGAGTGCGTCTGTAGCTGGTAGAAACTCCATTAGCTCGGCAGCAGCGATTGTTCCCAATGATTTTGACCCAGCTACAAGCGCGCCTGTCTTTCACCTCAACGGCATTGTGTCACCCTTGTTCCCGATGTCTACAGACGGTGACTTCTTCTCAAATCAATTGGAACAAGAACACGAGGAAGCAAGCCATGCTTTCAGTGGCACCGACAGCGAAAATCACGACGCTTACTCCCTATCAAACATGACGTCCTCCGTATCCCCCTTGCAGTGGGGAGACGATTTCTTAGGGTCTGCTCAAAGTGACAACGACCTAGTTTCAGCTTCAGAAACCCTCTCAATTCCAGTTGGTAATATGGCCTTTGACTTCAACATGCCCTTACCGACAGTCGACCCTGGCAGACTGACATTCGAAATGACACCAAACGCAATCACATATACGCCATCTGTGCTCATCGAGTACTGGTTTCGCCACGTCTGTTCTCTGTGGTCCAATTACGATTCTGATGTCAACCTCAACCGGACTATTGCTGCCGCTCTATGGTCTAACTGCGAGCTCGTTTATCTAAGTTTACAGGCAATGTCGGCCGCGCACCTGTCCGCCAAAGTACCAATGATGCGGCAGACATCGATAACGAACATGAAGGCGGCGGCCGAAATCATGAGAGCTGACTTGCATACTGTCAAGTCGCACCAACTCTTCAATTCAGTACCTACAAGTCTCTTGTTCTCCCTGATGGGAATTGGAACCAGCATCTGCTGGCTCAATGCCACTCAGCTGGGATTACCATTTCTCTGCGAAGCGAAAGCCATCCTTCATGCTGTCAACAAAAACAAGCACGCATTATCCGAAGAACAGCGGCAATTGCTATCCTTCTTCAATAAGAGTTGGCTCTACTGCGAAATGCTATTGTCCATGGTGACATCGAGCTGTAGAAGCTTACAGAAAATGGAAGAAATGGGTGACGTCGAGGAAGCAGTTCCTGCCAGTGCGCCTGTGACGGCAGACCCAGTTGAACAGGTTCCGCATCCGTGGACTGGGGTCTCAAGCGACAGCTATAAACTGTTCATGCGGGCAATGAAACTTTGCCACAAATTCAGACGCAAAATCCGGAAACCACAAGACATGTTTGCGTCAGCCAACATCAGCGCTGCCATGCAGCTCATTGAAGAAGCTGCCGTGGTAGAGAAGCAGACTTGCCATCTCGATGTGGAATGCCGCGAGACAATTGGAGAGACGAATGACAAGAAGACGCCTAATCAACACCTCTTCAACGTTGCCGAAGCTTACCGTCAATCAACCCTGTTGCAATTGTACCAGACGTTTCCAGAACTCATCGTAAGACGACACGAGCTGGATCAATCACAGGCGAAAGATGCCCAAGCCTTGTGGGATAACTGGATCACCCCAATCGCTATGAACTTGGTGAGCATACTGAAACTGTTACCTACAGACTCGGGTAGCAAAATGACCCAGCCACTACTCTGCGTCTCGGCCAGCACTGGACTCAGGCGAAAACATATTGAAGTCAAGGCCACTACCCCCAGAGATGTTCCCTTCAGCCAAGATGCCAGTCTGGAGGATTGCGACATGATACATTACCTTGACTTCGCTGGCCTTCACGATGAGCTGCCAGAGGAGTCAGAGCCAGAGCCAGATCCAGATGCAAATGCGGGAATCATGGCTGCCAGACAATTTCTTCACGAGCGTCTGGAGACGTTGAAGACCGTCCTCCCCCCAAAGCCAGTGGCAGTAGCGCAAGATTTGACCAAAGCTATCTGGCAAGCCTATGACACGGAACAGTGCGCGAAGTATGCGACGCATTGGATAGATGTGATGGATAGTCGGAATTTGAAGTCGAACTGGGGATAGTGTGGTCCAATATGTATTTATAATGATGTGATTGTACTTTACATTCGAAACCAAGTAATCCTGCATCGCGTACAACATCCTTCCTTTAATACACATTCCCAATACTTTATAGCTTAGGTGGTTTGCAGCACGAAGAGTCACTCATAGCCGCTAGCTTGCTAACCTTATCAGTGGTATCAAATCCAGCCTTCTTAGCAGCCACTTCACTGGGAGTGATTGAGTAAGAAGGAGGCACGTCCATGACAGGGTTGCAGGTGAAGAAATGACGGGGTCTGAGCAAGAGTGTAATCGGCTCAGCGGGCATAACTGGGAAATCCTCTGGAGCGGGGAAATGCGTGATACCAAACGTGTGCCAGAGGACGATATCAGTATTAGCGACGCTCTTAGTACCGTCACCAACCCAAGCCCCGAGGCCTCTGGATGGCTCACCGGAGGTCTGAGCGACGTGGTTGCCAGCGGCCCAGAGCTCATCATCCGCATCTGAAAATGGTCAGCATGATGCATAGATACGTAAGGATGAAGAATGTCTTACACTTCGTCACATGAACAGCATGACGAGCAAAGAAGGCTCTCTTCCATACAAGAGAACCCTCCTTGGGCATCAAGTTCGGCACGTCTCGGCTCACAAGCTTGTACGAGACAGGCTTGCCACTCTCAGAATTGAGCTTGTTCTCATTGACAATGTCCCAGGAGCGAGATGTAGCACCATTGTAGTCAGTGATAGATTGGCCAGTCGTCTCGAGTCTGGTGCGCTTAGCATAGAAGGCGTTGCCGTACAGGTTTTCTGGGCTGCCAACTGGGGCATCCGAAGGTACAGCATCAACCATGTGGACCGTGTTCTCGTGTCCGTCGACGCTGGGGTTGATACGGAGAAGGAATAGATGCTGATGGTTATGGGCGTTGACACCTTGGTAAGGTTAGTCTGAAGGTCGTAACCGTCATTGGAAGACTTACCTTTCTTGACTTGCGTTCCGTAGCCTTGCAGGTCCTCACCGGGGTTCATAATATAGGTGTTGAGGATACCAGTGAGCTTGATGTCTGGCTGGATGGTACCATCCTGATGGAACACCCACTGTGTTCTGTTAGTAGTCTCCTCTTGATACTTGGCAGATGCAACATACTTGAATGGCGTACTCATAGTTGGCAGCAGTAAAGACATGCTGAACGATAAGCTTTCGAGCACGTGTGACGATAGTTGAGTTGTCTCGGAAGTCTGTGTGCTTGAACAGAATGCCATCGTCTTCCTCATGGATGCATATGGCATTCTCAATCTTTCTAATCTGACCGGTCTGGGTTGGGAGCTCGGCATCGAGATAATGAATGGCACCTTTACAGTTAGCTTGGTGAACTAGCTGGGGAGTGAGAGGCAGCATACCCTTGCAGTCACAGCCAAGTGAGAGACTGTTTGTCAGATATCCGGCACCATACTCGCCCAGATCGAAGGCATGCTTGCGATGATGAGGAGGCTCGGGGTGACCACTAAGTATTGATGTCAGTGTGAGACTTGTCAAGAAGGGCGGATGGCAACGTACTAGGGAACAACCATCTCGGAAAGAGACATGCGATAGAAGATCGGCCTGACGTTTCCCTTATCGTTGAAGGTAATGTTGTTGAAGACAATACCCTCACGATAATTGAATCCAATATGGAACTTCCAATTCTGCCACTCTAGCTCCCTTCCGTTGACATTGAACGAAACACCCTCCGGCTGGGAGATGTAAATCGGTTTCAAGTTCTTTCTATACCCACCCTCCTTCTGGATATATAAATGATGGTAATCCACGGCCTTGTTTCTCTGAAGAGGTCGTCGAATGCGAGGAATATCGATAGCGATGATCTCCCTCTTCCTGGGATCATAGATCGGGTGGAAGTCAAGGGGATATTGGTATTGGCAGTTATCGACATCTGGGCGGAAGTACATTAGGCCTTGGAATAGGCGTGTGCTGCTACCGTATCGAGGGTCGTGGCTGATGGTCCATGGGTCAGCGTAGACTTTGTGCATCTCGTCTGCGGCGATTCCGCTGATTCGGCATTGTTCGATGACTTGAGGATCTTTGCGACAGGCTTCTTCGACTTCGAGCATTTCTTCGACGATAAGCTGCAAGATGGTCATCAATTAGCTATTTTTCCGATGTGATTCTTGGGGGCGGTCTCACAATAGGCTGTTGTCCTTCAGCGCGCTCCCACTTTGTGATCCTTTGACTCTTCAAATCGACAAGTCCATCGTAAACATGGCCTTTACCCTCTCGTGGATCAATGATGACAACTTCTGCAACACGTCGAGGCCTAGCACCGCTGGAGGGATTGGCAAGCCAGGCAACCATCTCAGCCTTGCGCGGCTCCTGCAGCGTTATGACGTGGAAGTGGACTG
Source organism: Fusarium odoratissimum NRRL 54006 (assembly GCF_000260195.1). Taxonomy (NCBI): domain Eukaryota; kingdom Fungi; phylum Ascomycota; class Sordariomycetes; order Hypocreales; family Nectriaceae; genus Fusarium; species Fusarium odoratissimum. The sequence continues at coordinate 649,002 of NW_022158703.1, read as the reverse complement.
CATCGCCATGCTCTTTGCGCACAACAGAGGTAGCCAGCCGGATTTCCTCTCCGCTGAGAGGATCGAAGGGATGAGGGATTGAACCTGACATTATAATGTGTATTGATTCAAGATGTCTTGTTTGAACTTGATGCGAGATGCTTCAATTGAGGGCCTTTGGTTGCATCAAATACTTATCCAACAACAGCATGAATGCGATGGACAAACGTAATCTCAACTTGAGAAGTTCCAATCTTTGCCTATAATCAGCATGGGCCGATATTTCGGATATGTAGACCCTTAGCCTGTCTGATCTGAGTGAATTATTGTACGGAATCGGGTGCTCGACACGTTCTACCACGATGGGCAAGCCGTCACCAAGTAAAGCTCTCCTCAGAGCTCTCCACCTCGGCCCCATTCCGTTCAGTGCCAGGAGAGGAGCTACCCCGGAAGATGGCTTAAACTTGCATACCTCAACGCTCAACTACAGTACGCAGCAAGGCTAATCAACCCCGAATGCCAGTTGAAGCTTGAGGACAGGCCGGCTACTCAAGCTGTTCGACTCGTATGAAGTTCACCCAACTGCTCGCTTCCTTACACTTGCCTAACTCGGTAAGTGCTACCTCGGCAGATGGGAAGGATTAATTGGTCGCAGTACCAAGTCTTAGCGCAAAACCTAGGCTAGAGTTGCCAATCACGGTTAGTAAGTGGCCAGGATTCAACGACAAGCGAGCGGAGATGGGAGACTGAAGAAGCATGTTGTAAGTTGACTCAACACTATCATTGTCTTATCATATGTACGAGCAAGGTATGACATGGGGGGCAGCAGAGCTCACATCATAATACTTTAGGGTATGGAAAAGAATGAATTCATCTGATGTGGAGGCTGGCTATAGAAACTTGGATCCCTAGTCTAGAAATTTGCTTTGCCAGTAAACCCTTCGTTCTGCACCAATTCGATCCAATAATTATCAGGGTCAAGAAGAAATGCAACATTCTTCATCTTTCCATCTGTGAGTCTCTTCTTCCACGCAGCGTTCAGTCCTTCCAACCGTGCACACGCTGCATCAATATTATCGACAGTAACACCTTTGCAAAGTCAGTTATTTCTACCATAGAAACAAGACGAATTAACTGACAGATATGACCAAATCCTTGAGGTTGATCGTTTCCATTATGTACTTTTGATATCGCGTTCTCTCCGCCTTGCCAGATGAGAGCGAGTAATCCTTCACGGCGTGACAAATCTTCTGTTCCGGTGAACGGGCTGGTGAAAGGATACCCTAAAAGAAATGTCTTTGAGTTTCCGTTCTGGCTGTCGAGAGTTTTGATCAGCTTCATTCCGAGATTCTCTGTGTAGTAGCGAACGGATCGAGTGGCGTCGGTGACTCGCAGGGCGTATTGATTCTACATGAATGTCAGTTCGCGATATTTCATGATTTGAGAGGAGGATGCAGACATACTACACTAAACGAGCCAGGAGGGCTGGAAGCCGTGCTCTTGTTTGGTGACCCCTCCTCAGTGATGCGTATCCAGTAACCGTCTGGATCCAGAGCAATTACCGGCTCGTTCCCGGAGGAGACATCCTGCTGGAACTTGAAACCAGCTTTGGCCAGCGTCTGGTAGGTATACTGCACATTCGCCACCGACATCGAGATATGAGAGAAGCCGAGATAAGGTTTTTCATTGCCATTGCTCACTCGATAATTTTCATCACTCTCAGTGCCGTAGTTGTGAGTGAGCTCGATTAAGCCTTGACGATCGAAGGTGAACTTCCCATGAGACGGCGAACCTGGGCTGTCGACACCAAGGAAGTAAAGATCGAACTTATTCTCGGGAAATGTAAGCTTTTGGACAACGCTAAGGCCAAGAAGCTCGTAAAACTGGACTGTAAGAGGGTTGTTAAGTAAACCCACACGAAATGGTCAATGGTGATTTTACTTACTCGCACTTCTGGGATCCTTCACACGAATCCTATTAGCTTTGGGATAAGTATGCATAGGTCGAGTGAGCGGCCCAAGATGAACTCACATCGCATGATTCAGCTTGTAAGTCTTGGTATCCGTCTTTCGCTCCATGGTGCCGGCTCGAACGGTAGTTAGCGTGGCAAGGCTCGCAACCTGATTTGAGCCTCCTATCCAGGTCTTTAATACTAGAGGTACATGATTGCGTGCTCGTAGAAGGGATGGATGGAGCTATTCAGGCAACACATACCATTTTCGGTATGGTGAGTCTGGACCACCGTGGGACCAACATCAAGGGGTCCCCCTTCCTGATCAAGCATTCAGCTTATCTGTCAGACCCATAGAAAGCTTTGGAACGAGTCCAGTCCAGATAGTGTCACAAGCAGCGTAAATCTGACCCCGCATGGACTGGATACTATCACCCCGCAAAGAGTCTCCAATATACCATGGCTTGTCATAGAAACTTGGCATCGTCAAGAGGATGGCGCTGAAGCTTGTGATATCTTGGCACGTTATCGAAAGAGGGTATGAAGGACATCATTCAAATATGTAATGAGGGGCTAATCATTCGATTTGCTGTTCTCCGTTGCCACTCAATACTAATCCCCACGAAAGCAAAGGTATACGCAGAACATGTCCCATTCTATCCGAGGCAAAACAGCCATTGTTACTGGTGCTGGCAGTGGCATCAACCTCGCATTTGCTGAACAGCTTTTGAATGGCGGATGCAATGTCCTTTTTGCCGACCTCACTCTGCGACCTGAGGCTCGGAAGCTGGTGGACGCTTATTCTGGCGGAGTCGAAAGCAAGAGCCGAGCTGTTTTCCAGCAGACTGATGTAACTAACTGGACTCATCTCGAGCGAATTTTCGAAAGGGCAGAAGAGGAGTTCGGCGAGATTGACATCGTCTGCCCCGGCGCTGGAGTCTACGAACCGGTATGCACTCCAGGTCTCCTAAGTTAATTGTCACTGACCCAGTGATTATCTAGAGCTTTAGCAGCTTCTGGTATCCTCCTGGAACCCCACAAAGCAAGGATGCCCTCCACGGCGGTCGCTATGCCAGTATCGACATCAACTTGGTTCATCCTATCAGGACCGCTCAATTGGCGCTGTCTCGTTTCTTGAGATACGAAAAGAAACCTCGCACGATTGTTATTATCTCTAGCACCAACGCCCAAGACACCTGTCTCTCTACAGCGATTTATGATGCGACAAAACATGCGATTAGTGGATTCGTGCGCGCGATGGCCAAGATTGACCAAGTCGGCGTCCGTATCGCTGCAGTCGCACCAGGCATCATCAGGACGCCTCTCTTCATGGAGAACCCAGAAAAGCTTGCCATGATTGATACCAGCAAGGATGTTCTAGTAGAGCCGTCTGAGGTCGCTAGCGTCATGGTCGCTTTAGTTGAGAGAGATAGCATCTGCTCGACCATTGACCAAGCAAGTACAGGACCGCAGGACATCGAGATCAAGAGCGGGTCGATTATTGAAGTGACCAAGAACCGAGCTCGTATTGTCAGTGCATACCACGATCCGGGTCCTTCAGGTGCTGGGGCGGTTGGGTCCAACTTTGCCACTTCGGAGTACACTACGTTGGCTTTACTGTTGACTCCAGGATGGGGAGAACCTAGTGCAAAGGCGAGCAGTAATCTCTGATCAGATCATCAGAACAAATTTTATTTTTAGCAGAGTCTCGACCAAATTGATCCATATCAACACTCGTTAGTGCATGTATGGTCCAGTAGTGATCCCTGTGAACCTCAATTAAATCCTGATACTAAAGCAGTTGACACACAATCTCAGCTGCTGTTGGTTCGAAAACAAGGGGTTTCCAACGATAAGGTCAGTCGGCCAGCAGGATCATCACGTGTGCAAACTATCGGAGCTGCATCCAGTTTCCCAAGAGAGGCGGTTAGGTCGGAAGTTTGATAGGCGTCCATTCGACCGCCGGAACTCCGTCACTGCTGTGCTACATAAAGCCACTGGCGATTAGACAAGGTATGTTGCACTCGGTCTGAGGGGGTCGAGTCACGACGCAACAGCAACTCCGTCGACTAAATCGTCACCCGGCTAAAGATATCTCGATATCCTATCTAATTGACGTCCGTCTCCATGCGGCGAACGCAGATAAGTGGCCAAACCATAAAGGGGTTCGCGATGCCGCTACTCCCAGCAAAGTAAGTCCAGACTGTGCCATCCTAATTGTGCCTAGTGCAACGCGTGGGTTACACCAGAGACCGCGATCTCGCTTCATTTCCCCGCACGATAACCACTAACCCTGGAAAAGCTTATCTCGGCACTCTTGGCCTGGGGGAACTCCTTGGCACTCTTATCAGCTCGCTTGCAGTCTATGAACGTTTCGTGATGGGGTCTATTTAAGATATATCCCATCTTGTTGAACGTAGCTACTGTTGAGAGCAATAAGGACTCACATAGATCAAGACTTGGCAGTTTTCGCCAACTATTTTCGCCATGGCCGATTCGACTCCTCACCAGGTCACCGAAGGTCACTTGCGCCCGCGTCTCAGCAAGTTGACCATGGTCGCGATGACATTTGCCATTCTCAAGTAAGCAGATCCACATTGCCTTTAATAGCCAAAGACTCACTATACTGACTTCTACAGCACTTGGATCGCGTTAGGTGGCACAATTGGCATCGTCATGCCGTCTGGAGGCCCAGTCGCGCTCCTGTACGGCTTCATCTTCTGTGTTGCTTGCAATTTCGCTCTAGCCTTCAGTCTTGGTGAGCTTGCAGCTATCTGGCCAACAGCAGGCGGGCAGTATCATTTTGTGTACGCTCTCAGTAGTGACAGATGGAAGAGGTTCTTGGTACGCCCCCCTCTACAGTCGATAACGCTACGGGAAGCTAATAATCTTCAGAGTCTTTGTGCTGGCTGGATTAATATTGCTGGCTGGCTCACCCTTGTAACAACTGAAGCGATCTTCTCCGGTGACTCTTCCTTGCCAAAAGAAGTAGGCGCTTGTGCTAATTGGATTCAGCCATGTTTATTGCTGCCGCTATTGTCGTCGCGTCGGGGAGATCAACGCCAGTCGACTCTTGGACAACATACCTTGTCTTCCTTGCCATTATCACGTTTTCGACCATCGTGAACATCTGGGGCAATTCCATCCTTGGACCTTGGAGCAACTTCGCTCGTAAGTTTTCACTCACAAGAGCCTGAGACATAGCTTTCTAACAGTGTCATCAAGTCTACTGGTCAATTCTAAGCGTTGTCATCATCAGCATTATTCTGTTGTCCATGTCAGAAAAGACTAGCGCCGAGTTCGTTTTCACAACGTTCAACAACGAGACGGGATGGTCAGATGGGATGGCATGGCTTCTGGGTCTACTTCAATCCGCTTTATCATTGATTGGATTTGACGCGGTTTTGCACATGACTGAAGAAATGCCTAATCCCCATCTGGATGCCCCCCTTGCAATCGTCTATGCTATTGGTGTTGGTGGTTCTACGTGAGTATTGAGACCCTGACCAAAGCAATCTGCATGAAATACTGACCCCAACAGTGGCTTGATCTTCATCCTAGTCATCCTCTTCTGTCTGACTGATGTTGACAAGGTAGTCAGCTCGCCTACCGGTCAGCCCCTGATCGCTCTTTTCGATCAAGCCACGAACAGTCGAGCAGCATCTACCATCATCAGCTGCATGCTAGGGCTGTGTTTCATACACGGCACAAATGGATCTATCACCACCACAAGTCGATTGATATACTCCATGGCTCGAGATAATGGCTTCTTTTTCTCCCGATATTTCAACCACATCAACCCGAAGTTGGAGGTTCCAGTTCGTACGATCATCTTCACCTATATCTTCAACGTGCTATTTGGTGCCCTTTATCTAGGACCTACAGTGGCTTTCAACGCCTTCATCGCGTCTTGCACGATTCTTTTGAACATATCATACGCTTTCCCAATTTTCGTTTTGGTCATTCGAGGTAGAGGCATCCTCGCTCCGCATCAGCACCCTCATACGCCGTGGAAGCTTGGAAACTTCTGGGGATATCTGGTCAACTGGACAGCTTGTCTGTACGTTTCGGTAACTTCAGTGGTATGTTGATTTCCAGCGAAGTAGGACGAGTTACTAACTTGGAAACAGCTTTTCTGCTTCCCTCCATCGTTACATGTCACTGGAAACACAATGAGTACATATTTTCTGTCTCTTGTAATTACTCGTCTGCTTACATCATCACAGATTATGTTTCTGTCGTCATAGCAATCTGCTGCCTCGCCATTGCTATTTATTGGATTGCTCGCGGGAAGACCTTTGAGGGGCCTGTAAGTCTTCTCTCTCTAGTATGTTGGCCGAAACATGATGCTAATTGTTGGCTCAGAACCTCGAAACCATTATGGCGCAAAGAGAAGAGGTGGCTCATGCGCCTGGCCATGGCAGACGTGGCGAGAAGGAAGATATTCATGATCATTCTGTATCTGCCTAGATTATATAATGGGTTTCCCTTGATTGTTGATCTAATACTAGTCCATCTTGGATCGGCAGTCAAATATCATTTCTAAAATTTTAAAGCTGCGCTTGCTGAACAATGCAAAATACGCGAGTCTAGAATTAGCACTTATAAAAGACTCAAGCCAGCCCCCCAGCCTCATATCAATTGATTGGAAGCTGAACCATTTATACTGTAAGATTGAGAGGAAAAAAAAGGTAGTGCATAGAGCATTGAAGTCCTGCTAAAGACAACAGGCCGGCGAAGAGGAGAAGGTACAGGGTAGCAATGGTCGATTCTAAGGTTGTGGTTTAGCGTATTTCAGCCAATGAGATTCTCATGAGCCGAAAGCTATCTTGAGCTTTCCCTAAACGGAATATCTAGATTGCTTATCTCTGATAAGATAAAGCTTGCGGCAGAACTAATGGTTTATCAACTTGAAGAGATAGCCATAGTAACCCAGACTATTCTACTGTGTGTGGTGAAGTTGAATGGCCAAGAGCTTTGTAATACAACTCCCCCATATGCCGATTTTCCTCGATCGATTCTTTAGAAAAGGATCGACTGTTTCTTGAATAGTATAGATACTCTATTGCGTTATATGACAGAAATGCATCAAGAGCAATTAACAGATTAGAAGCAAATCACTTGTAACATCATAGAAAAGCCCTTTGTGCTTCATCATATTGACATTAATTACATATTGGTCCATTATAAACAAGCCTCAAAACGTGGGTGTAAGCTCAAAAAGCAATATACGACGGCAAAAAGGATTTTTATAAGACGTGTTCCTATCCAGGTTCTTGATTATCAACGTCTCCTTTCCCAATATAACAAGGGGTCCTCCCATCGACACGACAATGCCCCTAAAGCCATGTGATCCTTTTTAAACTGTCTTGCTTGCACCCTTCTTTGCATCACTTTTGCCGCGGATGATGGTCGAGAGATCGCCCAGAGGTAGCATGATGGGGAAGTCGACGGACATGAGCAGAATAGACATGAACATATACCAGCCGATCAATGATAGAGCGAACAACAAGCCCGCTCCAGCATGCTGGCACTTGAGCGCAAGATTAGCCTTCCCTTGAGAAACGGCAAAGAAGGCAGCGGCAAGGCAAGAGACTATTGGGAGGGTTAGTGAGTGCTGTATTTAAGGAGGACGTTGGACTTACAGCAAGGAACAAGCAGGAGCAAGATGGAGAACAGAGCGACGTTTGTTCGAATACTCGCGATAGAATATATTGTGCATAGAATGGCCATAGCAATCAGGAAAAATGCGAAAGTCGAGTAGAATTGAGGCTGCGTGAGACCATTTGCAGCGGTACCGTCGGTTGAATACGTGCTGTAGGCACCAGAGTCAGGGACGACAGTTGTACCGAATGCAAGCCAGAAACCTCCGAAGGTGAAGAAGACGGTCGACGGGAAGGTGTTTCCTGGAAGACTAACGTTAGCTGATGAATGACAATGAGTGAGAGTCAATTCTTACCGAGAATCCATTCACCAATACCTCCCAATACAAGAAGAACACCACCAAGGCCAAAGTAGGCACCACTGCGATCTATTAACTAACTTCTACAATCGAAAGGACGGCGGGACATACACGTTCGCAGCGGCAGCAAAGCCACCAGCTCCCTGCCATCCGAGTAGGCCCATGGATGCTGGCGTGGAGCACATCAAAAACCCAGCCAAAGCTAGACGCGTCAGTATCAAAGGCGCTGTTCAAGGCGATAGTACATACCGACTGGCGTAGGATTACCGAAGGTCTTTCGAAGGTCTCCCTTCACCCTATTCTGTGGCTGAAGATAAAGCTGCTCGAATAACTCTGGCGAGATGGGGATGCTCCGGGTTGGATGAACATGATCCAACTCTTCGCCTTCACTTCGAGGCTTGCCGTTGACGCTGTTACGGGGAGACATGTTGAGCTTGGTAGATGAGCAGACGCGTTCGTGTATGAGCTTGGTAGGGGAGGGTTATGAGAGACAGGGGAGCTCAAGCTTGATGACGACGAATATTGAGGGGAAGCTCCAATACTTTATAAGCTATAGCACAGCTACCAAAGAGAAATAGAGTTTCCATTCCCCCGGGTTGATGGTCTGGGGAAGTGGGCTCTGGGGAAGGCATGCGGAGATGTTACATTGGCTTGCAGTTAGATCCATGCACAAGCGACTGCTAGGTTCAGGCCAATCTCTAGATCGTCTGAAATGCCGGTTCGGCCTTGAAGTGCCGAATAAACGCGAACCTCCGTCACCTGTCGTCCATGGATAATTGGAGTCCGGGATGATGATCAAGCCCGAATACTCAAACAGACAGTGGTTTACATGACACGTTGGTCTGCAGCCATATCGATGATGAACATCAGGACGAGACACTCCAATGCGCTCTGGGTCTCATTGAATCATGAGGGAGACTTTGCTAGTTCTGAATCAAGGAAAGCTTCATCAAAATGACCAGGAATCTCAATTCTCCTCCTTGGCAAGATGATGCTTGGACATCAAAGTCCAAGCCTTTCGGTCGAGCGGCAGACTATATAAAGTGCAGACATGTCGATCAAGAGCTATACCAGCATTTTATGCCATTGTCTCAGCAAAAATAAGTATAGCCCAGTTGGTAAAGTGTTCGCGATAGTGTGATGACCAATGAACGCCATCATGAGCTGAATGCGGAGACGGGTCCGGGCTGCGGGATCACCTCCGCACTGCAACTCAACACGAACCAGTGATAGACTAGCGAGATGAAAGATCTCAAATGAAAGAATAGCTATGGAGATCGTGATACATGTGATAATTGGTCTGGTGATTAGATACATCTGGTTAGGTCGGTGTAGAAGACGGTGAGGGATGCGGACGGAGGTTGCGGATATCAAATTACCGAGATCTACCTGTCATGCTAGTCAGGTGTTGATACTACCCTGGGTGACAGTTCTCCATTCTGATGAAAGTTTGGGTGTTTATTTGCTAGTGATCCATGCATTGACGTACGCGCTTTGACGAGGAACGATACCACGTCAACGTTCAGATCGACAGATCAGCTAGATCCGGTGCCTTCAGCTTTGACATGTTCCCACTCACTGTCCTGAGTCGAAACTTCATCCTCTTCCGGGAGCTGTTTCTTCAGTCCCTCAAGAATAGTCTTCAAGCCATCCGACACCTTCGGGTTATTCACCTTCTGGATCCTCTGCTCCAGCTCCCTGATCTTATCTTTCAACTCTTGCGTTTTGATATCAGCCAGATCAACTACCCCAGCATCTTCCTCATCCTCCTCTTTAATCTCGTTCTTCTCTTCGTCTTGCCGTTCAAGACCGTCACCCCAAGCTTCCGCAAAAGCCTGCGCCATATTGTGATCCTTGATCGCAAACACAATCTCATCAACGTATTCCCATCTCTCCTTTAGCGGCTTTGACTTATCGCATCTTGGAGTTAGAACAGATTTCCAGATCCTTGCTATTTCACCGACGGGGTTTCCGTGCGCGCCGCAGCCCCAAGCTCCAAGTACAAGTCGTTTGGACTTTTTGACCATAGCGATTCGCATAACAGCCCTCATCTTGGCTTGCGCCGTATCACGATCCTTCTTGTTGGCGTATGATGCTACTCCGTCCTCGTCAAGCTCGAATTCCGGGCCGCGGATCATTGCAGCTGTGATGCAGTCGACATAGAATCGATCCTTCTTGTCCAGATCATTCCCGTCTTCATCTCTGAAGACCAACACCATCGGAGTCCAAATCGAAGAAAGTTCGGGGAGTCGGTACCACTCGTCCTTGAGAGAGGGATATAGCGTAGTGCGCATACACAATGACTCCTCTTGACTATTCGCACCATTGAGAAATCCACCTCCAGGATTCAGAGGCGAACCCATGTTCAAGATTGTCACATGAGCTCTAGTATTACCAAGATCTGTTTTGACGCCCGCCGGTGTCTCAATATCAAGAAGATCTCTTGCAGCAGTAAGCGTGTCGACTTCCCTGATTGAGATTCTTGGTGTGTTAAGCTTTTCCAAGCTCTCATGGGGATCCTCAGCGCCAACTGTAGCTTTGCCCTTTGTTGCTGCATCACCCTTGTCCTCATGTTTCTTCAAGAGTTTCCCATATGCTTCAGGCAAGACTGTAGTGTTCATAAAAGGTATGAGCTCTGCTGAATTGATTCCTTTCTGAGCACCGGGATACCCAGGGAGGAGGCTGGGGATGACCTTGTTGATGGTGGCTTTGGCCTTTTTGGAGCGTGCATCTTTGCGAAAAGCCGCTGGTGGTCGGCCGATAGATGGCTCTGTACGTCCCATAGTAATATTCTGCCAGTCGCGAATTTATTTGTGAGATGAAACTCAGAGTTTTTGCGACGTTGGTGACTCAGTTCGAGATTATCAATTAGGGCGCTTTCAGTGGACACCTTTTGGTTGGGGACCTTGATGAGCAGCGACCCAGATCAGCGTAAAACTACCTACAAAGGTTTTTTGGGCTTAAAATATATTTTGTGGCGATAAAGAAAGGGAATCGCAAAAATATTCGCCAAATGAAGCATCATGGAGACGTCAAATGTGCAGACTAGATGGTCGCCACTGATGACTGCCTGACCTCGTCACATGATCAAGACCAAAGTCCGTCTTTCGGCCGAGATCTTGAGTACGGAAAACACCAAGAAGCCGACAAACTTTAAACTCACGATACATGATACGATAATTCTAACATCATGATCTCGATGCAAGTTTGGGACATTGAAAGATGATTCATGATGCAAATTTTAGCCACGTATCCATGGCCTCAAGAAGCCAGTCTTGGCATTTGTAACAAAGACATGGAATAGATTAACTCATACCAAAATCACATGAAGTACCACGTCTCAATATTTATAATCGCTAATTATTCTTCAGCCCAGCAACATGTGATCAGCCTTGCCAGCACATGAGTAGACCCAATTCTATTTACGACCAAACCTCGGCCGGAGTTTTGGTAGGGAACGCACGGCAAATAGTGGACTGATCAGATCCACAGTCGGCTTTTCTCGTATCCATTTTCCCCTACAAACTCCGTCGGACATTTAAGCATGATTCCAACAGCCCAAGCTTCTTATCTCTAATTACCAAAACCCTTGTCTAGCACCTGTCAAAACCACGTTTCAGTGGATCCAGAGAAGAAGTATCGAAAATGTCGGCGCTGCCAGACTGCGATTTCCCGACCCCCCGGAGAGATTATGCAGACTTCGTCATCAAGATCTAATTACGTTCCTTGATACCCGCAAGATCGAAAGGTGTTAGACCCCCTTCTGCCCAAATCTGGATCTCACCACTCTCAAATCCGTCCTGTGACTCCGTAGTCACAGCAGAAATCACCTGTTGCTCACCCCGGCTTCGAGGCCCGCTCACCGGCGCTCCCGACGAAATGGAACCCCGATCTCGCCATATTATTATAAAGGGCTCGCCCTCCCGTCTTGGAAGTCCTTTTGAGGAATAGTATGAGCAATCATTGCAGATTCACAACAACATCATGTCTTCTAGGCCAGATTTGCCTAGCTCTTGTATGAGCGACGATGAAACACTACGACAAAAGACACCAGAATCGAAACCGCGACATAGCTCGTTGGTAAAACTTCTTTTTGACAGGACGAGAGTTGATCAAGCTGTTGAGAACCATAATTATCCTGGATCAGGCTCCTTTGAAGATCCGTTTGTTGTTAGCTGGATTCCTGATGATACAGGTAACCCACTCAATTGGCCCAAGTGGTTGAAATGGACCATCACAATGGTTTCAGCCGCAACATGTTTTGCTGTCGCGTTTAGTTCTAGTGCCTATACAGGTCAGTCTTATAACCCTCGGCAATCGACATAGCTGACATGTTATATGACAGGTACTATTGTGCCGCTTATGATTCATTTCAAGGCCAGCCATACACTCATCACTGCTGGCGTCTCCCTCTACGTCCTCGGTTTCGCTGTCGGGCCTCTACTCTGGGCACCGCTTTGCGAAATCTACGGTCGACAAATTATCTTCGTTATCAGCTATGGCTTGTATGTTGTCTTTAGTGCAGCATGCACAGCAGATAATGGCGTCGCTACCCTTCTGGTCCTTCGCTTCTTCTGCGGAACATTTGGCTCATCACCTCTGACCAATGCTGGCGGTGTTATCTCTGATATCTTTAATGCTGACGAGCGTGCTATCGCTATGGCATTCTTCTCTTTGGCGCCTGCACTGGGTCCCAGCTTGGGTCCCTTCATTGGTGGATACTTGAGTGACGGTCAAGGCTGGAGATGGGTAAGTCACCCAAGTCCTTGGTTCCGACATCATACACTAACCAGAGTTTCCAGGTTATGGGATTGATGGCCATTGTTGCCGGATTCTTCTGGGTACTCGACATGTGCTGCGCTCCCGAAACCTATGCACCTTACATCCTTCAGAACCGAGCCGACTTCTTGTCCAAAAAGACTGGCAACGTTTACATCTCCATCTACGAACACCAAGGCAAGGCCGATCCACCAGCCGTCGTTCTCAAGAAGGCCCTCATTCGTCCTTGGCAACTCCTATGCTTCGAACCTATCGTCCTTCTTCTCTCCATCTACGTAGCTATTCTTTTCGGAACCCTTTACATGCTGTTTGGCGCATATCCTGTCGTCTTCCAGCTTGAGAGGGGCTGGTCTGCTGGCAAGGGAGGTCTGGCCTTCCTGGGAGTTGCTGTCGGAATGATCAGTGCCATTCCTACGATTGGACTCATCAACATATGGTATATGAAGGTCACGAAAAGGTTCGGCAACGAACCTGTACCTCCTGAATACCGTCTCCCGGGATGTATGCTCGGCGGTATCTGTGTCCCTGCTGGCATGTTCTGGTTCGCATGGTAAGCTCAGGTCTTGTTACAGTCAACATCTCCACTAACAGTTGACAGGACATCATATCGTTCAGTCCATTGGATGTCCCCAGTAGCCGCTGGTGCCCCCTTCGGTCTCGGCATGTCTCTCGTGTTCCACAGTATCTTCAGCTATCTCATCGATTCATACACCATCTACGCTGCCTCGGTCCTAGCATCAAACGCCGTGTTGCGATCTCTATTTGGCGCCGCCTTTCCACTTTTCACTAAGCAGATGTACGACAACCTAGGAACACAGTGGGCCAGTACAGTCCCCGCCTTTCTGTCACTTGCTTGTCTACCCATGCCATTCATCTTCTTCAAGTACGGTCCTGCTATTCGACAGCGATGCAAGTATTCTGCAAGGGCCGCACAGGCGTTGGCTATGGCAAAGAAGGGCTAGATCTTGAGGGTTTGCCATATTATTTCTTACTAATTTCTACTTAATACTGTGTCTTGACATTAATGGACCAAAAGCGGCATATGGAAGGAGTTATTGAATCACCTTAGACATAGAATATTCACCAGTCATAGATTATACAGAGCCAACTCAAGTTTGAACTTTTTTCTCTCCATTATGCCTAACGGGGCTGAGTCTTCCAAGCCTGCAGCTTCAATTGGTGGAATTCTTTTAAGTCAGCACGGCATGGGCAACAACAATTTTAAATCAGGCTGTGTTGAGAAGGCCTTTTCCCTCAGCTCACCTCACTTGTTCCCACCCACCAAAAGATCGAGTGCCCATCCGCGATGGATCCTGTCACGGCCGTTGGCCTAGCGTCTGCCATCATTTCCTTTGTCCCTTTGTGCGTCAAATTACTACAGAGTGCGCGGGAAATTCGCGACTCTCTCGACGGTAGCGTCGAAAAAAACCTGACGCGAAAAGCTATAGTGGATGAGATGAAAGCCCTTTCTCGGAGACTTAAATCAGCAGATCAAGCCAGAGTCCTACCCGAGCAGAGGGGTCTTTACGACCTCGCCCTAAAATGCCACGAGTTATCGCAGAAAATCCTCGACCTCCTCGATAAGATAAGACCCAAAAGTAAGAGCTCTTTTGAGAACTATCGGTCTGCTTACAGGGCTTGGAGTTGCGAAAGCGAGATTAAGAATCTGGAGAAGCAGCTCAACGACTGTCGGAGTCAGTTGGCATTGGGCATAGTGGATCTTTCAAGGTATCAGATTCCCTAAATCCTTGTCTTCATCCGTTACAGGATCTCACAGTCGCAAATAGTCAAGACTTGGCAGTGTACTCGAAAAGGATTCTAGCCATGGCCCAAACCGATGCATCGCGACTAGAAGAACTTCAAAGGCATACAGAAGCGTTGAGGAGTGGCGTGCAAGTCGAGCAAATCGGGACCGAAGCCGGTACTCAACTACGCCGTCTTCTAGGTCTTCAGGATGATGCTCTTGCTGCCATTTATCAGAATCGAATTCTTGAAAGCATTAAATTCGAGAACATGCACGAAAGAGATGACAGAGTTCATTACCCTCATGAAAAGACTTTCAACTGGCTGATAGAAGATGATGAGACCCTCGAGAACGAGGCAACGGGGATGAGCAAGTCCGAGACCCTTGACATGCATGAGATGAAGTCGAAATCAAGGGAACTTTTCATGAATTGGCTGTCTTCATCGGAGGGCATCTTCCATATCTCGGGCAAACTGGGCTCAGGCAAGTCCACGTTGATGAAACTGCTTTGCACACATGGGCAAACTCGACTTGAATTTGAAAAATGGGCAGGTAAGTTCTCACTTACCCCGAGCTTAACCTGAGATGGTAAACTTATTACTCGTTGTAGGGAATAGATCCCTCCTCATCACCCAGTTTTTCTTTTGGACAGCCGGAACCGAAATGCAAAAGTCTTTGGATGGTCTCTACCGCTCTCTTCTCTACGACATACTCCACGCCTTTCCTGAACTTATCAAAAATGTCTTACCAAATATTTGGAAGGAGGTCGAGACTAGCCCTTGGCAGATACAAACTAAGTTTGACTTGCCGATCGATGTTGCCAAGTCTGCCCTTGAACAGATCATTTTCAACAGCGAATCGTGCGCTCCTCGGGTCTGCTTCTGCTTCTTCGTTGATGGCATTGACGAGTACGACGAGTCACATAGCAGAGATCATATTTATCTTGTAAGATTGTTAAGACACTGGGTCAAAGACTCTGAAGGGAGGTTGAAAATGGTTGTTTCCAGTCGAGACTACAACGTATTCCTGAACGGGTTTTCGGCGGATTATCGGCTCCAACTTCACGAACTGACCTGGTTTGACATGAGACAATATGTTCAGGATTCATTATCTCACCTTCCAAACTCTACCCTCAAAGAGCATTTACTTACAACTATTCCAAGGAAAGCATGCGGTATCTTCCTCTGGATAGTTTTGGTGGTTAATGAGATCCGGAAAAAGTTCGAGGATGACGTGACGCAGGATCAATTAATTCAACTCCTTGACGGTCTTCCACCTGGCTTGGAAGCGTTGTTTGAGCATATCCTCAACAGACTCGACGAAAACAACCGAAGGACTGCTTATCAAATCATGGCACTATTGAGAACTGCCAATGATAACTATCTGACCCTGTCTCTGATGGAGTTTTCGTTCCTTGAAGATTATCACAGAGACTCGGAACTCTCGATACGAGACGAGTTTATGTCTCGCTACGCAACGGATTCAGATGTCAGTAGAACACCAGAGATTTATGGCAAAAGGCTTCGTGGTTGCTGCGGTGGTCTTGTCGAGTGTTACCCATCCAAACCAAACTATTACGGCCCTTGGGGAGTCCTTAGCTTCACACACAGATCTATTCCCGACATGCTTGAGAGACCAAAGATCAAAGCAGAAATGCAGTCATACCTGAAAGATTTTAGTAGCGTTGACGTACTGTCTTACTTGATCTTTGCGGCAGCGCGATTCCTGCGGAAGGATAAGACAGAAGTCAAAGACTCATGCGCTAGAGTAACATGGATGCGTCTGGAAGCCAGGATTGATAGACCACCGTATCGATTTCTGCAGTATGTTTCGTCATGGGTCGGTGATCCTCTCGACCTGAAACCTGAACCAAGCTATCCTCTCTTGCACCAGGGTATCCAGGTATATGTCAACCGTGGACGGCAAAGCTTGGATCGATATGGGGTAATTACAGGACTGGAGACATTCAGTGTCCTATGTCAGGCTGCACTCATAGGCCATATTGAGTACGTTGAATGGTTTTTAAAGAATAACCTCGAAGCTATCGACAAGTCATGGAAGAGGTCTCTTATTGGCAACGCACTTCTGCAAGCCTATATTCGAGTTGGTCTACCTATACAGTTGTTGAGCTATTTCTTCAAGGGCCATTTCCTGTCGCTTGAACGAATTCCGTTCGAGGCCAAGAACCTTCTCCTTGATGGCAACCCTCCAGGAAGTCTTACCGTCGGCCCCCGCTCGTCTATTGCCTATGACTATGCACTTTCAGACGACCACACCGTTTGGGAAAGAATCTTATTTTATTGTTTCCTAGGCTGGGTTGGCATGGCATATCCGTTCCATACCGATCGATTTTGTCTTGCTGTTGAGCAATTCCTATTACACGGAGCCCCATCTGAATTTCATATCGTCATCGAGCCTCTGCGCTCTCCCACTCAAGTCACGTTTCACTTTCCCAAGACCAAAACTCCTTTGACTTTTGAGTGTGAGAGCAATAGATCTACTAGCGAATTCTTGATTGAAAATGTCACAGGTTGGGACGAGTGTGATGGAAAGCTGAGCTTATCACTTCTCCGATGGATACAGAGCGTGAACCCTAAAAATAAGGCTGCTATAATCGATATCCTCGAGACCGCCAAACAGTGTTCTCCAGGATCAAAACAACTTGAAACTGCCCCTCTTGTGGCAGGTGGAATAGCTCAAAGGGCTACAGAGCACATAGACATGACAAGACCTAGCTTTTATCGCCATATGCTACTTTACAAACTCTTTCCAGGTGGGTTGGAGGTCATCGATACCAACGCAAGAAAGTTTTAACTAATAAATCAGCAGTCTTGGCAATAGTATTGGGACTTTATGTTGGCTGGAAATCGCGTGACGAGCAAAGAGAACACCAGAAGGCTGGGGTCACTTTCCCATGCTATGGTTGATAATGACCTTTGTTTGAGCATAACACCGAATCACTGGTACATAGTCTTGAGAAAGGGAACATGGATGTTTTACTTAATTAACCTATCTGGTGTCTTTCAGAAGTCCTCAGCAGTCAAGCCAACATTCTTCACCTTGGCCAGACGAAGAAGCTCTTGACCAATCGAGAGATCCATAACACCAGTACCGACACTCTTGTAAATAACAAATCCACTTTCAAGCCACTTGGTCAAGTCATTCGGGTTCTCGGTGTTTTTGGTCTGGAACAAGTGACCGATCTCAAGCATTTTATCCGTAGGGATCTCGGCTTTGACGAGTTCTCCAGCCTCTTGCAGGCAGCCCTCCCGACTGTCGACTGCAACGGATCCACCCTGATACCCCACAGATGAAAAGGGCCCTGATGGGTTGATGACTTGCTTCAGAAGCTCGGGGTCGATTTCCTGCATGTCAAGGCGGTAAGAACCGATCGCCGCGAGATACCGAGTCTTGCTCAGAGCCTTCTCGGAAGTGAGGTATGATGCCGGGAACAGTGGTTCCGTGCTTGGTGTTGTAAAGAACAAGACATCCGCATCTACAACCAAAGCCTCCATAGCGACGTCACGGTCTTCCTTAGGATCAAAGGCCTGGAGGCTGATGTGCGACGGCCATTTCGATTGATCGTTAGACTTGAGCGAGTCTATCAACTGCTGAGTCCTTTCCGCAGAGCGGTTGACAATGGTCACAGATTTGATATCCTCCTCCTTCAACAGGAGTGCCAAGCGAATGTGCCATAGCGCTTGCTTCCCCGCACCGAACACCACGATGTTCTCTGTGTTACGCCTAAATCGATAAGGCAGCATTGAACCCAGCGCAGTTCGGAACGCGGTGAGAGCGGCTGCATTGAGCGTTCCTATGGCCTGACCTCTAGCGTCGCACAGAGTCAAGACACTCTTGAGACCTGCTTCAGAAGGCTTGAGCTTTTCGCTTGGGGTGACACCGACGATCTTGACACCGATCAATTGGTCAGTAGTTCCGGGCATGAACAGGCTGACTTGGCCATCCCGGTTGACGACTGCACGGTGAGGTTGGTACTGCTGTTCATTGTTGCATGAGTATTGAATGAGAGCCTGCTCCAGAGCGTTTGCGAGATCGGTCACGTCAGATGGCGATAACGTGTCGAGGATGTGATTGACGTTGGCGTCTGAGAGAACTGTGAAAGGCATCTTGTAGGGCTATTTTTGAGGGTATTGGTAACGTGAGATGGGAAGCAGTCGCTGGTGATAAGCCGGACAAGTTGGAGTTGGAGTTGGAGATCTTTATTAATGCCGCTATCGGACACGGCCTCTATCGGCTCTGGCGGGGTCAAGCGGGGAAGCCAAGGCCCGATCGGGGCTGTCACTGAATCCCATCGCGAATGCTTTCCTATCTCAATTTCGCGTAAACGAAAGATAGACCATTGTCTTGTACATGTATTAGAGTTATGGTTTATGGGGAATCTGACTAATTGACCACTATGTGTATCTCTTATATAAAGTGCGCTGTCAGACTACTCTCAGGCCAGGATCCCATTGTTCCCCTTCTCGTCCCTCTCAGTGATGGAAGAATCACTTTGGGCATTTTGAACTACTTCAGGCTCACCTTCAACTGGGCCCTGGCCTCTCAGGCCCCGATAAACTGTCTTCAACTGAGGCCAACCATCAATGATGGGGTAGAAGCCTGCGACGAACATGGTCCCCCACACCCAAATAATGGCGATAACAATCCAAGCAACGAAGAAAGTCTTACCAAAGACGTATTTAGCTGCGTACATCGGAAGAGGCCTACGGTTTCACCTATTAGTCGACGTTACAATGAGATGGGGATAAAGTGCCTCTTACCATAGAACCCAATGTCCCAAGAACGTAGCGGCGGACCAAATCGCCGCAAGAGTGCCCCAATGTTTGAGCTTGGCCTTATCGGCGGTGTAGCTGGCTACCTTTTGTTCGTGCGTCCTCACTTCTTCTTTTGTTGAACCAACCTGGTCAAACGCAAGACGTTCATTTCTGAAGTCAGCCCATTGGTAATTGGCAGGCTTTATGAGCGAGATCACGACTGAGTACAGCGCTGGGCTCAAAGCTGAAGCGACAGTTCCGTACACGCAGGGAAGAGACTTTCCAGTGGATGCAACGGTGACTTCACCGTACAGTGACGATGCTGAGCCAAGCCATACAGCGATGCCAGTGGCCATGCCCAGAAGAGGCGAGACAATAGCAGCAATCTTTGACTGTTTTCGCCATAGAATCGTAAAGACAGTTGGGAAAATACCGGGGCATGTCAAAACACCAAGCATGTACAGAGTCCATCCAAGGTCAACCTTTCCATAGTAGAGGGCGGTAGAGAAGGCGGCGGAGAAAAGACCGAAAAAGACGACACCGATGTGACTCCACCGAATAGCGTCACGATCAGTTGCCCCACGGTTAAAGTACTGGCGATAGATATCAAAGCTGATGATGGATGACACGGAGATGACCTGGGCGCTGATAGTTGAAGTGACAGCCATGAAAGTGATCAACAGAACAGCGGCAGCACCGCCTTTTCCGGCGATTGCGATCGCGGCGTAGGGAAGAACAAGACCATTGGAGATCTCTACAGAAGACATGCGACGAGGGTAGGTAGGAAAGCGAGGAGTATCCTCAAGAGCTAGAGCGGAAAAGCTCATCAAGGTGCCGAGACACCACGGGATGGCAAAGTAAGCGATGCCGCCGATGATGTAGCCTGGGACAACAGCTTGAGGCGCAGCGCTAAAGGCTTTGGCGAAGAAACCAGTGTCCATGATGACGAGACCAAAATTAGCCAGCACATGAATGATACCGAAGTATATAGCCTACATTTTGTAAGCGAGTGTACAATGATGGTCAAGCAGTTAACTCACGTCTTTGCTAGTCATTGTCAAGAAAGATCCATCGTGGTTGCCGGCGACAGGATGGTCCTTTCCAACCTGAACGATCAGATCATACAGACCACCAGGTGATCCAATCTCGGGGACAAGGAAAGCCTTGATGGTGAAGAAACATATGATGATAGTGATCACAAAAGTATGGAAGTAATCAGTCAGGAAGGTCGCTTTGATGCCGCCAACAAAGGTATACAGCACCACGCCGACAGGTAACAAGAACGTAGCGGCGATGATATGGATACCAGATCTGATCGAGTAAGTGAACCGCTCAATATGTAAGAGAGCAGACTTACAAGGCAGAGATCGCAGCACTTGCACCCAGCAACATGTTTGCAATAGCGATGATGTTGTTGATCAAGCATAGGCCAATCCAGACAATATGGCCCGAGGTACCATATCGTATACGGACAATCTCGAGTAGGGTATGCGCTTCGGGTACTCTGAGCTTACAGGAGATACCAAGTAGAGCGAAGAAGACGATCATGGGTGAGCATCTGATAAGGGTCAACAACTACCGAAAATAATCGCGGAGGCAGGGTGCATACCCAGCTGCAAACCAGAACGGCCCAGCGACACCAAAATTGTATCCAACAAGAGTACTTCCAAGCATAGCCGTACTCCAAAGCCAAGACGAAATAACAGCAGACGAAGTTAAACCAGTGCCAACACTTCGATTGGCTGTCATGAACATCTCAGTTGTCTTGTTATCTTCGCCGACAGTCTTCTTCAAGATATGCGTCAAAAACATCATGATAAACGCGATAAGGAAACCAATCGCGATAACGACGACATAGCCAACGGCTTGAGAAAGCGGTGGCTCAATGCCATTCTCGCTTGCATCTGCTCGAACGTGAAGCGACATTTTAGCCAAGAGCCTTGGGGATGTGAAAGATCCAGCAGTTCGGTTTGACGTCTCGGCATTCTGAGCTTGGGGGTCCGTGTGATAGCTTTATGTTTGGCGATCGGCAGGCACGAATCCATGTCGTTTGTATAGCTTTGATGATGCAATGGGCTATCATTTGCTAGATAACTGCCGGGCACCAATCTGATGAACCGTGGAGGCCAGCGGGGGATCTCATTAGTTGATGGAGTTCCGCCAGACCGGATATCTTCCGAATTCCGGGATCTAGTCCCTTCTTCCTTCTAAACTATATCATTATCGGTATGCTCTGGACATTTTAGGCCCGTGATAGGCGATAGGGGCACTGTTCACATGTTCATGGGGTATGGCGTGAGAGCTTCTAACGATGGCGATAGGGCCAATCGCTGTCACGTCATTGAGCAATTATTTGAGAAAAAGCGGAAGAATATTATCCCCTAACTTATCTATCATTTAGCTTATTCCGATGCGACAAATAAATAATTGCGCTCCAGATTGCAAAATGTGCCCTCGTCAGGTAGTGAAGACAGCCATTCCATGGGTGTTGCACTCAGCTAGAATATTGTGACGAAAATTGGCAAACCAGAGGACGCAGTGAGAATTGGGAATATTTAATACCTGAGGCCACAATACAGCAGTACAGACTATTATTGGATGACTTTGCATAATCAGGCTGTGATGTGCCGCCAAGAAGACCATGATCTTACAATTTCCCCTCGTCATCATTCCAGGCTGACTCTGAGGCTGTGCTGAGCATCCTGTGGAATGACAAATCATCCGAGCTTCATCTTTCTGAACTCACTGGTCGGTCTATTTTCGATTCCTAGGATTTCCCTCCAAATCCCATACTTTTCTTATTATGGATCCCGTCTCAGCGATCGGATTAGCGTCTGGGATCTTGACCTTCGTTGAAGCAGGTCTCAAGCTCGTAAAAATAGCCTACAACATACACAACTCTCTGGATGGTGTCCTAGACAACAACAGACACCGCGAAAGTGTCACCAGCGAAGTTAGCAAAGCAGCTTTGAGGCTTGAAGTGGCAGGCAACGCCCGTTTGACTCCCGAGCAAGAGTCACTTTCGGATCTTGCCAAGAAGTGCAAGGCGACTTCAACGGAACTAGTCAAGGCCTTGAATGAAGTCAAACCAAAGCGGAGCTCATCCAATCCCTTCAAATCGTTACGATATGCCGTCAAGACGAATCTCAAGGCAAAGGACATAAATGGCCTGGAGAACCAGTTGAAAGACTACCGTGATCAGCTCATTCTCGCACAGGTTGAATTCTCAAGGTAAACATATTTCGCTAGTCATGAGAGAGGCTGTAGTTAACACACTCCTAGAGTTGAGGCAGCAGATGGCTTCAGTGAACTGATCTCACTTGCCAAAGAGAACGAGGCTACGTTGAAAAGTTTGACTCAGGCCATAGAGCACCTGCGCCAATCACAAATTTCCGCGCCTGATTCTATTTCCAACACACATGCTTGCAGCCAGTTTCAGCGGCTACTGATGGTCGACGACGAGACCCGTCGAGCAATGTATCAAGATCGAGTTCTGGAAAGCCTCAAGTTCGATGAGATGCATCAGAGATTTGACGCAGTTCACAGTGCTCATGAAGATACGTTCAAATGGATTTATGAGCCGATTGAAACTATTGAGGAAGATGATGACTTGTCTCTCGAGGATGACAACTGGTCTGACGTGGAGGAGCATGGCTTGACCTACGAGGAACGAATACGACGAGAGGCGCTTAAGGTATTGGCAGAAACATTGCATCAACGGGCTGAGCTGACGGTTGTGCGCTCCATAGATGCAACTCGAATCAAGACAGAAATTCTTAGGGTGGCTCTTATCAGAAGAGACATTATCGCCAGTTTTCCACATTTTCGGAAAGTTGGGATCTGGAAAATCAACACTGATGAAGTTTCTATGCTCTCATCAGAAGACAGAATAGTCACTAACTAAATGGGCTGGTAAACGATTCTTTCATCTTATATGACACCCCCAGCTAACTTATTTGTAAGGTACAAAGAAGCTAGCATTCACTTCGTTCTTCTTTTGGCGGAATGGCTCAAAGGCACAGAAATCACTGGAGGGACTTTGTCGCTCAATACTTCACGACGTACTTCTAGAAAGGCCTGATCTCATACCCGAGGTCGTTCCTGGCCACTGGAATCAAGCGAAACAAACTCCCTGGAAGGTTGACAACCGTCAAGAAATCCCATCGTCTGTCATCAAGGATGCTCTGGGAAGACTCCTTCAAAACGATAAACTGTACCAGCAACACAAGTTCTGCATCTTTATTGATGGCCTCGACGAGTTTGAGCCTGGTGTTCAAGATGGATTGGATTACATTGACTTAGTCAATGTCCTTAGGCAATGGACGATTCATGCCGGCGGGAACCTAAAGCTCTGCCTTTCAAGTAGAGAAGAAGGTGTATTCATGGATGAATATGCTAGTGACCCTAGCTTCCGGCTCCAGGACTTAACCAGATTCGATATGCAAAATTATGTCCGCAGTCGCCTGAGCAACCTAAAGGATGAAAACCTAAAAAGCGACCTGGCTACTGAAATTCCTGAGAAGTCGTCAGGGATCTTTCTTTGGACCTATCTTGTTGTGAAAACGATACGCAATAAAATGACACACAGGGCCACCAGCGAGACGTTAAGGAAACACCTCAACACTTTGCCTAGAGGCCTCGAGGCACTCTTCCATCATATCCTTCAGCAACTTGAGCCGGATGATGCGAGAAAGACACTCCGAATTATAGATTCTCTCCAAACTGCCAAATCGAACTATATCGAGCTGCCACTACTCGCATTCCCCCTTATTGATAGATACGATAAAGATAAAGAGTTCTCGTTACGCAAAGGTCTTGAAGATGAGCCTACCCCAGACGAGATAATACTCCAAGCACAACTTCGTGGTGCCTGCGGTGGCCTGATAGAATGCCATGAGGGTAATCAGTATGAGAGATTGCAGGTTCTTGAGTTTGTTCACCGATCAGTCCCCGACATGTTCTACAAGGATACAAAAGGCTCAGAGTTCTCTATGCAAATGGAAGCTGCCCTTGATGGTACGAATACTATTGATGTTGTCTCTCATCTTTGCTTTGCCACTTTCCGGCTTTCGGGGCAAACAGGAACAGGCGACCTAGAAAGGTCTGTCTGCCAATCGATAGTACTTATGCGATTCGAAGAGAAAATCGACAAGCCACCGTACTCCTTCCCGGAGTATATTGGTTCATGGGCCAATGATAGGTGGCTGGACGACAATCAGGCAAAGTGGCAATTCTTCTTTTCTCCCTTCGCCGGGAGTTCATATCTATACATCAGACCTTATGGAGCGCCGGCTATCGGTAGTAACAACCCGAGACAACTCTATAACACTATGTGTCTTGCAGCGCTTTCTGGTCATATCGATTACATTGAGTGGAAAATCGTTAATGATGCAAATGCTTTGAACAACGCGGCCAAGAGAGCCTTTGTTGGTCATTTCATTCTCATCTCGAAGCATTGGGAAATGTTTTTCGAGAAAAGCATCTTTACAATGGATCCCAGAATACCCCTGGTTCCATCCATCGCAATACAAGATTGGAGTAAATGGGTGGTGCCGGACCCAGTTACCTTGTCGGCCTGGCAATTCTTCTTGACCTATATCATTTTGAACGTTGGATCGTATTTCGGCGTCGCTAGGGACGATGGAAACGTCATAGAACGATTTCTAAGACAAGGGGCTGACTCACATTGCCGCATCCTGGTTGCATATGAAGAAACCAGAATAAACATGACAATTTGTTTTCGAGAATCAAGGACTTGTCATGTCATCCCACGCGACCCTGTGTGGGTTTTATTCGATTACAGTGTAAAAAAGGTCATTGGAAGATGCTTGACTTTGAGGGGAAAGCCCCTAGTCGACTGGGGCAAGAACTTCACAGAAGAGTTCTTACTTCGGGAGTGGATTGCATGTACCGACTGGCCTAACAAGGACACGTTATTGGAATTGCTGGACTGTAATTGTGAGTAGTTGCTGCTAGAGTCTTAGCTTTAGAGCAAACCATTTTCGCTGATACGCCCGCCTCACAATGTTCGCCGCGTTATGAAATCCCGGATGTGCGAAATGCTCCTTTTGCTTTCTCACTCTGCTCTGAGGCACTGATAAAGAATCTTGAGAGATGGTCTCGTACTATGAGACAATTGTCATACCTCTCCCCAATATACTGCGCCCTCGTGTTTCCCAGCTCATCTCCCTGTGTGATCTGCAAACAAAGAGGCGGGCTGAGCTCCCCCGATCCTGCCGTCTCGATGCCCCAAACAGAGCTCGTCCTCTGAAACTGGCGTAAAGTGATCGACACAGGGATGCAGCTAAAACCGGTACTTCGCAGCTCGAAGCGGTGGCTACGAACGCCATGTTGTGGGGTACTGCAGATCTTGTCTCACATGCCGTCCAATGTCGACAATTCTTACGTCAATATTGATCAGTCCTGGTAATGTGGAGCGAATGAAATGAAACAGGGAATAAGGTTTTCCAATAGTTCAGCTCGTTCAGCTACAGCCTCTTCGGGATTGGTCTGACCAACGAGAGACGAGAGGTGAAGACAATGACATATACGATCTTCTGTGTAGCCCACTTTCTAGCTCCAGATGTTGATCTCGGGCCGCTCTTTGGGGGACGTCGAAAATCGGTAAAGCAAAGTCAATTACTTCTCACGCGAGCAGATACTTTACTTGACGTTATGCCCATCCTAGATTGAGCTTGGACACCATTTCGAGTTTCTTAATATCATCAGCAACTATGAGATACAACAACGTCATCAAGCCAAGGCTACCAAGTAATAATAGGTGCCCTTATAACGATAGCCCTATGTCGAAATGGCAACTTGGCTCCCTCGATCCATTATCGCCTGTATATGCAAGGTCTCGAAGGGAGCGAGCCAGAGCACCAACACCCATTGAGCATAACGGCCATATATATGATCTAGTTGGCGTGAACTCTCACCAACAGCTCATCCTACGAGATCAATGCGCGTTACACCTGGACATTCGTATCGAATGTTTCGCTGGACGTGCCGCCATCTGGGACGGTGTGCCATGGCAAGTCGATTACCTAGAGGCCATTCCCGATCCCCTAAACTTCACCAAACCGCCCCGGCGTGTCCTTCATCTCAAGCGATGGACTGAAAAGGGTCAGATACAGAAAGCCATTGACGAACCAGACAATCTTCGAGCAATTTTCCCAGGCTCAAGAGGAAAACATATGCTCGGCCCGATTAAGCATGGCATTGTACGCATGATCCCAACCGCATCTCGACAGAGAATTCAGAAGCCATTGCTTCCTGGGATAACTTTCGAAGCTCGGTTACGAGGTCGTGAGCTTTACGGCCCGTTCCAGATCGAGGCCAAGAAAGATGGCCAACTGGTAGCCAAGCCCGTTCTGGACGGATTCTGTCTTATCAAATTCACCATTGAGCCCCATGAGATAGCGCCCTCATATGTAAGGGTCAATTGTCCTGACTTTGGTGGTTGCTTCGACATCGACACGTTTCTTTACTGCGAGGATAAGCTTCGATGTCGGGCTACCAGTGTCAAAGCAATCAGAGCGATGAGATTACCCACGAGCGATCGCGATCCTATGTTCGGGACGCTATCACGAGGTCCAGTACCACTTCTCACCAACGGTTTGGACCATCTTGTCGTCTTTGAGAAGTTCATCCGAGACTGCACAATCCCTTCTCCAAAGACACCTCAGCAACAGCGATTGACAATACTCAACCTGTCGATGTGCGATCAAGGTGACGCCAAGATCGTAGTCGACGCGTTAATTGACTTTCGAGAGCAAAATCCAGATGCAATCATGTCTGTCGTGGTATCGAAACTAGGACCTACGATTTATCAAGATACACCAGCCTGCAGGGAGTATGTCAAGCTTCTTGAGCGCAACCGAATCCACATCGATATGTTCACTGGCGTTGATGGTCCAACGCGCCAAGTCGTTCACGCCAAAGCGATAGTAATCGACGACAGGACACTCTTCAGCACTGGTGCCATCGTAGATACCAAGCCAATTGACAAGGCCGACTTTTCCATCGAGCTTCCGCCCACGGCAGCCAAAGCTTTTCAGGTCTACATGCAAGAAGCCATCCTTGGTGGCGTGAGCAATGAGCGTCGCGCTCATCTTGGCTCACAGCTCGCTAGCCTAGGCGTCATAATAAATGACCCCATCGCGAGTTTGACCTACATCAGTCGCGCGCAACATACACTTCTCCGAGGTGCTCGTCGCGACCTCCTCGTCAGTGTTTCAGAACTCGTTGATCCTAAAATCACGAAAGTCTTGGTGAGACGGGCAGCCAACGGCGTGACGGTAACGATACAAGTCCGTGAAATAGACGCGGTATCATCAAGAATTCTTACCCAAGCGACGCGACGCTACGGAAAGCGGCTGTCCGTTGAGGATGTCAGCTGGTGGGAGCCGCGCCCCCATTACAACGCGATCATCGCAGATGACAGTCTCGCGTATCTCGGCACATCGTACTTCTGGCCAACACAAAGAAACATGATTCATCAAGGTCGATCGCTTGAAAATGGGGTCTTGCTTGAAGGAGAGGCTGTGAAGGTTTTGAGGGAGCAACTGGATGACCTGCGTGACCGTGCGTGTAATAATAGTGGCAAAAGCGACAGTGATATAGCGTAGCTAGAGATTGGGTCTCTCCATGCCTTGCAATTTTCTCTCATGTTGTTGGATGTTGTTTGTTAGAAGGGGAGTGTCGGGACACATCTTCGTCAGCCAATCAACGTCTCGCTCATCATCTGGAGATTGAGTTTAGCGTATCAGTTTCGATTCAATCATGACAAGGACAAAACGAATAACCTGAAGCGTAAAAGCGCATAAATACCATGAGAATGATTAGTACGGTTAATTAAATTATGTTGGCTGTCATTATTTACAGCTATGTCAGTATCTTGGTGTCAAAACCATTAAGCATTGCTCCATTTTTAAAGCGTAATAACCGCTTGAGAAAAAATGACCGTCCAACATCGTCAATTGCGTCGTCCTTGGTCTGTCAGTGCCTCCAAATTGCATTACACTGCAGTTCAGTACTCCTGGGGACCTAAAAATACATTATAATACTTCATCCAATAGCTTTTACAAAACATTTCCTCCAAAATTGGGGACGATTGTCCCATTGGCCATCGATCATTTCTTCAGGTCGCGAGTCGAGCTACCCTGCAGCAGGGATGGTCCGTGCCATGCCCGTAGACTCAACCACTGCTGACTACCTTACCTTAGGTACATGAAACTATCATCCTACCACTTCGACTCTGCCGACCAGATGAAGTCACTTGTCGGCCGCAACATACTCTTCTCTTAAAGCGACGACGGAAATGCTACAAGGATCAGCAGGGATATTGGCATGGCTGCGTATGCTCGGTCATCGCTGTGTCCGCGTTTCAAAACAATCGCGACGAGACTTCTGACCGCGAAGCTCGTGCCCAATCTCACGTCTCAGAGGCGATTCTATCTGAGAAAATCATGGGCATGAACCGACCGATTCGTGAACTGACCACCAGATGGTGTCTATTCAAAAGGAAATGATGAGTGAAGACGTCGGAAGCGCTGAGACCGGAGCTTTCTTTTGTTATGTCGCCAGCGCGATCGACCATGGATGGCTTGTTCAGCTCATAGCCAAACGAAGTAGACACAATCGCTTGGGGATCTCGTCTTCAAATGTCACTTTTACTGGCGGGTTTCAAGTGAAAACCGTGGATAGAATGGATATCACGAGAGGTTGCGAAGGACAGTACTAGGATTAACCATTTTTGTTGACGCAACTGCCCAGGCAGTCTCTCACATGGCCGACAACAAGAACAAGACCTCGCATAGTGACTCAATATCACTACTATTTGAACGTCATTGTGTGACCCACAGAAAACCGACTCCTAACTATCCTTTCTCTACCACCAGCCTTCACTTTTACCTCTACTCTTCAACCTTCAACCGTCAATCTTCAATATCAGGCTTTTTGCACTCGCTCTCCCCTCCATCACGAAAGTAAGAGTTCTTACTGACATGATACCTAGTTTCACTTCGGCCTACCGCATCCTTCATCCTTCCAACCCAGATCAACACCTCAATCGATCGCAGTCGCATCATCGCCTCACACAGAAGTCCTGTCAACATCCCTTTGTTTCCTTTGACCTCGGCTTTGACTTTCGACTTCGCAAATCTCCACAGTACAGAACTTCAACTCGTCACCCTCACTGAATCTTAGTATCTACCACGCTGCCTGAATGCAGAACCGCTTACTCCAACACTACATCACTGCCTGCAAATTACCTTTGGAAGTTACTTGAACGATCGATCGAACTTCGGAGCCACAGAAACCCCGTACCAACAGAGTATTTTCTGAGGTCCTCTATTTATTCGAAACCCATCAATGCTTCTTCCTGTCTTCAACGAACCTTAAGGTACGTCAATCCTAAAATTACCATAAGTTTATGCTCATCTCCTCTCACTTTCTCAAATGCAGCCTAACACTCCTCCTTTCTTTGTTCAGCTTTACCTAAACTTAGGCTCCACTCACCCCTTTATTTATCTGCTCATCTCTATGTTCATCACTCTCTCTTTACCCTCACTTCATCATAAATTCTGCAAACGATTTTACCTCCTTCAACAAATTCTCCTCTCACTTCTCCCACAATCCATCATAACTATTGACTTCGTTCTAACATTAACATCATGAACGCAGGTAATCTCACCAGGCCGATTTCACCCACCAAGATGAACAGAGCCCAACAAGAGGAATGGCTTGACCGACAATGGGGAGGCAAGTCTTGGCTCCTCGACGACGTCCGCAAGGCACATGAAAACCCCCCCAAGCAAAACGAGCTCGGGGGCGGTGCAGTCGACTCCCTGGTCAAGATCACTAGATTGGCCCAAGACAAAGGTATCCAGCTGGCATCCCTGTGGAGTCAGGCATCACCTTACAATGTGCTTTGGACCGGTGTTAGCCAGCATCCTAAAAACTCTCTCCGATTAACTAACGATATCGCGAGAGCTGCCTTTAACAAGCTCAAGACAACCATGCAATCTCAAAGGGCTCAAGAAGCTGGCGGCCCATCAGAGGTGGCCATTATGGAGTCCCGAGAGACTGAGCCCGAGGCTTGTATGTACGTCGGAAGTGAGCATGTTGAGAGCGACAGCAGCGATAATGAGGATATCGAGCCCGTCCTCAAGACCACGCGAAGCCCGAGCATCGTCTTGGGCGGTTCCCCCAGATCGCCAGTCAAATCGCCACCCAAGGTCGCTGGCAACAACGACAAGGGAATCTCTTCGACCTCCACCTTCAGGCACCAGGAGCCCCCAGAGCAGAGACCTGCTGTTTCGGGTGCTCCCTCTCTACCTCTACCCCCACAAAGGAACATTTCTCGTCATTTCACCCAACCACCAATTGCCACTTCGTTCAAGCGCAAAAGAGAAAAAGAATCCAGTGCGATGACCCCACAGCGATCCATGAAGCGTGCCGAAACTTCCAAGGGAGAAGAAGAGAGGGTTGACGAAGCCACCGCTATTTATAAGCAGCTCACCAACAATGTGAAACTTACGGATGATACGCTTCAATTCCTTACAAAAGCTCTCGTTTCCTGGTACCCAATGGAACAAGGCAAGGTCAAGGTCCTCGACCCTCTCTGGTTCAAGGTTGACGGAACAACTACTGGACACAACATCAAGCTCGACGGGTATACCAAGCTTTGCTTCAGTATCCATCATCTAAAGCCTAAGCATTGGACCTTGGCTATCGTTGACATCGACGACGATGCGAAATCCATGGTTTTCAATCACCATGACTCGAGCCCGTGCTGGGATCGGTTCGATACGGTTTGCGCCAGCTTCCAGAAATGGAAGGAAACCGTCGGACATAAATTCAAGCTGCGGTTCAACAATGTCGCAGTCAGTTGCTCCTTTTCCTATAAAGACTCATGCTGACCTCTATAGCCTTGTACTCCACAGCAGGATAACATCAGCTGTGGAATTCACGTGCTATCCTGCCTACGACACGTCCTGACAGACAAACCCTGCCCCCCATCGCTCAACCCGCGTGCAGAGCGCAGGTTCTTCATCCGAAAGATCAAGGAATCTGACGAAGGCCATTATCCCCTACAGGAAGTCAAGAAGGTCATCGAAAAACAGGAGTACGAAATGCTTTTGGAAGCGATTCGAAAAGAGACACCCGGATCACTCGAATCAGACAGACATCTTGCGGCCGTTGCCTTGGACCACGCCCGTGATGGCCTGAGAGATGCCCAGGCTGCGCTGAGCCGCCTCAGAATCGAGCAGGATACTCTGGCCGAAGCACTAACTCGCCTGGACGCTGCTGTCGAGACTAAATCCGAGCCCGTTCGTTATTTGAGCTTCGAACCCTTGGACAGTCTGCGAGCTGGCAGCCAGCAAGAGCTTTCTGCCCACATGAGTCGATATAGCAAAACGCTTATGGATCAGAGCTTTGCCAATGGGTCTGAGATAAGCAGAAAGGTCCTCCGCGAACATTATGATGAGATCATCGACAAACTGGAGCAAGCTGAAAAGGAGGTCGCCCAGAAACAAAAGGAAATCGATGAGGCAACCAAGGCTGTGGAGATCAAGGCTCAGATGTGCGACCTGAAGGAAAGCGTGAACAACATCTTGAAACAGCACGGGTCTCTTCTTCCTTCGAACAATTGGCTTGGGCGGGCTTCAAATTAGCTGCAAGGATGGGTGATTTGAAGGACGGCCATGAGCGAGGCAGCGCACAAGAAGTGAAAACTGGGTTCCGGTTGTGAATTAGACTGAGATCTTAGGCGTAAAAGTTTTTATTTGTCATTTATCCTTCATCAACGCGTGGATCTGCTGTGGCCGGTGTAAACTCTCGCGCGCGATCTCATAAAGTGGAACATAAAAGGCCTCTAATATCGCATAAAACTTGGGTCACTATTCCTAAAATTGTCTAAAGCTTAGGTAACTATTATAATATTCACCAAACGTGACACATGCCAGCCACCGATATCACCCTTGGAGCTCTTGTACTGTAGGAGGAGACTTTGTGCTTCTTTGGTCACCGACTTCAGGATAGTGCTCATATGCATGAGGATATTGTTGCTGGTATAGATGTGCCTGGGAGACGTCTGGCGGACCTCCTGGTTGTGGGTAATGGTACGTCGCGGGATGCGAAACAGCTGTACTCTGGTTTTGATGCTTGGCAGTCTTTTTACGAAGGAAGAGCCAAACAGATAGCCCAGCGATTACGGCAGCGGCCGGGACACCAACACCAAGTCCGATCTTCATGCCTTGACTGTTTTCGGGAGTCCCAGTATTCGTTTCTTCCGTCTCGTCTGACGTGGGGCTTGGATCGGAGGATGCCGTCACGGAAGCATCCGTGATTGTAGATGATATTGTCTCAGCTGAGGAGGTGGTCTCGACCAAAGATACGGTTGAAGAAGTCACGTCATCCTCAATGTTGCCTTTTGAGTCGAGGAAGACACCGCGTTTACCGGCGCAGCATCCAGGATCGTCTTCCGAACAGCAGTAGCTGCCATCGTCGCATCGTTTCACACGCGGGAATCGATTATTTCTCTCCCCTGGAAGCGAGAGTTAGTCGATGTCAGCATGCCATGATTGGCCAGCACACGGGTAAAACAACGAACCGTAAAGACAGATAGCAGCACACTTCTTCTTGTCATATGGTGCAACTGCACATGGGCCTCGAACAAACTCATTCTCTCCTTGTCCTTTGTTCTTGCAGAGCCGATTTGGCATGCAAGTTGCCCCCTCACCACAACAGGCCGAGGAGCCTGGGCACTGTTTGTTGTTGGTCCACTGCTTGCCGTCGACACCCCAGCACACGCCCTCTTGAGCCATTGCTGGCTGTAAAATGGCGTAGGAAACGCTGAGCACAAAACTGAAATGCATATTTGGATATATAGAAAGATCTTCAGGCGAAGAAAGACTGAGCAGTCGGTAGAGGGCGGAAGCAGCATGAGTACTACGAGTACGGGGGGAAATCTTGGGCTTTTACCAACAGACAGTATCAAAGTAAGTGGCCGGGAACTTCTGTAACCGCCAG
Organism: Fusarium odoratissimum NRRL 54006; assembly: GCF_000260195.1. Lineage (NCBI taxonomy): Eukaryota > Fungi > Ascomycota > Sordariomycetes > Hypocreales > Nectriaceae > Fusarium > Fusarium odoratissimum. The sequence continues at coordinate 615,775 of NW_022158703.1, read as the reverse complement.
TTTCCAACACCCTGCTCGCTTGGCTGCATTCCCTGGGACAGTTTGAGCACTTCAATTGGATAGCATAGATAAGGGCCTGTTACAGGTCTTCAGTCTTCAGTCATCTGTCTTTTAAGCGAAAACTTCGGCAGATACTTCTTTACTCGTGGAGAGAGACTCCAATATCTGGTTTTTAGCCCCTCGATAACCGACGTGAAGCCATTCAAACCCAACTCCAACATGTGTTCCCGGAGAAATTGAGTTGTTAACAATTCCATTCCATACGGAGAGTTAATACCGATACGCCATTGAACAGAGCACAGAGAGAAAGTACATTGTTAACTGGGGGGGATTAGAACTAGGATCCTTGAGTTGCTACCAACAGTTGAATCATTAACTAACAAGCAGACTGGTCTGACTGGGCGACTCGAGAGAGTTAATGATCAGCGAGTCAGACCACTGGAGAAACCTGGGGCCCCTGCATGACGACGCAGGGATTATCTCAAGCTTTTGCAATTTCTCCACGTAGCTGAACTCACGCACCTTGGCTGCACCCTATCATTGATGACATTCAGAGTCAAGATGAGACGGATAATATCCGTATCAAGCTCTCAGAAAACACAGAAATATTACTTGGAAGAGATTGCGCTGAGGAAGATCTGGGATTTGGGAACTTCCTGAGCCAAGACCTTGTGCCAACGGGGGCGGCACAGCCTGATCCATGGTTGTCTTGTTGGTTACTGGTCATTATGCTGTTGGTTGTAGGTAATGTGACATTCATCGGTGGTTGGACCAAGGCAGAAATCTCTGACAACACGAATCCAGGGGTGTCATCCTGACCCGCACGGAGGCTTAATTAGGTGCCGCTCACTGTGCTCTCCCCTTTCCCATTCTCATTCTACATCACGTCACACGACCTTGAGCCTAAATCTACCATCTGTGAACATGTCGCTGGCATCGGCATTCATAGTACGGCTCGGCCAAATGTTCAGAGACCCTCCTCGGGCCCTTGTGCGATTGAGTATCTTCGGCGGTCTTTCCCTTTTACTTATTCTTATCACCTGGAAGGGCTCGACCAGCTTATCTTACAGCTGGACGCCACCAATCAGCGAGTCTGAGCTGAAGAACATCTCCCAAAAGGCGAAGGAATATGCCGAAAATCCTGTACAGGCTCCTTATAAAAGTACGTTCTGGGAGGTCGGTCAACGATCACGAGAGTTGAGTCAATGGCTGTCGAAGTCTGACAAACTTGACCCGACTTCAAAAGTTGGGCGGCAGCTCCAGGATGTCACGGAGATAACAGCCCAACAAATATTCCCTTTCCTCCGGAATCCACCACGGAATCCCGGATCAGAAACACCACTCTCTGACCTTCGACACTCTTTTGACAGAGGGTCCAGAGGAATTGTAATTCCTGTTGGTGGTGGAGAGCAATCAGTTCGCTTCGCTGGCCATTTAATTGTGAGCTTGCGCAAAGTCTTGGGCTGTCGCTTGCCTATACAGATTGTGTATGCTGGAGAAGATGACTTGCCCAAAAAGGAACGTGACAGGATAGCGAAACTCACTGGCGCAACTGATGTCGAGTTTCTTGATATCTTCACCGTCTTTGACGATACTAGTCTGAAGCTCAAAGACGGAGGATGGGCCATCAAAGCCTTTGCATTACTCGGATCGCACTTTGAAGAAGTCATCCTCCTAGATGCTGATGCTGTGTTCATTCAACAACCGGAAAGGCTGTTTGCGCAAACAGCATATATCGAGAAAGGAGCGTTACTCTTCCACGACAGACTGCTTTGGCAACATGCGTTCAAAGAAAGGCACGAATGGTGGAAGGACCAGATCAAGGAGCCTTCAGCGGAGATGAACAAATCACTTGTATGGACAGAAGACTACGCCGAAGAATGTGATTCGGGTGCAGTAGTCCTCAACAAGGCGCGAGTAAGTACTCTTGTTGGTCTTCTACATGTCGCATGGCAGAACACATACAATGTTCGAGAAGAAGTCACTTACAGGCAAGGTCACGGGGACAAGGAATCTTGGTGGCTTGGCCTTGAGCTTGGCGGGTCCAGTTATGAGTTTGAGTCGCATTATGGTTCAATGATCGGCTGGGGTGAAAGCAAAGGAGCAAATGTGACAAAGGTTTGTAGCTTTGTCATTGCTCATACTGATGAGAAGGATAAGCTGTTATGGTACAATGGAAGCCTGTTGAAGAACAAACGTGTAGACCCAGATGGCTATGAAGTCCCAGAGTACTGGATGATGGATGGCAAATGGCATAAAGGAAGGACAAAGGATGATATGAGCTGTATGACTGATACGGAAGTACTGGAGCTGACAGATGAGGAGAAGCGCGTGTTGCGAGGGAGCATTGGAATTGCGAAGGAGGTAGATATGGCCCTCAAAGGGACAGTATAGTGATACCACAGTTATTTTATTCTATCGATTGCGACAATGGAGGGTCAGTAACGATGTGGAACTTTTGAGTAGTGTCGGGTTTGCCATGCTGTAATGCTTTAGTCATCAGTACTTTAATGCTGGAACACATGTGAGATTGAGAGGCGGTGTCGGGCAAATGAAGAAGTACATTGGTGCCCAATAAGATGAACCTGTTCTCGTGAAGGGGGGGGCCTCGATTTGTCCTATTGATTGAAGCGGGAAAAGTAGGCTGAGAGGGCGACCACTAAAGGGCTCTGTAGTGTGCTGCAGATGGCCCAGGATCAATAGTATTGGCCCAACCTCACCCAAGGCATGCCCAAGGCATTCTAGTCTGACCATTCCTTATCGCAATGCATCTAGATCCCGCAAACCTGTCACTTCTCTCTGTCAATAACCTTCCAAACTACATCAGACGATACAATGACTGTACCAGCCTTTGGATTCTCTGCCGGCGACTTCGTTAGCGCCGTGAAGTTAATCGTCGACATCACCCAAGCGTTGAAAAACACAGGTGGCGCTGCAGGAGATTATCTTCAAGTGCTGGCCGATTTGAACCTTTTGAAAGACGTTTTGTCACACCTGCACCAACAGCAAACCGGCGCGACGAGGCAAAGAAGCAACAACCCTTTTGCAGAGCATGCGCGGAAACAAGCAGATCTCACTTTATCTACACTAGCAAATTTCCTCGACCTGATATCCAAATTCGATGCTAGCCTAGGTCCTCAAAGATCGTCAGCATGGTATCGCGGTGTTGGTAGAAAAGCGCAATGGGCGCTAGTCTATTCGAAGCATGTTGATGATCTGCGGTCAAGGATTGGGACACAGATTCAGACGTTAAACCTCGTCACTCAACTACAAGAAGAGTATTTAGATCTGTCGATGGCTGTCCAGCTTCTTATGCTGACTAGGACGCAAGCGACCGTAACGACCTCGATGAGCTGAATAGTCAGCTCAACATAATCAAAGTCCAGAATGAACAGGTCATAACACAACTCCAAGACCGGTATGTCTTACTTATGAGTCTTTGAATGTGAATAGTTTTGAACCTTTTTTGTAGCCGAATCATTAGCATCGAAGAACTTCGAGAACAACTCAGTCTGCTTGACCTTCAGGACGATGAACACCAACCTGGTAACGCACCTGCGCCGCCTCAAGTTATTGAAAACTCTCAATCAAGTGCAAGTCGCCGACCGGTAGTAGCATACTTGGAAGAGCCCGACATGAATGTGACTACAACACCGGGGGGCCCAACCCAGTACTTCGTCTCAACAAGACATGACTAGCCAACAAGAAGAGACCACCCAAACGCTCTTACCAAAACTGTAGGTAAATACCGCTGAATTCTAGTTTTCATGAACTGACCTCTCGTTGCCAGTCTTCGTGCTGTCATACGAGATCTGCACAATCTCATTATGAAGGCCTGGTTACTGTTTCCAGGGCTAATGAGACACTATTCCCGCCTGTGCACGTCGATTTCTATGCCACCTCTCCTCGTTCTCGCTGAGAACATCAGCTTTGAAGATGTGCTCGGGCGTCAAACGACGTTACAGTATGACTTCTTCAGGCACTGGGCGGTAAGTGAGAGTGCAGCACAATGTTCACATGGTAGCTAACTATTTACCAGAATGTCGATATGTTCCTCAATAAACAGTTCGAGAACTGTCCAGGTCAGCAGTATATCGCCAAAAAGCAATATTTCTTCCTCGGTGCTGATGCAGCAACAAATAAGCTGAACTCAAATGTTGAGATCGCTTGGCAAGCAATGGCCCGCCCTGGATGCCAAATTTCGATGTCGATAAAGATGATTGCAGAACAGAAGGACGTATCAGAGGCCAAGTGCCCCAGCCCTGGTTGCAAAGGCCGTTCAGTCAAAATAGACGATGAGGAAACATTTTCATGTCAGAAGTGCGATCTGACGTACTCCATGCTGCCCAAAAACCCTGCAAAAGAACCATCTATCAAGGAAAGGAGAAGTACGTCCAGGGTATACGGCTTAATTCCATACTGGCGACGGGCGCAAGCTTCTGAAACGAATCAAGACATAGTTGGAGTGGATCAGCAAATTGCTTGCTTCAAGAAAGTCCACATATTGGCACCTGCGATGGACGAACCATCGATAGTGAGCACTATGTCCCTAGGGAAAAGTCCATTTCGATCGAAGAAGGCCAAACGCAGAAAGGTCGTTTGGGTCTGGACATGTTGCGGCTGTGGAATAGGTGGCATGAGAATAACGGCGGCTAATTGTCCGCGCTGCGGCCTTCCTCGCTGCCCCATGTGTAATACGACCAGGAGAGAGCTCATGTCTTAGTTAACTTCTGGGTCTAAGGGAAACATATCATGACGGTATGCAGCTACAAGTTTACGTTCCCTGCAGCACCAACAGAACAGCTGAAGCGAGACACGATTAGGCACTGAAGTTTGATATTGATGCTGAGCATGGATGCAGTGCCAGCAACGTCAGTTGTTTCATACGACCAAAGCTCGTAGAGAATACGGGATCCCATCCAGTTCTTCCTTTTTATGCCAGTACCTTAGCTTTCTAGGGTCGCAACCTCTGTCTTCAGAAATACAGACCTTGTTTCTCTTTGGAGGTTTACGAGCTATCAATCGCTTAATCGAAAGTATTACTTATCCTAGCAATTTTAACCAGACGTATGCCTATCTATATATATATATTTAATTTTACTAATATGAAGAGAAAATTAAATAAAAGAGAATAAGGGTTTCATAATTACTTTTTACTTAATCAGCTTGTAATACCATGTTTATATGATTTTCCTGCTAAGCGCAGCGGCTAGACACGTGATGGGCCGTTTTGAGGTAGCTCCGAAGATAGTTATGCCAAACGCTGACACCGCAACGGTGACAGCCCTATTGCTTTGCATACTTGCGGCCCCTCCATCTCAATCAGCCCTTATCTCAAACAGCAGCTAATGACCCTGGCATCAACGCTGACCTCCTAAATTTAGTACGTGTCTCAGCAGGGTCCGGTCCGTGTAAGCAGGCTCGCGGGATGAGTGGGTGAGCCGGCACTGTCCGAAAGTGGTTAAACACCGCTCCACTGCAGTTCTAGCATCAAACACAGGCCCAAGTCCCGCTTTCGGGTGTTTGCCGCATACAGATCGCATCCAACGCTATGCCTGGCCCGCAGAGTCAGTTCAGTGGAGAGGCACGATCGATATATAGAGTCCGTTGATGTTAAATTTGTGGGTTGCCTTATTGGTGTGTCATCTATTTTGGCGTCTGGTTCGATTCTCCCGAGATTATTACTGGGATATCATTTATCGACCATGGACAACTTCAATTCAATCGCTCTCGAGCGTTTGCTGAGTCCCTCGGCGCTGTTTGGCCTCACTGGTCTTTGGCTTGGTTATCGTGTCGCGCTCGCACTTTACAACGTTTCCCCTCTCCACCCACTCTCCAAGTTTCCTGGCCCAAAAATTGCCGCCGCTTCTTACGTGTATGAGGCCTACTATGACTGGATCCTCATGGGTCGGTATGGCAGGAGGATAGAGAAAATGCATGAGCAGTATGGCGAGTACTTGATGAAGACTTCCTGATAAATTTGAAGTAACTAATAGTCATTGAAGGTCCTATCGTGCGCGTCAGCCCTGATGAACTTCATTGCAGCGACCCGTTCTTTGCCGATGAGATCTACACGGGAAAGCCAGGCCGAAGTATGTCTATACAATTACCTTCCTCGCTTGTAACCTTCTCGGCTCAATAAAACTCTTCCGCTTACATTTCTCTTAGTCCGCGATAAATGGCAGCACCACCTCAAAATAGCAGGCGCTGGCCCAGTCTCACAGGCAACTGGCACTGCTGGGCCGCACGAGCTACATCGCAAGCGTAGGGCTGCCCATGCACGTTTCTTCTCACGCGGACAGGTGCTCAAGCTCGAGGACGAAGTGTACAACTACGCCAAGCTCGCTATTGAGAAAATGCTCCGCTGGACCGGCAAGGAGGCCTTTGAAATTAAAGGCGCCTTCAATTGCTATACCGCCGATGTCTTCTCCCAGTACGCATTTGGAGAGCCTATGGGCTTCATCGAGCAGGAGGGCTGGGAGCCCAACTTTGGAACTTGGACCTCGTCCTTCTTGACAACCACTTACATGAGTACGTCTTTAGAGAGCCCTTTCTACCGCTTTGTTTTGGTTGTGTCTCGCGCGTACAGATATATCTTCTGGGCTGCTTTGTGCTATACCAATAGCCCCTGCGAGGCCCAGAAACATAGTCTTGATCGTGGAACCCCTTTCGACTAGACAGTTATGCTAATTGACGGCGAACAGTGCGCCACAATGGGCTGGCCAGACGGCTGGCTGATATCCTCCCCATGTTCGCGGACTATATGGGCGAGGATGTCAAGAGGATAATGCACCAGATGAATCATGTTATCCCAGCGTACATCAAGACTGCCCTGGCAAATCCCGATGGCGGCCGTGTATTTAACGAGATTCTGAACTCCAATGTCCTGCCCGAGGAAGAGAAGAGCATGTATCGTCTCTCGGGTGAGGGGTTTGTCTTCCTTGTTGCTGGAACCGAAACCACTGCGGTCAGTTCTCTCACCATGGTGGACTGGTCGGATTTGCCTAACTGACTCGATACAGGCTATCCTTACTGTCATGACGTTTCACCTACTTCATCAACCCAAAGTCTACGCTCGTCTGATGAAAGACCTGGAAGGCATTGATCCCAATAATCTCAAATGGGCACAGCTCGAGCAGAGACCATACCTCTGGGCCCTCGTTCAGGAGTCTCTGCGGCACCAGCCTGGGGCGGCCGCTCGATCAGCCCGCATTGCCCGTGAGGAGGAACTCTTCTATAAGAGTCAAGATGGCAAGACGCAATTTGTGATCCCCCGAGGCACACCTGTAAGCATGACGGCCATGATCAACCACTGGGACACGCGGCTGTTTCCCGACCCCGACGCATTCAACCCTGAGCGGTGGTTGTTGCCCGACGGCAAGCCTGATTACACGCTGCAAAAATTCCTCATCTCGTTTTCGAAGGGATCTAGGGTTTGCGTTGGCGAGAGGTGAGTTTTATCATAAAGGACGGGGCAAGCCCAAGTCGGAAATTTCGTACTGACAGTTGTGTCTTACAGTCTTGCGCTGTGCGAGATCTATATCATGGCCGCCCTGATGGCGTTTCGAATTATCCCGAAAGCCGAACTTTTCGACACTACGATTGAGGATCTCACGTATGACCATGACCTGGTCGTGTTGCAGACGAAGAAAGGACACATTTCGACTCGCATCAAGATCGCGTGATTTACGGAAGACTATCAAAACGCCAACTTGCCTTGCCCTATCTAAGAGGGCTACAGCAATCTCCTCCAGTAAGTTTATGCAAACTATGAACTCCCTGGCGACACTGTGTCCATATTGCCCTGCCCCCATTATGGTGTTGTCTCGTGGGCCGGCGGAATTTGTTTAGCTCTGGTGTTCAGGGGCAAGCTCCCGATTAAGCAATGGAGCGATTTTCTACGGTACCAGCAGGCAACAGTTTAGGACTGTATATAAGAACTATAAAGAGTTAGAATTAGAAGGTGACAAAGATACATGAACCTTTACATTAGAATATCTATTATCCAAACTGTTAAACCTTGAACAAATCAAGCATTAAAGTGCGAGAAATCAGATCTGACGCCAAGTTCGTCGCTTGTAGCAGAGTCAACAAAGGGCTTGCACGGTATTCATGAAGATGAGCCGACAACGTTACAGTGACATCCTCAACGAGCTCGATAAACTCCTCCCATATAAACTTATCACCAACAATATCGGACGTCCGGTTTCAATGATCCAGCGTGAGCAGCTTAGCCGGAATTTCAGCGGCTTCCTGACTGCAATCAACTGCATTCGGCAACTTGCAATTGTCAAGAATGACAGCTCTGCTCCCAGCGAGACCTAGGATGGTGGGAAGGGGCTGAGATGGCTGTTGAATTTAGATATTCCCTAATAGTCAAGATAACTGCCAAGGGACCCCAGATCCATTTTCTCGACAGCACCCAAATATTTCCCCTTATCTTCAGAGCATTGGAAAAGGCGTGCTCGATGAGGAATACCCCAAATGCTGGGGATGTAGCGTTTGGTGACGTTGGACCTCAAGCTGGCCTGGATCAGGGCATTTTCATTCTCAGAATAGTCTTAACGGCAAAGGTCTCATGTTGCTCCAGAACACCAGACATTTGCTAAAGCTTTAGATAGTCTAAGCTTTGTGTAGTGATACAAGCCCTCGGCCACGATAGTCAATGGCTCCTATGCGGGCTCCAAGTGTAGGGGTCGACCAGGTCAAAATCACTCGCCCTTCTGCACCACCATGAGCTGCCAGGCTTTGGACACCCCAGTCTGGCATTCAAAGGTTGCAAGGTAGCCAAGGTTCTTAGACCAGTGTCTCCTACTTGCTACCGTTACAGATGTCAAGAAGAATCAGCATGCTGTATAAGCACCACAGTTCGCATGTCACATGAGATTTGGCGGTGCGTCTCAGTGTCCTTCTACGCCCGGAAGTCGGTAGGTATCTCGTTTCATTCTTTTATAAGTTACTAAAAGTCTATAAAATTGTCCGTTCTTATCTTAGTTCGTAAATATTTGAACCATTCACGTCAGGGCCTCCTCGAGTCGGAGTTAGTCCTGAGCAAGTGAGGGTGAGCGGTCCTAGTACACCTGCACCAGGCTATGACAGCAGTCAAAGCTATAACCTCAACCACAACTCGTTCTGCACAGGCGCTCGGTGGACCTAGGATGCGCGTATCCTGGGCCTATGGGCCTGTGGCTCCTGTTGAATAACTATACGTGGCTTCGCGTTCTCCATCAGGTATGGTCGCTGACGGAGGACCTCCCTGAAGTAGCTCGGCCGGCCATCCTCCTCGACGAGCTCCAGCAACCGATCGGCTTTGAAGTCGACCGTAAGGCCGCTAAGCCATTCACCATCTGCCATCAATACAACGCTGCAATGCCACGGCGTCGTAAAGCCGCTTTTGGTGTTGAGCAGGCTGATGGAAATCTTATGCTCTCCAGTAGACTGGTGGATACTGAGACGTAAATAGTTCGGGAAGCGCGCTTTGACGGCTCCCGCAAAAGCCTAATCACAAGAGAGATTCTGTTAGCTGTGGGAACTCGACTAGGCATTGAAATGACTGGCTGAAGTAGTGAACTTGAAACTTACGTATCCTCGGATCAGCATTTGCTTGGCGAGGTACTTGACATCTTTCCTGTACTTGGCACTGCTCTTGGCTGGGCCGAAAATGTGCTGCAGATCTGACTTGAGGAAGCGGCAGTACCCCTTGTACGTCCCGAGCGTGTCCGGATTTGTGGCGATTTCATGGTCAATGTCAAGATCGCCGTCCCGGCCATACTTGTTGAACAGGGTCCGGCGGAAGTTAGTTGCGTTGGCAACGTACGTGAGCTCATTAAGGTCATTGGGCAGGCCCTTCACTGCGACCAAATCCTGTAGGCGGGAGAATGAGAGATGAGAGAAGGCCTTGCGCTCGGCCATGGCCCGTAGCGCCGACCCGTAGCGCCAGGTCTCCTGGTCAGAAATTCCTAGCAAGTCTAGATGACGATTCAAGAAGAAGTGTCAGTGATGTGCCAGTAGCCGTGAGAGTTTTCACCTTGTTTCGAGTGAGGAATGCAGAGGATGAACGAACCATTGTAAACCAGGCCGTCTGAGATGACAGTCAGCTCTGCGCCAGGCTCATAGAATTGGCCAATGGTGACACATATGGAGTTTAGTCTAGCAAGTGCCAACTCTTCAGCCTTATCTGGGAGGGTACCCAGCACCTTTTCGACCTTATTTGCTGACTTGAACGGGAATGCCGGCAGACACATGACCACCTTTTGCCGTGCCCTGACAAAGCGTGAGACGACGGCTAGGAACTTAGGCCTGCCGGCGCTATGCAGTTCCTCGGTGCTGTCGAACTTGTGAAGAGAGTATTCTAGAATGACGTCCAGAATTCTGTTGGAAGTCTCGGAGACTTTGGTCTCTTCAGAGTCTTCCGTTTTGTCATCTGCGGCGGGAGGGCCCGTCATCTCGCTCGGAACACTGGAGCGGGAGGATCTCGTCGACATGGTGTCGTCGAACGAGACGTCTGATCCAGCTATGGTGACAGCCGGTGTCTTCAGCTTCAAGACGTCGGAGGGGTTCTGATGATCAATATCGATGGACATGGCGACCAAAGCACATATGAATGGTATGGCAGAAGATGAAATGATAGACGATAAACATGCAATAAGGGTGAAGCGGAGGTGTCGTAAAAGTCACAATCTAGAACAAGCCGTACATATAGTGTCACGTACAACACTTATCCAATTGGGACAGATGATCCAATGTAAGAGGCCTTGATTCTTCACAATGGAGATTGGCGGACATGCTCAGCCTTATTTTATCCGGGAGAATGCCAGAAGAAGGAAGATGATGTCTGCCTCACTCCAACCCAAGTGAGGCAAAGCCCGTCATTGTCATTTGGTAGCATATGCTAATTCCATGCCGGGGGCACTGCACTAGGAAGGGAACGTGTGGCTTGGTAGGGCGGAAGCTAAGGAAGCCAGGCCGCCGCAAAAAGCAAAGAGGGTCAACGGGACGGGATATTGCCGTTTCAGGTCCGCTGCCGTGAACTACCTTACAGCGTCTGAGGTGAGATGGAAGTGGATCGCGACAGGACCCCAGTACCGAGACAGGGGTGCTCTTTAGACTAAGGTACCTAAGCGCCCGCCCCCAATCTCAATTATCGGACAGCCTGCGACCTTCTGTTGTGTCACCCAGAAGCAGGATTTCTCCTCTTTCTCCTTCTCCTTTCTCTTCTGGCTTACAATTTCACAATCGCATCCCCTCATCGCTTACTCTCCGCCTGAAGAAGCCGGTCTTCTCGGTGCACCTCTCAGCAAACGACACCCCCCCGTACTCAGCCTAGTTACCGTGATCTGACGGCATCCCGAAGATCCATTTAGCGTCCCAGCCGGTAGACTAGTGGCCTGGCGCGCTTGTGAGGCCCTCCACTACACCAACTCCACGACCAAAATCCCTGAGAACTGCTTGCTGTCGTTGTCGCTGTCGCTGCGATGGGACAAACCTATATGCGTCTGCCGGAAGATGGCGATGACAGAAATGCCAGTGCCAGCAGGCTTCCAGCGCCCACGAGCGCACATCTGGCAACAACCACGCTGCAGGTCGGCGGCATGACGTGCGTCGCCAACTCTTACTTTCGTTCATTTCGTTCTCTAAAGCTAACTCTGTAACCTCAACAGATGCGGTTCTTGCACATCGGCCGTTGAATTCGGCTTCAAAGGCGTTGACGGCGTCGGAACAGTCTCCGTCAGCCTCGTAATGGAGCGCGCCGTCGTCACACATGACCCGGACATCATACCTGCCGAGAAGATACAGGAGATCATCGAGGACCGTGGGTTTGATGCTGAGGTTCTTTCGACCGATCGTTCCAACCCCGCGACTACTCGATTGAACAACCACTTCTCCGACCAGGGCACTGCGATTGGGAGCGAAGCTGAGTCTGCAACGACAACTGCGACGACCACTTTCGCCATAGAGGGCATGACATGTGGAGCCTGCACGTCCGCCGTTGAAGCCGGCTTCAACGGCGTGGCCGGCGTGCTCAAGTTCAACATTAGCCTTTTGGCGGAACGAGCCGTTATCACTTATGACGAGACGAAGCTTTCGCCGGAGAAGATAGCCGAGATTATCGACGATCGCGGGTTTGATGTTACTATTTTATCGACGCAGCGCGACTCGATCCATCAGGGAGGAGACACGTCAACCGCTCAGTTCAAGGTCTTCGGCTGCAAAGATGCGACTACTGCCCAGCTTCTGGAGGAAGGCCTCATTGCAGTCCAGGGCATCCGATCCGCATCTCTCAGCCTCAGTACGGACCGCCTGACAGTCATCTACCAGCCCAGGACTATAGGACTTCGTGGCATTGTTGAGGCTATAGAGGTGCAGGGCTTGAATGCCCTCGTTGCAAGTGGCGAGGATAACAACGCGCAGCTTGAGTCGCTGGCCAAAACGCGCGAGATTACCGAGTGGCGGACAGCGTTCAGGACGTCACTTGCCTTCGCGATCCCCGTTCTCCTCATCGGCATGATTATTCCTATGGCCTTCCCAGTGATAGACATTGGACGTTTCGAACTCATACCTGGTCTATTCCTGGGTGACATTGTATGTCTCGTTCTCACATTGCCTGTTCAATTCGGCATTGGCAAGCGATTCTATATCTCTGGGTATAAATCTCTTAAACATAGATCGCCAACGATGGATGTTCTCGTCGTTCTGGGTACATCATGTGCCTTCCTCTTTAGCGTCTTCTCAATGCTGATCTCTGTCCTTCTTGAGCCGCATTCTAAACCTTCCACGATCTTCGACACATGCACCATGCTCATCACATTCATCACACTGTCTCGGTGGCTGGAGAACCGGGCCAAGGGCCAGACTTCTAAGGCGCTGTCTCGTCTTATGTCACTAGCTCCGTCCAGAGCTACCATCTATGCTGACCCGATCGCTGTGGAAAAGGCAGCAGAGAGCTGGGCAAAATCATCCGACGAGCCCCCAACGTCTAAGACACCTCGGACTCATGAACCTGGCCTCTCTGCTTGGGAGGAAAGGGTCATCCCAACAGAGCTGCTTGAAGTTGACGATATTGTGGTCATCCGGCCCGGTGACAAAATTCCAGCAGACGGCATTCTGGTTCGAGGCACTACATTTGTTGACGAAAGTATGGTTACTGGAGAAGCTATGCCTGTTCAGAAGCACATGGGTGATAGTATCGTCGCCGGCACTGTTAACGGTGATGGACGGGTCGACGTCCGTGTTACTCGAGCTGGCCATGACACCCAGCTAAGTCAGATTGTCAAGCTAGTGCAAGACGCACAAACCGCTCGCGCCCCTATTCAGCAGCTTGTTGATACAATAGCCGGCTACTTTGTCCCCATGATTCTCATCCTCGGCCTTGGTACGTTCCTTGTATGGATGGTCCTCTGTCACGTTTTATCCCACCCTCCGGAGATCTTCCTCGAGGATAATAGCGGCGGCAAGGTCGTAGTCTGCGTTAAGTTGTGTATCTCCGTCATTGTCTTTGCTTGTCCGTGTGCTCTTGGACTAGCTACGCCCACGGCCGTGATGGTTGGTACCGGAGTCGGTGCCGAAAACGGAATTCTGATAAAAGGCGGTGCTGTCCTGGAACGTATAACCAAGGTCACGCAGGTTGTCCTCGATAAAACTGGCACCATAACTTATGGTAAGATGAGTGTGGCCAGCATAGGTCTCGTCCCGCAATGGACAAGAAGCGAGGTCAGTAGACGACTATGGTGGTCCATCGTTGGTCTAGCAGAGATGGGGAGCGAACATCCTGTGGGCAAGGCTATCCTGGGCGCTGCAAAGAACGAGTTAGGTATGGCGCCCGAAGGAACCATTGATGGCAGCATTGGAGACTTCAAAGCGGTTGTGGGCAAGGGTGTCAGTGTGACTGTCGAGCCAGCTACCGCGAACCGGTCACGATACATGGTACTGGTTGGCAACCTGATATTCTTGAAGGATGGCGGTATCGATGTCCCCAAAGATGCTATCGAGGCCGCAGAGAAGCTTAACCTGTCCGCTGGCGAGGACACATCGCAGGCCAAGAGCGATCCCCGCAGCGCTGGAACCACCAACATCTTCGTTGCCATCGACGGCCTTTACTCGGGCCATGTGTGCCTGTCCGACACAATCAAAGAGGATGCTGCAGCGACTATCTCGGTCCTGCACCGCATGGGCATAAATACCGCCATGGTGACTGGCGACCAACGGTCTACCGCACTCGCTGTCGCCTCTGCTGTGGGTATCGATGCCAACAATGTTTACGCCGGTGTTAGCCCCGATCAGAAGCAGGCTATCGTACAAGAGATCCAGGACCGTGGCGAGGTTGTCGGCATGATTGGCGACGGCATTAACGACTCCCCGGCACTTGTGACGGCGGACGTGGGCATTGCTATGGCAAGCGGAACAGATGTCGCGATGGAGGCGGCTGATATGGTGCTTATGAGGCCGACAGAGCTTATGATAATACCTGCTTCGCTGGCGCTTACGCGCACCATCTTCCGCCGTATCAAGATAAACCTCGGATGGGCATGCATCTATAACGCTATCGGCCTCCCGATTGCCATGGGCTTCTTCCTTCCGTTCGGGCTTATCGTACATCCTATAATGGCGAGTCTTGCGATGGCGTTCAGCAGTGTGACGGTGGTGGTCAGCAGCCTGATGCTCAACTCCTGGACAAGGCCTGTTTGGATGGATGAGGTGGCGAAGAACGGCGGCGGGGAGCCCAAGGCGGAGAGGTGGGTATGGGGAAGGGGAATCGTCGGCTGGGTGAGGGAGATGATGGGACGCAGAGGCAAGGAGGAAGAGGTTGGGTATGTGCCATTACAGAACATAGAAGGTTGAGTTTGTGTGTGACCATTGTCTTGATATGCATTGCAATATTCAAGTCTGCTTGATGAGCTTTCAACTTGGGAAAGGAATGCAGTTACAAAAAGACTACCTTTCCGCCCAAACAGTCACGTCCATGCTGTCGAGGTAAGGCACGAAATGCCTCCATTAGCTATCAGGTCTATCAACTCAAAGTAACATTCTCAAAACACACCTCAGGCAGCATATTAGCTATCCACACCATAACCCAATATGACATGCTGTGAATGATTCGATCTTACATCTCTTCATCTCCAAACCAAAGCAATCTCAAGATTAGGACCTGGCGAATCGTTAGACGACCTCTTGCCGTAAGTGACCTGGCAAAACAACCTTCTAAGTAGGAGTATGCATATGCGCTCAATATATTCGAAAAGTCAGTCTAGCTATCTCTCTGATCTACTACCATTGTATCTCGATTCGCTCGCAACCTTACAACACCGCCATCTTCTTTGGTATAAGCAACTCTCGCGTTTTCCTGACCCGAGCACCATCCTCCTTACTCTTAAAATACCGGCCCGTCTTGTAGCTCCAGAGCAGGCTACCGAGAGCATGGTTCTTCTCGACCTCGAGATAGCCGAGGAGCGCGCGGTCGGCCTCCTCGCCGAAGCATGGGAGCTCCGATAGTGCTCTGTAATAGCGTCTGTAACAGTCGTTGATCATAACTCCGACCTCGTTGATGGCCTGTTGGGTTGAGAGCCCCTTGGCCTTGAGCAGGCGGACCATATTGTGGTCAACCCCGAGGCGAAGGTCCTTCTCGTAGGAGAGAATGTCGTTGACTAACAGGATCTGGTCGCTGATGATGACCATGATCTCGAACACTAAAGGATGATCCGCTACCTCCTCGGGCAAGTCAATCCCATAGGCCCACTCATTGTTGACCAGCGCAGGATAGGCGCCGAGAGAGCCCCGGCGCATGGCCAGGTATTCGTCCGGACCACGTGTGAAGGACCGGCCCTCCACATTTGTCCGAACCTGCGCGACCAGCCCCTCCCAGTAGAGCTCGTGTGCCCACTTCCAGCGCCTGTAGAAGCGCTCTGACGATGGCTTTCCCGCGTAGAAACCCTCTGGGCTTTGCTTCACGCGATCGCACAACGTCTGGAACACATAGCGAATAGGGTGTTCTGAGTCGGCGGTATACCGCGGGGCAGTACCCTCCATGATCTCACGTGTCCTAGCAATCTCATTCACGGCGCCATCCAGGTCATTGGACAGGTGGCCTTCGTCGAACTGGTCGTCGAATAGGAAGGCCCACGAGTTCCAATCGGCTGACGTACGTAAGGCGAATGCGCTGCAGTCGGGAGCCCAGATGCTTGCAAGATAGGTGAAGTCAACCCGTTTGTTTCTGCTGGCCCACTTGGCATCGGCGTTGATCACGCTTTACCCAGTCAGTCAGGGTTGACTCTTCAAGGAGGTCTGCTGGATGCGTGGGGTGCAACTTACGAGGCAATCCACTCGTCAGCGTCGGCTTTGACGCGGGCATAGTTGGGGTTCTCGCGGGCTGGGACCGACATGAGTGAGCTGAAGAGGTCGGGAAGGATGAGAACCTCCATCTCGGCATGATCTTGAAATTGGTCATGTTCGGGGACGTTGTGGACCCCGTTCCCGTTGGCCATCCTGGATTTGATCTCATGTTTGGCGTTGATATGAAGCTCGTCCCCGTTCGTCATCTCGGACTCAGAACCACTATCGAATTTGACCATGATGCCACTCTGTTGTCAGGTTTGGATGTTCTATGCTAAATGAGTAATCTTAAGTCAAGTACATGAACGCGTCTGAAACTTGTTAATATATGGAAGCATCATATAATGCAGCAGCAGATCTCTGGTACATTTAAGGCGTGGCGTCTGCCGAGGGATCTACTCATGCAGGCTGCAACTCTCATGTCTGCATTGGGAAAGACGCCGCCTCTACGGAAAAGGAATGATAACGTTGTGAAAGCGTTCATGTGCCGGCACTAGCAACGAATTTCTCCGTTTGAGGCTTGATCCGGTTGCTTATTATCAGTGCCGGACAAACCCCCGAAAGGTCGTAAGCAATAACACTCCGGTCAGCTGACGTGAGCCTAAATATGTTCCGTTCTGCATGGTCCATATCAGTCCCTTGCAACGGCACATGCTCGTATAGGAAGTCTAGAGGGGAAAATAAAAATGACCCTAAATCGGTGGATCGCCCGTGAATTTTTGTGTAAGCTAAACTCATCAAGGGTCGTGTATTTATCTCCCAGAGGCGCAGTGCAGAGAGATACGAGCAGGAATGCACTTAGGGAGTAGTGCTTACATCTGAACCCCTGTATCTTCAGCAGTGGAGCTTGGTTCCCTGTCGGCCCCGGCTCAACTAGATACTGGATTGGCCACAGGGTAAAAGGCCTCCACAGGCAGCGGGAAGTCTACTGAAATCGAGAGATTCCCGTCGCTAGACGTAGTAAACGCGCTGATATCAGATTGGTGAGATTAGGCTCTCAGCACCCCTAGTCGGCGACCCACTGCCGAATTCAGGGGTTTAGGTGTACTGAAACGGAAGATGAATGGGGCGGGACTTGGCACCCGACGGGTGGGCCCGCAGCCCTTGGGGGCTAGGGACTTTTCAGGGATCGATTTTCGGGGTCCAGAAGGCTGGTTCATGGAATTTGGAAGGTGAGCATGATCTACAAGTACGAAATCGCGCAGGACAACTTGGCGAACCGTGCTCCGACTTTCTTTGATAATCCTTTGCAATCTGCAACCCAGTAGGTCACTGTGTAATTGTAAGCTCGGCTAAAAGCACATGGGAGAGGCGTGGGGAACGTAGCCATGCATGGGTAGGATGATAAAGTTCACCACCATCCACTGGTATACAGTCACAGTCATTGCCTGATCCAGCATATTACATATACTGCTGATCCTGTTTGTTCGATAATTTATCCAGAAAATCTACCTAGACTGTAGATCATCATGTTTAGTACCCTACGGCAAACGTTTGGTGATGGAGACCGACTCCTCAGCGTGGAGATTGCCCCGCCATTTGACAAGGACAGGATGTCCATGCGCACTGCTTGTGAGAGATGCCGCGCACAAAAGGTAGGTCACATCGCGGCCATTCACATTCATCATCATTATCCAGTCGGGGAGTCTTGATAGATAAACCGTAGAGACCTCTTTTTCCATCTTCACTTGACGACAACGAGACTGATTTGACGTTTGCGTTGCCTTTAGTCCAAGTGCGTGAGCGGTGAGAACGGCTGTATGCTATGCGTTGCCAAGAACCGAAAATGCGAGTACTTGGTCATCTCGAGGCCTCAACGGCGGACATCCAGCGCCGCTAGTGGTGGTTCAAAGTCACGGAACGATGATGAGGATGACGACGATGACGGCAACAACAACAATACAGTCGTCAACCAACATAAGCAGTCGAACCAGGCGAGGAGACACAAACGCTGGTCCCGAGCGCAGTCTATGAGACAATCATCGCCATTATCAACACATTTATCATCCCCCAAGGACCAATCAAGGGTCGTAACAGCCTCGCAACCCTCGCTTCAGGACAACAACACCAACGACATCGCAACAGGGCCAGACGAGGGCCTAGAAGATGCACAGCAACTGTTTCTCAGCACCCTCTTCCCGGACTCCCTTGGACAGATTCCGGCTGTCTTTCCGCAGTTCGATCCGGACTTCTTTGGCAAGGTGGCCGGTCCCACGCCTACGGCTGCCGCGAAAAGTCGGGCAGGCCGCAGCGGTGTTGGTGTTACCGCCGAAGCGTTGACCGCTCGAGGAGACAGTAGCAAGCAGAGTAATCACACATCTGTATACTCATCGTCGTCGGCAGATAGCCTCTTTGAATACGGGATTGACCCGATGGATTTTCTGATGGATGAGTCGCACATCCCTACAACGGTGGCTCCCAGCAGTGCACACGGCAGCAATAGAGTCACAAATGAGGCTCGGCCTAGTACGACTCATTCCTCAACACCACCGGACTCAGCTGCCACCTCCAACTCTTCATCTTCATCTTGCTGCTGCATGATGACAGCTGTCAACATCTACGAGGCCATGCAGGCTCAGCTCGTCTGGGGCGATCCCATCGCCGGCCCATCGGCGGCATCAAGTCCCAACTCTACGTCAGCAGGCTCTTCATACTCGTCTGGGCCATCGTGGTCAGGGTCAGAGTCAGGGACAGGCGCGACAACATACCATTCAAAAACGCCTCTTATGACCCAGCAAACGATCCTGAAGCGTCAGAAGACGATACTCCTTCGTTGCGACTCCCTTGTCCAGTGCGGCACCTGCTGGTCCCGTCCGGACTTTGTCATGCTGATAATCACCATGTGCGATCGCATATTAACTAGTCTGGAGGCGGTCGAGCGTTTTGTTTGCGGCAGAAGCGATGATGACGTAAACAGGATCAGTTCCAACTTCACCGCTGCTGCCCTAGACATGCACGCCATGGAAACACCGTCACGCGCGGGGCTAGAGGTGTCATCCCTGTCCCGATCGTCCCAGATGCTGCAGCCTGGGGTGGGTGCATGGCAGATCGACGACGACGATGAGATGGAACTGGTTATTAGCCTGATCAAGTCCCGCGTGACAAGGCTCGGCAATCTGATCACCATGGCTGAGGGAACAATAAGCGCAAACGCGTGGCCTTGGCATGAGAGGCTGGTCCAGGCTCTGCGGAAGAGGTCTAACAAACTTCTTATCTCCTTGTCATTTCGTCACTTTCCTTGAGGCCTTGTCTCACTATAAATTTAGTTGTGTGGAGTTTATTTAGACTGGCTAAAAGGACTACTCTTGGAATAGACAAGCATGGAGTAAATATTTCGGTAGACAATTCAGACAGCCAAGTCAAATGCAGAAAACCCTCTCCAGGGGAGGGGAGAATATCGGTACATAGTAGTTATACAAGGACAACGATGTACAACATCAAGACCCCATAACGCTTGATACAGCCACGAGAAAATTCAAGGTGGCATGTTCTGGGTCGGGCCCCTGTAATTGCCAACACTCCTTCTTGCCCGTATGTACTGCATGACTTTCAGAGTCTGTCTTGGGCAGGATGCTGCGAGTGAGAGTACAGCCTCTCGGCTTCCGGGTGTCAGACGCGCATCCAGTGCTGACAGGCAGTGCGTTCAGACTGGCAGCTGGCCGATGGACACTTGCCGCTTCGGGCTCCCTTCCGCCCCGTTGCTTTGGCCCCGCCTCACCTCGTCCAAATTGCTGCTCCGGGCAGACCTCCGCCCTGCCTGGTGATGACACAGCTGACGGCCACGAGCAGCATAAGGATAATCGGGACCGATAATATTTGGGCACGACATTACTTCAGGCATATCCGTATTCATTGGCACTATATCAGTACTTCAGGAGAGAAAAGCCCACCTGGTCTTGGTCGTACCAAAGGTGAAAGTAACAGTCCTGAACATTCTTGTCAGGACAATCTAAAGCTCCTTTGCGGAGACCTCTGAGGAATCAAGTCTGATCGACTACTGCTGACGACCCAATTCGATTCACCTTCACTGTCACTGACACAAGCGTCAGTCTTCACTTCACCATGGCCTCTCCTCTCCTGCTCATCGGCGCTATTGGCCTTCCTATCATCATCCTGCTCCAATGGCTCGTGACATATGCGCGCACCGTCCTCAAGGTCCGCCGCAATGGCCATCCCGCGATACACAGCGGCATTATGATCTTCGAGTCCGTCATTCGCTCATGGTATCCTCGCGTCCCCGTCCTGGTACCCATGGAGAAGTTTACCCTCAAGGATCCTTTCAAGAAGTTCGCCAATGCGCGCTCCGACATGATCGTCATTACCGAGGCCGTGAGTGACCCCTCCCGATTTTCTAGAAGGAACAGGTACTGACGTGGGAATCTCGTTACCAGTCGTCTCCCAATGGGGTCGCCTACCTCTTTGGATCGCCAAAGATCTTTCGCGAAATTGGCCGCAACGGCGACATCTTTCTCAAGCCGCTTGAGAAGATCCGCTATCGCATGCTGAATACCTTTGGACTGCAGCTCGCCTCGACACAGAACGGCGCCCAGCATGAAAGACACAAGCGCGTCGTTAAAGCAGTGTTTAACAACGAGCTTATGGAGAACGGGTGGCATAACATGCGCAATATGTGGCGGGCCTTGCTCCGAGAAGAGGGCGTCTATCCAGCGGCCGCCAACTCTGAGACAGCTCCCATTGTACGAGACATGAAATCAACCATGCTGAAAGTGACACTAGGAGCCATCGGCGCCTCATGGTTCGACATTGACATACCCTGGGATCCGGCTGAGGAGTCGCAACGCAACACGAAAAACGACCTGATGCCATTCGCCGAGACGCTGAAAGTGGTGTGGGATTCGCCATTTGTACAGACCATGCTACCTCTGTGGTTCCTGGAATGGAGTCCTTCATTGTATTTACGCCGCGCTGGCTGGGCGCAGCGATCCCTCGTCACCCACATTAAGAATGCGCAGGCTGAGACAAGGCAAAGAATCGAGGACATGAAAGATAACGCCGAGGTTCAAGGCCGGCCGAGAAAGTACAGGAACCTCATCGATGCGCTGGTCGATTCCCAGAATGACGTTGAGAAGGCTGAGAAGGCCGAGAAGGGATACGTGGCCCCTAATGTCGGGCTATCAGACAAGGAAGTCCAAGGCAACATTTTCTCTTTCATGGTGTAAGTTTATAAGGCACTCGACGTTGCATTATATCATGTATGCTCTGACTAACACATGGCTCACCCAGAACCGGTCACGAAACATCCTCTCATACCCTGACTTGGGTCTTGTCACTGCTCGCCAAGAACACCGATTGGCAAGAAAAGCTGTATGCCGAAGTCAGCAAGGTGAATACTCTTCCCCTGGACGAGGACGACAGCGTGGGCGACGCGAAGCCACTGAAGTATTTCGGCTACGAGGAAATGGCAAACTTCCCTCTGGTCCTTGCAGCTACTATTGAATCACTCCGCATGCGCGATCTGGCCATGCAGATGACGCGCGTGGCCTCCCGCGACACCACGCTTAGCTACACAACGTGGGATGGTGACGCCGCCAACCCATCTGAGGCCAAGGTACACCAACACACCGTTGCCATTCCCAAGGGCACGCGCGTGCACCTCGATACGGCGGCGTTTGGGGTCAACCCGTTCAAGTGGGAAGACCCGCAAACATACAACCCAACACGCCATCTTCGCGAGACTGAAGATGTGAACGGCAACAAGAAGGTGACCGTACGTTTATATTCCCCCTCTCCCCTCTCCTCCCTCCTTTCAGACGGAAAAGAAACGTTTGAATCAGGTACTAACATTTCCAACCACGCAGGTCTCATACGAAGACTTCATTGGCTACTCGTCTGGCTCGCGTCAGTGCATTGGCAAACGCTTTGCAGAGGTAACAATGGTGTGCTTCCTGGCACATATGATCATGAACTTCCGCTGGGAGGTCGTGCCCGAGCCGGGCGAGACCCAGGAGCAGGCGAAAGTGAGGGCTTCTACTGGCTCGGAACAGTTCATGTTGACACCCCCAGCGTACGACCTGCGCTTCATCAGGCGCTAAGGCGCCGGCTTGGACTTGCACCTGGTTTGGTTATCCTTATAAAATTGAATGTCACCAAGAGTCACCCTTGTTTTTTCTCATGCAAGGCACTTGTAAAAAAGTGGTCAGTGGTGTTGAGGGTTTGTCTAAATACATGCTCGGTGGAGGAGGCTCAGGCCGGAGTATCAAATCTACTATAGAAGAATATTATATACATTTTTCCAGTCCACAAAGTAAAAAGAGGACCCGCCCAGGGGACTGCTGTAACTGCTTATTATGTCTTTAAGCAACTTTAATTGAAGCATGAGGTGCAGGGTCTAAGGATGGCTGCTGGCTACCCTGTACTTGCGGCATGCCGGATCAGGAAATCGACCTCTTCACAATGCAATTTCCAGAATCACCAATTCGGGTCAGTTGAAAGGAGAGATATGATGGACGTTTTAATCTAGATGCAATTAATCATAAATCACAGTACTATTTTCGTTACTCCCGGCTGTGGATTAAGTATCCTGGACCCCGGGCCAGAGAATCTCAAAAGTGAAGAGTACAAGAAGAGAATTAACTCACGCCAAAATTATTATGCAACACTTGATCGCCCTGGATTTCGCTACCCCGGCCTGCTCAGCTACCTTGGGGGTAGGCCAGCCAGAAGATGTTGGCTTAGCAAATTGCAAGCCGTCGGCAGAAAAAGGTATTGTTCCACGAGCATGAGTAGGTGTTGGCAAGTCACTGGCGCTCCGGAGTGTGCTTTCAACCTCTCGGGTTATCGACCGATCTGGATAGGTAGATACCCCCTGTACGGTGTGGGGGCATCTGTCCCTAATAAGTCAACTAAGGGTCTTTCTAACATCCCCTGCTCTTTTAACACCCCGCTGAAAAAAAGAAACCAGCGATTAGTTACCTAACTTAAGAACCTTTTCTAATCAATCGGACCCCAGGTTAAACTTAGGTGTCAGTAAGCAGGGGATGTTAGAAAAGCCCTGAGTTGACTAAGCCTGGGTCCTGGCTACAAGCCCGTCAGCTGGAACTGGGGCTCAAAAAGGAAACTCTCCTAGTTTCCCGGGGAATTGGCCCCGTCAGCGCGGCCAGCCAACCTGGGCAATCGTCCTGGTCCCTCAGTCTGCAAGTCAGAAGTAGGTGACCTACTCTTTCGGGACTCAGCTCATGCAGGGAGTCAGCTCAGCCAGCCTGGGATTTTGAGACAAACGCGGCGTTACTAAGAAAACAAAACGTACCTATCTATCCACATGCCACCCGTGCTGCATATGCACGCGCCGTATTGTACTCATACCTGTAGACGCTGAACCTGAGTCTTATATTCAGTTCTAGCTTCATAACTCTCTTTAGTGCGACGATTATCTTTTTTGTCTATCTCAAGACGCTCTTTCATTGTCGCGATTTATCTTGCCACTATTCTTCGCCTCGCAGCCAAGGCTCATCTTAATTGAACTTTCCTCCTCCCCGGCCTGTTTGTGTTCATACTCATACTCGCACTAGCAGCCATGGCTGTCGGTAAAGGAACGCCGGCAAACTGTGGGAACAGATTAATCCCCCAGATTTTGGACGACCTCGCCTCTGCTGAGCCTGATCGCATCATTTACTCTTGGGCCAGGTCCTCGGACCTGTCGCAGGGCTTCCGCCATGTATCTGCTCGTGCCTTTACGAAAGCGGTCGACAAGACGGCCTGGCTAATTCAGCGGGAGCTAGGAGTGAAGTCGGAGATCCGCGCCGTGGGTTACATCGGACCTCGTAAGTTTGTTCCTAAAAGCGAAGCGTCCTGAGATCTTTAGGGGCTTGTACCGCCATCTCGACGGCTCCGAGCCCCTGTATTCGAGCCATTTGACTGACGACACAATACCGATGCATCTAGATGATCTCCGACAGGTCCTGTTGACATTCGCCTGTATCAAAGCCAATTGCGCTGTTCGTTTCTCCCCACATTGAATGTTCCTCCCAAGGCTTCACTCTGTTTGTCTAACCCATACTTATTCCTACAGGGCTTGTTCCTCTCTCCAAAGAACAGCACCGAGGGTGCTCTAGCCGTCCTCGAGGCGGCAAATTGTAACATCTGGGTCAACCCCGCTGGTGAGAGGCCAACACAGCTCGTGAATGACTTTTTACAGCAACGCCCCATGCATGTCATGGAGCTGCCCAAGCTGGATGAGCTTCTTCCTGAGGATGAGAGCGAGCTGGAAAACGTGGAGCCGTTTCCTTACACCAAGCGCTGGGAAGATGCGATAAACGACACGTTCTGCATCCTCCATACGTCGGGCTCAACCGGCCTGTCGAAGCCCATCTCGTGGACACACGGGCTGATTGGTACTGTGGACGCTGTCCGGATGCTGCCCCCTCATGAGGGTATGGAGCCCTGGGCGAAAGGGTGGGATGACGGCGACACGCTATACTCGACATTCCCATTGAGCCATGTAAGAAGCTGTCCCAGTCAATCACGTCTGAATTAGTGCTGACCACGTATTCAAGGGAGCGGGGATTTTGATGGACGTGGTTATATCGCCGCTGTTTGGACTACACTGCGTCCTCGGGCCTCGGGACGTGATACCCAATCTGGAACTCATATCGTCCCTGGCGGACCACATCAAGATCGACATCTGGAGCATGATTCCTTCGCTCACTGACGAGCTTGGCGAAGCCCCCGACATCTTGCCAAAACTAAGCAGGTCAAAATTCATCTGCGCTTCGGGAGGTAAGGCATTTGTCCCCACGTACAGATCACTACTTCAGTTGTAAGGCACAAGTACTTTGTGTCTGAGATACGACGACAAATCACCTTGTGTCAAGGCTTTCCGTTTCCGTCAGTAAGCTAACAGATGTGATTACTTTCCAGGACCCGTGAGCAATGTTTTAGGCTCTAAAGTGAACGAGTTTGTTCGTGTTCTGAACCTGACCGGCACGTCGGAAGGTTTGTTTATCGGCAACCTGTGGGTAGACAGACAGGATTGGCACTGGTTTGCCTTTCACCCTTGGTCCGGTTTCGAGTTTAAGATGGTTGAGCCCGGTCTTTACGAACAGTGGATCCATCGCAACGAGCACGCGGAGTTCTTTCAAGGTCTCTTTCATACCTTTCAAGATGTGAACAGTTTCAACTTCAAGGATCTGTATGTTCAGCACCCGACTAAGCCGGGTCTATGGGCGTCTCACGGCCGCAGTGATGACGTTGTGGTGCTTTCGAATGGATACAAGATCTCGCCCCTCGATACAGAGGCCCTCGTCACATCCCACCCGGCTGTTGATGGCTGTCTGATGGTAAGTCCAGAAACCCTTCAGACGTTTGACAACCCGCAGCAACTAGCCGATCGATAATGCTGATTGATATGCTAACTTGTCTCACAGATCGGATCGGGCAAGCCACAAGCTGGTCTCCTTATCGAGCTGAAAGACCCAACCATCAAAAGGGACGGTGATGATGCTGAAGCGCTCTTTAGCAGCATCTGGGCCGTGGTCGAGAGGGCTAACTCCCTCTCTCTGCACAAGGACCAGCTGCACCGGGACTTTATCGCCTTTTCTGAAGCAGGGAAGCCATTCATCCGTACCGACAAGCGCACTATCAAACGTCGGGCTACCATGGCGCTGTACGACGACTACATCAAGCGTTTCTACCAGTCGCGTGGGGAGGATGACAACGACGCCGAGGTTGCGGCGCTTGGGCTGCTGACAATCGACACAACATCCTTGGACTCGACCGCTCGCGCGGTTCGGCATATACTGGCTTCGATCGTGCCTGCGGTCAAAGACGCTCCAGCTGATGCTAATCTGTTCACTCTTGGGTTCGACTCTCTGCTTGTGTTCAAGGCTACCAAGGCGGTAGCGGCGGTTACAGACTTGGGGGGAATATTTCTACCAAGAAACTTCTATGCTGGGCCGACAGTTAAGGCGATTACCGCCACTGTCGTGCGATTGGCTGCCGAGCGTAGAGCCACGACAACAAATGGCACTATTACCTCGTCGTCGACCGAGCAGCAGCAACAAGATCCACAGGAAGCCAAGATCAGAGCACTGATGAACCGACACAAGGCTCTTCTATCCTCCAAGCTGGGCCCAATGGACCTTTTCGGCGGGAACATGTATGAGGGGATTAATGTCTTCATTCCCCTCTGTCCAGGCGTCTCGTTCGAGCAGGCGTACAGAGTGCTCCAGCGAGGTCTGGTTCGCGCCATGGAGATTGTGCCGGCTCTCGCGGGCAAAGTGATACCCTGTTCGGAGCACGAGATTGGATACAAGAAGGGAGATGTTCGCATCAGTCTGCCTTCACTGCCCTCAACGGCCTTGGGTACCTCTCCCTCCGACGAGCCAAGACAATTGCGCTTCCGCGACCTCTCGTCCCTCGTGCCATCCTACGCTGAGCAGCGCGCCTCTGGATTCTTGACCTCGGCTTACCCTGACGAGCTCCTGACTACGTGTCCCTCTTTTCCCGACCTGCCCACGGATGTGCTCAACGTACAGGCCAATTTCGTCGAGGGCGGCTGCGTGCTGGCCTTTAACGTTCATCATCATGCGTTTGATGGCATTGGCATGTTGATCGCGCTGACGGTATGGGCAGAATGCTGCCGGTTCGTCCAAGGCGATCAGTCTGCGACTTCCGAGTGGCTGCACCCAGAGAGTCTCAATCGTGACATGCTATCTATCTTGTATGAGCTGGAGGGGTTCGCGAAGCCGGCGTCTGAGGTCGACCCAAGGGTTTGGGGCTTTTTGCCATATGCCGATCCGGCGCTGAAGCGCAAGCAGCAGGAGAAAGAGGAAGACACAGACATGACAGAGGCAGCCGCGGCCAACGGACATGTCACTGAGCCCAACATTAAGAGGGCCCGTTTGTCTCGCCATCTGCCTAAGCCGCCTCGCCTCCCCATCTGTGAGCATTGGCCGCCCGCGCCGCGGACGGATGGTCGAACGTTGGCGGCGTCGACCTTCGTTATCTCGGCCGAGAAGCTTGAGAGACTCCAGAAGAGTGTCGAGCTTGCCGAAGCCGCGGATCCGGAAAGTCAAAGTCTTAGCAAGGAGTCGGGGTCGCTATCTCTCGGCGATGTGTTGCAAGCCTTCTTCTGGCGCGCCGCCGTCCGGGCCCGTCGACGTGCCGAGGACTCCTCCCCTGATGACATGTCCATCATCGAGATGCCCACTGACGTCCGCCCCTACTTCAGTTCGCACCTCCCGCCAACATACATGGCCAACTGTGTCATCATGAACCGGCAGCACATGTCCATCTCGGAGCTCTGCTCTTCTCAGACATCCCTTTACAAAATTGCCCAAATCTGCCGCAAGGCGCGTACTCGAGTCGATCAAGAGCTTGTCCACGATGCCTTCAGTCTGCTACATACAATTCAAGATAACAGCCCAGGAAACCACACGACGGCGTTCCTAGGCCAGGGCATCCAGGACGGCCCACACTCGCTCTTCAATAACATGATGCTCTTTCAAGCTAGCGATATTGGGCCTTTCGGTGGTGATATATTCGAAGCGCCCGAGGCAGTGAGGGTTCAGATGGATTGGCTGAATAAAGCATTCAGAAGTCTCTTCATTTTGCCGATGAGAAAGGATGGCGGTGTCGAGTTGCTGCTGGGGACCTTACCTGAGGAACTGGATGCGATGAAGAATGATCACGAGTTTATGCAGTTTGCTGAGTTTCTGGGATAGGGAAAGGAAAGGAAAGATGAGAGGGAATGCATAGATAGGATGGTATGGTCCCTTGGAGATAGTGCTTTGTAAATCTCAATGATGTTCTGCTATAGTACTATTTTATCTTATGTTATTTTATTTTATTTTGCTTGCACAAAGCGCATTTTTGGTGTTGATTACACTTTTTCCGTCTACGGCTAGAAAATCCATTACCATGATGACGCTCTGCTGTGCCCTTTAATCAGCCTTGTCCGGTCGCGATCTTATCGAAAGGGAGATCCCCCAAGAGTTTGTGCTACCAACAAACAAGTGCACATTGAGGATGGACCACACCAGTCGCTGTAATAGGTACGGAGAGAGAAAAGCCCCAGGGTACTCGTAGGACTTCGCAACCGAGAGAGTTGATTCCACGTCCGGTGTATGCGACATGTCCATATCCAGTTCGTCTCCAAAGGGAAATTCTCCTAGCGCACACATTACCCGAGCCAGTTGCCTAACTGGGCAATGGTCCTGTGGGGAGTTGCGGATCCTGTCAGCGGGATTGTCATCCTTGCGAGGCCTAGCTCCGAGCCCTCACAGCCCCAAAAGATTGGGACAGTTTCCGGTCGGAGGTGGTTCATTTTAGAGCAGGACTTGGGATGACTAACGGCATGTTCCCAGTCACAAGAGTTAGGACGTATTTAACATCTTTTCACACATCTCGTCGAGTTTCACAACTCACTGTCTTTGTTACATTATCCAAAGGTCTTTCTTTCTTTGCCTTAATCAATCAAAGGTGAGCAGTCACAAATCTCCCCTGAGGGAGGAATTCTCATAATCATGTCGACTTGCTAAACTCTTCATGATCCTGCAGGCAATGGATCTCAGCAAATACATCACCCCGCTACTTGCGGGACAGTATCCTTTGGGAGGAGCTGTGCTTGTCGCCGTCGTCGCATTCGTGCTTCTGATGCTGATCGCGCAGAAAGACGGTATCCCCGTTATCAACAAATATCCTAACGACTGGTTCTTGAGCAAGGCTCATATGGCCTTTATCACTAATGCTGATGGCCTCATCAAACAGGGGTTTGCCAAGGTGCGCGAAAGCTCTTCTTCTATGGCTAATGGAGAAAAGGAGTACTGACAAAAAGAAACCAGTTTAATAAGCCTTTCCGCATGATCACACTCCTGGGAGATAGAATAGTCCTCCCTGCCGACCATTTCGAATGGATGAGACGCCATGGTCCCCATCTTGATCACCAACCGCTGGTGTCCAAGGTACGGACGCTTGCCTTCTAGGCCGCTCCATTGAATATTGACTGAACTGCTTGTATAGGATTTCTTTGCAGGTTATCCTGGATTTGATGGCACGGCAGCCATATCGGACCCGTCTAAACTTTTGGCCAACGTTATCAAGAAGAAGCTCGTTCAAAACCCTCGTGAGCCCGACCATTTCTCTTCGCATTGATGTAATCATGCTGACTCGAGGCTTTCTAGATGTTAGCAAGCTACACAATAATGTGCGAAAAGACTTACTGGCAGCTTGGCCCGAACAAAGTGACGGTACGTGTGGCATATGTTCAGCATCTACCCATCCTGTGATCCGTGAGCATCAACTAATGGCCAAGCTAGATTGGAAAGCAGTCGACTGGGCCAAGGATGGTGTCAGCCTTATCAGCCGGATGTCCGCGTCGGTATTTGTTGGCGAGGAGCTGTCGCGCGACGAGACATGGCAGCAGGTCAGTACTAACTACGGTATGACCGTGTTCCTTGCGGCTCGCGCGTTGCGAGCATGGCCGCGATTGCTGAGACCTATTGTACAATGGTTCCTCCCGGCTTGCAAGAGTTGCAGAGCAGAAGTCCAGCGCGCCCGCGAAGTCTTGCACAAGAACCTCGCTAAGAGGGCGGCCGAAGACAAAGAGCACGACGATTCAATTAGCTGGTTCGGCGAGATTGCGGGCGGTAAGAGCTATGATCCTGTCGCCGCCCAGCTTGGAATGTCTATGGCTGCTGTGGTGACTACCTCGGAGCTATTGAAGCAGACGATCATTGAGATATGCGCCCACGACCTGGTTGCTCCCCTCCGAGAGGAGGTGGAAGCCGTGGTTGCCGAGCATGGATGGTCTCCTGCTGCGCTGACCAATATGCGCTTGCTCGATAGCGTCATCAAGGAGACACAGAGATTGAACTCTGCAGTTATTGGTAGGTCGATAAGACGCCCGCCCCAGCATTATATATCAACGCATTAACATATTATAGTCAATCTCGACCGCCAGGTCCTATCGCCAGTCACCCTACCTAACGGCCAGTACCTACCCAAAGGGACAGCTATCTCAATCTACATGTCGCAGCTCCGGAACCCCGAGGTATATGATAACCCAGACACCTTCGATGCATACCGCTATGTGAAGCTTCGTGCGCAGGGTGGGAAGTGGATCTATGCTAGCTCGGCTACTTCCACGAGTGAGGATCATTTCGTGTTTGGTATTGGTAAACCTATTTGCCCAGGGCGATTTTTTGCTATCGCCGAGGTGAAGACAGCTATTGCTACCATCTTACTAGACTATGATGTGCGGCTAGCTGAGGGATACAAACCGAAGCTGATGCCGTTTGGCTTTGAGCTGTTCGCCGATCCGGGAGTCCAATTGGAGGTCAAGCGGAGATCATAGATTTTAGTAGAAGGCATAGAACACCGAACTTGGATATTGCTACGATTTATTGCCTCGGATCTTAGGATATTATTCTGACTTTGCTCATGTAGCTTCCTCGTGATGCTCAAATTATCACCCGCCGAGTATGCCCTGCACTCTCTTCCAGCCCTGAGCCAGCACTCGATATAGACTGTAGCACAAGTCAAGCGGCTTGTTTGTCTTGGTAAAATCCAGAAGCCAATGATAGTCTTAGTCGTTGATTTAGGCCCGAGATCGAAGAAAGAGGGGGTGTTTGCTGTCGAAGCAGAAGACCTGGGGGCACTAATACTTTCTTGCATACCTACCAGGAGACGCCTCAGCTTCAGCTTCACTGAGTTACTATCGAGTTTGTTGTGTGACCGGGCCGCCTGGATGAGGCTGCTTGGTCGCTGTACTTAGCTGAAGTCGGCCAGGACATGGATACGTCTAAAAGCAAAGATCCTTCCCTGGATAATGCAAGGTAGTGAGAAAGACACCGTTGACTTTGTTCCACTAGTTCTTCACAAGCAATAGATAGTGGTTGGCTAGGCCCCTCAGGGTAAGGAAAATGAATTGGATGCGGAAAAATATAAATCACCAGGATGTGACTCCGGCATCATTCAGTGCAGTACCGCATTCAAACCAGAAGCTATTTATCAACATATATCGAAAACATGCCCAGTCCCTGTCTGACAACTTGTTGGAGAGACGGGCTTTAGAGCGGTCGCAGAGGCGGGATCAAAATCACAGCTGGGCCTGCTCTAGAAGAGGCTCGTGAGAATTAGATATCTCCATTACATTACGTAAAGTAGGATATGAAACACTATATACCTTTACAAGATCTAAACTATCTCAAACACCGTTATTCAATTCTTAAAACAGATGCAAAGTGATCAGGCAGCGCTACAAATGTCTCATGGCAAAGAGCCCCAAAGTGGGCAGAGCCGAAACGGTAATCATTGCTAACCCCTCATATTGCAGCAGTCACAAGGCATCTCGTAAAATATCTCGCTGAGGTTTTCCTTTTTGGAACTCTCTGACAGAGCCTTGTGCAACCCTAAGAACTGCCTTAGCCTCCTCAGCCCCAATGCCAAGCGGATTTATGCAGTGGAAGAATAATAATAATAGAGAGGACTTCTAAAAAAGGATTTTGGTAGCAAGGTCTCAGTGCGCGATGGCATCTATTGTGATAAACCCTCCCCACTAAAGATGGGGATTCGCTGAGTGATCATGTCCTGCCAGCTTGTATCCCCCTGCAGTCAGCAAACCCCAACAGGTTGGCGGTGTTTGCGCCCAAAGCTTCCAGCGCATTGCCTCACCCGATTTGTCGAGTGTTCGCTTCATTCTCAAGTTGGATGCAGCCACTGTTCGTCAGAGGATGGCTCGGCCTTGAAACTGCAGAAACCCAGCCAACTTCATCGGCATCTTCTCCCCTTGCACCAACTGCGAAGCCCGACACAGCATCCAAGAAACAAAGCAAAAGTACAGTAAATGGATACAGTTATTAACCCAATGGGGACTCGAGATCACAGCATTGGCTCTCAGTCTGATAGCCTTCGGACCAATGATCTATCTTCTGTACCAGTCAGCTGGAGAGACGATATCCAAATGGACCAAAACTCATATCTCCCTCAACACAGCTGTCTCCATCTTGGCTGGAACATCAAGAGCTTGCCTGGCATTTGCTATCAGCATGTGCCTGTCCCAGGGCAAATGGAACTGGCTGAGTCGATCTGCACAGCCACTGGTGGACTTTTATCGTTTCGATGCTGCTAGTCGAGGAGCTTGGGGAAGTCTGCGTCTGCTGCAATCTTGCGTGCGTCGACTGAAAGTGGTTTCTTTCCAGTAATTGACTCTACCACTAAGTGAACCGCCAGACACTGGATAGAGATCGGTGCTCTGACTGCTATTGCCCTTCTGGCTTTCGAACCCTTTACCCAAGCTGTCTTAGCTATAAGAGATAAGGAAGGCACTTTAGACCACCGAGAGTACAACAAGGTAGTACAGTCCAGTAATGGTTCTCTTGAAACCCATGGCAATGTTCCTACAATCAGCCGATCAACTCGTTTAGATGCCGCATCGTGGACCGGGGCTTTTGTCGGAGTAGGTGTCGTTCAATTCCCAGAACCTAACAATAAGCCTATGAACTTCTCAGTCTATTGCACCTCAAGTAACATCCAGGAAGATATGGGTATGAAAGCGGCCACGTGGAATGGGTTTTCACCCTTCACAACACGGCAAAACCTGAAGCCAGCATTCGCCTGTGCAACAGGGAACTGTACCTTGGCCAATTTCACTTCCATCGCTGTCTGTTCCAAGTGTCGCGACATATCAGGATATGTCACCAAGTCATCTGGGCCCGTGAAACTCCCCTCAGGTGTTCGAGCTACAGGACCATATGATCAGTCGTGGGTGTTGGGGCACGGGGAAACCCTGCCTGATGTGAGCAACCCCAGGCCATACTTTGATTGGGTAAACGGCCGGAACTTCACTTTCCTCGACCATGAGATTCCAGAGCTGAATGTTAGCATTTAAAACCATAATGGAAGTCGTCAGTGCCGAGACTTGTCCCAACAATGTCCCGATACTTACCTATCTGCTCGGGTTACAACCAATCCAGGGCAGACCTTGACGTTTGGCAATCTCAGCACCATTGCCATGGATATACAGTATTTAGTTTCAAATGAGACTTGGCTCGATGACAAGACTCCTTGGGAAGACACGAAAGTTAGTGCCTGAGAATGTGCACTGTCACTCTGCGTGAACGAGTATCACGATGGACTCTCTCAGGGAGCCTTACAAGAAACTGTGGCGTCTTCGTGGACGGACAGAGAGCCAGAGTCTTACACAAACGATGATAAGAATTTGAAGGCTTTCATTAAGTACACGAACCATAGTCTCGACATGGGCATTTTGTTAGTGGACCTATCCAATCTCCAGATTAAGATTCCAGACCGGGACTACAAGCGACAAGCCTCCGCTTTACGGAAACAATACTTCAACATTACACAAACCACCATTATAGCACTACAAAATGTCTTGAGTGACGGCTTCGGTGGAATCCGCGATCTCAAGTCTCCCTATAGGGACTACGTTGATAGAATTTCCAAAAAGCTGTTATACCCAGCATTAGGAATGAATCAGTCCATTGTTGGTTTCCTGTCTGGGCTTGGGCGATCAAGCGACATACCTGCAACGTTGGACAACGTCGCTCTCAGTTTGACGAATCGGATAAGAGATCGAGAGCTAGAGGTAAGCCCGAAGGTCGGAAATGCAACAAGCATGGTAATCGTTACACGTGTGCGATGGAATTACCTATGGTTTCCTGGTGCAAGTCTCTTAACCGGAATGATGTTTGCGGTTCTGTGTATGTGGGAGACGCAGAAGTTGAAGAAGCCGGCACTGAACGATAGCATACTGGCGACTTTGGCATGTGCGCCGGATGAAGACTTGCGGTTATGCCTGAAACAAGCTGCTGCCACTGAAAGATTACAAGAGGTTGGAAGATAGTTAGAAGTGCGCTGGGAGGAAGATGGTGAATTTGGCCAGTTGAAGGAAAAGAAGGATAATCAGCCGACCGTTTGATGAACGAACTAATAGATGTAAAGACGAAGATGAAGATAAACGATTATGTTATGATACTTAGATACATTCTGTCTACTTCGAGTCTGGGAGCTCCAGGATGACGCGTCGATACCTTCGCATCGGATATGAGCCTTTGTTGTTGGTAACCTGAAGGATAACATGCCATTCCTTGTCGACCGAACTGGGCTGCTCCTCTTCCCAACTAGTCAAGTTTGTCGATATCCTGACCCTTGGCCCCAATACCACGTTACTGAAACCTGCTTCATTCACAGCGAGTGTGCCGTTTGTTCCAGCTGGCGGCGACAGTGCATCAACGGAGAAGAAGTTCGCCGCAAGACTGGTCAGCATTGGCGATGCACACTCCGCATAAGAGTACCACTCGAAGTCAAGCCCAGATGAATCGTCTTGACTATCGGTATCAATAGTATTGCTGGCATCCAAGAAAATGGCGTCCCTTGGACCAACCTTGAATCGCAGGGGCTCACTGCCCATGGATCCGTTGACGTTGATGCTCGGCGGGTGAGCGCCCTCTTCAAAGCTATCGACCAGAGTCCACTGCATACGAGCAGCAAAGTCGTCTTGGTACGCATCGCGCCAGCGCCAGATAGTAGCATAAGGACTGAACCAACTTTGACCCTTGGTGTTGATTAAAGCATCCCCTGATGTGCCATACTCGTTAATGTCAGTGTCTTCCGTGACACGAGTATATCGACCTCCCCAGCCTCCATATTCTGGTCGACCAGGGACGTTCAGACCATTCTGGATGTTCCAAATAAAGCTGGGACTATCTCCCTCCATTGTGTAAATAATCTTAGGGTACTCCGCTCCAAGAGGACCCAGACGAATGTTGGGGGTAAGCCAACCGTCTGTCACTTTTGTTGTGTTGGCTGCGCCGTTGTCGGCAGTAGATATACCAGTCCATGTCCCAAGTCGATATTCGCGGTAACCGTGTACGTTGACGATGAAGAAAACATCTGGCCATTTGACGCGAATGTAAGCACCGGTATCATCCTGGTCCGAGATGGAGTAAACCCTTAGTCGAGATCGAAGGTCGACAGCTTCTTTCCTGCTCTTTGTCTTTTCAATGTGCTGCAGCGCTTGAGCTAAAGTGTTGGCTCCGCCCCAAAGACTAACATGGAGTGGTTCTTTGGACTCTTGAAGACGCTTTACGAGGAGTTTGGCGCCGTCGCTGATGGGCTCCTTGAGGGCCGCTCGTCCATATGACTGATGGGATTAGCTTGCGAGACCATTTAGACTGCCGGGAAACTCACGCGAGGCCCGGATGAAATTTGCTTCAATAGCTCCTCGGGTTTCGGATATTGATTGTCGGGGTGAACATGCTGGTTCAGCTTATCAACAACCTTAGCATAGGCCTTGATGATCTTCTTGATTTCACTGGGATGGGTGTCGTTTCGTAAGGACCAAGAAGTAACGGCGACGAGGCCTCGGGTGTCGAATTCGTTTGAGTACAGCAGATACCGGACCATTGACATTGAGTCATCGGGTTCATTGAGGATATCGGTAAGAATGAATGTTCTCACCCGAGACACCTTCGGAAGGGTGCTCAAGTCAGCCGAGCCATGTTGCTGTGGCACAGCGAGGACAAAGCATGACTGCAGCCAGAGAACTACAGACAGAAGATGGGTGAAGAACAGCGCCATGTTGATGCTATGCAGCGAGTCCTTGGCCTACAGCATGCTCCGGACGTGAGGCTAGGTCTGGCGTTTTTGTACTCCATGATGTAGAAGTTTGTTACTTGGATAGGCATCGGCCAACCGACATTTAGCCAAACTTTGCCTTGTTAATAGCTTCTAGTCATGGTTTGTGCGGTCAAGGAAGGAAATCGGAAGCGTCTTGTCAAGGAATCCCCGCAAACCCCAGGTATTGACCCATGAGGCTAATGCCTTCTTGGGTTGAAGGGCCGTTTTCTGGACTAGCATTCCCCGCACTCCGGAATACCAATATTTCGGATCTGTTTGTCATTCGCTGGCGCTTTAGAGGTCAGAACTCTTCCTTGTTAGTGAACTCGGCGGAGTGCTTATTCCTGCTTCTTTGGGCGACATCGGTGGACAACGATAAATAGCACGGTAACAATATTCGGCAATCGGTCAAATGATCTGCCTTGGAACATCAGAGCGATAGGTCACTTGGATCCAAGTACTGAGTAGATAGATTGTTCATATTGACTATCAGAAACAAAAGCCTGCCATCATGTAACAGAATGAACTTTGGCCTTTGGTGTTCTTCCATTGAATCGCAATTGCGATAGAGGTAAGGGTGTAACTTGAGGCACAACACCAACACTGTTGCGTGCTTCAAAGCTGGTCTTCTCCCCAACCTGTAGGCTTGGGTTGATCCTTTTCGTGAAATGTGATACCACGCCGATGAGGCAAGTCCTTTGGCCGCAATTCTGGGTCAAGCATATCAACAAAAGTCTGGTTAATCGTGCCGATCCTGAAGTTGGAGAAAGTCACAGATGCGTTGCGAGGTAAGTCGTCAAATTCTTTCCCGTCATTCTCCAAACGATAGATCTTGTCATACTCTCGCTACTCAGAGGGTTAGTCTTGTCCACAGTATAGCTTGGAAGAAAACACTGACATCTCGGAATAAACTGAAGACAGGCACCATCATGTATTGGTTGCCGCGACCTCGCTGCCACCATGTACCAGCTCTTCTCCACCGCTTGCCCCACTTGAAATCCGAAGCCATCTTTTTACAGAAAGCTTTATTCATGGTATTAAACAGCGCACCGTTGGGTCTGTAGTCAGATGGTGCGCTGCGGTAAAGCTTCCCATCTTGGATATAGTACGTGGCCCTAGTTTTCAGGATAGCAATTACTCTTGGTGTCTGCTGTGCGAACCACTGGTTCACAACGCTGAACTTCTTTGTCGAGTCGATAGTGTTGGTTGGCCCAGGACCGAAGAACGGTTTCTGGCGGTTCCCATTAGGGTTCCAGCTGCAGCCGAACGCGAAACACCTTGTTGAGCACTTTTCATCCTTGCATGTATGATACCACGGGGGAAGGCATGGACTAAAGCTGAAATCCGTAGACTCTATGTTTCCCTCCCATAGCACAAAAGAGGCGCAGCAAGCACCGAGACGCCCTTTGCCCAACTTTGGGTCGTGCTTTGAAGGAACCCATCCATCGTAATTAGCTCTTCCCTCGACGAACCTTTGGCCTAGGTCGCATGTAGCATCGCAATACCCGGTTCCGTACCTGGCACCGGCTTTGTCGCCCTTTGCCTCCGATTTACCGCCATCTGGCCACATCCAATTAAGTGACACTCTGGCCTTGTAACCTGGGGGGACGTTTCGAATCTCCAGATCGAAAGTATACTCTGAATCGCGTTGGTCGATCAAACGAGGTGCCAGGTAACGCTCGTCCTCCTTCAAAGTAAACACCCGAATCAGATCTTTCGGAGTATGAGGGGCGCTGGCGCCGAGGTCCAGTGTCAGGCTAGTGTCGTCGGTCGATATGCCATGAGCTTGGTAGTCAGCGCCCTCGATACAGCAATCCACGGGGCAGGTCTCTTTGTCCTTCTTTTTGCAGTCTGTTCTGTGTAAATCCTTGATGTTGAAGCTACCGGCGCAGCAATTTGTTTCACGTAGCGTGGAGTCCAGAACGACGGCACCGTAGAATTTCTGGCAAGGCTTTTGATCACAGTGATACCAGGTGAGAGGTGGATGTTTCTCCTCTATATTGCCACATGGCCATTGCGCATACACTGAAGCAAACAACGACGCACCAAGGAGGATAGCGCGGTTCATGGTGAAGGGCAGCGTTTAGGAGCAAGACAAGAAGACGTGAGTAGTCAGTGAAAGGAATGAAATTGAAGAACGAGGGGTCCGTTATCCCGTCAAGACAGGTGTTATTATAAGATCTATGAATTGGTCTTACCGTGAGGGGAAACGTTCGAAATGAGGAGTCGATAGGAAGTCTGAGTTCTCTGTGGTGATATAAGCTCTCAGCCACAAGTCTCAACTGCATGTAACACATCTGGCTCACAACTTAGACATTATACCGAAATGCATGAGCAATCGCTACAGCATAAATTCTGGTATGAGGAAAACCTAGATTAGATAGGAAGTCTGACCAACAATTGATCGGAGCCGTTTCCATGGTCCAATCGATACAACGTTGGCGGCCTTTTATTTTTTTTTCAGCGTCACGAGTATAGCAGCTTTGAGGGGTTGCCTTGACCGGTGCCGCTACGATATTTATATGATTTACATAACCTTAGCTTAGAAACTTACGACGGAATAATTCCGATGCCTTGGTGTTGACCCTTTCTGCGATTTGACAAAACCCCACCTGATCGTTCCACTGCGAATACAGATGAATCATGAAGCGCCATTACATATTAGAGTTACTGAGGGCTGCACTGAGGAGCTTCATCACATGCAAAGTATGAAGTTCACAGAGAACCCTACCGTGAGAGGGAAGATTGCGCGAGGCGAACTTTATTCCAAACAATTAGGGCTCGCCTACAAAATTTCCTGCTATACTAGTAACTCACTGTTTATATTATCCTACTTTTTTTTAACACACTTAAATCTTTCTTCGTTAACCATCGCATCTCTCTTCCTGCACCCACAACTCAGGGTGGATTTCCTTTCGAGGCTACCAGCACCTATCCGAACACAAATCCTCATCGATCTTGGGTCACCAGCCCGCATCAGGTCACTTATCAGAGCATCTCCCACCATGCTCCAACAGTATACTGTTGATCGCCACATCGTCGTGTGGGGGATGATCAGGAAACTTACCAGTCTTGACAAAACTGGAGGTCTTCTCCAGGACGCGATGGCTCTCCTCTAACTCGCTGACCTTGACCCAAGACGTTACCCAAGACAAAAACATAAACGTCAGTTGTCATACAATCCACGCGGTCAATTTTGCTCAATTAATTCCACTCATTGGGACGAACAGGAATATGATTTTCTTCGTTATTACAAAAAGCAAGACTTCCCCAGCCCCCTCAACAATTCCGAGAAACCGACCCAGCTGAGGCTCTATCAGCTCATTTCTCGAATGATTATTCACCTCGAAGACTACAGGAGAGGGTAGAACACTCTAAGACCTTCAGGCTGTCATACCCTTTCAATAATCCTTCCCTCAAATATGGCCGCCCCTGGTCTTCACATGAGTATAAGATAAGATGGAAAAACGGACTACCGGGAAGAGCTGAATGGCCCGTCAACGATTCCTGGGCTCGTTCTAATACGAGTTTCCAACCCTGGAAGCTACACCAGCTACATCGCAGTCGGATACCTTTTCTATCTCTAGAGCCGTGGGAGAGATGCCTTTTCTTAAGGGCGTTCCTGAAATATGAGCTCTTTTCGGCTCTGAAGCTGTTCTTTGGTGCCCATCCATGCCATGAGTATTTCACCACCTGGCCGTTCTGCCGATTCTTCTCGTTACAAGAACAAAATGCTGTTGTGCTAGTTCATTGGCATCATAAGATGCATTCAAGCAAGATACGCCCTTCTACAGATAGCCGCTCTCAAGCCCTCTCGCCTATTCGCATAACTTGGGTTCAGCTGTCCAGCGACGCCCGTCTGCTTTGATAACCCCTCTCGCTACTCAGAGCTAACGGCCGCTGTCATTTCTGTCTATTCCTGGACCCTCAAGCTATACATATTCCTACCTCTTGAATTTTATAAGGACTATAGCATCCGAATTAAAGGTCACTCTTCATAAAAAAAGAACATTTTAAATAAATAAATATAAAAGAGTGAAATAGAAATATACTAAGAAATATAATATTTCTTTAATTTAGTAATATTAATAAAGGCTCTTTATTAACGCTTGTAGGTTTTATAAAGAATATTTATTAAGTACTAGATCCCTGTTCAAGCCAATGTGGAGCAGGGATTTTGGGAGGGACAGAGATTTTCAAAGGGGAAAAGTGGCGGGCTAGCAGCGCTTTTAAAGGGCCTTTGGTTCCTCAAGGCATCCATAATCTGAGTATCTACTCCGCAGCTGTCCGCCCCTGGCCAAAACAGCATGTTCTCTATCGCGAGGCACACTGCACCCAGGTAACATGACTTCGCCTCTCATCGACGATAGGCCCTCCTCGCCACCAACAGCTCCACGGCGCAAACCCGTCCCTGGTAGAGGCTTTACGAAGACTCGGCGCGGCTGCTTCAATTGCAAGCGGCGTCGTGTCAAGTGTTCTGAGCACCGGCCCGAGTGTCAAGGCTGTCGCCGCATGCGCTTACCATGCGTTTATCCCGCAGCTGTCTTGCCTGATCCTCAGACAGTTCCTTCTGCGCCTACAGTAAAAGTATGCCTCGATCATCTTCGGTTTTTCCATCACTTCCTCGCCGAAGCATATCCACCGCATCCGTATGGTGCCTCAGCTGTGTGGCAAGATGTGGCTGCGCTCTCACACAAGGTAAGTCTCGTCGTCAATCTGGCTCTAGATGACGTGTCTGACTCGAATCCACAGTATGAGTTCCTGGCCTCAAGCATACTAGCTCTTGCTGCTCAGCACCTGACTGTGTCCAATAAAGCCGACTACTCTGTACAAGCTCTAAATCTCAGAATCTCAGCTATCAGAGGCTTAAATGATGCCCTATCGCAACCTTGTCATACCGCAGCCGATGCAGACGCCCGTTATGCTGCAATCATCGGCCTCACCTTCCAGTCTACCTACATGCCAGACGGCTTGATGGAGTTTATAGCCATGATGCGTGGATGGATGCTCATCTCTACTACTCTGGTAACTGACCATCGGACATCCATGTTCCGTCAATTCACGCGCGAGTCGTGGGTTGGAAGTATGGAGAAGTATATGGAGGAGCAGCACGGAGTCACTGATGATATAGTAATTGAAGACTTCCTCGCATCCCTCAGAATACTTCAACCATTACTACGAGGACAAGCTGAGCTGCAGTACCTCTCAAGACTAGAGAGATTAGCTCTACTGAGCAAAACATCACCACGAGATGGTTTGTTTTCGTTCTCTCTTCACCATTAAAACCTTAACTAACAGTAACAGCACTCTTGGAAATGGTATTCTGCTACGCTCTGACAAATAAGATGACCGATGAAGACTACGCCAGCTTCACGGACCCTTCCAACTACGGAGCCCAGATCCTTCTTGCGCACTTCTTGGTATTAAACCATATGCTAGAAGAATGCTTTCTTGGCACTAGGAGCAGGCGTTTCTCTTTTTCTAAGAAGATCACCCAGTTCTGGATCTTGAATATCGGGAGACGTTTGCCTGACGGGTTACAGAGATACATGATGTGGCCTTTGGGTCAGGCAAGAGATCTTGCTGTTTAGACTCGGTTGAGATGTTTCAAAGGGCTATAGAACTGAAGGACGAGGTGGATTGGGAAAAAAACAAACGCAGCCTCCTTGAAGCTGCAACGAGTGCAGCCTAGAATGGGATTAGTAGTGCTCGGTCTAATTCGATGCCCCTCATTCTTGATCTTATTTTGAGAAAACGACGAAAGCGACGAACGAGCCAATCACAGGCCTTAGATTCAGATGGTCGGTGCGCAACAGTCAAAAGCCTAGACACTTAACTACAGTCCATAACCTATTGGAATTCACCTCTCGTGTCATGTTAATCTGAACGCGTAACTAATTCTCGCTTTCCTTCTTCAAAACGACGCATTGTTGTGCCATCATGCTGGGTCAGGGGCCGATTTGCAACATGGCTTACGACTCCTGGCGAGGCTCCCAAATAAGAGCGTTGAGCGAGTTGTTATAAAGACACGAGAAGAAGCTGCAGGGCCAACCTTATTTTCTCTACTCTCTATAGCAATCAGCCAAATCTCAACATCGAATACCTCTTACGAACGCCTATTCTATACCTACAATGGCTACCGTCAAACCGACTCTCACTACACTCGCCCCTGCGTCTTCAATTGTCGCATCAGCGACACCCTCGTGCACAACTGCAGCGCCCGACAAGTGCGGCTATGTCCCTCCGGACTCTTGCAACGCCAATTATGGATTCTACCCCAATTGGGAAGACAACACAGCTTTTGCGGTTGCCTTTGGCTTGTCCACCGTGGCTCACCTGGCCCAAGCAATCATTCTCAAACAGGTACTTTCCATCTTATGCCTTGGAGGAATAACAGACTGACATAACTAGAAATTCTGTTGGGTCATCGTGATGGGAGCATCTTGGGAGTGTATCTGTTTCATCGCTCGCGCCCTAGGTGCCAGGGACCAGCAGCAAGCGGCCTACGTCACCGTCTCGACTCTTCTATTTCTACTTGCACCGATTTGTACGTTCTCTATCTAGAAAGTACGATGCTCAGCTAATACGGTACTCAGGGATTAATGCATTCATATACATGATAGTCGCCCGTCTTGTCCATCTCGTCATTCCGCAGCGCCGCGTGGCCGGCATCTCCGCACAATGGCTCGCCAAAATTTTCGTCATCTTCGATGTCATGTGCTTCATCATCCAGGCTGCTGGTGGGGGCATGCTCGCCTCGGACAATGCAGATACATCTAAACTGGGGCAGCATATTTATATGGTTGGCATTGGTATCCAGCTTGGCTGCGTCGTGGTCTTTCTTGTTATTCACGGCCTTTTCTATCGCGAGCTTTCTCTTAATGCTCGTATAGGCAAGCAAGAGACTCGGACCCGGTGGTTGAAGCCTCTCTGTTGGGTTGTCTACATAGTCCTTGTCCTCATCGTGGTAAGTATCCCATATAACAAGTTTGCGCCCCATAGCTGATTTGGTTTGACCAGGTGCGAGTTATCTTTCGTCTCGTCGAATTCGGTGGTGGTGCAAATAGCAACAATGTGGTACTTCGACACGAGGAGTTCCAGCTCTACCTTGATGCATTGCCGATGCTCATCGCTTTGGTCTTGCTGAACGTGGTGCATCCTGGTCAGGTATTGAAAGGTCCTGGTGCCAACTTTCCATCCGCCAAGGTCAAGTGGTGGCATGGCCGATCAGTGGCATTTGAGACACTCGAACTGTCGTCGACACACAGGAGTGGATGATCACCGAACGATTGAATCGAGACGACATGAACTTGTATGCCGACCTTTCCTGGGTGCTTTACAGATAAGGCCGTAGCAGAGTTCCCTGGTGGATGTCTATTTCTCTATGTTGTGATAGTTACGGCAGGACCAAAGAAATAAAGGTTTAGCGTCTGATAGATAAAGAAACATAGTTATTGGAAGGAGGGCTTATTAATATTAGCAATCGCTAAGCGTGCTGCCCCTTATAGTGTTAGGAGACCAAGTTGGTAGCGATGTGAGCAAGAAGGAGGAACATTCGATAAGAGAACGTGCCTGTACATATATAAACAGTGATTGCCCTGCTGCACATTTAGTATGAATTAAGGAACATGGATCTTCTCAATTCAATGTATGGGTACTACACCTTTTTTAAATCACGTCAATTGGTTCAAACAGTGCGTGCCAAATTCTGCCGCATTTCTACCAGTTGGCAGCTAAACAGAGATTGTCTAAATATATTAGTGCTGGAAGGTAT
Source organism: Fusarium odoratissimum NRRL 54006 (assembly GCF_000260195.1). Lineage (NCBI taxonomy): Eukaryota > Fungi > Ascomycota > Sordariomycetes > Hypocreales > Nectriaceae > Fusarium > Fusarium odoratissimum. The sequence continues at coordinate 572,079 of NW_022158703.1, read as the reverse complement.
ATCTATACGGGCCCCAGGAAGCATAACTGAAGATTAGGCCTAGTGAGTTTACACTTATAGACTCTGCAACATATCCTAGCCGCGCGCTGCTTCACAAGAAAGATAATACGAGGGCGAAGAAGGATGGGGGAAAATGCCTTACCATGGTTCGGCGGAATGACTACCTTCTCAGTTCTACGCGAGCCATGACACGAAGCTAGAGGCTATTCAGTCTTATGATGAATAGAAGCAGAGGAAAATTGATTTGACAAGAAATACTTAGATAGTAGCAAAGACAGAACCCCCAATAATGCTGGCTAAAATCATACATGTTATCGCGCCCGCCCCTATCCTGTCCATCATTGTTATCTTTGCATATTTCGGTTTCGACACGTCGACATCCATGCTCGTCTGGCCACCACCCGGGTTTCCTTTTGACGTTCCTCCAGTCTTCGTTGTCACTGGCGGTCTCGCCTTCTGACCGAGGGTGTACATGATAGCTTGCAGAGAGCTCATCTGCGGTCCGACCCCAACGATCCCATCGAACCCGTTGGTCAACCATGTGAAGCCGCAAGCCGTGCCAGCCTTGCCTGCGAAGCCCGAGGCGGGTGATCCTGAACACGAAGCGGCAGCCTTCTTTGCAGTCGATAGCAACGTCTGTGTGATGTATTCGGAGGTATGGGGAGCTACCAGTGCGGTAGCTGCCATCCAACGGCTGAGATAGCCTTTGAAGGTCTGTTGGTCGAGGTTGCATAGCTTATGCTCCTCGCAGAATTGCTCATAGATAACACCGTTTTTCACGAACCTATTCTTTATGTCCCCCAGTAGGCCGTCTACTCGGGTTTTCCACGAAGCTTTCCCGGTCATGTTGTACATGGCAGCAGCACCATAAAGGTAAACACCGCTATTGTAGGTCCATTGGTTGGTATCCATGGAGCTGGGGCATTTCCCTTCGAAATGGACACCATCTCGGACCTGGTATGCGCTGTTGATGAGTCCGATCTTGGTTTCCCAGTCCCAGACCTTCTCAGCCCAGTCCGCGTAAGTTGTATTGCCAGTATAGCGGGCGAGACGCGCAGCTATGTTGAAGAAGCAACCGTTCGAAATAGAATTCTTATAATCATATCCCGCGTTCCAGGTGAATATTTGCCATCGCATTCCACCGCCGCAGTGCTCTGTATCCCAGCGACTAACATATTCGTTGAAAACAGCCTGAACTAGTGCTAGCCATTGCGGCTGGTCTGCTGGCGGGTCAGGATATTTATGCTCAGCTGCCGACATAGCAGCCACTGCCCAAAATCCCTGGTCATCATTGCCTTCTGTCATGGTCTGGTTATCGGGCATATAGTCGTCATTTGTTCCGACCTGATGCAGCATAGCCTGTGTAGTAATCTTGTTGTAGCTCTCATCGCCAGTAAGCCACCAGTAGTCGATCAATGTACCGAACATACCCCCTGCTGTCCACCCTGTTTCGAATCAGATGCTGAAGTCAACATGTATTCCTCCTCATCATGACTTACAGTAATAGGGATCTGGCAGGTTGCCTGGTGTATCACCGGTATTGTTGCCAGTATAGTATTTTACTAAGCCATACGCAACAACACTAGCAGCTTCTTTGACAGACTCTGGATATGGTAAGTTACTGGGCAGCGAAAATGAAGAGACCTGTTGACTTACTGTCGTCGTCCCATGATACATCAATGCCGTGAACAACAGCTGCTAAGGCCGAAGTTACAGCGACCGTTTTGACTAAGGAGGCTTTCATCTCGCCCAATGAACGTCAAGCGGGGAATAGACTTTAGCGCTAGCCCGGAGGAAAGACTCAACTCGACTCCTTATCTCTTCATCAACGGAGCAAGATCGAACAGCGAGGTCTGGTATCAAGTCCAAAATGCTCATGAGTTTTATAAAAACGTGTACGCGATAATTTGAGCGAGCAAGAGCTCTTCGTATTGACTGAGACACTCTCCCGAATTAAATGACGAATTATCTGTCAAAAGGGGTTAACTGGCTAGCAACGAGGCGCAGTATTGGTTAGTCCAGGAACGGGGCCGAAAAATTGCTTCAGGAAATTCAGGTCAAAGGAGGCGAAGCAATAAACACGAGGAAGCGAGAGCACGGATTACGCAATCCTTGCGCTATGGATTCGCTTAGGTGCCGGGGAAATAGGTAGCATGGGTCAAGCAAGTCTAGACTCGACCCTCATTTCCAGTTTATAAGGTTCCATCTTCTCCTTGAAAAAGAAAATCACCGGCCGAGTCATTCACAAGCTCACGTCTCTTGAGATGCTGTTTAAGTAGGCCGTTGGACTTATCTATGTCACCCAGGAGATCCATGTAGTAAATCAGGTCCAGTGGTCAATGCAATACCTGGATACCAGACTACTTCTTAAGATTAAAGTTCGTTTAATTAATGTCTCATTTTTTGGCGGTTAATCTTAGGATACGGTGCTGTTTTACCTTCAAGGAGCTGTCGTATAAAATCACTAGGAAATACGCGCGTCTAAATTACGCGTGGCCCGCACCCGGAAAATACCAGTCAGATGTTTCGAGATGGCCAATTGTGAAAATAAAAGACATTGATGTACCCTACAGAGGACGAATCTCTGATTTTATAACTACCTTAGCGGCAAAGGAAACTTGAAGATTTGAGCAGCTAGTCGTATGTCAGTTTATCTGCTCCTTATCTCCCAATTTTGCCATGGGAGGATGAACAGCATGGGATACGAGGAACGGAAGGCCAACAGGCCTGCGCTGGTCCAAAACTCACCAGTGAGGGTTTTTGGATGAGCAGACGCTATACAAGGGTAAGGCCAATTATGGCAGATTTGGCCAGTGACATAATATGCATACCAAGGGAAAGCAAGAGCACAGGATGTACGTTGCCAGCCAAGGCAATACCAGCAGGTCTATAGCATACACAAACTTCTACTATCGACATATCATTCCATCTGAGTTTCGCGCGCGTTGCTTCAACATCTCTACCAACTCGCACCGGCAGTCCCTCGCTATCCCACCGCTGCAACCCTAACTCGGCTACATCACCACTTCCCCAGAACCCTGCTCCGAGCAAAGGATCATTTAATTGAGTCAACCGAGATGCGCCAGTTCAGCGCCCTAGAGATCTCGGCTTCATCCCTTCAGCCAATTTCAAAAGTTGAGAAGGAGCTGCGTAGCTAGAGTACGACGTTGATACTGTAGCTTCCAAACTTTCCAAACCACTTGTGGAATATTGTCATGTATCAAAGATGCTTTCATCTCGTATCCCTCGCCCCAAAGCTGCTTTCTTGTGTTAAGGAGAATCATTTCGTACTATTTGTAACAATGGTTATGCGTCTGCATGCATTCCCGAGGATGACAGACTGTTTATTCTCGGAAGCTAGTGCTAGTGATAGCACACAACCCTATCTAGGCATGAATACATGCATATGGCTAGGGCAAGGAAGAAGCAATCAAAGTTTGATATCTGTGATGCATGGCCGGAAGAGGGTCACTGTTCTGCTTCTTGACGACCCTTTCTCCATTTCCAGATGGCTTTACACCAAACCCAAGTCTCAATGGTACCAAAGATGCTCAGAACTACCATTACGACCACCTTGGTTCTTTTGCTAAGACCCAGAGAGTTGAGACTAAAAGCTGGGTAGGAGGGATTAGGCTCTAAACTCTCATTTTGCGGAGCCTTGCTTTTTCTGCGCTCCTCTGTTATCCTCCTTTGATCAAGCGGTGATTTTGACGAAATGTTGATGGTTTGGATGGTTGAAAGTCTTTGAAGTGAGCGGAAGGTCGACACACGGGGTCGAATGGAAGCGATGGTGATCATGACGTAGGCCAACGGTTGAGTCGTCTGGCTCTGGTAAAATCGAGGAACTAGAAGGGCAATTGAAATAGCGGAAGATTTTCGACTGTTAATATTGACGAACTGACAATATAATACTGGAGACCAGCCACTGTTATTAAATAGACAGGCTGATCAAGTCAGCCTTCGTATCCCGTATCGCTCGTATCGCGTATTTGACCCCACTTTCACGGAGTAGTATGCCCTCATGTCAAAACGAATTTACCCAAGGAAGGGTTGTTGCCATGTTCAATATAATTGAATCCATTGAGATTGACCGAAATAATCAAGTCTCAATGGAATTAGGCGTCATGCCTCATATTTGCGATGTCATTCAAACTTTCGTTTCCACGTGCGAAAGGGACCAATCAGCCAGAGCACCACTAAAGTATCAAGAATGAGCTTTCAAGGGCCTGAGAACTCTTAGCAATCTTCAACGTAATGGCTGGCTTCAGCCCTATGACAGTGACTCAGATCTGCAGCGCCTCGCCACTCTCGTCCTTCATTGGTCGGCCCGAAGCATCGCGAGATCTTCCCAGCTCCACCTTGCTGGTCAAGTTTTATCACGTTGTCTAGCTAGTCCATACCGTGGTAGTCAATCATTGTGGCAAGACTCGCAATGCCTGTCGCTGTCTCTCTTCACGCTGCTAAATAACATCAATAAGCATGGACCCCAGAAATGAAGGTGCAACTTGGTACGAGCTTAGAATTGTCGGGTTGAAATGCTGGCAAGGCTTCATGAATGGTTTGAGTAGCCACATACTCATCGGATTATTTTCTCAGTGGGCTCAGTGGATGCAGATCTTTAATCCAGTCTTAACAACTTTGTAACGGAAGAAGCAGTAATAATAATATCATCATATATCATTCAATCGCTATATACTTGCTGCATAATATCTATATCTATAAAGTTCTTGACTTTCGTGTCTAAATGGAGTTGTCACCGCATGAGAAGACGCCACGAATGGAGCTCTTATCGTTCTCAAAGATGTTCAACAATTCGGTGATGGAAGACCACAAGCCTCCACCGTTCATGAACAATGACTGGACGATAAGCATGCCGTTAATGATGCAAAGGGCAATCTTCTTCCAGTTCTTGGTATACTGGCCCTTATTGATGTGGAACCAGAAGATGGCGCTGAGACCGAAGGTGAACCAAGCGATCGTGGTGGCGGAGGAGATGGAGAGGATGGAGTCGAAAATGGGGATGGCGTTGGAAATGACAAAGACAATGATCCAGTAAAGGGTCACACAGGCAACCCAGATGCTCCAAGACTTGACACTTCGGTCGGTGACTTGGTGGGTAGCCTTGATGGATCGCATGGCGACAACATACATGTACTTGATGCCGGTATGACCGAAAGCCATGGCTGTCGCGAACACGCAAGGAAGCACGACGCCGTAGGCAACCTTGGCGGGGATTCGGGGCGCGGATCCAAGAGCGGGAGAGGTAGTATAGTCGCCGGCAAGGCAGTAAATGGCGACGGCGACGATGGTGTAAAGGGTAATGGAGAAGACTTCGAGGCAAGCCAGAGCCATGGGGAAATCACGGCTGGGATTCTTCATCTCGGCCATGTACGAGACGAAGCTGATGTTTCCGGCATAGGCGTAGCAGATCTTGAGACAGGCATTGAGGCCTTGTCGGAAAGTTGGGTTACCGATGACCTGGATTTCGCGATCCCATCCGGGAGGGGCCTGGGAGGGAGTGTCGACACCCAAGCTGATCATGACGACAAGAGCGGCGGCTAGAATACTGATTGTGGAGGGGATACCAGACTGTGAGACGAATTTGACGGTTCGAGGCAGACAAAGGACCCAGCAAGCGACGACGGCGATGATAACGAAGCTGACGGTACAGAAGGCATGGTTGCTCAGGGTGTTGAAAGCAACCGATAATGTCACACTGGCAGATGCACAGGTCATCATAACCTTGATCATCAAACCAATACCCGCAATGACCTCAAGCGGTCTACCACCAATGATACCGCACATATCAACGACGTTGACAACGTGAGGATATTTTCTGTAAAATTGGAGGAGTTCATAGGCAGTGTAGGCAGAGAGGGAACCGAGGCCAATGATGGCGATGATACCGGGGACGACGCCGAGGACCTTGAGACAACCGGGGAGGGACAATACACCAAGACCGACTTGGTTGGTGACGAGGACGAAGACTGTGTCCCATTTGCCGAGTGTTCTGTAGTTCTTGCCGCCTTGATTGAAGATATTTTGCACGGGCTCGTCGGATTGCTCCTTGGTGTCCATGATGTCGCCGCCATCGTTGATAGTGTTGATCTCATCGCCGTCGATGCCGCGAATGGATGCAGCGCGGTGATGCTCGGGCTGAGCCATCTCAGGCTGAGTCTTTGTCGTCTTATCTTCAGCGCCCATATTCAATAAAACAAAATAATCGTACCCAGTAATAAAACCTCAATGCGAGGTAAGAAGGTGTATAGTGGCGGGTTATGATCAGCGACAGTTTGACGAGATGAAGACCAACCTCAACTCAACATCGGGCGATACCAAATCTTATATACATCCGCCAAGCCCAAAAGTCTCCAGATGTTTATCTTCCGTGGAGACCTTCTGAAAAACCCTCGTCTCGTTATCTCTTGCACGGAAGAAAAAAGACTCGCGGAGCCCCATGGGGGAACGTGAGTCTCTCACGTAAAAGTTAGCAAATCTTCAGAAACCATCAGGTCATTGGAATGTCCCAGGGCCGAGCGAAAAGAAACGGGGCCGTGGATTAAGAAAAAATAAAATGGAGTTGGTGTTACGTTATGTGTCAGCGATCTTTGCTCAATGAGAATTGGTTGGTCAAACGAGATGAACAAGAGATCTCCAGTATGAGGTGGAACGGAGATAAGAATGGCATGGTTGATTTAACGGTGTCTTGCATCAATTGTCTAAAGTGCTCAGTATATATGTTCTGCTGGAGAGTAGTCGTCGTTGAAATGAGGCTCTCGAGTCCTGGCTCGAGGTGAAAGATTCGGTCTAGCACACGGCTAAATCGGACGCCAAGTAACAAGCTTATTTCCGCCTCATACGGTCTCGGAGCAAAAGAGAGACGGAAAAAAAACCTTGTTGGAAAATCTGCCGGCGGTATTCAACGTAAAAAAAGGTTCAGCATTTCCGTTACGCGAAAAATGGCTTGTTTTGACACATGCATTGGCCATTTTGTGGAGTCGCCCAGTCTTTTACAACATGCCGTAGTATCCGACACCGGCGCAATAGATGTATTGCTATTGGAGAGAGATAAAAAAAAAAAAAGTCTCGGTGGTACTGTAATTGTGTTGAGTCTATCGCCATTGAGGCGGACGGTCTGTCCGTGGTCACGCATCGTAAGACTCTGGTCGGGCGGACTTGAGAAGTGCCGGTGAGTTTATTCCCGTTTATCTTGGTAAGAGGAGGATCCATGACGGGTACTGTATGTACTTTTTGGTGGGAGGGGAGACTGATCAGCATCCTACGTGTTCTAGAAAGTAGCGCGCCTCACTTTCCTGCATCCAAACCCTGACTCGCCCAGCTTCGCGCCCTCCAGAACAACAGGGCGCATTGGTTGGAGTAAGATTCAGGATCTTGTGGGGGCAAAGGTTGGGGAAATGAGGGGGAGAAACCCAATTTCTCACTGTTTTTGACTCAGATGCTCCGACTTTTCCTCTTGATTGTCCAAGATCGTGGGGAATTCTGTGTCTTGGCGGTATTAACCTTTCGTGTTGAATGACTAGCCGACATGCAACTGGCCAACGACGCGTCTGGGGAAATGACTGATGTTGACAGCACATATCCTTCCCCGTGTTTTGGAGTCTTCCAAGGAAGTGGTTTCCTTGGGGTAATTTGTAACTAGTCGCTTTTCTTGACATCACTTTATCCTTGGCGGAGGTGCTCGGTACCGAATTATCCCGACCATTGAGGGAGGAGTGTTATGTAAAAGCTCATCTTATTTACGACGAACCTGCTATATGTATGCTATGAAATAAATGTTATATAATCGACGCTACCCGCACCATCCCGCTGACATGTCAATTACTTGGGCAGCTCGCACTTCCAGCTGTCGGGGTTCTTGTAGTTACCCTTGCGGTCCCAGACATTACGGTAAGGATAGCGGCAGTGTCTACGCTCAACTTCGACCTTTCCGGTGGTAGCACCGTTGACGTAGCGAACACCTGTGATGGTCTCGGGTGCTTGGCCTTCCTCAACCCACTTGACAAGAGCGAGAAGAACGTTGTTCTTCGCCTCCTTACCACCCAGGTTGGCGCGGTTGTTTCCAATGCGATTCGCTCCAATTCCGCCGGAACAGTGACCGCAGCCGCTGACACGGAAGTATCGGTAGAACTCATCAAGTTCAGTGTTGCTGAGGCCCATTGTTGCCGAGACGTGGTTGTAGTACTCCATTGAGTTGTCGGAGCTGATGAGACCGTCCTCGAGACCATGCCAGTGAATGATCTTGGATCCACGCTTGCGGAACTTGGAGAGGTCTCCCTCCCATGTCTCAACGTTGAAGGGGTTGACCTCAGAAGCCTTCTGGTAATCATTGGGTCCAATAGTGTTGGGGTCCCACTTGGTATCGTTCCAGATAACGTACTGGAACCATTCCGTAGAGTAAGGGAAAGGCTGCTCGCCGATGGCAAAGCCGAAACCCTGATCGGCTCCAGGAGGAATTCTAGGGTAGATATATGTACCGTTGTTACCATACAGAGGACCAAAGACCTTGCGGACTGTCTCGATCTGGGGTCGAGTCAGGCAGTTCTTGGTCTGACCCTTGCTGCAGACAAGAGCCTCAGGGCGGTACTGGCAAAGGTTGGGATCCTCGAGAATACCATCTGCAACACCATCAAGTGGCTCGTCGCACTGAACCAAGACGTTCTTTTGAACCATAGCCCATTCTTCAGGGCTGAGATGTGTAGGTGCTCCAGGGGGGCCAGTGATACCCCAGAAGCTTCCAGAGCGGGACTGCAGACCGTTGAAGCGCATAGCGGGAGCACCAGCCACAATACCATCGAAATCATCAGGGAAGCTCTGCGCCTCCTTCCATCCTTGTCGTCCACCAGTTGAGCATCCAAGATAGTAAGACTTAGTATGCTTCTTGCCGTAGAACTTCTTTGTAAGCTCCTTTCCGAGAACAGTTCCAGTGTGAACTGAACGGTAAACATAATCCTCCACGACTCCCGAGTTCTTGTACATGGAGACAGCTGAAGTGCCGTTATGTCCGTTGTTAGCTCCGACAGTAGCAAAGCCAAAGCCAGCACCGTAGGCAACATCATCGTACTGAATACATCCAGCCATTCCACCATTTCCAGTGCTCAAGAATCGACCGGTCCAGTTGGAAGGAAGCCAAGCCTCAAGGGTAAGGTTTGACTTGGGGCCAGTAGTGACAAACATAGCCACACGGCAGATCTCAACATCAGTGATGGTGCTCTTGGGCGTGCATGTTGGGTGGTTGTCAGGAAAAGTGATGTTTTTCCCAGCAGGCACGTGCTCAGTGAACCAGACTTTGGTGTTGGGCAACTTCAGCGAGGTCTTGAAACCAGCGCATTTAGCCGCAAAGTCATCACCCTTGCCAGCAGCAGCACAGGCCCCCAACCCCGAAAAGAGCAAAAATGTAGGACGCATATTATCTTGCGGTAAACAAATATCGGTCGAGGTGTCGCTGAGAACCTGGGGAATAAAGCCCAGAACAAGAACAAGGCCGGCGAACAACATTATTTTATATCCGTCTCCCGCATAAACGTTTACCAAAACCCTGGCCCTTGTATTTTGCGGGGGAACCTTTTGATAATTTTGACGAAATACGCGGATGATTCCTGAAGCAGCAAAAGGCCGTTGATCCCTACCAGATCAGCAACCCTCGGCAATACCATGGGAGTGCTATCGCGGATTGAGGATGGCTTGGCAGGGCGGTAGTTGGGTTCGTGAGGGGAAGAGAAGGGGCCTTGAAACCTCGGCTGGCCTGGTTGGGAACTAGATCCGGGGTGCATGAACGGGGTAAATGGATTGGGGAGGAGTTTGCGAGTCAGTCGTTGTGAGGATGGGCAGAGATATCGGTCCGGATAATCTACTTGAGATGGAGACTAGTGTCGTTATGGGTTCTGTTATTAGGGGCGCTGCAGACTTCTTGGAATGAGGCCATTGTTAAATTAAATCTTGCGTGTTCATATGTGAAATCATGGGTCAATTAATACCGCCGGCGTTTGAAGTTTGACGATCCAAAAACCGCCAAGAGGGTGATTTCCTGGTGTATTCAACTGTAAATGTTAAAATCCAGGCCTAGTCTCACGGCCTCTTCTAGCACCGACAAGCATACAACCCCTGCTTAGCCGATCGATAATTGTCGCCAGTAAGAACCATTGTTCATCTGTTCAGGAACCGGATAACAACCCGAATCATTGCGCGTCAAAAAGGTTCCCAATGCAACATCCTTTTTGTTTATGACGGGTGAGTTGTGAGCATACGGAACACGGCAATTGCATCCCTGTAGATCTATTTCATTATCACTACTCCAAGAAAAGTGGCTGATATGTGTTCTTGCAGCCTCACGAGTTCTTCAGAAATTGAGTCAAGAAGTGAAGTTGTAAATTTAATTCTTATGTACAACCCCTGTGAACTTTATCGCCATTTCCATACATTCGTATTCCCATTAACGATGGGAATACCCCAGATCCACAACTAGTTCGATCATCTGAACTTTGTAGCACCTTTTTGACTTTTTCATATCGGAATTATCACGGCGGTGACATTCTACCAGGGTGTATCAAATCACGCCATGTCCATCCATAGAGAGTTAATGTCCATCCTGGCCATATCACCGTCGGCCTCGCCCTAGCAATTTCCGTTACAGTCTGGCAACACCATCTAATTCCAGATCAGCATCTTTATCTCGGAGTAATAAAAAGGACTACTTACTGCCCACATGTCAATAACAACATACTTGCCCTTGCTCTCAGCAGGTGGCCTCTGCAAAACACCAACGGCAAGGACATAATTCAACCACTCATAATCCGGGTGCGCCGCCTGAAAAACGCCCCTCAACAACGTCCTTCCATCAGGCTGCGTCGGACCAGAAGTTTGGATATAAATATCAACTCCATCATGAGTCCTGAGGTTGTATCGGGTATCGGGGAAGAAAACGCCCTTAGTGTCGGTGAGACCCCAGTCGGCACCAAGGTTAGTGACCGTTCCCGAAAGCTTGGGTCCCTTGAAGGTTCCGCCGGTGATGGGAATTACAACGCGGCTACCTTGACCGTAGTCGCCAATCGGCCAACGTTCGCCGAGGGTCGCATTGACGGTATAGAGATACTCGTAGGACGGCGTTCCCATGAGTTGGGACGCTGCCAGGATAGCATTGGAGGCGATGATGAGGGGAGTCAAGAGTCTCATTGTGTCAATTGAATTGTCCTTAGACTGTCTATCACAGCCGATTCATACTGGACCTTCTACGCTTTTATAAACTCTTTTTATCCTTCTTTTTCTCCAGATCGCCAAGTCGCTATGATGATTCACCGATCATGGAGAACGGTGATCGGCTCGAGGTGAGGGGTTATCACCCCGCATAGATCCATCGGCAATTGAATGCGGCACGCGCCGTTTACTTAGTTAATAATGTCCTGATCCTGTTATAAAAGAGGTTCATGTTTGGAAGTTTCTTTAACCGCTGCGCGAGTCAAGCGTCATGCGGGGAAAGCCGATTAGGGTCAGGGCATCCGAATGCTAGATCGGACAAGCCATCCGACATCACCGTCATGGTCCAGGGCTGGGATACCTTGCATAAACTCGCTCGGCAGTTTATGCTTCCTATCGTAACTCAGTTGCTGTGACATCATAAATCACGGGCTTTGTCTATCAATCAGGGTATCTTGTTGATCTCTCCCAGATCAGCCGTCGTCTTGAGCTGCCCGTTCAGCCTCATTCCTTTCTCTCCACATAGCAGCCCTATCAGCTTGTCGTTCAGCACCCGCCCAAGTCCTCCCTTGAAGGTGTTTCAGACATAGCTGTTTCCCGTCATCAGGGTAGTAAAGCCAAGTAGCCCATTTCGTGAACTGCTTGACATCAGCAATTGCTTTCCGCATGGCAGCAAGTTCCGCCTATATCCATGTGACAGGTTCACTTACGAGGCCTTCCTTCATCTGAGCGCGAGCTCTTTGTCCGATCTTGTCCTCAATAAAGTCTCCTCGCAGCATAGCCAACCGTGAGGGAAACACCCTTTCGAGGTAATGTGCTGTTGATGCAAGATGGGGTTTATCATGCCAGAAGTAAATCGGTGTCAAGGGTATCTTGACACCAGGATGTGTCGGATCTTCGTATCTTTGTGTAAGAGATGATGATAGCTCTCGCAGGACCGGATGCTGTTCGGATATGGCATGTGAGAGCATACGAATAGCAGCTAAGCAGATATACTTGATGGGAGTTTCTAGGTGCGAATCGTATGCTTTCATGATTTGTACAAGAGGTTCCATGGGTAAGTCTGCAACCAAAGCCCAGTCATGCTGCTGCACCCAGACGAAAGGAGTTTGAGTTACCCTCAAGGCTGATCTGACTGCAAGACCGAATCCTAGTCGTCTCGACGGCTCTATAAAGGTGACTTTCTTGTCGCTGGTTTGCGATATCGTGTACTCAACGGTGTTCTGGGGGTTGGGACTACCGTACTCCGCCGTAACACGCCGTTGGGTGAACTTAGCACCGAAATGGCGATATTTTGTGAGTATCAGTTCCTTGACATTCTTCTTGTATTCGTCAAAATATGCTGCTTGCTGAGGCGTGACTTGTCCTTTCTTCAATCGCGCTGTCGGAACTATCTGATCAAAAGTGTCGAAAACAACAATAACATTACATAATGTTAAAGCATGACAATGCTCTTCAAATGACTTGATAACCGCCGAGACAAGCTCCGTCGATGGCGCGGATGGAGTTGGCGAAGTTGTTATTATGACGGTGACCAATTTTGGCACGGTCGTATCTTGGGTCATTTCGCTGCGCTTGAATGACGTGAGGTGTCGCTGTCAATTAGGCTGAGCATTGGCAGGCATTTACCCTGTATGCGACGAACGTTGGGCTGTGTTTGAGATCTGAGTAAAGATAATCGATGGCGGTGAGATTGGGCTTGGATGTGATGGGACGGGCCGCTTGGCTTCTGACGCGGAAAATTTTGCGGTCGCACCATGACGCGATAAGAGTCTACAGCTAACGAACAGCAAGTCATCAACACTCCTACTCCGTACAACAGTCGCAAAGCATAGACTGTCTCAACCAAATGCGACATATTGTGAACCAACCTTCTCAAAATACACCAAGAACAATACTTAATACCCCGTATGAAGGTTGAGAACTGATCGTTGCTGTCTCGACGCGCGTACAGATAACACTGTGTAACATTGACGTGTAACCTCAATTGCATGCATCACCAGCCAAGACACCCAAGACCAAAACCCAACGGCTAGACTAGACTTGTTTAACAAATAGCAAAACACTAAAGCAAGTCATTGAAGCGTTTCATCTCGAATTCCTTGCTTTAACGAAGTGATAGACGCCCGTTAATCTGGCAATAACCGGGGTTTTGAGACCCAGCCATCAGATAAACGCCTGATGCCCTGCATGGCAATCCCTGGGAGCCAAGGGATGCATCTAGCCGCTGTCTCAGCACGTGAATCAATAACGGGTACAGAAGAACACTCTATTGCAGGCGATTTCAACGTGTATTCGATTAATAGATACGAAGCGATGCGTATTGCTGCATATTTCATCGCAAAAATAGAACGACACTGTCTCGACTGTACTGCGCAGCTGCAGTTTTAGTGGCTGGTGTTGTGCCTTCAGTGGGTCACTCAACCCCTGGAGCTAAGAAAACTCCCCAACCTCAAGAAATTAATCTGGCGACTCGACTTGGCTATGCCAAAACCAAGCCAAACCACCAACCTCGCCATTTCCAGCCATCGCCTTTCCAGACCCTCACTAAAACATGAATCAATTCCTGACATTGTCAGTGTAGATTCTCATTCCTTTCACTCTCTACCCGCTATTTTCATGTCTTGTTCGTAAGACATTCTCATTCTACTCTATCCTTTTTTTTTTGTGTTCTTTCACCGCCCCCCCAACATGGCTACAATGGCGGCTCCTCACCAGCCAAGATACAACCTCGAAGATCCGGGCTTTGAGCCTCGCACTGCTCGTGACGCCCGCGAGGCAGCTCGCGCTGCGCGAAGTGGCCAGAGTCCGAGATACAGACGTACTCAATCGCCCGAGCAACTCGATGATTTTCGCCCTCAGAGTGAAGAATTCGACATGCGCTCACCTACCTCTGACGTGGCATTGCAGGACGCCATGCTCGCACAAGCACAGCAGCAGCAACAGGTGAGTTTTTTTCAACCCGCGCTAGGAAACACTGTTTTTCTGCAACATCTTTTCTCCGCGCCAGAACCTCGCAATTAACCTTTTGCTTTTAGCGTGTTGTTCCGGTTGGTCAGGTCCCTCGTAATGCCGGGCAGCGTAGACAACCTCCTGGTCCAGGTCCAAACAACAACGCTCCCAGAGGTCCTCAGCAACCAATGCCTCCTACTTATCCTGGCGGAATGGACGGAGGTCCTCAGCAGCAGCAGCCCAATGGTCCTAGAGAAGGTGGTCGGTACAGACGCCAATCGCGCCGCGCTTCAGAGTCTGAACCCCGACCTCATGGAGAGTCGCCTCCTCGAAATGGTCCAAACACCCAGCAGAGTCGTGTTTCTCAATCCATGGCCTCAGATCAGCATCAGCAGCGTCGCGCACCTTCACCAGACCGACTAGCAGTTCCCGGCAACGACATCAACCGTCTCAACAGCCCCTCCATCCAAAAGAGCGTTCTTCTACCTCTTGAGCAGAAGATTCACGAGTATGATCATCTCATGCACGAAGCCCAAGCTCAAATGAACCAACTCGACGATGAAATCCGCGCTCTTCAAGAACGACGTCGCCAAGCCGAAGACCGCTTCATCGAAGCCAAGTCCAAGCATGACGAGTATGAGCGTCAGCATGCAGATGTCGGCAAAGCTCTCCGCGGGGAACTCATGCAGCAGCCCCCACCACCCACAGTCCGTCAGCCCGTTCAGCGCATGGAGAGCATTGACAGTTTCGATCATCGACCCGTCAGCGCGCAGAGCTCTTTTCATCAGAAGCCTAAGAAGGGGGGCATGCTGCGGATGAGCTTGTTCAACAAGAGCAACTGACTAGACAAGGGTTGCTTATGAAGTTATGCGTTTATGACTGGGATATCGATGGATAAGGGAAAATGGATGACTTGACTTGCTTGGTTTTTTGAAACTTCTTGATCGTCCGCGAAAAAGGACTTTTAGCTTATTTGTTTAATATGCTTGGATGTACATAGATTGAGGAGGTAATTTGTTGCACATGAACATTCGATACATCAAAAGATCTTGCTTTTTCAATGACTCTGTTGCTTGTTTATTTGACTCTCAGTGATGACGTCAGTGAAGCTTCAATCGTAAGATTGTCTGAGTAATTGTTTTGTACACATAAACACTGCCCTCATCCTTGGGATATCCACCGAAAAGCCATCGTCCATCCATGATCCGTGACAAGATTGCACTCCAGCTATTGTTCACGACCGGTATCATTGTGAAGCCTGCACTCCTGTCGCCTTCCGTTCACTTATCAAAGCTGGCCTGTCCATCGCTTACATGCTCATAAATCAATGTCTTAAACTCTAGTCCTTGCTCACTCAAAGCATCAACCACCCTCTCCAGTCCCTTGGGTCCTGCATCACAAAGTAGGATCATGTGTCCGATGAAAACACGGTACTCATCAAACTCATCCTGTTGAGCCGCGACACGTTCAACCTTCTCATCTGTGATGTAAATCGACGCCTGAGTTTCCTCGAGCTCTTTAATCAGCTTGCCGAGGTGCGCCTGTACGACCTCAAGTTCGTGACATTTCTCTTCGAGGGCGGCGGACGTATTCGACTTTGCATTTTCGTGGACCCTCAATACAGTTGACCAAACCTCAGGGCTTGCGGCTTCGATAAAAGTTTTGGCCCTCTGCAGTTTCCTCTCGTTCGCTACATGAGCTTCCGTTTCGGCCATGAGGGTAGAAGTGGCGTCTTTGAGAGGAACTGTGGAAATCAGTATTGTAAGTTTGTATAGGGAGTTGAAGTACCTCAGTGTTATCGCCTGCCATCGCTGAAACAGCAATCTGCTGTTGGCGCGGCTGCTGAGGGAAAGCCTCAGGAAGAGACTCGGTTGCAGGATGTTTGCGGGTCACGGGATTCGGTTGGGGTCTTTCAGGTGAAGGAATAGAGGGCTCGGCCTCCGACTTTTCACTCTCCACGACTGTGTTCTCATCCGTGGGGTCTTTGGTAGCAGGTGAGAAGCAAAGCTGTGCATCTTGAAGACGCTTTGGATACAGTGTGGGCTTCATGCCACGCCAAGCGTCTACAACAGCGCACTTTGCCAAGTAAACCTTGATTTGGCCAAATTTCTCTCTCCGCTGATTCGGGTCATGCATATCTCGAGTGGTGTCAGAAAGAAGATTGTACAAACTCTCGAGGGTACCAAGCGTCCAGTACTCGGTTCCAAGTTGTGATATTCGATTCAGCGGTTCATCAGATTGTCTTTGGGTCTTTGGCATATGGACCTTCAAATGACGTCAATGAGCCTTCAATCATAAGACTGCCCAGACTGATGTGATTAATGCTCAATTCCTTGAAAACTCTATTTGAAACATTTTCACATTTATTTCGGGAATGAGATGCAAATACACATTGAGAGAACAAAGAACTGATCTTGTTGGGCGTGGATGTCTTGGATGCGAGACCGCCACCCTATACCAATTTAGGTTTCCGACCAGCGTTCCGATTCCACTAATGGCTTCCCGTCATCTCAACAGGAGCAAACGTTCGCCCCGTAAGGCTGTAGTTTCCCGTAATTAACTTAGATAATTATAATAAAGCAGCCGTAAAGTCCAAAACTGTCAGTTCAGAGTTCTGTGATCTGCGATCACGACCTTTTTCCAGCGTAGCCATCATCGTAGTCCGCCCTACGGAGTCCAAACGCAAACGATGACGAACGCTAAAGAAGTCAGTGGGGGCACTTTAGCGGAACGCTTTTCAACTGCGGTCGATCTGCCGCATTGACTGTTATCAAGAACCTTTGCAATCAGACTCAACCAAAGGACCTTTGACGTGTTAATTCACGACTCATGCGTTCTGAGACATCATTAATTCACATGAAGAACTCTTCTCCTGAGCAAACTGCGGCGCAGAACCCTTTCCTCTGATTCCGATCAATCCCTGTAGCCTTCGGAAGGTGGGGCACAGGGAGCTGCAAGGAGGATATCCGGGGACTCGGTAGCCCCTGAAATAGGCGCGGGTCTTCGCAAATCCGGAGATCATGAACAAAGAAAGGAGAGGCTTTTGAGTTTGGTAAACCCGGTTACATTGTCTCAACAAGGCAAGTCAATCATGAACCCTTTCTTTCTGACTCTGTAGATGCTGAGTCGATTGAATAGAGCTGACACTGATCGTCGCTGATTGGCCTTTCGGGAACCGGGACCCTCCTCCCGAGACTACGGTTCAACATCGCCATGAACGATGAACATTCCTCTTCTCAGCGAAGAAACTTCAGGCGTAATATGAAACGCACGGTTCGTTGCCACGTTTTGACGCAATGTGATCATCCTGATTTACAGGTTTTATTAAGACTTCTCAAGTGATCTTCAGTGAAGAAATGACTCGAGTCGGCAGCTGAGAGGCCGATTTCTACACCAAACCCTTGGCGAATGTCGATCGTCTTCTAGCGCAGAATACTACTGCAAGCCTCATCCGCCTCTAATTCCCATGACATCCTCTCCTGGGCGCGGATCTGTGCCTCTTATCACCGGAACGATGCTGCAAGATAGAGTTGTGATTGGCGATGGACCCTCGGAGAGACGTACATGATCCATGCAAGTGGCTACGTGCTTTCCAGGCATTAACTTGGCTTTAAAGGCTTCCCCTCCCCTTGGGTCGTGACCCCTATGCATGTGTTGGTTTTTCGTATCGCTTTTTGTTTCTGCAGCCATGGGTAGTGCTACCTCCTTCGCCGCTGAGGCGTTTACACTGCTCTCTATTGGCATTTTGGTCATTGGCCTACGAACGTTTGCGAGGATACGACAAGTCGGTGTGAGGAACTTTGAGGCCGATGATTACCTGATGCTGGTGGCGATTATTCCGTATACGATCGAGACGGCGCTTGCGTATACTGTTGGAGCAAAGTTTCACGGGTTGACCAACAGTGGGATGACGGATGAGGAGCGCAAGGCTCTGTCACCGAATAGTGAAGAATATGGATGGAGGTAGGTTGCTTGACCCTGCGGGGGACGTGGGTGACTAAGTTTGACAGGGTTGGCGGCTCAAAGATCCAGATCGCTGGTTGGATCATGTACGCAACAGTGCTTTGGGTCATCAAGAGTGCGCTCTGTGCTTTCTACTTCCGACTCACGGTAAGCTCAACACGACATTAAGAACCGAATGACAAGACTGACGACTCCAGGCTGGTCTCACCGGATACAAAACTCGAATCTACATCGGCTTTGGCTTCATTGCCTCGACATACATCGCCATTGTATGCTGTATTCTCTTCAGCTGCCAACCATTTAACCGCTTTTGGCAGATCTACCCCGACCCAGGCAGTACGTCGAGACACAATTGGACTTGAGAGGCAAAATACTAATACCCTGTAGACTTTTGCCACCCCGCGTTGTCCAAGCTTTACATCTTCATCATCGTCAGCCTCAACATCATAACTGACGTTTACTTGCTCGCTATCCCCATTCCGATGCTTTGGGGCGCCCGCATTCCCAAGGTGAAGAAGTACGGATTGCTTGTGCTTTTCTCTGGCGCCGTATTTGTGATGGTCGCTGGCCTACTACGATGTATCCTCATCCTCAAGGTATGTGACTTTCCATCACCAGAGTGTCGTGAGGAGTTCACTGACGTCCCCAGAACCCCAAAACAGGACCCGAGGAAGGTGCTTCATGGGCCGTCCGAGAATCTTTCGTCGCCGTCGTAACGGCTAATCTCCCCAGCACATGGGGATGGATGCGCCAAAAGCTCAAACCTATCTTCGGCTCGCTCCTCTCATCCAACAATGTCAGCTCGAAATACAAGGGCGGTCCCGAACCCGGAAGTATCATGCTCGCCGACGGAAACGGATCAAACTGGAAGAGAAGTAACGGAAGGTCTATCAGATCAACGACTGGGCTTGGAAGTGTGAATGATCGGAATGTTTACATTCATGGAGGAGGTGGCGAGGCTAGTTCGGATGAGATTATCCCTTCGATGCCGGGGATTACGAAGGAGGTTGAGTTTACAGTTGAGGAGTCGGATGCCAGAAAATGATGATTGAGGAGATGGGATTTGATTTAGATATGTTATATACCCTGTCATGAAATGACCCAATATGCAATGGACAAGATTTCACTGGTTCAATCCTCCCTTTGATGACTTGGCCTGCCCTGGTATCTCGACTAATGCCGTTTAGGATGGTCTTGACAGGCACTGATACCATTTTCTATTTGAAAACATGAGTCTGCAACTGCTTGCCATTTTCATCATACCTCTTCGGAATGACGTTCAAAATACCATCAACGTCCCTCGGCTCATAATCCAACATCGAGGCAGCCAAAACCATGATATCCATTCCAAAGTTCTCCTTGATCCAATGCGCAAACATGTCCATTCCGGCAACTGCACCGCCCGCAGTCCAAATGTTCCCTTCGACAATCCATTTCTTCTCATCAGTCCACTTGACGTTCGGAAATTTCTGTCTGAGAGGCTGAATAGCACCGTGGTTGACTGTCGCATTCTTGCCGTCAAGTACACCCGCTGCCGCAGCGACGCTGGCTCCAGTGCAAGTGGTGAAGAGAAGCTTTCCAGCTGCGACGTGCTTTTGGATGAACTCGGCGTACTTGGGATGAAGCTCAAAGTTCATGGGATCCGGACCCCCGAGGAGAAGGATGTCAAGTTCGGGGCATTCGTCCACGGTTGTAGTCGGGACAATCGGAATGTTACTTGTTTCAAGAACAAAAGTTTCGCGAGTGATGCCGATGTGATGAAAGACGAACTCTGGGGCGCGAGAGATTGTGTCTTGGTCGACCTTCAAATGGCCAGATAGGGTTTGGATGTATGGCTTGGTGGCAGAGTTGAGGAGGTCTGTTGGGCCCAAGACATCTATAGCTTGATAGTCGTAGACAAGTGCACCTAAGTGGAGGGGAGCCATTTTGCCAGATTGGCTGGAATGAATTTAGAGTGATGACGGATGATGAGGGTGCTTGATGGTGTCATCCAAAGCCAATGGTTGTGCTTTTACGACCCTTTTATAGTGACAGCACCTCATTGTTGTGTACAGAAAAAAAAAATCGAACTGAAACATGTAACTTCCGATGGCCATCGCATGGAGTTCCACCAGTTTGTGATATATCCGAGCTGGAGTGGATGTTAGACGATCATGGTGGAGTTTTTGCTAGGGGAGTATCCAACAGGAACCCAGCAACTCGATTAGACTCATTTAGGTTCCTCAGATCCCGCCTATTGAAGCATAGTCAATTGCAATACTTCCATGATGCTTCGGAGCGAAATGATGCGTCGTGGCTGATGAGCCTTCTAGACACAGAACGGGTTGTAAGCACTCCGATGTGACAAAAGGTGCTGACCCGCTTCCGAACCGCAACCGGAATAAGGAAGAAATTCATGTGAATAAGAAACTAGAATGAAGGGGCTTGATTGCTTTCGAATGAAATGAAGAATGTTACATCGAGATACCAAAATAATTAGCTAACGGGAAGTGGGTTGGACATTGAACCCAACACGTGCAGTTCTTGGCTTCTGAATGCAACCGTTCGGCTGTCTCGGATGTTATTCTCATCGTCTAACCCGCTCTTATCTGCACAAGCATCCACCAACGTCGGCACTTGTCATGGATCTGGATAAGTCTACCACGCGACGACGCCATGTAATTAAAACGCGGGGAAGTAAAACGATGCGTTCATTCGTCGCAGCGGTCACAGCTCAATGTCACAGTCGAGACCGTCTCCATCGTCCTGCTCAAACGGGCTCAACAGCCGAGGAAAATCCCTCGATCTGCAACGCTTCTTGCAACCATTATCTTGACAGAGCGGGGAAATTATCTTGATAGATGCTTGTTCAGAGCTTGAACAAAATGAGGATAGGGAGTTGGATAACTGCAATCTATTCGCCCAACTCGGTAAGCGTGATCTACGAAATGTCGGGGTAATTGGCACCAAAGTCAAGAATTGCAATGTATATGCCATAAAAGGAAGGAAATTGGGCACGCTGATAAGATAGTGTAGCCTCGCTCTATCAGAAGACGATAAAGTCTACGACAGGGACATGGAACATAGCTGTGACGAGAATGGAAGGAGGTGAAGATAGTCGAATTGATTGCACCTAGGAGATAGAGGTCGGGATCAACAGGAGGATCGTCTAATATGAAGTCGAGAAGCATAAGTAGTTCACCGAAGTCCTCAAAATCATGCATGTTATTCTTCTGCAGACTCTCATCCTTCCCACCTTCCTTGGTCATATCGAGTTATCGTGACTTTCAAGATGCGACACTCAACTTCTCAACTCCTCTCAATATCCCTTGGCCTTCTACTAGGTTCAAGTGAGGCAGCATCGATACCACGCAAAGAAACCTGCACCAAAACCAAGGTTGCAATTCTGGGTGCTGGTGTAGCTGGCATCACTGCCGCACAAACATTACACAATGCTTCCATCCACGACTTCATCATCCTCGAGCACAATGACTACGTCGGAGGCCGCATGAAACATACCACTTTCGGAAAATCCTCCGATGGCAAGCCTCTGACTGTCGAGCTCGGTGCGAACTGGATCGAAGGTCTTCAGAATCCTTCAGGAGAGATCAACCCAATTTGGCGCCTCGCTCAGAAGCACAAAGTGAAGAATACGTATTCTAATGACAGTGCGATCATCACCTACGATGAGACTGGAGCTTCCGATTATACTGAGCTGATTGACCTCTTTGACGAGAAGTTTGAGATCGCTTCGCAGGAAGCTGGTTATATCTTCACCGAGAATCTTCAAGATACATCAACTCGCGCTGGTCTTAGTCTGGCAGGCTGGAAACCAAAGAGGGATATGAAGATGGCTGCTGCTGACTGGTGGGGCTGGGACTTCGAGACGGCGTATTCTCCAGAGGAAAGCGGCTTCGTGTATGGTGTCGCTGGAAACAATGCTACCTTCAAGCACTTCAGTGATGAGACGAACCTTGTCATCGACCAACGAGGCTACAATGCTTGGCTCGTTGGAGAAGCGAATGAGTTTCTCAAGAAGAATGACCCAAGGCTCCGTCTGAAGACGACAGTTAAAAAGATTGAGTACACCACCAAGGGAGTCAAAATCGATACCAACAACGGGTGCGTCGAAGCAGATTACGCTATCTGCACGTTCTCCGTCGGCGTTCTTCAGAACAACGCCGTTGATTTCAAGCCTACGCTTCCCCGCTGGAAGAGACAAGCCATTGAACAGTTCCAGATGGGAACCTACACCAAGATCTTCATGCAGTTCAACGAGACGTTTTGGCCTGAGGACACACAGTACTTCCTTTACGCTGACCCAGAGCAACGCGGCTACTACCCATTGTTTCAGTCACTGAGCACACCAGGCTTCCTTCCAGGATCGAATATCCTGTTTGGCACAGTTGTGCAACAACAGGCTTACGAAGTTGAGCAACAATCGGACGAAAAGACCAAGAAGGAAATCATGGAGGTGCTACGCTCTATGTTCCCCGATAAGCACATTCCCGAGCCCACTGCATTCATGTATCCCCGCTGGAGTATGGAAGAGTGAGTCACCCAGCCCCCCACGCTGCAATGTTTGCTAACAATGAGAAACAGGTGGTCGTACGGGTCCTACAGTAACTGGCCCGTCGGTATGACGCTGGAGAAACACCAGAACCTCCGTGCCAATGTGGATCGATTGTGGTTCGCTGGTGAAGCCAACTCAGCTGAGTTCTTCGGGTACTTGCAGGGCGCTTACTTTGAAGGGCAGGAGATTGGTGAGCGAATTACGAGGATTTTGAAGGGTGAGGAGTCAGAGCAGTCACAGCAGATGAAGAGGTACAAGACGTTACGCGGTACGACGGAGCCTGAGGAGCATGATGCTGCCAACGGATGGTCGACTCCTCTTGATGATTAGGAAGACAGTGCCTAGAGAGAGTCAATGTTCATGAGTTCCTTACCTTTGATTTCTGTAGGTAGCACGTGGCCTGTGTCCACCTATCGTAGTCTTGAATATTGGTTGGCTCCCATGACTGGCCACTTGATGTATGTCACTACTCCACATCTTCATGAATCGACCTTGTGGACACAGGGACAGATAGCCACCCCAACAACATGAACCTCATATGGAGTATTTTTAGAATCTACCCCAGAGCTATTGCATGGGTACATAAAACACAATTGCGAAACAACTGACTCGTCTCTCGTATCCTCTGCTACAACAGGTTTTATGATTGGAGGGATGGCCATATACAGACATTTACGACGCGACAACTCTCAAACCAGGCTCGTCCGTGTGCTTCAGGCTTCACCCCATGACATCCACCTATCCCTCGAGCTCCGCCATGGGTTCATCGAAGATAGCACCTACTCAGCACTCTCATATGCCTGGGGTGATGCATCTGAAGAAGAGTACATCCTCGTTAACAGAGTCCTATTTCGAATCCGCAAAAACCTATATCAGGCTCTTTTACAGCTTCGCGACAATGGCATCCGCGATTGGCTCTGGATAGACACTATGTATACAACAGAAGAATATCGATGAAAAGAGTTATCAAGTCGGGTTGATAGGCATAATTTTCAGCAATGCTTTCTCGGGTGTACTCGTGGCTAGGACTGGGCACATCAAATGCAGATATCGCGATGGGCTTTTGTGCTCGCATCAGATCATAAGCAGAACTGATTGGACTCGATCACGATGATGGTGATACTGACTTTTGTCTTCGGAAGCTTTTCAACCAACAAGATGTTTTGAAGCTGAGAGCCGAAGACAGTGAGCTCATAAGTGCTGGGCCAGAATTTGTTGCCTTTTTCGTCAGTCTTGTTCAAGAGCCTGACCTTCAAGCGGGAACGCCGAGTGGCGATCAGTTATTCGCAGGGAAAAAGAGAAGGTACGGCGAATATCATCGATTGGCGAATTTGCAAATTTGCCCCACGACTCTGGACCTGGCGAGGACTACGTTTGGCGAACTCTGGAATCTTGTTATGCACCTGTTTCACAAGATACTGATCAGGAAGTCAGGTCAATCATCCGCGCTTTAATGCGGCAACAGGCAATTAGTCTAGAAGAACTAACCACATCACAAATAGACTATCTGGACCTACTAACGCTACCAGTACTAGCTTCACTGACCTGGAATGTGACGGAAAAGCCTTCCAACGCGATCAAACAAATCAAAGAACATGTTCTCGTCAGCGAACGTGGAAGAAATCTGTTAAAAACACAGAAGGGAATGCTAGGTTTGGGTCATGAATTTGTGCAGCCTGGAGATACTGTAACACTTCTTTTAGGCGTTCATTCGTCTATTGTGCTTCGTTCGCGCTGTGAGGGAGGGTTCACCTTCGTAGGAGATGCTTATATGGATGGGATTATGCAGGGGGAATTCCTCCAAACGAACCCTGTTGAACAAGAATTCGTTATATACTAAGACAGACGCGGTGGCTTTTGGCCGGTATGGCTTAACATCTAGCTAGAATAAGACATGAATTTTATGCGTTCTCAGCTTCATCATCACATCAGACAATGACAGGCGACCGCCATGTACCAGAGAAGGTTTCAAAAACCGAAGAGTCTTTCTTGTCTCAGGCCAGGTCGCAAATTTGGCTTTAGACCTGTAATTCAGTACAAGTCATAGAGAAAGGGATTGGCGGCTGATGACGCGCAAACATTAAACATCTAATATCTGCTTCATCCGAACTCCTTTAATAATCTCGTGGTTCAAAGAGACAATGATACCACTAGGCTAATCCAAGGAATAACAGCATAGACTTACCTTGATCCAGCAAAGGGAACAGAGGGCCCATGTATAAATATCACAACTTATCCCACTAGATGGTCTTAAGCACACAGTTCTTCAGCATCGCAACTTATCTTATAGTCATCGGAGAGATTCTGCCTATGACAGCCAACCCAACCAAGCGCCGTGATCTGCCCATAGCCATGCAATTCCTCTCACTTCTCGTTCTCCTTGCTCCCGTGGCATCATCGTGCGGCGACAATACGTACCGTTGCAAAAACCCTGACAAGTCTACCGCCGAAGAGCAGGCAGTGACTACGAAAATCTGCAGTAGTCTGGGAAATGGTTACTGCTATTGCAATCACCGGGCGGAATGGTTTTGCGATACATTTGGAGAGGACATCAACAAGTTCAAAAGATCATGTGAGGACCAGGGCGAGAATTGGTATTGGGTCGATTGTTAAGCAGGGGCCATTGGTGCAGATTCTTGCTGGAATAAGTCCTTTGTAAAGATTGATTCTTGAGTTTTGGATCGGTCATTACTACTTTTGAAGTGTCTTATGAGTCTTGGACAATTCTTCTTCGGGTTAGTTGCTCTACCAGTAAGACGGGATATTTAACGCAGGCTTGTCTCAGCCGCTTACTCCTGCAGGATAGCTTCTTTTAGGTCAATGGTTAGTGACATCTTGGTATTCTCTCTCACCTAAGTGCCATTCATCTTGGCCTCCCTGAAGGAGGCTAGAAAGCCGAGGAGTTAGGACCTTCATCCCAAATGACAAAAATAACTAATCTAGAGATTTTCTGAGTCTACACTAAATTTACTAAATCTTTTAAGCACCTAGGATAGAGATCCTAACTTTCGTTTTGCTCCCTTAGGCCTCTTTCTGCTTTGAGTGCATTTTAATCTCGATCACAGAATCAAGTACTACCATTTCTCCCGTTCTTTCAAAGCCATGACGCGGTTCTGGGCTGTGCTTTTCTTGGGCAGGCCACTAAGCTTTAATGCAGGTACAGGTCGAAAACGGCGTAGACAACCATAAACAGAAGCTTAATGGCAAGCCACCGATCTTTTCCATTGGCCAAGGGTGTAAGCTGCTTTTGTCTTAGATGCTCGGGATGTCTCGCATCCATCACACCAAGCATGCTAAAATCCTTTGGGTTACAACCGTTCGATGATAGGAATTGGATCATCATCATCTTATTCCATTCTTGTCTACGGGATGGAGACTGTCGACTCTTGGCACGAGAGAGTGTTACTATGAGATCATTGAAGCCATTGAGTCTCAAGCGAGACAACATGAAGGCCATCGTCACCCAACTGGTGAGGGGTCTAGATCTAACTACCAGCCGCCGACAGGAGACGAGCTTGCTAGTAGCATAAGAATCCATCAAATAATATGTGATTATGTCTTTGACTGAAGTTCGAGATCAGCTCTGAATCAGCTTCTCCGATTAATAGCGGGCGCATGGGATGCTTGGAATGCTATGGCGTTACCTATTGGGTCATATGCGCTCTCTACAAGCCACGATCTTCTTTGACTTTTATCGGCATATGCTGGAGGAGCTTTATCATGGATTTGGCGTCAAAACAGGGTAACTCCTACTACAATTAAGCTATAGCGTGTACCGATCGAGACCGTTCTTTGGTGGATCAAGCTTCTGGGCCTTGGACCCCTGGCATTATCCGTTATGACGCTTTGACAGATGCCCAGATAAGCATGGAATCCTAAGCCCATTTATGTGCCAAGCTGCCTTTACTCTTCTAAGCATGCTCTTCTACCAAGATATTTTACATTCATGACTGCCCAGGTTCCTCGCATCTGAACACAATGATGTTACCCCATCGTGATAAATGGGATGCTCACTACTCAACCATCGATGAAACAGTCTACATTGGTAGAGATGTCTTTGTCGTTGTAAGTTGTACTTGGATGCCCCTCTCGGTAGTGGTATGTACTGACACTTGACCAAGGTTGCCTCGACGTTATCGCTTTACAATGCCATCGAACTACTCACCCTCATCTCTCTGACCTTCAAAAGACGATCGGGACTTTACTTCTGGAGTATTCTCATCGCATCATTCGGCATTATCCCATACTGTCTGGGATGGCTCATTGTCTACTTCGACCTTACGCACGATTACGTTGGCATGATCATTGAGACTGTCGGCTGGGTCCTTGTCATCAGTGGCCAATCATTTGTTTTGTACTCGCGACTTCACCTAATTGTTACTGATGTCAAGATTCTACGAGCCGTTCTCATCATGATCATTATCAACGGTCTCGTTTGGGTAAGTCATTCCCTCGAGTACCAGAGTCCCAAGCTGACCACGGCTTAGCATTCGACGATGACTGTACTTCTGTTCGGATCAGAGTACAGCCCAAGCGATAACAGACGCGGCTTCAACAATGTCTTCAACATCGCGGAAAAGATCTCGATGTCCATCTTTTATCTGCAGGAACTCATCATCTCAGGCCTGTACATCTGGAAGTCAATGGAGATCCTCAAGACAGCTTTCGGGAACACACGAAGCATGCTATACAAGCTATTTACGATCAACTTCGTCATCATCCTAATGGACATCGCTCTTCTGGCTATAGAGTTCCATGACCTTTACGTCTGGGAGCAAGGCATCAAGCTGGTCACCTACTCGATCAAACTCAAGCTGGAATTTGCTGTTCTTAGCGAACTGATTGAATTCGTCCGAAACCGTAGCGGAACCCGATCACGACCGACAAAGAACTCCGAGAATCAGAGCACTTTTGTACCATTGTCGTCTATGCACAAGGGAAATACCAAAGGAACTACGTCGAGTACGAGAGACTTTATCCACGCTGGCGATTCTCGGACCAACACAACTATTGCGGCTACCAATCCGATACCAGCGGTTCCGACGAATGATAGCATACATGTTTTGAGAGAGGTCGACGTGGAGAGTTTGTCTGCTTATCCAGGGAACAATCAAAGCACAGATGAATTATGGAGTCGTCTACCCCGAGAATCTGGCAAGGCAATGGTTGGCGAAGCATTTTGAAAATAATCGAGATAGTTTTTGTCGTATATTTATTACTTTAGAACATAGTGAGTCTGACCTTTGCGCACGTAGCAACCCTTCCCTGCTTCCATCATAAGCTCATGTCTTGATGTCTTTTCCCTAAATTGGCAGAACATGATTTTTCCAATCATGAGTCGAGGTTCACTCAGTACCTCGCTTCCTGACGATACACAGGACCAGTCAATTCATTTCTCGGCAAGGCCTGCATATACTGGATGAATCACCATATCAAACTGGGGCACCTTGCGCTACCTTGTATAATGTTGTCATCTCAGTCTGAAACTTGCCACCTCGCTGGCTATAACCCCTCAACAAAATTTTCATTTCACCTCGACCTCGACCTCACCCAGGTCACATTACTCACCATGGAACCTTTTTCGCTGGCCCTTGGGATTATTCCTCTATCTGTTCAGCTAGTTAACACGCTAACCGCTATCAAGAGCCTGGTCAACGCCTACAGGTCAGCGGCAAAAGAATTAGATGATCTTTGCCGCAAGCTTGATAAGCTTGAGGCTGACTGCGAACCTCTTTGCATCGTTCTATCAGAGACTAGTGGTTCGTCTTTCACGCCCGGACAGTCTCTCCTTTTCAACAACCTTTGATGCACCGTTAAAGAGTGCTATATTGAAGTATTCAATGTCTATCAGGCTATCAGAAAGTTCTCTACAAAGCTCAACAAGGTCGGAACCACTTAAAAGGCACGGGCTTCTGATATCTGACACATAGACGCCAACTTGTTTCTTGTGTCGATAGTCTGGACAGTTCACGCGATTTGCTTGAATTATCTTTGTTGGCGTTCTCAGCGTGAGTTTGCCGTTACAAAAGGTATCGTAAATCTACTCTAACAGCTCAGTGGCATGAAACTAGAACCCCTACAACCTCCGAGCCTGTCGCTCCCCATCAACCAAAGCACGCAGAACACAGGTCGCTTCCCACAGAACCAAGAATCTGATGTAACAAACTACTCTATGCAGCCAAACAGACAGCAGTCAAAAGTTTTAATCGAGAGATGGAGACGTTAATGCTCAAGTTTGGCGTTCCTCCAAAGACACAGAAATTAAGAACAATTCCTGGTACTGATACTCAAGTTTCGGCACAGGTACAGGAAAGCTCGACTATTACTTTTGGATCATCATTAATGAACATGTACATAAAATTGACATTGATGAGAGGGCCTCTTGCGCCTCTTTCTGTCAGCTTGCAGATTCCGAGAGTGCTCATGATCTCCAATCGCAGCAGCGACTTCGGTATAAGTGTCCGGAAGGCCTTTGAGTCAGACAATCTGCAAGCGATTATCGGGTTCGTCAGCCAAGGTCTCCTCACCCCAGCTATGACTGTCACATTCACTGAATGCGATCCTTAACACGAAGCATTTTTGTTGGGCGTAGGTCTTCTGCCATGTCCGTGTTACTGGTAAACTGACATTTCTCAAGCTTTCTATGGCATTCCTATGTCCCAATATTCTCACCTTTCTGAAATCCCAAATGAATCACAACGAGCAAAGGTATGCCTGAACAGGATGCAAGGGGGCTTCACCATAAGACTGGGTGCTAAAATTTACAGGAACTATTTAGGTCTTAACCGCTTTTTTATCCCAACTCCGATGAAGCCTTTTCATGTATCATTGAATACATCCATATACGTAAAAGGATGAGGACCCCAGCAGACTTTACCCGGGTGTTAACTGGTGTTGAAGGCCGCCTTCGTGTAAAAGCGTGTGTAGAAGCTTGCCGACAGCACTTTTTGCACGACTGGGACCGCTTTGATGATGAAGTTATCAGAGAGATCACCGGCTCATTCACTGGCACTGATCACATGAATAGTTCAGAGTTAGAAGACTGGGCGTCGTTACTTAGAGACGTCATTGCGCGGGGCAACGATGTTTTCTCTAACTTGGGGGTTTATCGCTTAACAGGGAGTTTAAAGACTATCCTCTCAAGTATCCGCGAATCTGATGATGCTTGGTACTGCGCATGCCTCTGGGTCGATATGCTGTAAGGAGCGCAGATCGATGTGTCAAGATATTTGGAGGTTGCGACAAAACATTGTTTTGAGACTTGGGTTGGAAGCAGCGTCTGGGCTCATAACGGTGTCAAAGATTCGGCCATCCGACGAGTACTCCTCACAGGATATCACAATGGGCGAATTTTCCCATATTGGATCGAATGTGCTGACAGCTCATGCCCCGTGCGCGAACTATTTAATGAGTTCCCAAGACTGCGAGATATAGACAGTACATTGCGATGTTACACCTGGCATATGTATGTTCGAAGGTCGCGACGTTGGAAGGATGGGGGAGATCTTGCTGCATCCGATCCAGCGATAAGCTTTTGGCCATTCGCACCTTCACTTGATCGATGGATTTTGCGACATCAACGCGGCGACGATGATGCGGTGGTGCCGCAGAACATTGAACTTGGAGAATGGGCTAATCGAGTTATTGATTTGAGGGAGCGTCGCTTTGAACGAAAAGAGCAACGCAGGCGTCAAAAGCTTAGCGGTAAAGGAAACGGATGACAGAAAATGCCTGGAGCATGGGTCGAATGAGAAAGGATTTTGGCGGATGAAGCATTTGTGCACGGTCAGCACTTGCTTCTTATATTAATACAAGCAATTATCATTTTGGTGAAACTCCAGGATCAAGTGATTTATCCATCAACTGTACCCCTCCTTATGTAGGCTGCGAGAGTAGACGAATCACAATTCAAGACAAGTTGGCGATGAGAAAACATCCATCGAATGAGATCGCGATGCTTTGCACAGCCCCTCCAAGGCATTCTGCGCAGCCCGATTTCTCTCGTTGCCAACATCAAAAGACTTGCCATTCATCCTCATATTCAGTACTTCACCCTCAACAACATTCTTACACACTATGGACCCTGCCTCTCTAAGTTTTGGAATTGTGTCCCTAGCGATGCAGCTAGTGCAGACAGCAAAAGCCGTCAAGGAATACATTGCAGCCTACAAGTCAGCGGCAAAAGAGCTCGAAAGTCTCGCCGACAAGCTTGAAGATATCGAGACTATTTGCTGCTCCTTGGAAATTATTCTTTCAGATGGAACACAGAGACTCAGCACGTTGGAAGTCAATCTGCTCAAGAAGTTGAGTCGTATCATTCGGCAATGTCTATCTCAAGTCTCAGATATACACAGCATTCTCGATACAATCTCAAGAATCCAGAAAAATACCCGAAATCCGTTGAAGACTGTTGGAGCCCTATTTCTGCGCTATAAAGATCAGATTCGTCTCGCCACGAATGGACTGGACCGTTGCCTTTCCTCGCTTCAGCTGCATATGACAGCCAATATTCTGTACGGTACACCCAGCCTACAACCTGCAAACTTCCTTCTAATCCTTCAGAGCTATGACTATGACGTCCCACAAGGCCACCAGGAGTCCTCTACCAACCACAGCTACTTCAACAGCTAGAGAAGCACAGAAGCCACCAAGAGTGAGAAAGCGTGAGCAATGCGACAAGCGTCAAACACGTCGAAAAAGTCCAGAAACTATCGTCGATACATGGAGACAAGCATGGAGCACAAAAGATTTTGTACAATGGACGAGAAGAACAACGAAAGAAGAAATCTCATTAGGCCAAGGCTCATCAACAATTCAGGACGATTCTATCTTCACGGTAGGTTCTTCATTACTGAGCCTATACGTCAAGGTATCACTACGGCGTGGCAACCTGGCCCCGTTTTGTATCTCTTTACAGATACCTCGAGTTATCTATCTCCAGGAAAGCCAGCGCCAGATTGGCGGGAAAGTTGAATCCGCCTTTATGGATGATAACTTAGGTCAAATCAAGACATATTTTACTCAAGGCATTCTGACACCTGCATCAGTCATTGCCTGGGATGAATACGATCCTGATAATGAAACTTCTCTTCTGGGCGTAAGTCGAAAAGCATTGTTTATTTATCGCTCTAACACGGCGACAGCTGGCGGCCTTAACAAAATCCCAGTCAGTTCTCAGATTTCTCGCAACGCAAACTTTTAGCCTATCCAACAGGTATGGGTGAGCTATGGGAAGATATCGAACGGATATGCTAACATTCCAGAAACCACATTGGCAGTGCAAGATATCTGTACACTTTTAATGGCCAAGATGGTCCCAGATTCGCCCTGGAATACATCAAGATACGGCAAAACTCCATCTTGGCGTCTGAGTTTCACACGATCTTACGGGGTATTGTAGACCCCTACAACGCCCAGATATGCATAGAAGCATGCAAGCCTCACTTCTCTAGTAATATGGTAGTCTTCAATACTGCGGTCTGGAGATACGCCATGAAGCAGTTCAAGCACGATTTAGCAGTGAACGTCGAAGGATGGGCAGGCCTTGTTGCAGACTGTGTTTCTCGGGGCTTGGATATCCATCAACAACTTCGACGCGATACTGACTTCAGTGCCTTGAAAGATATTCTGTTCTACAACTGGGACATTGACGAGATGTTGGAAAACGTGCACCGCTGGATAGACATTTTGGAGGAAGCCGGCGTCAACATTAAAGAATACCTCATGGTCGAGACGGAGTGTTGTTTCGCGACGTGGCGCGATATACCATATTGGAATAACAAGGAAATTGGTTATTCGAACTACAGACGCCCTCTCTGCATCAATGAGTCAAGGGGCAGACAATTCCCATTTTGGAACTTCTCCATTGAGGACGAATGCCCTGTCAGGGAGCTGTTAACGGAGCATCAACACTTTGCGACCCCGCTCACATTGTACCAAGGAGTTTCGACACAAGCTTATATTGCACAGCATGAAGCTTGGAAGCAACATCAGACCTTGGAGGTTCCGGATAGATCTGATACATACGGAAAAGGATGGCCTTTTTGGCTTCCTCTTCGCCATTACCACGATTACAATGCAGAGGAGGCGGAATGGGTGGATCGGGAATTGCAGCTAGCCCAAAACAGGTTTGACAGGAGGCAAAAGCGCAAGCAAGGGAAACTCAGACATGATAGGCAGAAACAGCGGATGCCGATGCCGGGAACTTGGGTAGAGGATGCTTGACGTTCGAACAGAGGATTGATCGAAATTTGTACCAGCAAGCTTCATAACTGCTGATATATGAATGATGAAATGGTCCACAGGCTTATAAAAGTAATTATGATATCCGTCTCAGTTATAGACGTCTGTGCTTATGTACGAAAAGTGTTCATCACCTAATACTCATCTAAGCCTTTTCATTTTCTGCCAGTTAGACTAGATGCCCTAGAGAAAAGGCTCCACTATGGACCCACATATATCAAAAGAGGCTTGTGATTGGCAGCTGACGACGCGTCTTGTGAGCTAGCGGCGCTGACGTCATCCTTAACACCAGAAATCTCATCAGGTCCAATCGATTACATCCCCTGAACCCGAAATGTCCTTTCAGCGGCCCAAAGAATGGCCACAAAGCGTGTCCTTCGGGGCAGTCACACACCAGAAGATGGACCAAGCATCATATCGTCACTCCTTCAGATACAAAAATGCAGAATTCCGCAGCAAAAGATGATATGGATCGTTGAAAATCTCGAATGCCTCGGTCGACGACAGTCCAAGAAGAGAAAGCTCATAGATGATGAGGATGAAAAGCCCGAGACGCCTTACTGGTTCAGAGAAACTGTCAACGGATTCACAGATAGTAATTTTATTGCGCTGTCGTACACCTGGGATGCTTCCGAGCATGAAACACAGAACCCTAGGAAGGAGGGTCATAAAATCGAGACAAGGGATGGACAAGAAGCTTGGCGCTCCTCGGTACGAAATTCGGTGCTTGAAAGGATCACAAAATACATGCAATGTCATGACGTGCCGCTTCTGTGGATTGATCGGCATAGTATCCCGCAGAAGAAATGCAAGCAGCCATCATGCACACATACTGAGTGCAGGCAGAAAAGGCATGCCCTCGATGCAATGGATCGAGTATACTCACTGAGCGATCACCCTGTTGCGCTACTCGGTCGGCCGATCCAAGATGAGGATGAGATGAGGACCCTCTCTTCGATACTCAAAGGTGCCCTTGTCAAGTACCATGAGGGCGGATTTGCGCTGTCGAAAGGTGCAGAGTATAACCAAGCTCGTAAGATGCTATGCCTGATATACGAAATCACCCGCGATAAATGGTGGACAAGAGCGTGGACGTTCCAAGAGAACTACCGAGCTGGTCTCAAGATGACGCTTCTCATCCATCACAGCGCCGATTTCGAAGACACAAAACGGTCGATACTCAGTGGCAAGAAACCAATGTTTGGTGTAGTACCTGGCGAGCTGAGTGTCCAGTCAGCCAGGTTCTCGGAAAGCGCTACCAAATTCTGTCTTGGCTTTCGCCGACATCACTTTCTGACAAGTGAGGATGAAGAGATGATCGATCATATACTTGCGACGGCGGGGAAGTACACCATATTGTTATCACCTTCAAGCTCCATGTCTGGGACAATTGTTTCCGATGTCCGAAAACGAGGCGTCACGGAGCCATGGGATTGTCTAGCAATCATTGCCAATTGCTGCCAATACGCGACACGTCTCAACAGTACGCGGCTTCAGGATAGCGGTGTAAACCTAGACCTCGCGATACTGGCCCTTCGTCTCGTAAATGGCGAGGTCCTCAAAAACGATGAGCCACCTGTATCAGAACATGAGCCAATGGTTGAGCAGATCAACAATCTTTTCTTCGATGATTTCCGGGCCCCGGAGGGCGCGCGAAGGTTGACTTTTAACAAGAGCTGTCGTTTCGTCGATGTTAACTTCACCAAAACTGGGATAGTCACAAGAGGTCATCTCTGGAAGCTGGATGATAACCTCCGAGCGCCTCGGTCATCACCGCGCTTATCGCAGCCAAGTCAGAAAGGCGACCAGCAACTGTCTGAATATGATCGCACGCGGTTAAGGCAGCTTGTTGAACTCGTCAAGGCAAAGAAAGGGCGCAAAGACGCAGAGATAGTGGAGGATATGAAGGACTTCCTTGAGGAAGATGCCTTTGTTGTAGATGAGGACGAGTCTTTCAGTCTACGCTATCGAAGGCTTATGGCGAAGGAGGTCGTCAGAGCCATGGACGCAGATCAACCTTTAACACTGGGCTATCTATGTGACCCATCTGGAGAGGCTACAACAGCACGGGCGATATTCGTCCGCAATCGAAATCTCGATGAGTCAGAAGAGCTGTTCAGCCAACAGGAAGATGATCTCACGTATGTCTTCACGTCGCTCTGGTCAGAAGACCAGCCAGATGAGGAGTATCTTGCAAACGATCTCGACCACCACGTGTCTCTTGGAGTTCGGCTTTCAGATGATGAACAAAACGGACCATTGCGCTTGTATACTAAGGAGTGGGTTCTTGGTTTGTGCTTCTTTGTCGGTGCTCCGACTTACGAGGTTATATTTCCATGGCCTCCACCATTATCGCGATAGCGGATGAGGACGAGGACGAGGACAAGAGGATGTAACAACACTGTAACACCAGGGACGAAAAATAATTTTAGTTAGGGGAAGGACTTTTGGGTCGGATCATGGGAAGGCATATCGGCGGCGCTTCCTAGGAAAGGCAAGAAAACTTAGGATCATTATCCCAAGTGACAAGAATATTCAGGCAAATTTAGTGTATCTTAGTGGGTCTTTAGATCAGATCAGTTGATTATAATACACCATCTTAATGTAAGAAGTCTCATACCCTCAGAGGGTTTTTAAATAATTCATTGTATTTACTAATGCAGTTCGTTCAAACTGGCAACATTCGTCTCCTTATGCAGTCGAGACATCATGAGTTTATAGCACGTAGCGGAAATGAGGATTCTGCGCAATGTCAGTGCCTTGTCGCAATTTTAGTTCGAATTTTGAATCTTACCTCGAAATCTGTCAAGTCAGCTCCATCCACTTCAGAGGGATCCTCGTTATTCGTCCCAACAGCCGCAGCGGCTGCGTCTCTTCGTGCGTTTCGCCTGGACAGGAGTACTCGAAGCATAATTGCGATGACCATCTGAGCAACCGAGCAGCTGAGAATCGTAATGCATCCGGATGGATACAAGGGGGCCTCAGAGCCCAAGAAAGCGTGAGGACCAATGACGTTGCCGACGCAGTAGGCGATGAAGACCATTGCTGAAGCTGTGATACGCTTGGTGTAGCCACCGAGATTGCTAGCGGGCATCTGCATCGCGAGGACCAAAGAACAAACAAAGGCGCCGATAATGTAATAACCGAAAAGTACGCCGATCTTGTGGTGTTCACGATCAAGCTTCCAGAGAAGACAGACTCCAATCATGGTGGGGATAAGGTAGACAGCCATGATGATGGTACGGCAGTTCTTGATGCGCGAAGCCAGGAAGGTGCCAGAAAGTATGTAAATGACTTGGAAAGCGCCCATTGGGATACCGAGAGCGACGGTCTCAAGGGGATCCTTGACAACACCCTTAATGATGAGCTTGCCGAAGTTGGCAATGCCTCCATTGATGGTTTCGTTGAGGAGCATGAACAAAACAAGAAGCCAGACTTGAGGATCGATAAAAGCTTCGCGGATCTGGTTCCACTTGATGGTCTTGTTTAAAACACCAGTTCGAGCAAGACGGCCACGGCCGATGAGCAGGGCTCGTTCTTCGAGGGTGAAGTGGCGAGCTGACATAATGCTGTCGGGGAGGAAGAATAGTAGAACGAAACCCCAGACGACCGTCATGCCTCCACAGGTCATGAAAACAGCCTTCCAAACGGGAAAGTTCTTGATCTGGCCGATACCGTAGGTAAGAATGCCGCCGAGCTATGAAATGTTAGCAGAGTCCGAATAACCAGGAAGGTTCTCCTACCATAGCTCCTACCCCATTACAGCAGTAGAAAATACCAGCTCTGAATGGCTGCTGCTCACGTGTGTACCACATAGAAACGATCATCATAAAACACGTCGTGATGGGCGCCTCAAAGACACCAAGAAAGAACCTACACGTTGCCAACGAACCAAAGTTATTTCCCGCAGCAGTTAACAATAACACACTTCCCCATGCAATAACACAGCCGCTAACAACCTTTGCCATACGCGTCTTCTGCGCCAGAAACAACCACGGGTACTCGGCAGCCATGTACGCAAAGTAGAAGATGCTAGCGAACCAAGAATATTGATCCGATGAAATTCGCGTGTCTGTGAACAGGTCGAACACGGCAGCATATGAAAGTGCATTCTTATCAATGTATTGAAGCATGTATGTCCCCATCAACATGGGGAGGAGGATCATGTCGACCTTACGGATGAGCTTCTTGTTGAGTTCCGTGTCGGTCAACAGTTCGCCGATGTACTCATTTGTGAAGTTATGTTGGCGCAGAAATGTTTCTGTAGCGTCAAGCTCGACGACTTCGCCTGGTGTTATCGAGTCGAGCTTTTTCATTGCGATTTGCTCTTCTTCGGCGAGTTTCTTGTCGTCGGGCAGGGGCCCTGCTGTCAGTGGTGATGACATGGTTGGGCTGGCTAGAGGAGGCGAGAAAACCTAGGATCTGAATCCTAAGCGATGAAAAGATTTAGGCAAGTTTAGGATAACTTGGGATAATTTAGGATGTCTTTAGACCAGTGGTTCTCAGCACCCCTACTGAATGTTGGAAGCTTTCTTGCTTCGTAAGGACAGTTTGAGAGTCATGATGATGGGAGGCCAAAGACCCATATAACCTTCCCTTCAGCTAAACAAACGATAGACAACGGTCCGGGGTACATTATTCTCGTATCAACCAAGCGAATTAACCCTATCAGTCTATCATGCAGATCTCATCCCAACGAAGCTGCAGTTCCTGAGTCAAGACAGCGCGAACGGCATTCTCACCAATGAGAGCCTCACTAAAATCACCAAGTATGCGGGGTTTAGGCCTAGTTCCAGTTGGCCGCTATCAAGCTCCGATACTCGGTCCTCAGATCTAATACCGGTAGCGATCGGGTCCATATTCAACAGGCGAATTCGCGGGGTAAAGCAAGTTCCCCGATCTGAAAAGGGAGATTCGCGTGTTTTATTTCTTGGATTGGAAAGATAGGGCGCGAATGGCACTTATCTCCGGTGATTGTGCTGCTGAAGCCGTTGTCGGAACTGAGACGTGGAGAGCGGAGCGGTTTTTGGACGCCGAGGAGATGCCCCTCATACTGATGGCGCTACTCCAACAACGAGTTTCGTCAGTGTTGAGTCTTGACTGTATTTAACCATTGTATTCTCACAATTCCTCATTGGCGATAGTAGCAAATCAAGTCAAAATGGGTAGCCAAATTTCTCCAGACACTCCAACCATCGCCCTTCCCCAGGGCAAGGTCGTCGGCGTCAAGCTGAATGACAGCCTACCCCAACCCGTAGATGGTTGGATGGGCGTCCCCTACGCTCTACCCCCAACAGGCGATCTCCGTTTCCGTCTCCCCGTCAAAATCCCAGGTTCACCCGACAAAGTCATCGATGCATCTGAATATGGCCCTGCAGCTCCTGGCAAGGGACTTTTGGTGGGACCAACGCTTGAGCAGAGTGAGGATTGTTTGACAGCGAATATTTTTCGCAAGTCAGCGGATAAACATGAAAAGTTACCTGTTGCTTTGTATATCCATGGCGGTGCATTTAACAGAGGTTCGGCGCATATGCACAAGACGGCGTCGATGGTGGCGAATGCGCCGGCAGCTTTTGTCGCAGTGACATTTCAATATCGGATTGGAGCTTTGGGATTTTTGCCCTCGAGTCTGAGTGCTAAGGAGGGTGTTCTTAACCTTGGATTAAAGGATCAGATTCTCATGATGGAGTGGGTGCAAGAAAACATCGCAGCCTTCGGTGGTGACCCCAGTAATGTCACATTGTTTGGTCTGTCCGCCGGTGCTCATTCTGTAAGTTCCATCGCTCATTTGAGCGTACAGTCAACTAACTTCAAGCAGATCGGTCATCATATCATGCACTACAAGGAGGGCGTTGCCCCTCTCTTCCACAAAGCCATTATTGAGTCCGGAGCCCCTACATCACGAGCCGTGAGACCTTACAATGCGCCGATTCATGAAGCTCAGTTCAAGGACTTCCTCCGCGCGGTCGGCGTCCCCGAAAATCTCCCAGAGAATGAGATCTTCCCTTATCTGCGCCAACAGCCCGAGAAGGTCATCACAGATGCGCAAACAGCTACATTCGACAAGTATAACCCTTCCCTTCGCTGGGCTTTCCAACCTGTAATCGACGGTGAAGTCATCGCGCGACCGCCTCTTGAGACATGGAAGTCGGGCAAGTGGCATAAGGTGCCCATAATGACTGGCTTCACAACGAACGAAGGTTCCCTTTATGTTAACAAGCAAATGTCGGAGTCTTCTCAATTTCGACATTTCTGGGCTGAGTTGCTACCACTGCTTACCTCCGAGGATTTGGACACTATTGAGGAGCTCTACCGAGACCCAGCCAAGTTTGAGGATTCCGAGTACAAGGAGACACGCAAGGATATGGGCTCACAGTATAAACGCATTGAGGCTGCTTATGCCCACTATGCTTATGTCGCTCCCGCACGCCAAACTGCGGAACTTGCCTCCCCGTCAGTCCCCGTCTATCTTTACCACTGGGCCGCCGTTAGTACGGTCAACAACGGTGCCCAACACGCTGATAACATGCGTTACGAAGTCTGCGATCCCAAGGTCGTCGCTGTCTCCGAAACACAAAAAGACCTTGCCAAGACATTGAACCATTACGTTACCAGCTTCATCACACGAGGAGACCCTAACGCTGTCCCTGGAGAGTACCCCCAGAGACCCAAGTGGGAGGCATATGATCCCAAGAGTCCCAAGGTGTTGAGATTCGGCGAGGGGAATGAGGAGTTGATAGGAGGAGATGCTGGCAAGACTGCTGTGTTTACGGATGATGATTGGGCTCGCAAGCAATCTGAGTTTTGGTGGAGTAAAGTAGACATCTCACAACAGTGAGCATAGAAGGAAACAAATAAACAGTACAACACTCTAACTACGAGTGACAACAATCTTCAGAGAGACACAGCTCTCTTCATAACTGTCTATGGATACTTCTATAGTAAGAACAATATGACTTACCAGAAATGAAAACTATCCATCTGTACTTGCCTTGGGACCAAGCAGGGTCTGAGCCGCTCTCAATCTTGAACCTCAGCGCCACCTTCACCACCAAGCTGAAGCATCGCAAAACTCACAAAAGCACCAGAAAATACAATAACAAAAAGATGTCTTGAGCCTCAGCTCTCTCATTGCGTAATCAGGGAATCGAACCCTGGGCTCCCCGACGCTGCTCGAATGGCAACGGAGAATTTTACCACTAAACCAATTACGCTTCTAATGATGCTATTTAGACGCTCCCAATGCAGACTAAGGCACGAGAGGTGGGCGAGATTTGAAGTTGTTGTCCTACATAGTAGTGACTTGATGCTTGAAGAGACTGTTCTTGGCGACCTAAAATTACATAGAGTCCTTTGGAGATATAGGCCTCAATAGACTCTGGACGAATGTCCATTTTCCCTTTACATAAGAACACCTCGCATACTCACAGACTGAGTCATGTTTGATAAACACGTATCATTTCAACAATAACCTACCCGTTGTTTCTCTCTTCTGTACCATGATGTTCACTCTCAGGAGGACTTTCCATCTCTTGTTGAAGGTGAGTCTGAGCGTGAAACTTTACTTCCAGGCTTCTTCGTCTCGCTGATGACTGTTGGTTTGCGTTATCATCAATGTTACTTGAGCTCGGGACGGAACTAGAAGGCTCTGATATGTCTTGGCGGATTGGATGTTCGCGACCTGTTGTGATGTTGCCAATGTTAGATGGCCGATGAGCTTGGCTGAGAGCAAAGTCTCCCGAGTCGAAATATTTTCTTCCCTTTAATCAACAGTGTTAGCTGGGCATATGCTTGACGAATAAATGGTTTATACGAACTTCTAATTGGTGATTGAGAAGGTTGCCTCGCTTTGGAAGAATGCCATATCGGTTCAAGAGACGCTTGTTGTCCGTATCCATCTCGGTTGGCTTGGCCTGGTTCATAATCTAGTACGAAATTTCGGATAGATGGAATGCTTGATCAAGAAAATGATCAAATGTATTTTATTCTCCGGTATTGATAATATGGCTCATTCGTGGGGACCAGAGGAACCCTTAAACGATTTCGAGAAAGACATGGTTGATACTGGACCAGCGTTCTAGAAGCGCATGACGTAGTGTAGGCTGTCTCGTGCCAGAGATGCATAGTGAACCCTGCGTTTTAGTATGGGTTGCCGACCCTTCTCGAACGGCCCTTGGGGGCCTCATGTGTCAAAAGGCTATGGGTTGCAACCATCAGTCACATGCCAATGCAAGTTTTGTTGCGTACAGTGCTTATCCTCACTTCACGAACTCGTTAAACATTCATGTTCAGACTGGTAGATCAACCCACACAAAGAAGGGCCGTTAATATGAACCAGCAACTGCGATGGTTGGGTGATAATCCGGTGCAAGACTCCCAATGCCATGACAATGGCCCCAGAGAATCAGCTATGGGCTGAAAAGCCCACTGTAAATCAAGGCCTCGCTTACAGACCTGTCTGAGATTAAGTCATCTGCGTCATGGTTATTGAGCCACCAAGGATAATACTCCTCGGAGTAACTAGAGCATATTGGAGCAGAAAGAGAAGAGAAATCGAGAGCAAGAAACGGAACATCAGGGAGACACGCGCTGGGATTTAAAACAGGATGTCTCTTGGACCCTGTATCTCATTACGTAGGGCGGTCAGTAGCGCTGATATGCCGAAGAGTCCGGATGCAACGTGGGGAGAATCACCCCGCAGATACTGGTTTTACACTGTCCACCTTCTGGATCATAGACTGCGGGGCTTCACCCAACGCCCCGTGGCAGACGATATAAATACAACGGTTATAATTGCGGGCGTGGTCCCCCAAACTCATTCAAAGGAGCAAACTGTCGCAGATCAATTCCAAATAACGTCCGATTGTTTCCAAAATGCCATTCGTTACTGAACCTACCTCTCCCTCCGAGACTGAAGTCTCCCAACAGACATCGTCATCAACCAAAGAAAAATATTCGCTCTCTTTATCGGAGCATACAAGGAACCAAATAGCGGTACTTCTCGAATCTCCAAACGCTCAATTGTCGCCCGACCTGGCCTTTCTGCCAAGCAGCTGCGTTATTTCATTACCGCGACTGAACTCAGCATCAAGTGCGGGCTCGAGCACTTAACTGGTACCCAAACACAACGCGCGTTACCCTGGGCCGATCACATATCCCGAACGAAAGTCGACCCGGTTGTGGGGAGAGTTATAACGCATTCCAAGGTTACAAAGGAGTTATTCGTGTGTTTCTTTTCGGCGAATCGGCGGAATGGTCGGGATCAAAATGGAAACATGTTGATTGCGGAGGTGGCAGGATATGATAATGCGGGTTCGGAACGTGCATGCCCGGGATTTTAGGTCCGGGGACATTCATCCCCAGGAGGGACTTCCTAATTAATATGAGATCAAGCTATGTCAAAATGACGATTTTGATTCTGAAATGAGATCAGCATTGCATTCTGCTTAATTTGGATAATAAATTGGCAGCTGGCCAACATCGACTCTCCATCAATGTCGATCGGCAGTTGACATCTGCCGAGCACAACGTGATCTGCCGGATATCGTGTTTCCCCAACCGATAGCGTGAATTAAGTATACTTACATGAGTCAGCATTTATATGCTATTCATTATACTCGCTTCGAGATGAGAGCAGTGGGCGAAATCGTGTGTAGGCGAACGCGATACCCCTGTGGATGAAGCTTGAGCGCAAGCAGTCGGGTCGTCGAGACGTCAACATCGCCATCAAATATAAGTAGACTAGTGGCAAGAATAATTCTGTCTCTGATCTGTTTAGTACGTTATTGTAATTGCTGGCCGGATTCAACAACTGGCCTTAGGGGCAAGGCTGTTGTACTTGACTGAGATTACATTACCGATGTGGCCCTATAACATCCAGTCACGGTATACATGTATTTCGATGCCTTCGTAAGCATTTCGGGTTTTTGTAAAACGAGTATTGAAAGAATTGAAAACCCTGGAGAAGTAACTGCAAGTAGGGTTTCAGGAAGAAGTTTCAAAGCTGAAATTATCGCAGATATGCCGCGAGCCTCATTGAAGGTCAATGGAATATGTAAAACCAAACATGCTCGACGCCAGAAACCGTAGCCACGAAAATTTTAATGAGTATAGTTGAAGGCTCTAATTGTTTGTCTTCACTGTAAATGTCTATCCTAGATTTCACTACCCTTGTTCGTTCTCATTGATGATGAATTTGTACCCATGGTCCAATCAGCGCGAGCCATCCCCAGGTCAAATTTTCCAAATCGGGAGAATCACCATGAGTCATTCTGTATCATCCTGTATCGAAGATGTCTAATTCCAAGCATCCCGTGTCAAATACATCTAGTGTATATTAATCGGTGCAGTGTACGCTGTCAGGGACCTTA
Source organism: Fusarium odoratissimum NRRL 54006 (assembly GCF_000260195.1). Lineage (NCBI taxonomy): Eukaryota > Fungi > Ascomycota > Sordariomycetes > Hypocreales > Nectriaceae > Fusarium > Fusarium odoratissimum. The sequence goes on along the minus strand of NW_022158703.1, from coordinate 528,789 downwards.
ATTTTGACAGCACAAGCTAGAGAGGCTTTCAGGCCGTCAACAGAAGTGTGAAAGGAGTATCAATATCACTCAGAAAGCTGTGCTGTGGACTCGCCAAGGTCTTCCATTAAACATTATGTATTTAGCTTTAGAATATCTTTGTAGACCTTACTTCACAATAATTGCATCGCTTGTGCCCGTATCTCGTTGTATGTCTCTCAATGCCAATGGTAGTTTGTATACGGAGTACTGATACATCCAACTCGATTGACTGTATTCATGGTGTGCCGGTAAACTGCAGACTTCAATTGAAGCCCCTCATCCAGCCAACGGGCACTTCATCGAGCCCGAGCCACTACTTTGCAGCATTGGGAACAGGGATGATTCTCACGCCGAACTCCTTTCGTCTCGGCGTGACGTAAACATCTACCAAACTATGCAAAATGATTCATCGTGAGCACCAAGACGTTATTGTATCTTGATACTATCAACTGGGAGACGATGAAGTGAGGCACGTAATGATACATAACGTAGCATATAAACCTCGACGAGAGTCTCGTAGCTTGGAGTCCGAAAATACTAGTCATCCACAGTCAAGCCCCGTCAAGAAGACCATTCATGAAAGGTATAGTATACTCTGATTCTTCTCTCCCACTTAATATTCTGTATGATGCATAATATTTTGCCGAACTGAGGTTACTCGCATGGAATACTGCGTCTTTGAGGACCCATTGAACCGACATCGCCTGACATGAGACTTTCCATCGTATCTTGTTTCAGTCTATCACAGCGTTGTTTGCTAACTTTTACAATGCTTGATAGGTAAATCCGAGTCTCCAAAACGCAAGCCTGCAAGGCGGCACGATGAAGGATGGGCGGACTCTTGAGGTGAGTGTTGCTACTGATAACCTTGAGCTATGAACGGGTGAATTGTTTGTGCTGTTTCTTATCTCAGCAATAATATCCTACACTATGCTCACTCCTGTGTGGTAAATCTCTCTCCTGTCCGTCAATCCTTATTTGGGCCTTAGTTTCCCCCTGACCGTTCTCTACTTTCCAAAGCATCCTCGAGCACTCAAACCAACAACGGAATATCATCCAAACCCCTAAAACAAGCCGCCATGTCCCACTCCTGATTCAACACCCCTCGCCGTTTCCACGTTTCTCGAACGATCTTCATAGCCTCAGTCAAGCCACCCACGTTACTCAGTGGCTTCGTTCTGCCAAAGATGCTCTCCACTACCGATTCCTGGCCTTCGGACACCAAACACCCTGTAACGCAGAAGGGCCAGGCCAACGGCATCAACCAGCTTGGTTTATCCAAGTCTTGCAGTAGCTTCAGGTTATCAGATACGAGCTCGTCAACTTCGCTTGTTCCAGGGCTCCAGCCCGAGAGTACAACGATGAGATACAGTCTGGCAGCGGTGGCCCATACCCGCGTAATGGTGTAGTAAGCGTCCTGTGGAGGACGCATGCTTCGTAGTAGAGTAAACTCTGCGAAAATCTCACCTCGCTGATGGGGGGCGTTTTGCGCTCGGCTCTCTTCAGCATTCAGCATGGCCAGGCCTCGATCGAGTTTTTCAAGAACCTTGCCTGCACGTTGAACCAAAGTCATGAATGAGAAATTCCCATTCATTTTCGTCTCTTTCTTCCAGGCGTCAAGAGCCACTGTGTCCGCAATGCTGAGAAAAACCCAGTTCTCGCACCCAGTCACATCTTTCATGTTCAGACTGGCTTCACCTTGACCCGACATCAACTTTTCGTAGTAGTCATTGAGACGTGGAACTTGCTCGAGTGCACTGCTAGATACGATGTCGGCGAGAATGGTCTTGGCAGCGAAAAAGCGTAAAGCCACTTGTGTTGAGGAAAACAAGTTGACGCCTGAGCAATCAATTCTGTTCGCTTGGTCGGCTGACATCTCCGTTGGATCAAATGTTACGCGCCACACAACATGCCTCAATTCTGGTGAGTCGAGAATTTGCTTAAAGAGTATTATCGCGGCATCGAGATGAGGTCTCCATGCTTGGGAATACTGAGTCATGGTCTCGAACTCGAGTAACAGCATGATGTCTCCAAAGAGATGCGTTCTCTCCCATAGATTCGCAGTGACGCCAAGCATCTCAACCCTATGCTGCATTCCCTTGAAAGCTTGCTCCGATTGCTTTTGAACCTGCTCCCAGGCAAAGGTCGAACACAAGGTATATCCTGCGCCAGGAACGAGGGGCACGACTGAGAAGAAGTACGTAACTAGGCTCACGATCAACTGTCTTGACTCGGGGTTTCTAAAGGCAGCAACCAGAAGCCAGGTATGGCCGCCTTCGAAGAACGAAGTGTGATAGAAGGGGTGAAGTAGTGGGAAGACGTAGTCCTTGTAGGTCATGAGGAAACGAAGGTCCTCTTCGCCATGGAGGTTGACGTTAAGCGTCTCACGAAAAGTATCGCCGAACAGGGATTGTTCGGGAGTCGCGCGTAGTGGTAGGTCGAGGGTATTGTGTATCTCATGCGCACGATTGTCAGTGTTTAGTGAGATATCACTGTAAATGCTGCTGGGCCAAGAAGCCGGTGTCGTGTCGTCCACCGACTCCGAGACAGTTATGCCAGGTGTTGGGTCTGGAGTAGGGACTGGAGGTGAATCAGCGGGTTCAACCAGAGCAGCCGGCTCCTTGTCGATTTGATGAGTAATCCTTTGGATCATCTGTCTCCCCCTTCTGTTTCTAGCATTTCGTTTGACCTGGGCCTTCAATCGCTGGCTCATCTGGCGCTGTCGCTCGCCATTGTCCATCCATTCCGGCTTGGCATTGCTGAAGTGACACGCCAGTCCGAGCGCGGCACAATTTTCGCAATTCGGACGAATCTCATCGCACTTTTTGTGGCGCACGCGACAAATCCAACAACTTCCGTTGTTTCTCATTGTTTGTAATCGTGATTATGCAAGTGTTGGGTGTCGGGAGATCCGAACCCAAGTCTCCGCGCGGAGATACTCTTTAGCGGGGATTGCGCTGATTCGTCTTCTGTGGGGAGGATCTGATTAGTCATTGGCGCGAGACTGTTAGAACCAATCGATCTCCGCGCGGAATGAGTTACGCGCGGAGTATTCAATCGCGAAGGTTTGGGGTGATGTCAAGGCTCGAGAGAGGTATGGAGGGCCAAAATTGTACATATAAACATCTACTTCGCACAACTAGAGAGCTATCATCCTTCATCCATCATCTTCTAATCAATTCATCACATCACTCATCATGTCTTCCTTAACCGTCCTCGTGCTGGGCGGTACCGGCCCTGCTGGTATCTGTCTTCTCCGCGAACTTCTCCACCGCAAACATAAAGTGGTAGCATACGCACGAAATCCTCAAAAAGTCCCTGAAGACTTGGTTTCTGATCCACTACTTGAGGTAACTTTCATATATAATGGTAAACTTGAACCAAGGAAATGACTAACTTTCTCAGATCGTTAAAGGAGATTTGTCCGACAAGGCAGCTCTCGACAGAGCCGTGGCCAAAGTCGACATCGTCATTTCGTTCCTTGGACCTCTAATCAGCGATCGTACCACGCCTCCAAACTCTATCCCCGACTTCTATAAGGACTCCCTCTTCCCCGCGATGCGCCGACATGGCGTTAAACGAATCTACGCCATGGGAACGCTCACCATCCCCCAGAAAGAAGATGCATGGACTATCCTCCAGCCAGCAATAAATCTCATGGTCCGCCTCTTTTTTTCGAACTCTTATCGCGCTATTACCTCGATCGGGAAAACATTCGAGACCGAGGCCAAGGACCTCGATTGGACCATATTCCGCATCTCAGGCATTCCTGGAGAGTCTGATAAGGAAAGCTGGTTGAAGGACAGGGAAGATGGAAAGCCGTTCGTGGGATATGTTGGGCAGAAGGGTTATACGTATTCTTTCCCACGAGGTGCGCTGGCGAGATGGCTTGTTGATGCTGCTGAGAGTGGGCTGCTGGACTGGGTGCGCAAAGCACCTGCGGTTGCCAAGCTGTCTGGTAGCTAAACATCTCTCACTCTGATCAGGTCTTTTCAGCATTATTTCTTCGGCATTTTTTCCTTTCTTTCTCACATATGGTTATTCTTCTGATTTCTTGGGCTGGCAAATGCTTGGCTTTTATTGATATATAATTATTGCTCAAATGTTTCTCCTAAAGTGGCCGAATTCACGAACCCAGTATTCGAGACTGGAAATCGATGATGATTGTGTTTTTGAACAGCCTTGTTCAAAAGTTCGACTGGCCGAAGCATTGCTCGATGCAAAATACGCTGGCTTAGCCAAAGGATTCTGCCTTGACGTCAGTGGTCAGAAAGAATTGGTGATCTCGTCAACGACGCCCTTGCAAGTCGAGTATATATAGGCTACTAATAATGATCAATCTCCTCACCCTAACTTAATATCTTGCTTATTAGAAACGAGAATACCCAGAAACTCACTCATATTAAATTGTTATTTGCTCTTCAGGCCATAAATCTCAACATGTCTTATCCTGATCTTACAACGTTCAAGGCATTGTCATTTGACTGCTATGGCACTTTGATAGACCAAGAGTCTGGCATGATCCGTGGCTTACAGCCTATCATTAGTCGCCTTCCTTCCGATAGCGACTACAAAGAGAATCCAGTTCTGTTGATTCAGCGCTTTCACGAGTTTACCCAGGTCCTTGAAGAAGGGGAGCCTACCCTACGCTACAGCAGTATCGTCTCGCGCTCGTTCAAAAGTCTTGCAAAAGAACTCGATATTTCTGTACCTGATGAAGAAATGAATCATCTCGAGTCCCTTCCCGGAACTTGGCTCCCTTTCCCCGATACAATTCCAGGCTTGCAAATTTTGAAGAAGCACTACAAGCTCATCATCCTCACTAACATGGATAACGTCAACGCGTCTTCAACTCTAAAGCATCTCCAGCCCGCTGAATTCGACAAAGTCTACACTGCCGAAGACATCGGTAGTTATAAACCCGCTAAGGCAAACTTCGACTACTTGTTTGATCATCTCAAAAGCGATCTGAGCGTTGACAAGGATCGCGGGGAATTACTACACGTAGCGAGAAGTTTGACTGCAGATCACGTCCCGGCCAAACGGTTCGGACTCCGAAGTGTTTGGATCTCTCGCGGCGGTGAAAAGAAAGAGGGAACAGGTGTTGGAGGTGATTATGAGAGATTGAAAGAAAACGTGGCGTTTGAATGGAGATTTGATAGCATTGGGAAATTCGCGGAGGAAGTGGAAAGGCAGTTTGCTCAGAAGACAGCTTAGAAAACTGTTTTGCGCTGCGGCCTGAACAATTACGACCTACGGTCATGGATCATGGATGAAGTAGGGCTGAGCGCTGAGTTATGCCGGCAGATGGCATTAAATATCACGGTGGTGAATATGCAACTCATCGAGATGGAGACCTTGCTTTGTTTATATGACCTGAGTTCAAACTCAATGGCAGCCATTTTTAGGTCTAAAGCATATAAAATTAGTATTGTTTCATCTTCTGCAGCAGCACGGCCCAGAGCAGTGGCATATGGCGCGATTCACTCATCCAGCCTCATTTCCCAATCGTGATTCAGTCCCCGATACTAACAAAAACTCAAAGACCTCGCTCGTTCTAGACCCTCTCAACGCATAAAATGTGAAAAATGTCATCCGCTATGACCAAAACTGCCGAAACGCCAGGGCTCGGTGCGCTAGGACACATGGGATGGACGCTATGTCTAGGCGTTTTACCAAGATTGTTCTAGCGAGGAACGTTTGAACACGAAACACTGACTCGCTCGACGCCACATCGCGTGCGCCGATCCTAACTTGCCGACGCCATGTCAGCAACAGAAGGAAGATGAATTCTGTGCCGAGGCTCGTTTTTGAGGTGAGAGAAATAGAGTTGAGTTTCGAAGTGAACTGGAGAGTTGTATTTTCATCCACTATTGATGTGCAATCGTGCCGTAGCAAGCGAGTCGATCTTTGGGTCGGTGGTCGGTGAAGACCCATTTTCTAAGCATATTTCTTTTGGGTTTTTCTTCTTCATCAACCTGAGACACGACATTTATCTCCACTATCTTCAAGGGTGATAGATAACGCTCCAACTGACAAGATGTCAAGAATGGATCTCAATTACGTACTGACCCGTAGAATAGCCAAATGACTTCCACGTTTTTCCTCTCACAAATCTGCAGCGGAAAAAGCCACATCCGTGAGAGACCACTAGGTTGGCCTAGCCTCGGCGTGAAAAGAGTCGGCCGAGAACTCTAGTGCTGAAAAAATGCCAGGATTCCCTTGATGCGTTAATACAGAACGGGCGTTCAGCTGCGAAGCGATGTCACATCGTGGATCTGTGCCTCTGGGCGATAAATCCTTTACATTCTTGGCCCATTCAGGGTCTTTTCCCTCTTAATACCCGTGGGGGGCTGTCATTTCTCATCTGCAGTACGCATCTCGTCCCTGAGATTCGACAGATTCTCTCGTTTAAGAAAACAAAAATGGCGTGGGGCGATCTTCCTGTTGAAGGGCGGACGTTGAACCCTTTGAACGATGATCTTCGACACGGATTGACCGCCGTTACTGTCCTCGCTTTCATTTCGTTCTTTTCTGCGAGTACTTTGTTCTTTTACTTGGTGTATAAGCTTACGACATGGAGCTTGTTCATCAAGTCGCAGCCTTCGGGGCATTTTCAACATACGACTGGACCGATTCAGAGGGCGATTGACTTTACGCTGGGTATCGATGGGATATTTGCTGAGAACAATGAAGACGCCAATAAGAAGGCTGATGGCGATGCTCCTACCGCCCCTCGACGACCGAATCAATTCCTTGTTCTTATCATCAATCTACTCCTCGCCGACATGCATCAGGGAGTAGCCTTCTTTCTCAACGCCGCGTGGCTTCGGCATAATGCGATCATGGTTGGAACTGCGTCTTGCTATACCCAAGGACTCTTCGTGTCGCTTGGTGACTTGGCTTCGTCCATGTTCATCACTGCAATTGCCATTCACACTTACCTTGCTGTCGTCAAGCGACGGCAGACACCGCAGAGGGTACTGTATGCAATGATCATCGCCATCTGGATATTTGTCTACGCCATCTCCCTCATCCCCATCGCCGCCACCCGTAATGGTGCCGAGTTTGGGGGTTTCTTTGTCCGCGCTGGAAGTTGGGTAAGTCCTAGATGTGTCATTGACTGTCAGCAGTCCTCTAACATTATACAGTGCTGGATGAACCGAGAGTACGAAAACCTTCGACTGTTCACACATTACCTCTACATCTTCCTCGGCCTCGGTACAACATCTGTCCTATACCTCATCATCTTCTTCCATCTCCGTCGTCAAGCCCGCTTTGAGTCCTCGGGGTCACCAAGCGAAGCTGATACCATGCAACTCCAACTCAGCCGTAACCCTGCTTTCCTGATCTACCCCGTCATCTACGTTATGTGTACTCTTCCTCTCGCGGCTGGCCGTATTGCGACGATGGCTGGCGCGCATGTGCCCAACGGCTACTTCTGCTTTGCGGGTGCCATGATCGCATCCAACGGTTCCTTCGATTGCCTGCTGTTTGGCACAACCCGAAACACCATCGTCTTCGCCTCAAAGTACGACGTCTCGTCTGACGATGTTGGCCTGAGCACCTTCGCCTTCCTCAAAACACCTAGTCGTCGGTTCGGAAACACCATCTCGATCCAAGGGGGCCAACAAACAGATGAGAACGTCGCTGGAGGATGGTGGTCATGGCCTGCTAGGGCAAGCGGTTCAGAGAACAGAAGTAGAAAGGGAATGACACGCACCATCAGCCAAGAATCTCTGAGAGGACCGGCTATTCAGATGGATACCGTGACATCGGTGGTGGTCGAGGTTGATGATTCGGCGGAGAGAGACCCAAGATACCCAGATACAGCAGCGAGCTCTAATCCTTCACTACGCAGCGCGGAAAAGGATTATACGAGAACGATACAAAGGAGCATGGATGCGCATAGATAAGACTTTAATGTTGATTAAGTAATGAAAATAGAAGCTTTAATGATATTGGCATTTCAAGATACACATACTGCAACTGGCATGATATGAGAACACATGTACTGAGCATGATGGAAGTCATAATAATAGGCAGTCTCTAGGTCGAAGCACTGGGTTTGATAAACATCTATGACAATATTAATAAACAATGCCACTATTCCTCAACATCTTTTGATGAGAGTGCTGAACACTTCATCGCCGTCTCAATCGAGAGGTCTTCTTCCATAAGTTGAGTATCTGTTAGGTTAGCAGTTGGGCTTCAATAGGTTATCCTGCACTTACACCGGCCAATAAGCATGAATGGTCCTGTCATTCAGGTCCCTTCTGACCTTTGCCAAAAAGACGGTAACCTCTTCCTGGCTCCACCCAAGAACTCTCGTCAAAGCTGCCATGGACAGTGCTTCAAGACCCTTGAAACTATCCATGTTGAGATTGTTCCACTCACCAATCTCCTTATACCTTTTATCCAGAGGCCAGCGGTTCGTCGGCCACTTAAAAACAGCCTCTACAATATCCACGAATCCCGCATCGCGCAGAATGTCCTTGTTCTTTTTATTATCCTGGAATGGGCGACCAATCTTGGTGGATGCTTCGTCAAGAAGGTGGATAAGCTTGGAGAGATGATGATCCTCGGTTAGGGTGCTGTCGTCTGAATGAGCGAAAAGGTCGATTTCAAGAAGCTCCACGTAACCACCCGGCACAAGATTGCTAAGGAAGGTAATCAGCCTCACTGTGCTCAACGTAGTCATAGATCTTACTCGTAAATGCTGCTCACAAGGTTCGGCCAGCTCTTGATGCTAAACGTCATCATCCTACTGTGAACGTAGTCGAATGGCTCAGAGAAGTTCCACGGCTCTTCGATATCATCGATGAAGAACTCCACGTTCGGAGGAACACTGATCAATGTCAGTACGCATCCCATAATATTCCGACCATATAGTACAAATCAGGTTGGATAGGCGAAAGGTCGACACCAATCACTTTTGCTTCCGGATGTTCGTCTGCGTAGTCGATGGCCCATATTCCTGTCCCGGTGCCAACGTCAAGAACACGCTTGGCCTTAGAATTAGGATCATTCGGAGGTGCGAGACCGAGTTTGTTATCGAGCATCAAAATAAACAAGTTATGCTGCAAGTCTAGTTGCGAAAATCAGCAGTGAAGGCGGCCTTTCGAGACTTTGCCATACCAAGTCTCTCCTTCTCGACGTCGTCATTAGGAAGGTTATACTCTGTTATCATTAGTCAACAACAGCAGAGCAGCAATTCAAGAGACTGACTCCCATCCTTATACCGATGATAGGTCCTGCCGTTTTCTTTTCGATAGTCCAGAATGGAGCTTCTTAAGCTCTCAGACGTGGACGCTAAGCTCTTTTCCACTAGGTCAGGTCGGCAACGACAGACGTTCGTGAGAAGTGACCTACCAATCCCATAGATGAGTCATGCTCTTCGTCAGACTGAAATTCGTGGTTAGTGAGTCTCCCTGTCCTTCTCAGCAATTGGTAGAAGAACCTGTTCATCCGGTACTAGGTCAGGCTCCGCGTTGATAGTTGGTTCTGCCATTTTGATGCAAATTATTTAATCACGCAATGTTAAAAACTTCCCCGCTCAGAGGATATCCGGCTGCTTTATGAGTAAATCACAATCCCAGTCGATATTTGTCATCCTGTTGGTTGAGTTCACTGCATATGCAGCTGGATGACCAGGGTCTGATCATACGATGTTCCAAGGCAATGAGTATTTTGAACAGATGACAGTGCACACTGATTTCTCTTTATTATACGAGCGGCGTGATGAATTAGAGTGTCATATCAAGGCTTATACAGACTATACAACTCTGCGCTTTTATATGGGTGGACTTACCAAAGAGGGGGGTGGTTTGGCTACGCCCCAACTATTCCGCCCAAACAAGCCGATGAGGAGCACTATAGACATGATGAATATTCTATAGGGGCCAATTATGTTCGACAATTCAGGTCACACTCTGATGATGCTGATACTGGGTTCTTAATGAGTCGCTCAGCTGCTAGGTTCATCCTCACGAAGGTACTCGTTCTATGCACAAAAGTTGCCAAAATTAATTCTCATTGGCAATCTATCTACATTTCTAATTCATTTCGCCACATACTTACCAGATATCCTACAATTCTGAGAAGCTCCTCCAACATTTCCTCCATTGTGATCTCTTATTCCTCCAACCAAATTCGCTTTTTTTGTAGACTTTCTTCAAATTTTCATTTTTTTCCTAGTGGTCTTTTTTCTTTTGCTTTAGAAGTTCGCCACGGTCCTGGTCGTTCATCGACTACTCACTGATACTCTTGACGACAGAAGGATGGGAAACTTACTGATGAGCTACCTAGGACAACCCCACCTAGTAGTGGTGGTGGTGACCATGGCTCTCACGACGACCGTGGGGACGGGGTTCGTTCTGGTGACGGGAAGGATGGCCCATCGGGAAAAACTGGGGAGATTGCTCACCTTGTTGAGAAGGATACTGCTGAACGGTGTGACGACCACCAGAACCGCTCTGAAACTGCTGGGGACTCTGGAACCGCGGAGCATCCTGGAACAGAGGTCTATTCGGGAACAGAGTTGTACTCTGGACACCCTGCTGCTGCTGGCGCTGGCCTCTAGGGGGAAACTTGCGCTCGTCAGTAGCTTTCGCCTCCTCACAAGGGGGGCAGACCCAGTAGCGCCACTCCAGCTTCTCCTCGAACTCTGGGCAAGCACCAGTAACCTCGGGGTCGTAGCGAGAGGCGTTATCCTTAAGGACTCCGCAAAAGACACACTCGTGGACCCAGAAGATAGTGACACACATGGTGAAGGATAATGAAGACTTTTGCTAAGAAGAGTTTCTTTTCTGCGTGTTAGGGTTGTTATTAGTGTTTCGTGAATAAATGTTGAGATCGGTTGAGATTGTATGTGAAAGTTGCTGTGAAGGCTGTTATGAAGGTGGATGAGATGGTGGATGAGATGGTGGATGATGATGGGTTTGGAGGTGATGGGATGGAGCTATTTAAAGGATTTCAGTCAACCATGCGTAAGGAACAAGATGTTCTCTATCACTCCTATGAAATGTTGATGTTCAGTATGACAATTAGTATAGTTTCACCTGAACTCTTGATTATGCAGTCTGCTGATGTTCGAAAATCTGGAACGAGAAAACTGAACATCATTCGACCAGCATTCATCTCGGATCTCTTGGCCACCATTGGATGACATATTGAATCTCATATAACCTCTTCAATGAACGTGGTTCTCATCAATGCTGCTCATCCTTTAGTCGATAGAACATGAATTAAATAAGAGTTTCAAAACAGAATGATATATACTACGTACCTCGGGCAAAGAATAAAAGGCTGAACAACTCACGTCAATGCCAACGCAGAGATAAGCTACAAGAATTGAGCACTATTTTGCCAGTAACAATAGCTAATATGAGATTGATCTACCGATGGTTCATCATTACCACATTGACAAAGAAAATGAGTTAACAGTTACAAATACCGAATTCCTAACCAGTACTCTGTTCATACACCCCATGCATCGCAACACTTTCATGGCATACCCTAGTAAAGCTGAATATGATTGGGCAGCCTGTCACGGGTCCTGGTAAATTCATGCAGCTTTCAGCCAGTGATAATTGCTGGTTGTGGGCCACTCACCTTCAGGCAGCACTTGATATCTCATGGATACCCAAACTGCTATGTTCACCTTACAAACCCAACATCAAAAATGGTTCTGTCGAAACAGACCACTGAAGAAAGGATCTGCTCGCGATGTAAATCCCTAGACCTCGACAATATTATGTCCGGTCGTTGGACCAATGTCGAATGCCGCGAGCCAGTAGCCTTTTTTGGCAAGCGAAGTGCTGTTCTTCAGGACGAAGGCTGTCCCCTCTGCCAAGCGCTGTTTTCCATTGCGGCCGGCGAACATAACACTTGGCCCCGCAGAAGAGAAGATAATTTCTGCATGTTCACTATCCCAAGCCAACTCGCCTATAGAGGAGCGAAACTAAAGTTCCCATCTGATGAGGAGATGGGTGATCGAGTTCTGGGACGAGCGAAAGATCAAAGAGATTCGACATGGCTAATCGTTTGCAATCAAACCAGATCTATTGACCAACCTCTCTGGTACAATATAATACCAACGTCAGCTCATAGCTTTGGTTGTTTGGCTGAACTTTCTGACACTTTTAACGGAGTCGGTCAGCGAGTTCGGCTGATTGACCCCGCTAACGTCGACTTCGAAGCGGTAAAGCGATGGCTTGCGCATTGCGCGGGCGTGCATGGAGAGCTTTGCAATCCTGGTGAAGGGAAGCTCTCCTAGCCCAAAGGCCTAGCTGTTATCAATTGTAAGACTCGGAAGCTAGAGCCTTTACCAACCGGTGTAAAGTTCGCTGCTCTGTCATATGTATGGGGAGACAGTGCGTCAACAAATGAGTCATATTCCTCCAGCTCTGTTTTCCCACAAACTATTGAGGATGCAATTACTGTCGCGCTACAAGTTGGTATCAATTTCCTCTGGGTAGACAGGTACTGCTTGCCACAGCATGAGTGCCCCGAGAAGCGCGAGCAGGTTCAGAAGATGCACAAGATCTACCGTGAGGCAGACTTAACTATCATCGCTGCAGCAGGCGACGGGCCAGACTATGGTCTTCCAGGCATAAGCACACCAAGAGTCAGCGCCCCTTCAGTAGACTTACGCCTTGGAGCTCACCGCTTAGCCTCCACAGGCCGGAGTGCACAAGAAGCTATCCGAAACACGACATGGGCGTCTCGAGCTTGGACATTTCAAGAGGGCCTTGTTTCAAGAAGGAAGCTCGTCTTCACAGATGAACAGGTGTACCTTCACTGTATGGAGCGTGAGTTCCGCGAGACAATTGAACAGAACTTCGATCTTTTAGCTCAGGCAGGTAGTCCTGATCTATGCAATCCATTTCAGTGCAGAGTATTACATCTTATCCCGGACAATGTCGGGGAGAAAGGTGTACACTCACTCACTGGAGACTTTTCAGAACGAAAGATTACATACCAGAGCGATACACTGAATGCGTTTCTCGGCATCCTTAATCTATTCCAAGACGCCTTTCCGGATTCTTTTCGTCACCTTTGGGGTCAGCCGATCCTATACAATAATGATAATTCAATCGGGGATGTCGTGGTTTCTGCCCTCAATTGGGGTATAATAGGCCCGGCACAGAGACGACCAGATTTCCCGAGTTGGTCGTGGATTGGCTGGAAGGGCAAGGCATATTCGACAATCAACAGATCTCATAAAGAAAATGTAACCGCCTCTCTGCTACTACACGACGGCACTGCCATTGAAGACGCCAAAGCCTTTAGGGATCTCAATATCTTCCAAAGAATATCACCAATGTTGAGCAAATACATACTCATCGAGGCCCAGACTGTTCACGTAAGAATACGGCGGAAGGAAGGGGATCATTGGAATCTTCGAAACATGTGGAAACTCTCTTTTGTAAAAGATGGCACCGAGAGATATGGGATCACTTATGCTGATGGGTTTTCCATAACACAGGAGTTTGAAGCGGGTGATAGCATATACAGAGATTTGGAAGCGGGGCACACTTGGCTCGGAATAGCATTTCTGCGCTCTGACATGGTCTTGGTCTTGAAGGATATGGGAGACCATTATGAAAGGTTTGGATATATCGATGTTGACTTTTCCGTACCAGATCTGGAACTGGTGGATTATCTTCTGGGACACAGGCTTATTCGTTTAGGGTGATTGCTTGAAATACTACTGTTGAAATCGTGGGTCTACGTGGTATATATGTATGGTAAAATCTGGGTGCTCACTTACTTTGTCGTGTGAGGATTAATCTCTCTCCGACCTCCACCATTCGCTCATCTGCCAGGAGACCTTCGGCTTTGAGTCTATGAAACGGTTCGGAAGGCTGCCATTTTCAAGTCCGATATATGTCGACTACTCAAACCCACTCCAAGTCTTCTGGACAGCACTCCAATATCTCGCCTCATCTTTTCGGGCATGCGCAACATGAAGAGACCCGTCAAACTTCTCCAGATGGATATCAAATCCCAGCTTCTCCGCCTCAGCAGCCTGGGCTTCCAGATCTTTATAATCGATCAACTCGTCCTCCTCACTATAAATGTACGTTCGACGAATCTCACGCTCCCTCTTGCCCTCAGCCGTATTATGAGTCGAACCCCAGAAAGCCAGCCAGTCTTTTGTAAGACCAAGAACCTTGGTGAACTGCCATGCAGCTGCAACGAAATAGACAAGCGGCATAAACACCCAGCGATATGACTTTGGAACAGTCGACTTGAAGAACGCGGCCGTGTTGGTGAGGCGCTGAGCACCCGGTGCTGAGTCAAAGACTGTTACGTGAGGCGGAAGCCAAGGATCTTCGCCTTCTTGAGCAGTCGCAGCGTAAACATCATACAACGATGAGATATTCGAAGAACCACCGTTCGAAAAGAGATGAATCATGATTCCTGGCTCAGCCGTTGATGACGTGGCGTCTGGAAATGAGGCTCTGATAACTGGCACTGCTGGCTTTACCGACTCCGCCAGAACCTTGGGGTCGAAAAAGTTCTTGTTATAGCTCTTCACAAGAACAAGTTGCGAAGTCGGGTATAACTCCTTGTGCTTATCGACGTATTTGGCAATATGGCTATCAAGTGCATTGGTCCAACTGGCGATGATGATGATCTTCGGAGAGTCCGGCGCGGTAGGTTCAGAAGGGCGGTAAGCGAAGACCTCGTTGGAGAGCTTTTCCATGTAGGAGAGAGGCTTGGCCTGTGTGCTCATGTTGGGTAGTGGTACAGAGATTATCAATGGCGATAGATTTGTAAGGCCGCATTTGAGTTTAAAAGGTATTGATTGCTGATATTTGGGTTGCTGATGATGCTTACGCGATCCGACGGCATGGGTGAGATCTGACGTGGCGGGGTAAGTCATAGCGTGCTTGACTATAGCGTCGGTGAATTATACCCGCGACGATTACCCATAGTCTGAGGAGATGAGTAAGTTAAGGCCAAAGAGCACGGGAAATGCAAAGGAACTACTAAGGCATTTCAAATTAACCCCGATTACCATATTTCATCTCATGTGATGCCAAATCCCTAAATCATGTTCGTTATGATAAGGTATTTGGTTATCCTTCATAAACCTCATTCCTCCACGTTCGTTTCGATCGTTGCTAGACACTTCTCTCGCATAACTATTCTTCTTGCATGCAAAATGCTTCTTTTTCGAATATCGCCAGAGATTCTAGAAGTAACACCATTATCCCTTCCGTGAGTGTTGTAAAAAAGACTTAGGATCGCGATCATGAATGACAACAACCTGGGGACATTTAAGATAAAGTCATCAGCCTCTTTGAGTACTTATCTTGTGATTTGCCAAGTCCCCATGCTCCCAGAGGCCTTCGCAGCTTCAGATCGATACAACGTTGGCGTAGACTGACTATGGCCGTGGCTAATTGTCGCCCGCAACTACTTCAAAGCCTTTGCACTGTATTGGCCAGTCTTTCTAGACTTGGGCAAGTCAAGTGCAAAGCCTTCCTCTCTTGACTAGTTCATCTTGTAAGCAGCTTTAAAATGCATGATACTGCCTTCGCTGTTGCTGCCAACGGAATCTTCCGCTTTGCCCTCGACACAGTACTTTCTAATTTCGTGGTGCAGGTGTACTCGCAGAAGGGCACCAACTAGGCCGGTAGCATGTTTACTTTCATCAACGATACCTCGCATACTGTTCCTGGGTCTTTCTTTCCTAAGAATAGAATGGCTAGGCAAAGCGGTTTTCATAAGTTAAACAAGTACTATCGCGTGATAATAGCCATTGCTAATGGAGGCGGATGCTTCTACGAGTCGCCATTTGTCCGGGTCTGCCGATCTCGAACACCCAATTGTATGGTTAAACTTTAGAATAATACTACACTGTTGCATGTCACCCTTGTCCTTGATGTGAAGTCTCGTGTTGTCCTGAGCCTCAATGCCTAAGCTCCATTTGCAATGTTGATCCGAGGCTACCAAACCTTGACCAGGGTATAACCCCCATTGTTCGCCGACGAATACCTAAAACAAGCAACTGCATTAACCCACAGCGTTAATCAATCTGCTGATCTCGGTGGCTAACTTACCGAATCATAGAATTTATCGCTCCTATCAAAAGATTGCCCCCGCATTCATTCACGAGCGAAATGTTCACCCTTGCTGGACTGCCGAACTGTTGTGCGTTGCCGATTGGCGCGCATCGACTTAAGCATGGATTCCTCACTTTGCGCGCCAATCATTTCCCCATATTCCCCAGATTTGTCACCAACACCCCAGACGATGGGGCTCAATTTCTCCGCAGCGGAATAGACACAATGACGCTACGTAAAATGACACTACCTCGGCGGAGATGTCATCGTATGCGACGGTTTAAGCGCAAGGTGACTATATAAGACTCCAATCTTGACCGCATCTTTTGGACTCAGCAACCTGCCATCGACAACGGAAGCAGGTCTCAAGATGCGTTTCGCCGCCATTGTTTCGTTCTTGCTGCCCCTCGTGGCGGCAAAGCCTGCTCAGAAGGGCAAGACCTTCAGCAACGTTGAGATCTTTGATCCTCCCTCCAACTACAACGACCCTCAAGTCCTCTATGCCCGTCCTCTTGAGCTTTCGGATGGTACCCTTCTGGCTACTTGGGAGAACTACTCCCCCGAGCCTCCTCACGTTTGGTTCCCCATTGTGAAGAGCAAGGATGGCGGCAAGACCTGGAAGGAGATCTCCAAGGTCAAGGATACTCAGAACAACTGGGGTCTGCGATATCAGCCTCAGCTCTATGAGCTTCCTCGTCGATTTGGAAAGTACCCTAAGGGTACTGTTCTCATCTCGGGCAGCAGTATTCCCACTGATCTGAGTGAGACTCTTATCGAGGTCTATGCTAGTCTTGATAAGGGAGTTACTTGGGAGTTCGTCAGCCATGTTGCTCTTGGCGGCGAGGCTAAGCCTGAGCATGGGCTTACTCCAGTTTGGGAACCTTTCCTGATGTAAGTGAAGTTCTGTTAATGCGATGGATGATTTGCTAACAATTTTCAGGACATACAAGGAGAAGCTCATTCTGTACTATTCTGATCAGCGCGACAACGCTACTCACTCTCAGAAGCTTGTTCACCAGACCACCACTGATCTCAAGAAGTGGAGCAAGGTTGTCGAGGACACCAAGTACGATGACTACTACGCTCGCCCTGGCATGCCCACTGTCGCCAAGCTCCCCAATAACGAGTACATCTACACCTACGAGTATGGCGGTGGCCCCAACCCTCCTGCTGGCAGCACCTACTGGTTCCCCGTCTTCTACCGCCTCTCCAAGGACCCTCAGAAGTTCCTCAACAAACCCGGCCAGCAGATCATCTCCACCGATGGTGCTCGACCCGCTGGTTCTCCTTACGTCGTGTGGACTCCTTATGGTGGAAAGAACGGTACCATTGTTGTTAGCTGCGGCACCATGTCTGAGATCTTCACCAACCAGGCTCTTGGTGATGCGTCTGCTTGGAAGAAGTGGAGTGTTCCTCAGCCTACAGCGTACACCCGCGCTCTTTTGACATTCAAGAAGGATCCTGATCTGCTTATGATCATGGGTGCGGGTATTCTTCCTCCTGCTGGTGGAAACAACACTGTTAGTGCTAGTGTTGTTAGACTTTCCGAGATCATGAAGGCTTAGACGAAGACGTACATAACTTAGCGTGATAATCATAAATTTACAACAACCATCTTAGACTTGAGCTAAAATCTTCCAATTTCTTACGAGGCTTTGGATGACTATTCTTAAATCGCTGCAAATTTGCTTTGCATCCAATGTAAAATACCCAACATGGGAGCTCCTCATTCGTCAGCGAGGCTCGATGCATAAAGCTTGACCATGCAAGCTATGGGATTTGATGTTGTTCGTGTCCTTAGACTTTATAATAAACTAACCTGGGCCAGATTCAGGCGCAGCCATCTTCACCTATTATTTGTCCGTCCTCACATTAACTTGAGAGCCCTTATCGTTCCTTGTTAAGAGTCCGTTTCGGCCTTGATCATTACAGCCGGCAAGGTTCTGTGCCACCATAGCATCACGAAAGCATATATTCAATGCACAAAGTATTCTCAGTCACACATTTTGTGAATATAAGTATCATCGCTTCGCCATGTCTTCCACTTCAAGAACTCTCACCAACCATTACATCAAACCAGCCTTCCGCTCCACCCACCTCATCCACTTCACGATGAGTGTCTTTCAATCACTAAGGCGCGCCTTTCCCACCAAAGGCCCCAAGTCTCACGGAACAGGTTTTCAATCAGGTCACACACCAGTCCACAGCACAGGGCCTTTTCGGCACGTTCCAGTGATACAAAAGCACTACCGCGGCGATCCACAATTGCGAAAGGATGAAGACGCTCCACGTATAGACAGAGATATCAAGGAGTTGGAAGGCGATCTTCTTGCTATCAAGATGAGACTGAAGGGATTGGGATACCGTGACAGCGACGTCCTGAACCAGTTGGAGGCTATGTATGGGGCATCGAGAGAGACTCTCTGGGCTCTAAACGACGTGAAGCGCAAGCTGAACGAAGAAAGGGAACGAAAAAAAGCTGGTATGTTTTCGTCTGTGATTAAAGTGCATTTAGAGGTGCTAACATGACTTGCAGAGGATTTGGAGAAAGAGCTCTGTTACTACAGGCGTTGGGGACAAAGAAGGCCTTAGATTATGCAATCTGACCTGCCTGATTATACCTCTTCAGAACTCCAGGCAATTGAGGTGCGTGTTCAAGTGGGAGGGGGCCGCAGCTTTGCGACGAATGACGTTTTCGTTGGTTGCCACGAGGCATGATGTAGAGGGGTAACTTGAACTTGAGCGTGTCACTGTGATCTAAGTGGCCTGGGTCTGGATAGAGTTTAAGTTTATACAATCAAGCTTCTTGCAAAGACAATATTGAGAGTCGCCTCGCTACCGGCATGACTCAGAGCTAATTGCTTGTTTGTGATACGATTTGAGACATGTAAAAGAATGCTGGTGCCGCTGGATACCCGACCAAGACACTGATGATACTCTTGTTCAACCCTCGCTGAAACCATCCACATTATCGCAGCAGCGAACTCACGATCACAACCTCAGACGATCATTTGAGCATTATCCTAGATCTATTGGAATCAGAAGTCAATCGCCAGCCATTCCAATACTCTCGCAACATGGCGATGTCCAAACCTGCCTCAGAACAAGAGCTCGCAGAGAAGCGCAAACGTGAACTTAAAGCTTCAACAATCTTGACTGAGTTTGCAAAGAGGCACAGGCGTAAGCTTTAAGCTTCAAGGTTCCTACTTAAGCTTGAAAGGCCATTGGACACCACGGAGGCTGTTGCACAAGCAGCTGGTATTTCATCGCCTAATGGATGTGCTATTTCTGCTACCGACTCGTCGGGAAAGGTTGGCTCTTTTTTCAAGATCAATGCTATCAATAAGACCACTATTGAAGCGTACCTTAGGGCAAAGCCGAGCCTCACTACCTTTGTTCCAACATTCATCCCATGCAACCCAGCAAGAAAGAGTCTTTCACCTCACTCACTGCATCCAACATTGGGCATCGAAACAACGCTACCTCATCGCCGACTAGAACACCTGCATGATGAACCACGCCCCGCGCAGAATGAGTACCCTGTTTGGTACTTTGTTTACGGAGACCTAGCCGAGGGCGATGTCCTTTTGGACCTGCTGCGGTGCGAGCGTCACTTGAGAAATTCTCAGGTTGTTGGAGGAATATTAAAGAGAAGGGGAGAAGACTGGGTACTATTAAACGACCCTAATGGGATAAGGTGCATGCCCTGGTTGGCACTCTTGGTCGAAATAAAGGGACAGGAGGATATGTTACGGGTGTATCAAACGGATGCTTATGAAGTTGTACGATGTACGATTGGGATTTGGGGCGAAGCTACAGTAGCTGGTTTGACATTCCGATTCATCGAGTAAATTATGGACTAGAGAATAGATACAAGGGAATCCCGAATGGGAATTGAAAAGAGAGTGTGTAACAAAAAGACAGTCGTCAAAGTGCAACCCTTAGGCCTTTGGCTTATAGTCCTCTAGAGCATCCCTAGCAAGAGCAAGGTTTTGAATTACCGCCAATCCATACTGAGCAACGTCATTCGTAGAGATCCAAGGTGCTTCCTCCCCAGGAATCAGTCCCTCATGCTCCGGAATCTCACTTGTAGTGAAAGTGGCGGTGGGTGCCTTGAATCCATCACTCTCAAAGAACTTGGTCCAAGCGAGATTGGCCATTGTTGTATTGTGCTGTTGGTTCGCAGCATATGCCGTGAGACGCGAGTGACCCTGGTATAAGTTCAGCTTTCCGAAGTCGACACCATAACGAGCCTTCTGCTCAGCAGCAGTGGCCTCGAAATAGTAACAGTAGTCCAGCCAAGCTTGCTTGAAGCCCTCAGGTAGATCATCTCCGAAGTACAGAATCAGCTCAGAGACAACTTCGGGAAGACCAAAGACGGCGTTCAGATGTGAGACTTCAACGTGGCCCTTGTTGTCAGGGTCAGAAGGAGGCGGCCCAAGGGTCCAGTTCTGGAGGTTGTAAAGACCATTGCCAGTGACGAAACCGTTCTTGAGCTTAGCGATGCTCTTGACGGTGCTGGTAAGCTTCGCCTTGGACTCTTCCCATCGAGGACCACGGCGCTCCCAGTCGATCAGCCATCCACCAGCAAGCGCACCCCAATCTGTGCCCAAGCTGAAGGCAACGGTCGCATTCGGTGTAGGAACCCAACCATCCTTGCGGACCTTGCGCTGAGGATCCAGAACACCATAGGTCTTGTCGGTGTCAAGGAGCTCCTCGAATAGCTCACCGATGCGCTCGTCACCGCCTGAAAGGTAATAGAAGTACTTCCTGTACTGGGGCTGTGAGATACGGGCCTGCTTCGCGCTGTCGCTGAAATGCTGCACGCCGTGTCTCGTTCCAAGACCCTTCCAATTACCGAGATGGTAAACATCAACTTCACCGGTATGACGCGTGAGAGCCTCGGCAAATCGGTAGATGTCTTCGCGGCCTGTGCGCAGGAAATACTGCCAGAAGAACAGATCGGGTGAGAGCTCAGAGTTGTCCCATGCATAACCGCCGATATCGTATCGCCACTCGTGGCGGTCGGGATCATAAGTGTGCATGAAGTCACCATAGTCAAGGAAGCCGTACCAACGACGGTGCTCAACCTCAGACTGGTAGAATTTGGCAAGGAAGTTGATGTTGTCCTCGAGTTTCTTGGAGGCGGCGGTTGAAGTGTCGGCGGGAGCCCAGTATGTACCGATAGCCTTGGTCTGCTGGATGTACTCGCTTTCGGGAATGAGGACAGGAGGTTTGTTGATCTGTGTGACGTGGTTGGCTAGCGTCTCCTGGGAAGGAGTCTTGTCAAAGGCAATCAGGTACAGCTCGCTAGTTCGCGCGATACCATAAGGCGTGTCAAAACCAGGCTCCCAGTCCTCGTAGGTGATCTCAAGAGCGTCGAGCTGATCGGTGTAGTTCTTCTGACCGAGACCATCATGGTAGGGACGGAGGTCAAGGGGTTCAGCGGATGGACTGTACAGCCAGAGGGTAATGCTTCCAGTGTCAGAGGCGGCGGAAGAAATGTCAAAGCCAGTGGGGAATCGCTTCCAGAAGTCGCGAAGACCAACGGCGAGACCTCCAACAGTAGCACCACCTAGGTATGCAAGGCCTTCGGCGCGAGTGCCTCCAGGGATGGAGACCCAGCTTTGGCCAGCCTTGGTTCGCTTCTTGAGAGTGAAACCGTCGGCTGAGAGCTGGCTCAAGCTGTAGTCGTTCCAGGGAGGAATCCAGTGAAGGCGGCTGGAGACACGCACATCCCAAGTCGAGATATCGGGCAGCTCCTTGCCATCAAACTGATCAGCTCGAACGTTGGCACCAGGGTCTCTGCGAAGACCAGTAATACCCTGAACAGCTTCACTAAGAAGGCCGCCATCAACACCGGCAATTCGGATGTGGCGGTTGTACAGCTCCTCACCCTCAAGAGGGACGTCAAAGCGGATACCAACGGCTGAAATGAAGTCTTTCTCGGCATCTCCATCGAAGACCAAGCTGTGAATTATCTTGATTGACTCAGAGCCAGAGTAAAAGTAAAAGCGGAGGACAAAGGGCAGCCAAGATTTATGGCCAGACTTGTCGCTCGCCGAATGCTTTCCTCGAACGGTGACCAGAGTTCGTGCAGAGTTCTGGTCGCTGACAGTGACGTTATCAATGCTGCTCTGGAAGCGCAGAGACTTGAACGACTTGATCTTATCATCACCGGGGTGAGAAACGTCGTTCTGCGACTGAAGAACGAGTCTTCCATTCTGAGCGATGCGCTTGCCGTTGGTCTCAATCTCCTTGACGATCACAGAGCCTGTCTTGGGGAAGACAGCCGTGACTTTGCCAGTATCGACCTTGATCTTGCTGGAGCTCTTGGTGACAGTGATACCAGCAGAAGCCGTGGAGTTGATGCCCCCTGATGAGGGAATTGCCTTGACAACATACTCATCAAGAACTGTTTCCGAGGCTCCAATTGCGTGACCGGTCCACTTTACTGAGCCATCAGCCCAGTATCCAGTGACCCACGATTGGAGGTCAACATCCTGGCCGGATGCACCAGAGGCAGTGAATTTAGTGTCCTTGGGGAAATATTTCGATTGAGGCCAGGGGAGACCAAAAGTAGTTCCTGAAGTAAAGCCTGGCTTTTCACCTAGCCAGTGGACTTTGGCAGATGAAGAAGTAGAGTTGCTAGGAGCAGCCATGGCTTGGCCTGCAAAGGCAGCAAGTAGAAATGAGTGGACGGCTTGTCGCAGCATGATGCAACGACTACCAAAGAATAATTAATAAAAAGAAATAGTTACTTTGAGAAAGTTGCGTGATTGAGACAGAAATCGCATCTGTTCTTATGTATAATGTCCTTCTTGTCTTGACGCCATAGAGAACCACAATGAGAATATGCATGTAATTTCGGGAGATATACCCTGTTCAGCGGCAGCAGCCATATCACGGCTTTCCTCCGCTGCACCTCGGCGCTCGGTGGAAACCCGCCCGAAAGGGTTCACGACTTCGGATGATCGTAAAATGCACGAATGACCTGAACATTGCTGGGCATGGCACGAACGGTAGGCTAGAGTCGCAGATCGCAGCCGAAATGAGGTTTAGCGAGTCCTGCAATTTCCTAACGGTCTGCGAGACAAGGTTCCCCGCGTCGATTGGCTTCACATTTGGTGTTGAACGGACGGAATAAATAATTGACAAGCGCGTTCGTGTGTTGCGTGATGTAACCTATAATGAGAATATGGTTAGATGGGCCTTTGGATGTCAGAAAGCTTGTGAAGCTTGCAATAGGTGGCGTAAATAATCTAGTAAGGAGCCTGCTAAGTTCAGTCTAAATGCATTTAAGCATTTTTGTCAACTGGGACTAAGTCCTGGTTTTGCCGCCATCCTTTAGGGGGTTTAGAGGGGTTTGCTGAAGGTCCTCTGCGGTGTTGGGGGTCCCGAATTGGGGGATCAGCAACGAACACCAACACCGAGTCGCGGAGCAATTCACGCGGAGCAACCAACGCGGAACCGGAGTTTGGCGCCAGCCCGCGATCACATTTAACACGATAGTACGTGAGAATCCTATCTTGCTGTCAAATTCTAGGATAAGAAACATCCTAGATGAAATCGATCATCGATATTCGTAAAACCTTTAACGATCTGATCCACGAAACCGGATCTATCCGAGGTTAGTTCCTCGACGCGTTGTCACTTTGAGGCGCGGCAAGGACTTACCCTGCACCTTGGCTACCAAAAAGTGTCCCAGCTTCCCAATTCACCAATCGCTGCAACACAAGTTTCCTATTCAAGTCAAACACAGATAGTAATACAACATGAAATATCAGTATAATCATGCCGTTATCATCCTCCATGACGATGTCTCGCTACGCAGATTACGCGGCTATACACAGCCTCATCCTGCACGTACGGAGTTCCGTGTCTCACGTGACCTTTCATTCTTCACCCTCGATCTTTGATGGAGAATGCTATCATCATGTTTGCAAAAGCAACGTGAAATCAAAATGACTTCTTCAAACAACCGAGACTCACCACTACCGTTATTGAAGACATGCCAGACATGTTTTTCATTGAAGATTCGCTGTTCCAAAACCCAGGATTCCGATTCCTGCGACCGATGCTTGAGGCTTGGCAAGACGTGTATCTTCAACCAAGCTAGGCGCCGTCAGAATGTAAATCGCCAAAGGTAAGAACTCAAACTTCATAGTTAGAAGAACAGAGCTTATGACTGGTATTTATAGAGAAAGGCTGGATGTCAGATCCAAATCTGAGCAATCATCCAAATCACCAACAACCCCTTATGAAAAAACATCTTCGAGCAGCAAAGTGCAGGACATCTTCAACCAAAATGCATCACTTGACCCCTTTGAACGGGGAATCATAACCTTCGAAGCTGCTAGAGACTTGCTCGACTGCTACAGGACCCGAATGATCCCATACTTTCCTTTTGTACTCTTTCGAAATGATGTATCGGTTGAGCAGTTGAACGCAGAGCGCCCCTATGCTTGTCTGGCTGCACTCGCTGCAGCTTCACATGCGGATGTCGCCACTCAAAAAGCACTTGGATACCTATTCAAGCAGATAGTGGCGGCTAAAATGGTGGAAGGTGATTTCTGTCAACTTGATCTGCTACAGGGACTTCTCATCAATCTTGCATGGTAAGTCTCGGCACTTGTTATACATCTGTCAGCTAAAGATTATAGGGCACACTATCAAGCCAAACCAAAGAGATATATACAACATCTTCATCTCGCCACAAGTATAATTAGTGACCTGCGACTTGATAAACCTCGAAGACCAAAGTTATGGAGCGCTGAAGGCGGCAAGGATAAGAACAAGCCAGATTGGGGTCCCGATGAGATGAGGGCCCTGGCGGGGACGTATTACTTATCCTCAAGGTAAGCCAGCTAGCGAATTTATTGAGACTTGGGCTAAAGAAGCAAAGTTCGTCTATTATTCTTCAGAAAACGCGCCAATTCTTCTATACGCCATATATCACTGCTTGCTGCGAGCACCTTGCATCCTGGAACGAGTACCTGACGGATAAATATCTCCCATACATGATTACAGTGCAGACGCTTATCGAAGGAGTTGAAGATCTTGTCAACAACACGGTGTCTACTAACAATGGTCTGCAATTCTTTTCTGGGTGTCAAGAGATTTCGCAAAAGTGCACTGAGATCAAAGAAACGCTTCCTTTTCCGTTGAGCGAAAGCCGTAAGCCAGGTCCTATATCATACTAAGTCTCTTGCTGATGGCGTGCAGCACCTCTGCTTCTCCAGATCCATATTCTAGAGCTTTTACTCAGCCAATCATCGCCGAGAGGAACATCGTTCGGCCTCGACAAGTTTAACAACCAGTTCGAACACGAAAGCTCACTTATAGACTGGCTCTCGGCAAGCATGTCGGCCGCTCGCTCTCTCATTAGTGTGATTCTTGTCATGCCGCAAGGTGAAGAGATGTATATGTCGAACATGGGCTGGATCATGATGAACTGCGGTCTAAACCTCGCTGTTCGCCTTGATCTTGTCGCTGCTAGAGGAAGCATATCTGGATCTATGCAGCATCTTCGTCGGTTCTTAGATATGCGACACACCCTTCGTCAACTGGTCTTACGGTTCGAGGCGACGCCAGGTCAAGATGCACCGTTAGATCACCCATTCTATGCTCTCGCGAAGCGAATACGTCGGCTTGAGAATTGGTACCTGTCGCAGGCGGAGCATCAGACGCCAGATTCATCAGTATCTATAAGTCCATCTGTCAATGACCAGCCGTTGCTGAGTGTCGGTACTGATGCCAGCGGAATGCCAGTTGGTGGGTCAATGCCGTTCGTAGCCGGTCCTTGGCCATTGAGCTCGGATTGGTATCAAAACCCTGACCTGGATATCGGCACTTTTCTCTTTGCAGATCCTGTTGAGTTTCCTATCAACTTGGGCTATGGAACTTAGATCTTTCCTTTTTTAATGGACATCTTTAGGTTACGCGGTTTCGGCGCTGGGTTCTGTTCATTGATGTGCCGTACGGAGTAAGATACGGACTAACGGTTGTAGCAAGCTGGCGGCATCCGGAGTAAGTCGGGCTAAGGGACTGAGTGGAGCCTCCAGAGGTGGACATCCCTTGCTAAACACCACAAGACAAGTGAATTGAGACAGAATACAAGTCAAAGGATTCATCTTCATTTAGCATCTCATCTAAGCCTCGTTGGACATGTCGTAATATAGCTTTTAGTCTGATACAGGGTGCTTCGGGCCCAGGTATAAGAAGGGTCTCTCAACGTCTTTTCTATCCTTCACAATCATCAGCACTTTCCTGGTTCACCCCTACCATAACATCTTACCGAACACTTTCAACTATAAACAATGCGTCTGCTTACCTTGAACTGTCTTTTGAGCGCTTTAACCAGCGGGACTTTCGCTAAAGATGACTGTATCAACAACGATATTCCCTTCCAGGCATGCGCTCCCATCGGTGCATACTATCCTCCGCCCACCATCGACAAATCCTCTGAGCCTTTCAAGAAGCTTACCTCCCAGTTCACTAAGACCTTTGACGACCTCATCAAGAACGGCGGTAGTGATAAATATGGTCCAATCACACCCAACACTACGTCCTTCTCCGTGGTCATCTTCGGTGGTGCTGAGTCGCTTCGAGATGATCTCATCTTCTTCGAGTATCACTATACATCCCCTGAAGATCAAGCCTCGAACGCAAACCTCACTTCGGACACCAAATTTCCAGTTGGTGATGTGAGCATGGTATTCACTGTTTATGCTTGGCTTGTCAAGATGGGCGAACAATGGGAGACGCCTATCACTAAGTATCTGCCTGAACTGGCTGAAGTCAAAGGTCCGCTTACGGTGAACTGGGAGGACATTACTATTGGTGCTTTGGCAGGCCAAATGTCAGGCCTCAGTCGAGAGTGTAGGTTATCGTTTGAAGTCATGCAGTACTCGAACTAACAAGTGATATAGCCGGAGCATGCGTTGTCGGCAAGGCTTGCGACTGGAAGGGTAAGCAGCATCCTGCGATACACCACTACAAGTATATAGTACTGACTTGAATTTCAGCTTTCCAAAAGGCCTTTGCGAAGAAAGCACCATACTTTCTCACGGACACAACTCCAGTTGTCTCTTACGCGGCTTTTCAGCTGTTGGCTTTTGTTATCCAACGAAGTGATGGCGCTGATTGGTCTTCGATTCTCGACAAGACCATTCTGCAGCCTCTTAACATGAGCGACAGTGGAGTTTTGAGCCATGGTGTCGAAGATATCTTTGCCATGAAGAGTCTCAACATTTCGGCGACTGGCGAACCAGGGTATGCTGATCAGCGAGAAGGACAAGCCCATGGCTAATAACCATTGTAGTGCCTTATCATTCGTTAGCTCCGCCAAAGATCTCGCACGCGCTGGACACTCTATTCTTGCTTCAGACCTCCTTTCGCCTGCTGTTACCCGTCGCTGGCTTCACCACAATGTCGACACTTCCAATCTTCGCAACGGCGTAGGTCGACCTTGGGAAGTTTACCGTGCCGGAAACGCTATCTCACCCATCCTCGATGCCTTGACGAAGAGCGGAACTATTGGCAAATATGCGAGCTACTTTGGACTCACCACTGACTTCAACGCTGGCTTCGCTATTCTGGCTCATGACAGCGGTGTCGAGGACCGAAAGCTTGACCTGAACGTGCACGCCGATATCGTCAGCGAAGTTCTCGGTTACCTGCAAGCCATTGCCGCCAAAGAACTGGAAGCGCGCTATGCTGGATCATATTCAGGCAAGGCTACTGAGGTTACTTTCAATACCACTGACAATGGCCGGGGTCTTGAGGTTCAGAAGCTTGTAATTGGTGGGGTGAACATCAAGGAGCAGACCGCTCAGAAGCTCGGCATTCAGGCTGATGATCTGGACTTCAGAATCTACCCAACGAATGTTCAAGATGGAAGCCGCCACCAGTTCATTGCTGTTTTCCAGGATAGGAGTGCTCCAATTGACATGGGCACTCCGACATGTGTTACTTGGCAGGAAATTGGTGCTGACGCAGAGATCAGCTTTGTTTTCGCCCTGGGTCGGGATAGCGAGGTTATTGGAGTAGAGGTCCCCCAGTTCCACGCCAAGATGGAGAGGGCCACATAAGTAGGTAGTTTGAGACTGACTCTCCATTGCTGAGCGATAGGGTTACCATAGAGTTTCATTCGCAACTCTTGATTGCCCATGGAGCTAGCTCAATGAAACATTAAGGGACTCACACTTCTTATAGCGGGGCTGCTGCCTAGCGTGAACACCGTGAATGTCAGCAAATGCGTGTAACCTCAGGCTAAATTCATAAGCACTACATTCTCTGACCGATATTCGACTCCAATCGTGAGGATTGATTCGCGTTTGCGAAAATGGCTTCTTCCGCGCCGAAAGTCGCGCCACCTGAACGTCGGGATCCTCTAGACGTTATTGACAAACAGGCAGATGAGATCGTGGCACTTATCAAAAAGAGCAAGCACTTCATTATTTTCACGGGTGCAGGCGTCTCGACTTCAGCCGGTAAGTCGACCACTGAGCCTTTTTCTGTGTAGTCCACCCGCTGATAGGTATAGGCATTCCCGACTTTCGTGGACCAGAAGGTGCTTGGACACTGAGAGCTCAAGGGCGAGCTCGTACCGGAAAGGCTACGAGCACGCTTCAAGCCATCCCGACACCGACGCATATGGCCTTGGTAGAGCTTCAGAATCAAGGAGTTCTGAAGTATCTTGTTAGTCAGAATTGCGATGGCTTGCATCGAAGGAGTGGCATCCTGCGGGTAAGGACTTGCCAATAGACTCTTGGCCGCTCTAACTGATCATCGCAGGATCGCATTTCGGAACTTCACGGTAACAGCAACCGGGAATGCTGCAAAGACTGTGGCAAAGAGTACATACGAGGTAAGAACACTATAGCCAGGATAATACTTCATATGCTGAAACGTCAAAGACTTCCGTGCTGTCGCCAGCTATGAAAAATCAGTGCATGACCATCGGACAGGTCGCAAGTGCATTGCGTGCGGAGGGAACCTCCTTGACACCATCGTCAACTTTGGAGAATTCTTACCAGAGGAACCGCTCAAGCTTGCTCGAAGTCATGCCAAGAAGGCTGATCTTTGCATTGCACTCGGGTCATCCCTCAGCGTTCCTCCAGCGAGCGGCATCCCCGAGACATGCGGAAAGAGTCGAAAAAGCAAGCTTATCATCTGCAACCTACAAGAGACTTTCATGGAAGGCATTGCCGATATGCATATTTGGGCTGAGTCGGATGTTTTGATGACAAGAGTGATGAATAGGCTTGGATACACCATCCCAAGTTTCACCTTGAAGCGCCGGCTTGTGCTCAAGATTGAGCGGGATGCACACGCTCGTCAGGTTATTGTATTGACTTGCGTCGACGACGACGGTACTCCAGTCACATATCTCCATTCTGTCAAGCTTGAGGACAGCAGACGTATAGTAAGGTCTGAGCCCTTTTCATTCGTCTTCCGAGAAGGTCTTAGTACTGGAGCCGAAGTCAAGTTTGCACTTGAGTTCATGGGACATTACAATGAACCCAATGTCGTTATTGACTACAGTGTTCCTGAGGAAGAGGGCGCAGAGACGGTGTACGATCTTTCATATGACCCAGGTACGGGGGAATGGGTGATCATGCGATGACAAGCGCATTTTACGCTTGCTCCTTCACGAGCTCATTAGCGCTACATCTAAGCATAACTTGGACTGCAATTAAAACTTTGGTGGTTTTTGCAACCAACAATCAACAACCAACAGCATGTAACATCAAGACGGTCGCTAGACCAGGATGTGGCCCCTGCATTTTGCCTGCAACCGACTTGGCATATCCACAATGCATTCAAACGACCTCGGGCCATTTATTCACGACTTTCATTTAAGGGATAGCTTTCCACCGCTCAGACACGCGATTTTGTGCTGAGAAATCACGGATACTCTTCCTTCTTTCTTTCACTGAATCACGCCACTCTTTTCGTCCCAAGTTCTTTTCGCTTTTGAATAGCTAGCAAAACTCACTATGATTGCCTCTAAACTCTTCATTACTCTGGGTATATCCTTGTGCGTCAATGCTTTCAGTCTCTACGAGTCTGGAACTGACAAAGATGTATCAAAAGCCTGCGATAAGGCCATGTCAGCGGACATCGATTGCAACAAAAAGGCATTTAGCTTTATCAACGGAGGTTGGTACGGCTCTCTCGACAGTGAAGCCTTAACCGACGCGGTCTGCACCAATACTTGCTCTCAATCACTCCAGGACTGGGTTACCAGTGTTTCCGAGGACTGCGAGGATAAGGATAAAGCCCAATACGGCCTTCGTATCTGGACAGGCTGGAATGCGACTTGTTTGAAAGACACCAAGACAGGACGATATTGCAATGGTTAGTAGCTGGCAGACTTGAGCAAATGTTTAATACTGACTGTATCCAAGATATCATCGAAGATTTCACTGATGTTGGAGAAGACGAGGAGCTCCCGCACGATGAGCTTTGCCACCCTTGTTATGTGAAGCGTCTCGAGATGTATAAACCCTCGTCGCACGCCCTCAACATTAAATGGCACGAAGAGCAACTTGAGCTCGTGCACAAGAAGTGCAGTAGTTCAACCTCCACTGAGACTGCCGTGCTCACTTCAAGTAAGAGTGAACCTTCCGGGGCGGCGACTATGGCAGAGGCCTCGGAAGCCTCTCAAGAGGCCAAAAGCGGGGGTGAGTCTGTAATGTCCACTGAGACCTCAGTGCAGACTACATCATCTGAACTGACTGTGCCATCTGCACCCAATGCAGGTGCCAAATCTGGACAGGGAGTGTCGTTCGGGTATGAGTCTCTGATGCTTCTTTTGTCGATGAACATCTTCTTTGTGTAGGGAGATTGTCTATTTCTATCAGAGCTAATGGACCAATACTGTTAGAGACTTTTGAAACCATATTCATTCGTAGCTATATTCTCACGACCTAGTTTATATCGTTATCGACCCTTCAAGGGTATCCTTTACCCACTGTATTGTCTCAACACAGGGCATACGACTGAGCATTTACCAGAAGGGGAAGTAGAGGCCAAATTCACTCAGGGTCAGATTTAGCGTATCTACAGATAAACAATTTTTAAGTGATCCGCCTTTCGCTCCACCTGAGATTCGTTGTTGAAGCGGCAAGCATGCGAGGTTCACTGGACCCTGCATGTTTCCCCACCGTTGCCTGTAAAGTTAGTCTACTCCTATGACATATTGTAAATCTGATGACATATTGTATGCCAAGCCGGATGCAGGCAAGAAATAAAAGAAGTGGATTTTTATATCAGCAGACTTCTGTCCGTGATCCATGTAACGCTGTGTTGGTTGATTGTGATGTTGGTTGTTGGTTTATGTTAAGCGTGATTTTCGAGTCCCACAACTCCACAAGGCTAGTAAGGTTCTGCTGGCTAACGTATCGGACAAGCTTACTTGCCTCGGTTCTTAACTGATGGATTTCCCTGTGCCTGGCGGCGGAACGATAGATGCTACTGCATATAGCAGGTTCACAGCCTCGTTTTGGTTGCTCTCGAACATAGAACACAACGCGATCTTCAGACGCTTCAACGTTCCTGCCCCTGCTCAAGAGCCATGAACGATTCTCGACAGGGATATTAGTTGCCAATCTCTAATCATTGACATTGGGTCCCTTGCAGTCCGTGCTGGGCGGTCTTGGCGACCTTGGCAGATATACAAAAGGCCCGTTATGTTTGCATTATGAATAATAAGTTATCTCACGATTTCATTTACCGCCTAGCCCAACCTGTTTATGTGGGCATATGGCTGAGGCTTGCCTCAATAAATGATAACCAGGACCCATCATCCTCGTTGTTCACAGTCCATCGCCCGTGTCATCCGGTTTCTGTCTCACCAACATTCACAATGGCCATGTCCAGATTTGTTGTCACGCTTGGTCTCTGCGTGAGCGCCAGTGCAATAAAACTATTCGAACCCGGAGACTTTAATCCTGAAGATGTCTGGGTTGGGAGCGCTTGTGAGAAGGTATTGAGAACTGAAATCGATTGCGACAAATACATTTTCGAATTCACCGTCCCGGAATTTCGAGGCCAATCATCTAAAGATCTAGAGATGGCCAACACGATCTGCAGCGACAGGTGCTCCGACTCGCTTCGCAACTGGTATCCTAAGCTCGTCAAGGAATGTGCTGAGGAAGATTTCATGTCCGACACTTACCCAACAAACTATTGGCTATACATTGGTAATAGCATGTCGAGCGGCTGGAATCAGACATGTGCCAAGGATCCGAAAACAGGTCGATACTGTGGCGGTTGGTAGTCTCGTTCTTATTGACGACGGCTCAACTAACTCTCTTGCCAGAAATCATCAACGAATTCTCCAAAGTAGAAGATGATGAGGAAATGCCCCTTGAAGAGCTCTGCCATCCCTGTTACGTCAAGATGATTAATATGAGGTCAACTTCATTTGCATGGCCGTCACTGGAAGATCCGGGAGGTAAGTGGTGGCCCAAGCAACTCAAGCTGGTCAAAGAGAAGTGCAGCGGCACGGAGTCAAAGGAAGATGCCTCATACCTCGACGAAAAAGAGTCAGCAGAGGAAGAAACGACCTCGGTTACTCCTCACAAGACTGCCAGCGCGGATGGTTCAGGTGTAGGCCCTATGCCGACAGCAAGTACCTCCACAACAGATACTCCGGTGTCAGGAAGTGCTGCTCCAGAAAGTAATACGGCGGAGAATATGGCAAGTAAGTACATTCTCTGTGATTGGTACGCAGTGCTCATGCTGGGTATGGTTTTGCTTCCTTTGTAAGGTTGAGTGAATCCTTA
This sequence comes from Fusarium odoratissimum NRRL 54006, assembly GCF_000260195.1. Classification (NCBI taxonomy): domain Eukaryota; kingdom Fungi; phylum Ascomycota; class Sordariomycetes; order Hypocreales; family Nectriaceae; genus Fusarium; species Fusarium odoratissimum. Next base: position 495,893 of record NW_022158703.1, on the reverse strand, counting down.
CGTATTTTTACTGTTCACTTGGAGAAATAGAACCGTCAGAGAATTACCGAGCTCTTCTTTCTTGTGTCTGGGTGCTGTTTTACATATTTAAACTCTCTTACTTACATAGGCGAGTAACATATATATCCTACATCCTTTGCAGTCACAGATCGTCAACTCCAGATCCCACTTCCTGATCATATTTGCTGAATCATCCGAGAAGAGAAGTCAGGTGTTTTTCTCATCAATGCACTTGGACGATACTGTTTTATTTTCGCAGCAATCGCAGTTTAAAAGAATGATATAACTAGTTTTGCTCACTCAATTCTTCATAACTTCTCTTATTTATTTATTGATTTATTAATTACTCTATACCTTCAAACACTTATATCCTAAAACTGGAGGCTGTAACGGCAGGGCTATGTTTCGTTTGGGCCAGGACCCTAGCGCAATACTCGCCGGAGCTGCCCTCTGCATACCCGAGGGTCTCTGCTCTTTATCGGATTGTGTGCAATCAGAGTTGTTGGTACGAGGCCCATGACCGCTGCGCCCCATTGCAAATATGCATGTTGGTTCACTCCCTGCGACCCAACTGTTCGGATTCTACCAAATAAACTGCTCTGCACCCATAGTGTCCTAATTCCCTCATTTCTTCTCTTCCTCTTCATTGTATGAATCTCGCTCCGTAATTTGAAGTTGAACTTACGGCCTGCAACACCGCCATAACTGCAGTAACATATGACTGCAGGAAGTACTGATAATCTTTTCAACCACTTCACTCTATTCATATCACGATGGCCTCAGCCGTTTGGGATGCAGCGGATGTGTTACAGGTTTACCATCACCACAAATGCATCGGTATCACCACAAGAAAAGACCGCTGTTCGTTGAATATCAAGGAACCAAGCCTTTCGGCAATCGCTCCGTTGCTCGACCGGATGTCGCGAAACTCTCCGGAATTTGTTACGAAACAGACTCTGTTCCAGCTAGCTTATTTGTGCCTCTGTGAGACTTACCATGCAAAGGACGCGCACAAATTCGTGGGACATTGGACAAGCGTGGTAAACGAGGTAGTATCCGTGGAGCGACAGAAGATTGCCAAGCGAAACGAAGTCACGACACAATTCCAACAGATATTGACATTGCAACCGCTTGTTTTAGAACTCCAAGAACATCTTGGTGCGGAAAGACGGGCAAATACTGAGACACAGAAGCAGTACAAGCGGGACGTTAAAGGATTGCAAGATGAGATCATGAATCTAGAACAAGAGCTCCAAGAAAGCAAGGATCGTAACAATGTTGCGGAAGGTAGATTAGCAGCCACGAGAAGAAACCTGGAACAGCTTCAACGCCAGGCAATGAACGATTTGCTCGCTCGCAACAGGCTAGAAATGGAGAACAAATCTCTGAAAGCGGAAATGGTCGATGCGCAAAAGAAGCTTGATGACTATTTGTCGGTCAAAGAGCAGAATCGTGATCTTGGTGATCAAGTCAAATCCTTTGAGCAAAAGATTAAACAATACTTGGCCATCGTGGAGGATACAGCAAACAAAGCCAATGCGAGCGAAGAGAAAGTCACAACTGAACGTGCTGCAAAAGAGGCCATGGAAAACCGTTACAAGGCTCAGATTTCTGAACAAATGGCTGAGATCGCAGGACTCAAGAGTCACAGGGAGGAATTGGAACAGTCTGTTGCTCGATTTCAAGCAAGTGTCAAGACGTGCTGGTGGCATAGGTTCCGGGCATGGAAGGACCGGTTTCGGGAGAGGAACAGATCAGGGTCTTGGGTAAGTATTACGGATGAATCGGCCGAGAATGTCACTCTTAGGACATACGGTTGATACATACATAATGTAGAACAAGTCTTTGAGGTCAATCTTCCGGTGACTATAGTTCTTCAACCGGTCTTAGAATATGACGTTCACATAATAGTGATGACTAAGTCTTCACAGGCTAACTCATTAGCATACCCACGGAGGAGTTGGAATTTTTGCCGCCAATGACTGAAATCCCAAACTCTCTTCCATTCCCTCCGCATCCACGATCCGGAGAATCCGCAACTATAAAAATAGACTTAAAAAGCACCCTCACTTCTATTGGGGCGCCTTGCAACACCTCCACCCCCAATTCGAAAGCGGACCTTAAACTCCCGAAGTTTTGCTGGAGAATAAGCATTGCGGGACGGGCCTCCGCTGACACGATTGGACCGCATCGACATCCCGGTCATGGATCGGCAACCCCAGATCCCACTTCCCGGTCAGGCTCGGCGAGCCATCCGGAATGAGAAGTCAGCTGTTCTTCTGATCAATGCACTTGGACGATATGGGAAGGTTCCCCAGGCTTTTACGAACGTCCGGTGGTATACGCGGATAAGATGGTAGTCTAGGAAAGAGTTCTTTATAAGCGACGCTTGTATAAAGATTCCATCGAGGCCGGTTGGTCTTAGAAATCCGGCATTGTCAGTTACCTCAGTAGCAATCATGGTCTCTTGGAATAACATCTTCACACTGGCCCTGGGCCTCATCGGCTCAGCTCGTGCCTATACCAACCCCATCAGAAACCCCGGTGGTGGTGATCCTCAGATTACCTACACCGGAGGATACTACTACCTCATCTCGACAGAATGGACAAACCTGCAACTCTCTCGAGCTACCACCATTGAGGGCCTCAAGACTGCTACTCCCAAGGTCATCTACACAGACTCTGACCCTTCGCGCTCATCCAATGTTTGGGCACCTGAGCTTCACTACCTTGGAGGAAAGTGGTATATCTACTATACTGCTGGCAAGGCCGAGGACCTTACTGGTCAGCGCTCACACGTTATTAAGGGTAAGTCCCCCATCTTCTCTGGGTGACATAAAGCTAACAGTCGTAGGTGGTGCTTCTCCCTGGGACAGCTGGTCATATGGAGCCAAGCTCTCTGATGACTGGGGCATCGACGGCACTATCCTTCGCACCAACCAATTCGGCAACTACTTCGTCTACTCTTGCATGACCGGCGTTCAATACCAATCAACCTGTATCCGCAAGCTCGGCTCAGACTTCTTGTCCGTCGGTGCTCTCAGCATCATCTCTCAACCCGATCAAAGCTGGGAAAAGAGCGGAACTCCCGTGCAAGAGGGACCTAACGCTTTGTACTTCGGCGGCAAGACCTACATCTCCTACTCAGCAAACTACTGCTGGACCCCAGATTACTGTGTCGCTCTGCTAGAGTGGGATGGAAAGACTGATCCTGCCAAGGCTTCAGCTTGGAAGAAGTCCAACGGCTGTGTTCTCAAGAGCGCTAATGGAAGCTACGGAACTGGTCACAACAGTTTCTTCCAAAGCCCTGACGGCAAGCAGACGTTCATCACTTTCCATGCTACTTCTAAAAAGAATGGTGCATGTGACGATACAAGATATGCTATGACGCAGCCGCTGACTGCGAATGCTGATGGCACACCGAATTTTGGGTCTGTTCAGCCTTTTTCTCACCAATTTGCTGAACCTTCTAGATAAGTACTTTGTTATTGGTAATACTGTTTCCATCTATCTTCAGTGACCAGGACCACGAAAATCATGGAGCAGAACTTGAAGTCCTAGTTAGGCAACACCGAATACAAGGAGCCAAGAATTACTATTTTCGTTCGATATACATGTGACGATGCCAGATAGGTGATGACGTGACTTAATCCGATGTCTCAATGGTCATGCGGAAGAGGAAGCTACCTGGTTGCTATCAACCTCCTTTCGGCATCGGGGCGAATGGAAGCCGCCTTGACTTGTAGGCTTTTGACTCCCGCAATCATGCTTAAATAGCCATGGCGGCGGAGTATGCTGACGCAAGTGAAACATGGCAAGAGGCTAAGCCCATTGGATCGTTCAGCTTATCCGTTTCAAAACGGACGTGACACAACAAGGCATCAGTGACAGTTTCCGCTGCCTTTTTCCGGGGTGGCTTGAGCTGAAAACAATAGCGCGAAGCTTACTGGTGCTTAGAAATGATCTTCCAATCATCGATGGATGGCTGGCTGAGGCTGAGCATGAAAACAGTCTAGACTCCAGCATTTACTGCCTCTGTGGCGTTTCCGCCAGAGCGGCATGATTTAATAATAGCGCTCTGCCCTCATCAGGTCCTTGTGTCTTTCTCATCTAATTCCTAACTTCTTCTGCGTAATCCAGTAACTCAGTGCGCTTCGTGGGATTGCACTCAAGATGGAAGTGAATTATACCGCTATCACGGACTACTACATGATCAGGTGTTTCAGTGGAGGAAACTTCTACGTCTGCAAGAAACCTTCAACTAACTTAGAGTTTGTCGGATGCTGCGACTCGGATCCATGCGCCGACGGGTCTGGAATCTGCCCGCAAACAGACCTACGACCGATGAGCTACAGCCCGGGGCGAACAGCATACAAATTCGGCCTTGAATGTGGCGCTCTTCATAATGCATCTTTTTATCGATGCGATTTGTCAATGCCGCATTTTTTGGGATGCTGTGGTGTTGATCCGTGTTCGAGAGGATGTCCTCAAAACCAGTTAATCCCGGCGCAGTTACCAGCGCTAGAAGGATGGCGGAAATTATTTCTTGAACCGTACCGTGTGCAGAATGGTACAGCTGCAGATTTGAGGCCTGGAGTAGAAGCGAATAGTACTTTTGAGGCACCTGATTTCTCGAATATTAACTGGGATCGTGGTAAGCATGAAGTTGGACCTGCGACTGTTATAGGAATCTGTGCGGGTTTTCTTGTTGCAACTCTGCTCATTCTGGGACTTATACGGCATTATTGGTATAGTCGATTGATCGATGCTTGGCGAAACTCATGCTAATAATTGTTCAGGCCGTCCTCAACTTCACCAAAACATGAACAAACAGATATTGCACATGCACCATTTCTGGCCCACGACTCAATAGACGATGTCGCGTATTCGCAGATGGAAGAGATGATACCACATACAAGAATACGAGATAACTGGCATGGCGGCCCAAAGACGTTAGAGCACTGGGACGCGCCAACAGTGTTTGGTTGGATTTTCAGCGTTCTTCTCACATTCACGCCGCTCTGTTTCATTGGTAAGATATATCCCTCAATCTGAAGGGGAAAACTAAACCAGGAAAAGCTCTCGCTATCACAGCGATCCGTCTTGATAACCAACCTCATTCCGACTACGGCAAAACGGTCCTGCAACTAACGGTACTCAGTCCATCGTTGTACCCCATATTGTTTGCCGCCTTAGTCGGAAGGTTTTACCGGGTCTTTGGCCGATGGTGCCTTGAAAGCCGCGGCGGTGTAAGCCTCCCTGTTCTAGAACAGTTGATCGGCAGTCAGAACTTGGCGACCGCCATTGAGCGAATTTTCGTAATACGGACAAATGCCGTTGTTGGCATTATAATTCTCACTTCCTGGCTTCTCTCGCCTTTGGGTGGACAGAGTTCGTCGAGACTTCTACAAGATGCAAAGTTCGACTTGATATCGAATGGAACGGTTTACTACGCTGATCCAGCATATCAAGTGTCCCACTCAAGATGGATCGACTACCGACATAGCGTTGGCGCAACGTACGCTGCGAGTTTACTGTCATCGTCGAAGCAGAAAGCATCGCCGAGGGATATTTGGGGGTTGCCGAAGATTCCCCAGTTGTCGCAGGATAGACTTGACGATGGCTCATACGATCTCTATGATGTGAACGAATCGGACTTGGTCTCAGGCAAGGCCTCTTATGCTTCGTTGCTAGGTATCAAGATTCAAGGCCTCGTCAGACCTGACGAACCTACCAAGTTCAACTTTAAGATACCAACCTCATATTTCCACGTCAGTTGCGATTTCGTCGACAGCTTCGATCCTTTACGAGGGAAGTTGACTAAGAACCAAACGAACGTTCTTGACTTGTTCTACAAATACCCCAGCTTCTCTGCTTTCAACATCCTCCCTCAATCTTGGTTCAACTCAGAAGGGGAAGAGGATGACATTAGCTCGCCCTATCAGTTCATATACGTCAAGCAAATGCGCGGCTCTCAGCTTTACGTTGTAAAGTGTACCACTCACGAGGTCAAGGTCGAAACAACCATTCACTGCGGACCAGGAGACCCAGCGACGACCTGTGAAGCACGACAGCAACGGCGACTTTCTACTGAGAACCAGACTGGAAGCTCTCTATTTCCGCCATCGGTTACGCGAAGCGATTTGCGTCTCAAAGAGTTGAGTTATGCTCTGTATGCTTGGGCGCAAGCTTCCGGTGACAAGGACGGAGTTCAGCCGTCGCCATCCGAGATGTACCTGATGAAAGATGAAAATCCGTATGAATTCACCAGTCAATTGCCGTGGACGAAAGAAGATCTCGCCAAGTTTCCATATGTGTTTTCCAGGCGAATGACGACCGCTTTCAACACATATTGGGACGCCGGATTAAATCCTGGAGGTCATACCAACGTCTCATACGGCATAATCCCATCGCATAACATGAATGGTCTAGAGACCGGTCGGACCTACAAAGACTCCTTCATGAACACCACCATGGGTACAAGAATAACCACGATTGATGTTTACAGTGCGCAACGCGTTTGGGTCGGTCTGTTGCTATTCACAACAATGGTGCTGCAAATTCTTGCCATTTGCGGCCTCGTTCTCGAGATACTGATCCAAGGCCCGGATGTTCTCGGTTTCGCTAGTACTCTAACCAGAGACAATCCGTATGTGCCGCTTCCGGCAGGTGGATCTCATCTCGACGGACCTGAAAGAGCAAGATGTTTAAAGAATATGAGGCTTGAGCTCGTGGATGTGCGCCCTGAAGATGAAACTGGCTATTTAGCCGTGAGGGCAGTGTCATTGGCGAAAGGGCAGGATACGAGCATGATTGAAGGGAGCGTAAAATCGAGAAAGTGGGTGCACTTGAATAGGAGGAGGCTGTACGAATAAATGGACTAGCCTCGATAGAGCAGCTACAAGTGCCGGGGCCGAGATATCGTAACCGCAGAAAACAGGGGTGTTCAGGTCCCTGATAAACTAAACAAATTTATCCTGTCAGTGCCAGAATCAGATCTCGCCGGGTTACGTTTCGAGCTTCCCATAAAAGCGGTGCACATGCCCTCGTGAGGGGTTCCGATAGGACACGGGTGATACCGAGCGTTATTTACGGTGCGGTACCCCCCTAGACTTCCTCGAGACGCCGCTGACAGCGCCCTAGCAAGAGGGAAATGCTTGAATCACATCATGCCCCGGTCGTTGGGATGAGAAAAGGCTTAGCTTTTCACTAGTGACGCGTCTGTGAAATGCCATACGCTAACGCCGTACGACGCATCCAATAAATCTACCGAAACAGTCCGCGGGCCCCGCCTCTGTTGCAGGGATCTGTCATTGTATCGGAGCGTGAAAGCTTCGAGACTCTGCTCCTTCAGGCCTAAGCGTTGCCGGTTTTCCCGTCTGTTTGGAACCAACAGAAATACGAGAATAAATGTAATTTGACTCCCTCGTAAAAAAAGACTAAGAAAGCCTGTTGGGCTGAACTCTTATCTCCTTTTTTTTATCTCCCTCTTTCCTCCTCCTCTCGTGTCTTGTCGTGTCTTTTTTTAAACATATCAGGCGTTCTTCAACAAGGGCTTAAATTTCTTTTCCCCTTCGCCCGCCCACCAAAGTCAAAACGGAATTGTCCGAATCTTTTTACCTCATGAACTTTGTCTATTTCCAACCGAGGTGACACGTACGAAAAGCAATCTCGCCGTCGAGATGAAGACCTCAAACCTCACACATATGGCCAAGCTGCTGCTGCCACGGGCAAGCAGGCAGAAGGGCGTCCTTCTTGCCATGGGCATCTTGGTAATATTTGGACTGATAACACATACCTGGGGATTTTATTTCGAACCTCCCAGCCTTCTGTCGTATCGGTACGTCGCGCCAGTGGCTGAAATGCCTCCCAGCATTCCAGCGAAATGTCGCTAACAAAATAATCCGCTTGCAGGACAACACGAAGGTCAAACCCGCATCAAGTGAAGCTCGCGTCGCACACGTCGAATTTAATGCATGATCTATGGAAGCCTTTTCTTCTCGACATTAATGCGACAAGCTTTTCAACAGATGAGGGGTACCTTTACGAGGTGCCCAAGGAGAACGAGAACTGGGCGAAGCCATTGGGCAAGAAGCTCCTCATTTTGGATGTTGACACTCGATTGGACAAGGGACCTGGCGCTGTGATGAATGACTCGGCGCTGGATTACAAGGAAATGAAGGGACGAACTGGTGGAATCATGAACCATTATCTCTATGGTATGATCTTGTTTCGCTGCGGGGAGAAGGAAGCTCGGCTAACAGACTCCAGCGATGATTCATGGCTATGACTACAAATTTGTCCGAGCACCCAATTATCCTAAGCGACACCAGACATGGGTTAAGGTCCCAATGATCCGAGAAGCGCTCAAGTCCCACGATTTCGTTGTTTTCCTCGACGCCGACGCAGAATTCATGTACCCCCAGGTACCATTCGAATGGTTAATGAAGCTATGGAACATCACAGACAAGACACTTCTTGCGCTAGCAAACGATCCCGATTCTCCACGAAACCGCGACGAAAAGGGCAAGGTTATGCAGAACACCGGCTTCATGATCGCCCAGCAGAGCAACCGAACACAAGAACTCTTCGACGACTGGGAGCAATGTCCAAGCGAGAAGAAATACAAGGGCTGTCAGCGATGGGCCAACGACTGGGCACACGAGCAAGCGGCATTCTCCAATTACGTACGATACAGCTATAACCAGACCCAAGACATTGGCACGATACCATGCATGGACGGGAATGGCGCTCCGTATATTGGAGATAAGACTTGTGGCGGAGTCTTCATCCGTCACCATTGGTTCCGCAAGGATGACCCTGCAAAGGATCTCCAACGACTGATCCTCGAGGCTTTTGTGAGTCGGTTACATGCAGGATTTCACAATGAGATACGAGACAATTTCTTAGATGCGAGTCGACATACGTACCCGCTCAACCATTTAGTCTTTTAAGCGTTAGTTGCATATAGATAGATTTTTAATACGAGAAACGTTTTCATCAAGCACGCGACTCTTCTGGAGTGACAGACAATAAATGCATAATCAGGGGTCATGTCACGACGATGGCGTTCTCCAGATTCAGCCCAAGAGGGCCAAGACAAGCTTTCATCTGTAAGGTCAAACCGTAAAAACCGTACCTGAGTTAACGTTACACCTCCTCGTAAGGCTCGTATCCATCAACCCCCCCTTGACACATGCTTTCCTGCAAGGGAAAAGCACAGCCGCTGACATTATGAAATTGGAACCAGGCGTTGGCAAATCAAAGCCTCTGTCTGCAAGTTTCCACGGGCCGAAACGCCATGATACTCCACTTAGCCGGCATTATTTCCGTTCTGAAGTGCTTGACCGTTTTGTACGACGGCCCCTTGTCCCTGTCCCTGCGTCAGATCATATTGTGGACACGCGAGGGCTGAGTTCTGCGGAGAATGTCAGCAGGTTTGGATTGGTACGGATATATACGATGAATCAATGCCAAGTGATATTCAGATGAGTTGAAGAGGTTTATAGGATTGGAATGCTGTAAGTGATTGCGACGATGATTACGAGTCAGGACGGTGTCAGAAAAGGGTCATTGTGGCAGGTCATATTCCTCCGGAAGGAAGAAGGATGACTGCAGCTGATGACCTGATCCGGCGATTGCTGTTTCTGGTTGTTTACTGCCGCAGTCGTATAGCAAAGCATTTGGAGTTCTGTGACTGATTACATATGGCATTCAGAAGGCGGCTTCGGGTAATAATGAGAGAAGTGTACTGATATTGTGATTTGTATACAAAGTTCCAATCTTAAAATAACTCACAAACCCGAGAAACCTGACGCGCTACCGTGTATCGTTAAAGAATATATACAGACGAACTGAAACACCAACAAAGACTAGCGACTCCACCGCTCTAGCTGATAACAATACGAGGACCAGACTTAGCTGGGTTCCAGTAGATGGCATCAAGATCGTAGACACCAACAAGCTCAAGCCCCTCAACAGTACCAGGCTTCTTACAATCCGTCTTCTGGGTCATGTACGGACCATAAGTAGCCTCCCAGGTCGCAAAACCACCAACCTTGACATCCATGCGTCCCAGGTGGACATTGCGCTGGTTACCAGGACCCCAGCCGGCACGAGGTCCAGGAGCGGGTGCAAGGCTAGAGTAGAGATCAAGCTTCTTGCTGCCAATGACGTTCTCACCAGGAGCGAGGTAGAAAGCGAATTGGCATTGCTTACCCCTGGCTGCTTCAGGGTACTTGAATGTGAGGAGGGTTGTGATGTCGTTACCGCCATTGGTGGGGGCTTTGGTAACGCGGCCTTCGTCTGTGTCGTAGATTGCCCCGTTGTTGATGTTGTAGGTGTGGATTTCAGAGGGGGTGAAGTGGTCGTTGCTGCGGGGCTCGACAGGAGCAGCGAGGCCAGTAGTGGCGATGGCGAGGATGGAGAAGATGGTTTGAGCAAGCATTTTGAAGGTGAAGATCACACTTGGCGATGGAAGACTGGAAGAGTGGATGTGATTATTGTTTGATGTCTGAATTGAGAGTGTGTTTGAGATGATGAGAAGACTCAATTGACGAGGAAATACCGCATCTTCTTATACACGATGGCTTCATGCAGCAATCTTCAGCTCATCACACTTACAATACACAGCACTTCCTGCTCTGCCTCGCGACAAACTCAATTAGCCTAACAATCCCTCGAAATAGCATCCCTCGCAGTCTAGCAACACCTAAAAGAGAATAAGCTTAATCAATACAGCCCAGCCTCCCTACTCAGCCTTTCCTTCAGAAGCCTCTTCTTCCTCGAGGCGTCCAAACATTACGGCGCGATGACATTTTGGCGTGCGCCAAGCCAATCGGCGTCCAGGATATTTTGGTGAAAGTGGCATGTGGTCCGGTCTTTGACGGAGCTTCAACTCTGAGCTGAGAGCTATGGCTTGCATTTATTGATGAATGACCTGCGGGAGTGGGGAAAAGGTTCGCCATTTTTGGAACCGCTGTGGAGAAGATTGTTGGCTTGGCCTCAATGCCACGCTCAGCTCTACGCCTTGTTCTATGACAGCTCCAATGGTGTCGAAGAAAACGTCGATATTCCGCTCAGCTGCGGAGAGAAGCTTAAAAATGTCTTGGACTCGACTGTAAGGGTCATGAAATACTGTGAGTTTAGGACGTAAAAAGGACTTTGGTCTTGTTGATTGCAAGAAGTGAAGTTGGCGGTGAACTCTGATCTCTAGATGGCGGAGCTAGGAGGCTGGGAATTTAGTTGAGGGATATCTATTTGAAATAGAAGCCGTCTGTTTTAGCACAGACGTATCAAATTGACAAGTTCATCTTGTGGCGGCCCCTCCAACTAAGAACTACTTGAAAATAATTTTAGTGATAGGGCAGATCATAATGTTTATCAATAATATTCGTCGCTAATGTGCAACTCTTAGATAAAACCTGAAAGTAGTGTTCCATAATTCTGGTATATATAATGATAGGAAAGTGAAACATGTAAATGACAAAAACGGCATTCTATGTGGTGAATTTCTGGGATGGTCATGTTCAAGCTAAGTACATCATAGATCCATTACATTTTCCAGATCTTCAATCTTCAAATTATTAAAGTAAGCACTCAAGTTTTGAGATCAGCTTGGTTCAGCTTTAATATTACAGGATTTCTTTCCATTTACCAAAGAGCATGGAGAAGATAATATATAAACATCATATTTATATAGGGTAGTGATATTGTTTTATCGATAGCATGATAGACTGAGTTCCATGACGCCACTGATAACAGCTTCTTATCTCTTATCCTTTATCGCTTATCACTCTTGGGACCAAGAAATCTGATTCAGCCCAACAAGGCGCAGTTAGCGCACGGAGGCGGATTAATTGCCACCGATAATGCCGATCGGAGCGCTGCGTGACACCAGATGAGGCTAGGAAGACGACAGATCGGTGGGTCTTTACTTGTTTCGATGTTACGCTGACAAGCCAACATTCATGCTCACATTCCGCCAAGAATTATATATAAATGTCCAAGATCCCATGATAATATAGGTATCAGCCAAAGTAATTCATTCAAATTAAAAACAACCTTCTTATATCATAAATCTAAGTTAAAACGAGCAAGTCCTACGACCGTCTCTCAGCAAACGACAACATGCAGCCATCCAACACTGTCTTTGAAGTCGACTTCAAGTGGAAGAAGATGAAGGCTTTAGTGTCAGAGAAAGACCCTCAGACGAACAACACAACACCCAAATACATAGTCGACTATCATGCCTTCAAATGCACCACCCTCGTCTTCCATCCCTACGAAGACCCTACAGCTGTAATCGGCACCGGTACACTTCACCCCGTCACGATCCACGCAGACTACGAGCTCCACGGCCAAAAAGGCACCATCAAGGCACTAAAGCGCTTCATGACATCATACACCCACCTATCATACAACTACTCCAACAGTCCTGACGGAACACCGGCTGCCATGACATGGACCAGTGCCAGCAGCTTCAAGACATGGGACTTTATTTGTCTCGACGAGCAAGAGTCTGCAGTGGCCAAGTTTTCCGCCAACTGCTGGTCTCTGAACAATGTCGGATGTGTCGAGTTCCTAGGGCCCAAGGCCAATGATCCGGCGGCAAGAGAAGAGATCTTGGTAACTGGCATGACATTGTTTTATCAGATGGTCCTCCGTGCCACCAACTTTCTGTCTCTTGGGGGTGCTATCTTTGCAAGGCCTGGGCCACTGGATAAGGAGGCAGCGCCCAAGAGACCAATGGAAAATGCGGACGGCAAGAGTATCAAGGAATTAGAAGCGACTTCAAGGATAGATCATGGGCTTGAGAAATCATAGTGTTTATCCAAAACAAAGTATTCCTTTGTAAAATTTCTATCTTATCCCACATTAGCAGCCGAGAATGGTTATGAACACTATTAGGCTCGAATACCCTCGCCTGTAAACTCTGTACCCATTCAAGAGCCATGTGGGACATGGTTCTGGATATGGCATGCACGTAAATGCTCAGGGCACTTACCTCTGCTGAAATCGTGGTGAGATTAACCAGATACAGAAAAGAATATAGCGTTCAAGTTGAAGCGGCAAAGGGTATCACATAAAATTGACAGGCAGTATGGAACAAAAGTATTTGAACACCTTTATCTAATTTATCATGGTTCGGTCTTATCAACCAGCCGATTACTAGTTGGGATTGTTTATCTTTTACCACATAGCATTCCAGGCTAGACGTCTTGCGGTTACAGTTCTCGGGGTTTCCCTAGCTGTTATGATACTCCTCTGCTGGTAGATGTTCATAGACTGGCGGCTGATTCATGCTTTCTGTGTATCCATCTATATCTAACCTTGGCCGGCTCACCGTAAATACAGACATAGCATTAAGGTTCGAGCTGGTTCTGGCGTTCGTAGTAAGCCATTAAATTGTCAATCCAGCGCCCAAACGTTGGAGGGCACCTGTCTGAGATGGAAAGACAATCTCGACCCGTCGCGTTCCCAGTCCCGTGATTCCCATTCAAGACGTTCTTGGATAAATCTTTCGATATCAAGAGGCTGACCGGGATGGAAATTGGAGCAGATGAGAGGGACGCTGTCAATACTTTCCGAAATAGAGTGATGATCGATCAAGTACTTGAGTGCCTTTGAGAGGTGACCGCCCTGCCAACGGCGATAGGGAGGTGCCCCATTGAATTGGTGAGGACGCATTCGAAACAGCTCTCGACTGGCTTGAATCGAAGCGTCGTGACGAAGCAGGATATTCTGGAAGATGTCAGAAAAAAAGGTTTTGTCAGGTTCTCCATCGAGGCAAAGCGTGTACGAGTTGCTGGGCATTCCGGCGTCTGGCAATAAGATTGCTTCTTCTAGCCATATGGAAATACCTTTAACTGCATACTCAGGAATAATGTCTGCCCCATCGTTGTATTCAGTGCGATGGGGTCCACCAACACAGTAGTATCCAAGATGATCCCAACAGGGGTGGAAAGCGGCAAGGATGCGGCGGCATAGTTTGATGTGGCGTTGTATTCTCAGCCTTGGATTGTATTTGCAGAATTCAATGAGACCCATGGCGTGAGTTGAAGGGGAGCAGACAGCATATGCATCCTCGATGAGTGTGACACCTCGGAGTTGCTGCCTTTGCTCAACGGAAAGCTGACGAAAGAATCTGATTGCTACCGCAACGGCAGAAAAACGATATTTCGCACGGAGCCCATGATTCCAATCCTTGACGCGCCGCCACATAGCCCCATCCCTCAATAACCTTCCAACCCTTGTTAGAACGGCTTTGGATGGGATGTCCCACGGATCCAAGCTTAGACCAAGGAGCTTTTGCGGATCGTGGGAGGCTGTCCAGCCAGGAAATGCTTTGTTGAGGAGGCTAGCCAGTTTGAGGCCTTGACGCTCTCCTAGGAACCGGAGACTGAACGCGATAGCTTCCCTTGCCATAGATGCGTTTTTACCCCATAGCCTTACCCGTTCATCACCCCAGTCTCCAATTATGTCGCTTACATCACGACTTTCCTCCCAGTATTGAAAGGCATAGCCACTGAGGCCACTGGGATCTTTCTTGAAAAAGCCACGGCTGCTATAGACCCTCTCTAGACGGTTCTTAAAATCCGGCATCAAATGTGGAAACTTTTCTTGTAATGCCGATTCCAGTTCGGGAGGCATTTCAGTGCCTTGGAGATGATAAATGAGATCTGCCTTCAGAATGCAAAGAAAGTGCGATAGGAACTGGTGGCGGCCAGCCCAAGCCCTCCACTCAGGTGAGAAGAAGGTGGAGAAGGAGATGTTGTTAAGCGTAAAAGGTAAATGTTTGGTATCGTTTGCAATTGAGCGGCAGGTATACATCAACGAGAAGTCAATCAGTTGACCATCAGCGGTGGTGAGCTTTTCAGATTCGCTACTGAAGACATACCCTCCTTCCACGCGGAAGTAGTCCTGAAAGATCTTGATGCGCACATCGTACGGGAGCGTGACGAGGTTGGGGCGAGCCATGGTGAGCGGAACATACACGAACGTTGAGATCACAAGGAAGTGTCCGCCCCAGAAAAATACTTGGGCTGATTTAGAGGAATGAAGTTCGAGAGAGTGGGGAGAGACAGGTATTTATAAACGAGCGGCGAAGAATTGCTGCCTGGGGCTATATAGAACTCAGTCTGCAGCCAGCTCCACCAAGGAAAAGCATAATTTGAGCACCAAGAGGTCAAGTAAATTCGGGAACATCACTAGCTTTGAGAAATTCTGTCTGTGACTGATTCTAGTTGTGTTTCTCAAGGAGTCCGGCGGCGAAATCAAGGCATCAGAGGTTCGACTTCTTGTTATGCGGAACTGTCACGTATTAATCCTTCTTCTCTGCATCCTCAAAGGCAATCCTCCTCCATGTTTTGGGATAACCTTTCTCGATCCGCCACTTTTCTGACGTGTCCTTCACCGACATGGCGAAGTCCTTTCTCCAGCCCCTCTCAAAATCCCACTCTCCCATCATCTTTGCACCAAGATGCCAAGTGAGAATACTCTCCGCACGAGCGCCCTCCGGGGCATGTAACAGTGCAACAGCGACGTCAATAACCTCTGGACGATCGTCAACGGTGTAGAATACCGTCGCAGAGCAGCGCGAGCAGAAATATCTTTGAACGTCAGGCGAGCTTCGATAGATCGCGAGCGTGCCATAACGAGGGTCTCGGTCGGGATTATCAACTGCACTCTTCAGATCATGTGTATTTCGCGGAAAGTTGGATCCAATGGTCTTCTTGGGGAAGTCAATCTGTTGAGGCATGACAAATGTCCAATTCATTATGTCAACGCCAACTGACAAGCGACATGAGGGGCATGGATCGAGTGTCGCAAGGTGTTTATGGGACTTTGGCTCGATATACGACGGAATCGCATCAGCCTCCATGGTAGAGAAGTCCACGTTGCCGGGACGGAAGACAAGATCAACTCCCTTGCAATGGCAGCGAATAGGTATATCTGTAACTGGAGGAACTTCAGACCTAGCATCTTGATTGGCGGCTGGCCAACCTTCGTCCAATTCTCCACCATCCTTAGGTCTCTCCATCCACCTGCGAGGCTTGTCCCTGTCACCATGCACATTCTGAAGCCACGGAGAAACGCCTCCATCGACCGTATCACCAACGAAGATTTGCCTCGTAAAGTTAATGAGGTTGTCAACATCAACATTATTCAAGACTCCCGTGAAAACGCCAAAGTTCTGGGGCTGATCTTTGTAGTGAGCATCCCAGAACATCGGACATGAACATGAGCCGCAGAACAAAATTTCGCAATTGGAGGTAAATTTGTAGGATTTCAGATCAGAGCTGTGAATCTCATCTGCTGAACCAGGCCAGTCTATGTTGCTGTTGTACATGGCGCCGGTAGCGTTTCGGCATGAGGTGCAGTGGCATATAGACGCAGGTAGAGGGAGTTTTGATCGGGGCACTTTGGTGGTGAAGGTATGCGCTTTGCAGAGGCACTGGGCCGTGAGGGTGATATTTTGATCCTCAGTAGTCATCGTGTTTGTATTTCGAAATACTCCAACTGATGGGATGCTTTGTGAAAAAAGTCAAAATATGCAATTGAAGAGTTCTTTGTGAAGTCGTTAACGGTAGGCAGCATTAGGGACCGTGAACTTTGTACCCCGCCCCCAAGGGCGTGAATGATGACCAGAACCGCTCTTGTCGCACAATGACGTCGTTTGACGGTAGCAGCAAATTTCTTCAAGGCTTACCCGTAGCTCATAACTATGCAGCCCCCAGGGAGCAAGATAACTTCTGATATTAAACTAAGATGCCATAAATACCTAATCCAAGATCTACTAAATCTATACTAAATTATACTAACTTTACCTAAGTCTTTTATTACTGAGGATAGAGGTCCTAAGTTTTCTTGCCTCCGCTTGGCGGCCTGATTGAATCGATTTCCTCCAGGCAAAGCATCGAGCTTTTAAGTAGAGCGTTATGTTTTGGTTCGTGTGTAGTTTGTGACGCTTTATTGGCTTCTCCTGCACAGCCCCTGCACAGCCTCACGATGCTTTACTGCGAGGATTCCTCGCCCGACTTCTGTGGCTGACGTGATGCCGCCCCCAAGATAATGATAGCCTTTTAAACATCGCCTTGATGGAAGGTTATTTTAATATATAAATCTCAGTCACCCGCACCTGAACTCAGTAGAAAATCTGATTCACTAACATGTCACCACCAAAATGTCTGAAAAGACCAAATCCGCGTTCTTCGACTACACCGAAGCCTCATCCGCTGCACCGCCACCATTTAGCCAAGCCGTGTCTAACGCTGGGCCATCAACTTTCCAGAGTCGCTTCGCATCTATCACGAGACATGGACTTGATCGCATCAGGCTTGTCAACTTCTCCGAGGCCGAAATAGCGGCTGTCCACGAAATTGTAAGGACATATTGGGACCGCGGCATTGACAAGGTCTATCCGCAAGAGGCGTCGCGGGAGTTCAAGTTAGGAGGCTATGCATGGGGATATGACCCGAATGGTAACGAGCAAGCGATGATGTTGACGCTTCGGATACTGGAGGGTATGCATAGTTTGGGGTGGGTGATTTATTCGCCTATTGAGGTGACGAAGAGAGTCTCGACGAAAGGTGAGTAGACAAGGCATGTTTGCAAGCTGGGCGAGATATACTGACGTGTTAGATGCACTTATCTTTCGCAAAGTGAATCACATCCCCCCTCCCTGCGAATGGATAAACGTGTCTTTCCACGGCGGAGACAAACTGAAAATTCTCAACTTCCCGCCTTCAGATCTTGTCAACGACATCATGGCGACTTTCATGATTGACATACAACGACATGAGGTTACACCAGACCGCGCTAAGATCAAGTTTAAAGGATACCCGTGGAGACCACTGGAATCCGATGGAGCTGAGACTCAGCTGAAGCTGCTGGCGTTGCTTGAAATCTTTGAGCGCCACGGTTTCACGTTATACGCGAGGACGAGCGCGAGATTCGCTGATGAGACGAGCGAGTCGAATGTCTTGGTGTTCCAGAGACGAAGGGACTGGGCGGCGGGGAAGTCTCTATACGATCAACTCTGACTCATGCATGAACTGGCGATTGTTCGTATTTACTGCTGTTCGAGACTTGATCTCACGAGATGATTCATCATGACCTGTAATAATTCTTCATCATTTCCTTTGTAGAACGATAGATTGCCATTTCCTCATTCAACATTACGTCGTAGTCGATATATATCAAGTCTGTAGGAAAACTACACAAAGTCCTTGTTCCTCTTCACAGCCAAGAATGTCAAACTCCACAACTGCCGAACATTACTCTCCGTTCCAGAGCTCAGTCCCGGAGGGGGCGGCAAAGTGCCTAAAGGCGCGAACTTGTAACCATTCTTCGAACTGTAACTCCAGCTCCAGACCTCTGACTGCAACCTCTCGCCATTATCCTCGATGATATCCCATAAACGATTATATGCGCTCTTTAGAGCTGTGTGCACCCCAGTATTGCTGCAAAACGCAGGAACATTATCGTCATCCTTGGATTGTGATGATGAACATCTTGCAAGCTGACGCTCAAGACCTTTAGCCATGAGGGCGAGTTGCCAGCTCCAGACTACAGTGCCGTGATACGCGGCGTTGGTGAAGTTGGCAGTGAATATCTCGTTGCCTGCTAGTGCTGGATTTGCAACCACAATGCCGAGGGGAGTACTGAGACCGGCTGGGAATGGGCGGAGGATGGCGTTGGCTGTTGCGTTCAAGAAGGTCGTGAGCTGGGAATCGTTGGTTGAGTTGAGAAGAAACAGACGGAATGCCGTGTCAGTGTGCGTGATGCGTATCTTCTCCTCATCCTTGGTAGTGTTGATGGCCAGAGCGTAGTCAACGACTTTCCCAGAAGTTGAGTAGTTAGAAACTGAATCTGCATGAGTCGAGCCGTCGTAGAAGGTGTTCTCCTTGACGTAGTCCTTCAAGTTTGAAGTAGCCGTATCAACAGTGAGATTGTACTGGAACAAGTGCAGGGTATGGTCCTCCCAGATCTTAGCCCTCTTCGCCGCGACGGAACTCCAATCCTTGGTCACAGAATTATTGGGATACACCCCTTCAACCTTGGCCAAGTTGGAAATGGCGTACAGTGCCGCTGGGACGAGAGCGCAGTTTACGTCGAAGGGTATGCGTCCATTGGCAAGACCATAAGTTGAGTCTCTCCATTGGCCTACCAGCTCACCCTTCTTGAGCTGGATCAAGTTCTTCACCGACTGTTCTTTCTCAAACGCTGCTGTGATGTTTATAATCTTCTGTGCGTTGATGTAGCTCAAATTGCCCCATGTCAGATTCCGATTCTCGACATCAACTTCGCCAGCCTTTGTGCTAAGCAATGGTTTAACTCGCTTTGGTGTAGCGCTGAAATAGCGATCCATGAGGACTGGCAAGAAGTAGTCTGTATCAATCATGGGATAGGTGAACCCTGGTGCCGTCGAATCAATGCCGTTCTGTAAGTTCAGAAGTGTTGCGTAGTCCCCGATGGTCTCCTCGTGGCAAACCGACCCGTCGGTGCGATTGATCCGTTCCAAGACCGCGCCGATGACTGCTTCCAGAGCCGAGCTATTCCCCGCACTGAGGACGGGTTCGAGCAGAAGCGCGGCGATCATGGTGTCGCGGCCAAAGTACGTTAAGAAACGCCAGCCACCTGCGAGCAGCTTGTCGGTATACGAGAAGAAGGACAACGACCTGACCTCAGACTGCTCTTTTTCAGCAAGAGCCTGCGACTGGTTGTTGAGGACCTGTTGGGGAGATAATTGCTTCAGTTGAGGATAATTGAAAGATGCCGAAAATTTGTAGAAACCTGCACCAAAACTAACGGTGTCGTTGTAGATCGACAGGCTGCTATCCTTATTTTGCCATGGCTCCAGCAACAGGCTCGTCGTCGTCACATTATCCAACCATAGCCTTGAGATGAGCACACCACCACTTTTCACTCTCGTGACGTTTGTGGCATTCTGTATCACCGGATTGATGATACTCGGCCCCTCAGTGAAGTCTCGGATGTTGCGGATACTACCGAGGATAGCAACTGTGAGGTTCGCCGACGAGTTGAACGACAGAACGCCCTCGACTCCAACATAGGGATAGTCGGATCCTTTTTCTTCACGATTGATCACACCGAGTGGCGATCCGAGAGTCGAATTGATCAGCTCAATAGCTAGAGTTCCATTCTTCTCATCTTGGGGTTGGAAGAAGGTGCATATACCGCTGTTCCCCGCAGGCCACGCAACAATGAGCCGTGGACCGATGATTGACAGATTACTATCCGGAAGAGGGCTTGTTACAACGACTTGGGCGTCGGTGTTGCAGTCAGAGTAGAAGTAGTTCTCATAAGGTGGATCGCTGAGCTGTTGTGTGATAACAGGGCATGAATCGCCAAACGCGAACGTGGCATACAAGACAGCCAAAAGCACTGCAATGAAGGATGTCATTTTTCCGGGTAAGCAGAATAAGACTTCAATTAGAGACTCAAAAGCCCAAAGGTCAGGCTGGATGGCCATGTCATGCTTATAAATTACTCAAGATCGACATACAGACTGCGGGGTTGGCTTGGGATTTGAAGCTAGCAAAACAAGAAATGGAAGCCGTTGGCACCATTTCGAGTTACTGGGCCTTTAAAGTTTGGGGAAGTTGTAAACGATGACGACAACACAGGGCAACTTATACGCGGACCCAAAACTCGAATGGCGATGCACTTGCTGTCAGGTTGCCCGAGACGACTGAGATACACGTTCCTGTCCTTCATGCTACACCGGAGTCTTTAAAAGGTGACAATCGATATGAATTCTTCGGTGCTATTGCTTATTATCAGCTTTGTCAAACCATATCAAGTCGCCAACAAGTGACTCTAGATCCATTCCCATCTTTACCACGCTGCCATCCTCTATCATAAACTCGGTCCTCAGGATTTCATCGCCTGCCTCAAATGCATCTCGCACATGCGCATCATACACCGTTTGGCCCCGTTTGTGTTCAAGTCTAGCCGTGAATCCCATTGAGCGATCTGTCGCATCGATGAAAAGCCCGTTGTCTCTGATCTCTACCTTCATGTTGCGATAACCGGGGTTCCAATAGTCGCCAGCATATTCTTGAAGACTCACATTCCTTTGCAAGGTAGCACTCGATCCAACTATAGTTGAAATGTCGTCCTTTTGGTCCTTTCCCTTGCCACCGTTGGTCTTGACCATTCCACATGGGTGGCTCTGCGACTCTGACTTCGGCTTCCCGCGCACTTCTGGCGGCTTCGTGTGCACATCTCTGTTAGATATCGCGCTCAATGGCTGCCACCTCATATTAGACTTGATGACTATCTCGATGAACTCACGAAACAGTTGTGCAGCTACTGAATTGGTCCCCGAAGAATTGCCCATCACAACTGCTCCAAACTTAAGATCCGGTAGAAACACAAAGCGACTACCAAAGCCTGTGATATCGCCGCTATGCCCAAGAACTATGTGTTCGTCTTGCCAGTATAGATCCATGCCCGCTGTATAGAAGAGGCGGTCAATGCCGGCCTTCCTTTGGCGATGGTTGGCACCTCTTTCAGACCGCGGTCGAGCCAATCCTTGGTATACATCATCACTTATTGGCCCGTCGCGATCCATCAGCGCTTTGAGAAACTTGATGAAGTCGCTGGCGCTCGAGATTACCGACCCTGCGCCTTGGCCCTCTGGACAGCTCACTGCCTCGAACTCGCGATATGACGTGGTCTTCCTCTCCCAAACATGCCCTTTTGCGAGACGATGGCCGTGACCTCTAGCTTTGGCGCCTTCGGGTTGCAGACTGCTCGACGTCATGGCAAGACGATCAAAAATGCGCTCTTGTAGGAATTCGTTGAACCTTTGTCCGCTCTTGACTTCTATAAGATGTGTCAGGACGGTATACATCATGTTGCAGTAGATGTAGCGTGTTCGAGGTGGCGCAGCGACAGCGAGATTTCGCAGATTTCGCGTAATTGATCGCGAATCATCAGGCACAGCAGCGCGTATCCCCATGTATGAATCATCATGGCTACACCGCTGTTAGCCAAGTCTATCGGACGCAAGTGATGCTTACCCAGGCATGCCAGTGTGGTGCCCCAAGAGATCATCTACAGTGACGGTATTGGTGTGCAGTTCATCCGACATGACAAAGTCGTCGGGTAGCAGTTCAGATATGATTGAGTCATATTGGACTTCTGGAAAGCTAGAATCTTCAACTAAAAGAGCGATTGCTGCTGCAGTAAGAGATTTGGAGGAAGATGCAATGTCAAACAGCGTGTCTGGAGTGCATGGTTCTTTTGCCCCGATAGAGGCAAAGCCATAGCCTGCGGACTTGACCTGGTCACCCTGGATGATTGCGATAGAGAGGCCAGGAACACGGTTCTTTTGCATCAAAGTCTCGACATGATGACTGAACTTTGGCGAGTTGAAGAGGTCCATGTTTTATTGCTTTGTGAGGAAAAGATATAGCATTCCGCGTTGCTTGAAATCATGGTCGGAAGAGTAGCTGAGGCGTAAGCATTGATGCCTCGGCTGGTTTATTAGCCTTGCTGACTGTGCCAGGAGCCCAATGTAACTAGTGGAAATAAAACTAAACATGAAAACCAAAGTAAAGTAAACGAGAAGCAAACTACGATCTCGCGTATTCAAAAAGATTTTTGACCCCATCCTCCTCCAGGTCCTGTCCAAATTCCCACGGATGCAGGAAGAATTTGCTAATCCCTTCTACGTGGGCCTGTGCGTCCTTCTGCCCGTGCTCATTAGGACCCGCCATCACCTCACGAAGCTTCTCCGCTCCAACTTCAACGATTTCATTGCCGAGAGCGCCAGCACAGATAGCGGCTCCAACCCGTAAAGTTAAGGGTACGCCTAGTAGGAGAACTTGTGTCCCGATTGCGGCAGCGGCTGCTCCGACCCCCTCCTTGTATCCCTGAATTAGGCTTTCCTTGGCAAGTTCGGTGAAGTACTGATCCAGGGTGTACGTTCCCATTTCCCTCATGCGTTCTAGGGACATGCCCGACAGCCGAGTTTGTGCTTTCTGTTCCATTATCGGGTTGTCTGCCTTCTGGTTGTTTAACTATTCATGCTCATTTGTGATTTTGGCGTTGTCCTGAGAGCCGGAGATGAATCTCGAAGAGGTTTGAAGAACTTTTGATGGCCAGGATCGTTGATAGGGCTGAATACCTGGTGTCATTTTCGTTATTTTGTTCATTCTCAGCACGTTCTTGAATACTGGCATAACTGCCATTTGCATTGCTTTTAACAGGCTCGTTCCGCTGGGATCAGCGTATTTCACCAGATCGTTACCGCAGTAGCAGTACAAGTTTTGTCCGTCCTTGGTTCCAATAGGATCTGGCGACATCCAACGCCCAAGCCACGGAGCATAGTACCGCGCATTGCAGTAGTAGAGCCCAGTCTCCTTGTCCCTCTCGTAGCCAGCAAATTTGTACCTATCCGTCTTTCTTCAAACTTTACGCGGGCTTCTGAAGAATATGGAGGCAGCATATGATCTGTGTATAAGGCTTCGGAAATACTCCGCAATATCTGGAGGCTACCACTGGTAAATCTGGCGAAAGCCAATTCTATATTATCGCTTGAACAGCCGATGCCAACGATGCGATACTTGCGAGTGACAGGAGGCATTGGCTTCACAAAGATCCCATTGCTCTTGTCGAGGACAGGCAGGCAACTTTCGTTCTCTATGTACGGCTAACTCCATCCGTTTCCTGCTTGGTTGAGATAGACATGTAAGCGCCACTGGCAGGCATGTAAATAAGGTCGTTCGTGTCCGAGCCCTTGATATTCACCAATCCTATTCTCTCATCAATGGATATATCGTTTTCCAGCGCTGGGATACCGTACATGCAAACAGGCTCGCTGAACCACCCGTGTGATAAATTCTGCTAGTACGTGACATATCCTGAAGATGTACAATGTCTGGCCAACCGTCACCTGTCATGTCAGCAAAGGTGATCTGTACTCTGGGGTCATCACACATCAGCTGCGGAACATCCGTCCTATTTTCAGATCGTCTCAGTGAATCAAACCCGGCTGTGCCGATATTCCTTTGCCACATAATCTCTCTGTTCACGACATCGACCGCCACGAGGTCCGCGAGACCATCGCCTGTAAGATCAAGTTGTTTAAGGAATGTAGCCGTTGTATCTCGGTTTGTAATCGAAAAGAATGTCGTGTAACCAACCAAATCCTCATTGTGCTGGTGGTAAAGGCCTTCCAACCCGTTCGCATTGTCTAAACAGACAAGCTCAAGATTTCCGTCCTGATTCAAGTCCTCAAATCTGCTGACTTACCCAAGGTTCAATTATAAGTACTCTATAATAATTTAAGCCCTTAGCTACAAGTCTTAACTATAAACAATATATCTAGCCTATAACTTGAATATTATATTAAAATACTTAATTAATTATTATAATATAAAGCTAATGTAAGGAAAACCTAAGTTTTAAATTTTTAATTAAACTCAAAGGTATATAAAATAATAACTCTTATACTAATAAAGGTATTTTTTATTAATAATACCTAAATTTAATAAATCCTTATGATAACATATATAGATTTAAAATTAAATTACATATTATAATATAATATATAACTTCTTTTATATGTTAACTAGCTATAATAAGCTTTAATAATATAAAGGTTAACTAATGGTTTTATAAAAATATATATATTAATACTATTAGGGCTAAGAAGAAGGTTAGACCAGTTATAAAAAGGTTTAGGATAATTACAAGCTTATAGCAGCATTGAGTTTATGAGTTAGTTATAAGGTTAATGGATTCACTTTTCCTCTAACAAAATAGCAAGGTTCGGTTCGGTCGGGTCTGTATTATCATATATGATCCAAATTGTGGGGACGATGAATTCTCTGTGACATTGTAGTTCTTACGGAAATTCCAAGGGCCGCCTGAACGCTGCTCAAGGAGACCATGGGCTGCATCTCTAAACATATCCACCCACTGCCACTCGTTCCCAGCAGGGGTAGGTAAGTTTGGTAAGTGATCGGTATTTATGTGTCTAACTTTGGCGTTAGATATATCGATGGGATTGTTATACTGGAACTTGTATCACGGTAGCGCTTGGCTTTTCATCATCTGTGTTTCGTGATTTAGCCAATTGTCCCTGTTCTGCCAGTGCAGATAGGAACGAGGCCACGGGTAACTCTTCATACTACATCGTAACAAACAGAGATGGCGGGAGGAGATCCTAATGAACAGGCTCTCTCTTGAACTCTGCAATTAACTTCCATGGTTGCATATTTGACCTTGGAACCGGCACAGAGATGTGGGCGACTAATAGTTAGCTATTGATTGTAATTAGACAGAGAATAAGACCTAGTAGCAGATGACAATACTAGTGCCACTGTGATTGGAATTAACCTCAGTCCTATGTCTATAGCCTAAATGGATACCACCATATTGCAATTTTAATAATATAGTTAGATGCTATAAAATAGAATTTCCTCTTTCTACTTATTTACCAGATAGAATTCACTTCTGTAACATCACTATAGCTGTTAAAGATAAGGTAAAGGTTCTTGAGTAGATTGAGAGGTATGGGCAACCAGTGTAATTTGCACTTATTTTATTGAACTCTTGTGCTAATCCAAAGACATCTGCTTATATACTTTTTATTGTATTGTAGAAAATTAAATCTTAGAGGTTATGGTAAGCTTTAAGACATGCTGTGATGTCTATATATCCAAATCAATAGTGTCATCGAGCCCCATACATGCACTAAAGTAGAGCTTTTCTAATACTAGCTAAGGCATTTAGTGACTTTGGTATCAGGCCTAATGCACTTAGATACCTACAAACCAGGCCAGAGCCAGCTGGGCTCAAGAATCTTATTTCCAAGGAATTTATTATCCCTCTGGGCTAATGATTAACGAGTCCTGAAGACAAAGAGATGGGGTTTATTCTTAAATGGGTTCTGCAGCTTGTAGTAAAGCCTGTGACAAGCCGTGTTCTTCGGATCGGGCTCAACTACGATACATATGAAGTCCAAACGCTGGCTCAGAGTTCAAGGGGGCGCTGAAAGATTGCTTTAAGGATAAAACTATGTTCAAGGTTCTTGTTGTCCATGATCAGAAGTGTAAAGCATTGGGGTATAAGAGCGCGACTTAGGAACGCCTGTCACTGGTAGCCTAGCTTATAAAGAACTGCTTTTATAGGTGATGATGTATTGATTTTGCTATCCATCATATGTATTATATGCTCTTCGGTAGTGTCCTTCTGTTAAGTAGAAATACTTGTTTTATTTTATTTATTACCTCTGGAAAAGTCAGAATTCTCTTGATATCTCCTCCTAGTTGTGGCTCCACAAGATTAGTTGTCCCTGAAGGCTTAATAAAGAAGCCATAACGTTTCTGCGCCCTTTGTAATGATATGTCGTGATCTAGCCACCACTGGTCAGTTGGGACAAGATCTCCTGAAGCCATCATAGCCACAGTCTGGTCGTAGACCTGTTTATCTTTCATGTCCCTCTCTAATCGTACCTCCAGTGCATCATACGTTTCCTCTGCCGGGGATATATCACTCCGGTGCCCGTCTCGGTAGATACGTGCTTCATACACTCTACCCTGCCGAGCCAAAGCCAACATGATATTGTAATGGGAGACATTGAAGAGGTCTCGGACATTCTTAGCCGCCAAAGCCTCTTCTGGCAGTTGATTCAAGACATCGAGGGCTTCCCTATGCTGGGCTTCGGCAAGCTCAAACCTGCCACGGGCCTGTAACATGACGCCAGCTGCATTGGCTCGACCCGCAGTATACAAAGATGGTAGTTCCTGTGTCATTTTGCATACTTGCACGAACTCAGTTCGCATTCCCCACAATCGTTCAAAGTCAGGTGATTGAAGGAGCTGCAAAGAAGCGTTAAGATTGCCCAAGAAAGTCCACAGAGCGCATTGAAACTCCGGATGACATGCTCTTCGTGGTAGACCCTGCTTGGTGGCCAAGGAAAACAGCGTTTCAAAAAGCTCTAGCGAGGTTAATTGTACCCGCGAGTCTCCATCTAGCGCCTCGAGTGCTGAGAGAACATTGTTCACTGCGACCCATGTGTCAAGACTCCCTATACCATGCGTGGCGAGGGTGGCTTGAAATACAAGGTTGAATATTTCCAAAGCTTCCATGTGTTGGTTCGGCGAAGCGTTGTCCTTGTCCGCTATAATTTGTCCACGAAGATTTAGAAAGGCATGGTAAGAACGGCGATCCACTTTGACAGAACCATCTGACCTCAACGAGTCTTTCAGAACCTCTAGATTTAGGACCTCTGCCTCATCAAATCTGGCCAGCCGATGTAGGCTGTGGGCTTGGTTGTGACGGGCAACCAACTGCGCGGATTCGACCGAAGGGCTTTGCGGGCCCATCCTTTGTATTTCTGTGAGGATGTCGACAGCCTGGCTTGAGACGTCAAGTGCTGCTTGATGATCGAACATCTCACTGAGGATGATTCTCTTAGTAGAGAGCAAATTACCAATCTCGCCCAGCCGCTCAACCTCCTCTTCCATTGAGCCATGTCGTGCTGATTGCAAGTACTCTAAGCCTCTGTCTATATCCTCTAATGCTTTTTGGTACATCTGGCTGTTCTGCAAGCAGTCAATCTTGGTTTTGCGAACATAGAATGTGGATATGTCATGAGGCCCCCACATTGCCGTTGCCAAGTTAAGAGCACGGGTAGATATCAACAAAGCAGATTTTAGGTCTCCAAATTCGTTTAGGTAACTGCTGTATACTTGCATCAACCGAGCCAGTTGTTTGCTTTGTAGACATAAGTTCTCGGAAACAGTAATGGCTCGGCGGCAATGAGATGAAAGGAACGAACACAACGCCCAGTCCGGGGAGTCGGAAGAGTGGCTTGTTGTAAGGGGAAATGATATGCAAAGAAGGGATACTATCTCGTCAACAAACTTGCAATCCGTTGATCCGACTTGACTCCAGGCATACCCATGCACCAGGGGGTGCATTTGCAGTACCGAAAACCGTCCCAAGTCGTGTTCTTGGACGAGAGATAGTTGAAGCGCTCTTGCAATCGTTCTTCTGAACTCGATTGGACTAAAGTCCCTGAACTTAGGCAACTTGCGCATTAAATCGACAGGAATCCTGTCCCAATGTAGGCAGGACATGTACCCAAGCAGCAGTACGGTCGAGGGCGAGGATTCTCGTAACCTATTCAAGGAGACACCCCACGTCTTGTTTACTGATTGCTCCGCATTTCTGGGGTCCCGTGCGTTTCTATCCCGGACTGGCACACGGAAGCTGCTGGAAGGGTCCATGTCGTCATGGAAGAGCTTGATATAGTCCCGAAGGGATACCTGCTGGTCCCTGATATTGGCAGCCGCCTGCGCGATAGCAAGGGGAAGGTTGCCCAGCATGTTCACGAGATAGGACGGAGCTTCTTCTGTCTCGCTGGGGATCTTCCGAAGTCGCCCCGGGATAGATTTTGTCAGGAGTTCTATACTCTCTTCTCTTTCCATAGGCAGAACATTTATACCATCTTCTGCAGTGGCAACGTCTCCCTGAAACCTTGGATCTCTGCTGGTGATAAGAATACGCCCGGATTTGGGCAGGTAGGGGTCCATGGCCTGTCGGTACTCGTCAAAGTCATCCGTATTATCCATGACAAGGAGCCAGCCTGCTGGGTTGGCCTCCAACTCGGAGCATGTCTCTTCAAGTAGGGTGGGAAGGTCCTGTATCGCATTCGCTAACTGACGGTCAGGGTGAATCTGGGGCAACAACTTGGCATAGCTTTGATTAAAATTGCTAGGCTGATCTGCGGGGATCCAGAAAACCTTGAGCCGAGTCTTTATCATCTCAGCGAACTTGAGTGCTAGCTGGGTTTTCCTGACCTCCAGTTAGAATCTGCGGCAGAAACTTTCACATGTGGCATACCCAACACCAGCAAGGCCCCAGAGGACAAAAATCTGCGGTTTCGTGCAATTAAAGTTCCAGAAGTATTCGCGAAGACGGCTTTGATAAAAGTGTCTCTGCACAAAATTATTGCATGGATTGCTAAGTCTTGGCTGGCAATTTGAAAACAGGGGCATATTGACTATATATAGATCAGCTGGCAGATCCTGCTCACAGATGCCATTATAGGAACTAGAGTACTAACGAAGTGCATCTGGATCGTTGAGAGCTTGAGCACACAGCTGTACGAGGTTACCCGTCCCCGACTTTGACAGATACTCGGTCGTTGCGGCATTAAGTTTCTCAGTCTCCTTCCACTCGTCGAGTTTCAGAGTCTGCAGGCCTTGAGGCACATTAAAGCGGAAATACCTCCCAGAGCTCTCCAACTGTCGGCCAAACGGAGACTTGACAAACTCCTCCGCCGTGTCTTCAGAGTCAGTCAAAATCTTAACTACAGCCTTGATAAGTGTAGTAACTGAAGTTGAAATCTTGGCTGCTTCAACAACACCAGTGCCAATGCTGACCAGGCAGCCTAGCGACCGCCCTGACCATCCTCTCTCGAGCTCACGGTTGAGTTCATTAACGGCTTCGTCGATGGGATTGTTCCGGCGCATGCCTCCATCGCAGAATAATTCACCTCCCGCGAGCTTGACAGGATCGAAGAATGTTGGAGCAGCGGCGGTGGCGCTGGCTGCCTCCCAAATGGAGCATTTATAGTTCTCCTGCGTTGGATGGCTGCTGATATAGCTCCGGAGAACATCGGGGCGGCTGTTGATGCCCCGAGTGACGCATACCATGCTATCAAGTAATCAGCAATTGGTTGCGCACGAAACCGTGTGGGTAGGGCTGGACTAACACCTTGCAAGAATTTCCCCGGCCGTCTTCAACAAACTGACTGTCCGGTTCCATGTTGCAAGACGCAAGCAATATCCGAATCTCCTCCTGAAGCTTGTTGATATCATAGAGCGCGCTGCTGGTCGCCTGTTTAAACATTTTACCTAATTTGTTCTGAGATATCGGTTTGTCGAACACAGCCTTGCCCGTCTTCTCGTACTGAAGCAGGCATTCATCGATGGACAGGCGAAGGCGCCCGAGCATGATCGCTATCAGGCCACCGGTTGAAGTACCTACAATGAGGTCGAAAACTTCACATGGCAGAGGTTCTTTGTCGAGGCCGCCTTCTGTCACCATTGTTCGGAAGATGCGCCTTAGAATTAGAAGAGAACCGTATCCCTTAACACCACCGCCGTCCAGAGAAAGTATGCGGAGTCCCATTGGATTATTGGCCATGATCCCCTAAAGGCTTCACTATAGAGCCTCAGTAAGTCTAGGCGGGAAAGAAGAAAATGCAGGTTTCGGCAAGGCGTTTGGGAACATCTGAACTCTGATAGATAACTTCATATGTAAGGTTTAAAAAGCGGGGTTGGGTTGACACCTGAAAAGTTCACAGAGCTGAACCCTTCTGGGTAGACACTGCAGAGTACTATGTATGTATCAAAGCGTTTACTCGCGCAATTCTATTGGGCTCAGAGGTTGAAATCAGGCGTGGCCTGAAACGTAGCTTCTAAGTGGCCAACCGTACTGCAGCATGGTCGGTGGCATACAAAATTAGCCTATATCTTTTGATTGGTATTCTTGCCGCTTGTTTATGTAGAGCTGTGATTACCCCTCCTATTTCACGTGTCTCGGCCATGGCGCTCTGACCTGAAGAGGAGGAGATAAAGGTGGTGCCTGTTTTCCAGGCGAGATACATCAGATCATAAAATTTTCTCACACTTACAATCACTCACCACCCCGCTACGCGACGTCGCAGCCAGCAGAATCAACAATGAGGTACGCCTCTCTTTTCAGTGATTGATCTTTTGTCTCACTAGTAACCTTTGCCTATGAACAGCTTTTCTTTTGGCTTTGTTCCTAATCAGAAGAGTATAAATTTGAACGATATGCCGATTTAAATGGTTTGTACTAATGGACAATGAAAGGCGCTAATAATACCGCGAAACTTGGTACATGGGACAAGCCAGTACCTATCGACTCCTACCGAGATCGCATACACAATGAACTATGGGAATTTAAAACGTTTAATTGTCACCCGGATTATCAAGATTTCAGCGTCGAGGAACATAGGCTCGAGGACTATAAGTACGGCAAGGGCCGCAATGCTGCGCACATTGTCAATTCGAATGCTGAGAGCCTTTTCGCGCCCAACTCGGAAGTTTTGACCAAAAAGACGTTAGGTGACAGAGGCAAAATGCAACTGCATGTCACACTATTACACTAACTGAAATATGGCTAACTCAAACAGACTTCAAGGCAGCGGAGTGGAAATTCAAGTCGGAACAAAACCACCATCACCGAGCTGGGATGAAACAAAGTCATTCAACACATGGTGTCTGCCCATAAACTTGGTCTCACATTACTCGCCTTACCTAAAAGAAATCTGCTCCTCAAATCTTCAGGAATCCAACAACCGAATTAGGCTTCAGGACCATCAACCTGATGTGTTTGGCCTTTTTGTGGAGTGGATGTACTATGGAAGCTATGACTATTCCTCGTTGGCATTGATTTCTAATGCTGATGCGAAATGTTGGGCTCTTGGTGACAAGCTTCGGTCCCTCGAATTCAAAAACTACTCAATGCGTCGTATTTATGAACAGCACACAAGGCCTATATTAGGACGAACTATGACCCGCGACGACGTCCAGTACGCATGGGATAACACTGCACCCGGCTCAAAGTTGAGAAACTTCTACATGAACTTTGTCGTAGAACACTTTGGCAGTCCAGCCAAATTGCTTGGTTCTTCGACAGATTGGGATACATTCCTCCAAAGCCAGTCAGAAATTCGGATTCCACTATTAGAAAAATTTAGGAAGAGCACCTTTTCGCCGAGTCGTGTGGGAAGCATTGATGAATATCTGGAACCCAACAATCTTCCTTTCAACTTACCTTCGCAGCGGAAGAGCGAGCCGATTCCATTGACAACTATCGCAAAAGCGGGAAAAGCACCAGTTTTCAACTTTAATGAAAAACCTGAAGGACAGGTAAGTTGTGAGCGGAGAATAAACTTATATAAACGGTAGAGAATGTGTATGAGGGTGCTCCTTGATTGACAGAATGAAAGGCTTACCGAAATTCGAAAAGGAGCTGAAGCTGACGCATTATCAGAAAAGCAGTCCCCAGCAGAGAGAGCCTTTCCAGTTGGCTTCGAGGACAAAGAACTATGAAGGAGCGGCACTCAAATTTGGATGGAAATTTGGAGAAAGTGTAAGTTATGAGCGGAGAATCAACCTATACTAATCATAGGCAAAGGGTTATAACAGAACCCTCGAGTCATCTGACAGGAGAATTAAGGGAAATAAGAAGAGACTTAAGCTAACGGATTATTAGACAGCCAATTCTGCAAGTCCCAGTATCAAAACCGTTCAGCCAAAACAAGACTCTCCTTCAGAGCTCAATGCCGAACCCATACTAGGACATGCGAATCAATGCATTACGAGTGTTGGCAAATCAGATGATGTCAACAAATCGCCTGGAGCAAGAAAGGAGACAGAAACTGCTAAAGGAGGAACTGACAATAATAAGAAATCGGGATTGGGGGAGGCCAGCACTTGATTAGGTCGATGAAACAGAGAAATGCAATGCTGTGGGGAAGAGGCAAATTACCAATAAGCCTTGAGTTACTATTGATAGAGTTAGATATAGCCCGAAGTTTTGCAAATTATAAGAGAAGTATACTTTGTATATTTAATATCTTGGAAAATTATGAAGAGTAGAATGCCGCCTGGATTAGAGCTAGTTACCCTGGAGAACAACATCTGATGAGTAGCGATGCGGTTCTTCTTCCCTGCAGAACTCGAGATGACGATAAAAAAGGATGAGATAGAGGGGATAATTTGACTTGCAATCGATTGAACACAGTAATTCCTATGGCACATTTAAATCCTAGGAATGAATGCATCAGCTTGAAGCGATAATGGCGCGCTGTCTCAGGTTGAGGGTGAGCATTGGATGCTTTTGGGCTCATCATTTGCCGTCTGTGCCGCTGTGACAAGGGTGTCCATCGCCAAGATTCTGGCCAGATTGCGCCAAGATGGCAGTGCCGACGACAGTGCCTCACTCTTGGTCCATCCCATTGAGCCTCATCGCTTCCACATCTCAATTAATTGACCTCAATCCGCCTTGACACGAGTATTCCCCTGCAAACCAACCCCCATCAAAAACGCGATCCTTACAGCGCCCTGTCCCCACAGACTCCCCAAATTGGCCCAATCCTCCCATCTCCACGCCGCCGGGTTCCAAAACACGTCTGGGATCGCAAGCCAGCTCGCGTACAGATGCAGCGCATCACATACCAAAATCCCAATCAATACAGTCCTCCAAACACGAAGATCGTTGGTAGCGCGTAGAAGAATCGCTTCGTTGTAGGCAAAGAGCGTGTATGTCGCTGCGACCTGATTGTAAATAACGCGATTGTCGGGTGCAAATTTGGCGGTCGGGGTCATTGTGTTGAGAAACATTTCGGGGGAGAACCAGATTATGAAGGAGCCTGCGAACGCGGCAAATGGTTCGAACCAGAGGAAGAGGATGCGGTACGCGAGGGGAATGTGAGTTAGCGTTGTTCTGGCCATTGTGTTTGATGTTGCTGTGCGTGATGTTGAGGTGCGATTGATGAGAGCTGAGAAGTTATCCATGCCTCGAGAGGGCTCCCAAGGGAGGACAGGTCTTGAAGTAACCACGGCAGCTACAGCTGAAGAGCTAGCGCGTTTCTTCAAGAGCCGGAAGCTGCGGATCGCGCCAGTTACAGGCCGTTGCATTGGTGGTGAAAGACATGCATGATCCCCCCTTTAACTGCCGTAAAAGCTTTGACATTAATTAATACCCTTGGTGGGCCCTGAAACCTAGCATCTTGATATCATTTGTTCGGGCCCCGAGGGTCAACTGAGGATAGCGCATGCCATCGATAAATGCCGTGTCGCGACACGCTTGGTGCGTCTTGAAATGCCTGACTGTGACAACATTCCACCCGGTAAAGCATAGTCAATTGATCGCACCGTAAGATGAGTTCATGTACCTAGATAAAACATCTAAACCACCATTTACTTCGATCGGCTACTTCCGGACAGAGCCCTCACCACGTTTCGCGTTCTCAGGGAACCGCCCTGTCTCCTCCAACTCATACCAAACTCCACCGTCTTAAACTTCTCATACCACTTCCTCAACCTACCAAGCTCCTCATCTTCCAAAATAAACTCACGCCAGCTCAACTCCGTATGTCTCACCGTCGCAGCGAGCATCACGTCAGCCATGCCTGGACCTCCGTCAGCCGCAGGCGTAAGCCAGCCCGTTGAGGTAAGATTGCCAGCAGCCACATTCTGCAGCGTTTTGAAGTGCCCTTCGAATTCACGTCGGGCGCGACGTCCAACGGGGAGACTGAGCTCAGAGGCGGGAATGTTCCAAAAAGCAGCCATGTATGGAGCGCAATTGACAAGCCAGATCCGACCGGCGTCTGTGGCGAGGGCGATGTAGCTGAGGACGTCTTGAGTGATGGCTCTGTCGATAGGGTTCGTAGACCACATTTGACGGTAGTTGTTACCATCGAATACTTCTTCGAGGTAGTTAATAATGCTCCACGTCTCTTGGATCCAGATTGACCCACCGCTCTCAGTATCATCAAGACGGAGTGCGGGCACTTTGGTGCCAGGTGGCAAGGGCTCTTCAGGATCCTCAGAAACGAAGCCATCACCAGTAAAAGTAATGGGCACGATTTTCAGATTGCTCTCGTTCGTCTTTCCATCATATAGCTGTTCCACAGAAGAGCAGATGCCCTTGGAGAGAAGGTAATAGGCGATACGCTTTGGAAAGTAGCCTTCGATCCAGAGGAAAAGTGTATGTTTGTAAAACGCAGACATGATGCTAGCTCGTGACAGTAGGGTTGAGAATCTTGAACCTGCATGATGGTATTGAATCTATCGCCTATATATACTAAGACATTTCACTTAACCCACGTACGTGCCTGTTTAGGCAAGGTCATTTAGGCATTGACAAAGGACTGAGCCGTAATTGCTTCGCCTCTCTTCATTCACTTACTGGTGGCCAGACCTCGCGCGCGCTGACTGTCACCACCCTTCTCAACTCCGTCGGACGAGTGGAACGGACTCCTTAGGGTCTCACTACAAAGAGAGCCTCATGTATCTTGCCCAACTTGTCAGAGTTCCCATCTCTGGAGAGGAATTCTACTGATAGAAAGGACCATCACGTCATCATTCCAACAGCTTCACACGTCAGCCACCCGCACATTTGATTAGTGATGACAACTTGGAGTAAAAGGATCAACACGTTAGTCTAGACATGAAGCTATTCTGAATTATAAATCCTCTCTGGCCGGTATCTACTGTTCTCCATGGCACCCAGTTTGACTTGCTGATGACAAACCTGACAAACCTGAGCTACTCAAATGCAGCATCTTGATAACTGTTTAGACCTGCTTCGTTGCATGAAGATATGTAGCGACATCTA
Source organism: Fusarium odoratissimum NRRL 54006 (assembly GCF_000260195.1). Classification (NCBI taxonomy): domain Eukaryota; kingdom Fungi; phylum Ascomycota; class Sordariomycetes; order Hypocreales; family Nectriaceae; genus Fusarium; species Fusarium odoratissimum. The sequence continues at coordinate 460,466 of NW_022158703.1, read as the reverse complement.
GACAGAGAATGCCATCTGCGAACAGTTGGTCCGCCGACTCAACGATCCATGTCTGGCAGTTTCTTTGTACGATTCTCTTCTTGGGAGCTTCCTATGAACAGTCAATCCGTTAGTCAAAGATTTGCCAATCTGAGCCTTCTGATAACCGTGATCAAAGTTTAAATACGTACACTCTCAGTCGTGTTATTAAGCGTCTTCTCGGGCACCTTGACTTTATGTAGGCTTTCCTCGAAGATGCACACCGGAATGGACCCTTGACTATTAAGCATCAACCCTTCGTCGACAAATACACCCTCAATCCACTGGAGCGGAATTCGGGATGAGGGTGGATCAGAATTCAGGTCATGATTCCTCCGGATCTGGCGTTGGAATCCGCTGCGTACATCGCCAATAGCCTCATACACGGTACCAACAGAAGGGCTCGAGCTAGATTGAACAAAGTATGCCCAGTGATCATTGAATGGTGCGCCGTTATGCTTGATTAACTCCAGTAACAGGCCTCCAGCTGGAACGTTCTCAAGAACAACTGGCGCTTGTGGAGTTGGGCGGTCGCCAGTCGTTGGGGCTCGAAAAGTCGGCGGTGGAGGGGGAGGCGGTAGCATCTCTTGTCGATTGAGCATGAAGGTCTTGGTGAAGGACGTACCGACCGCAAAATATGACTAAATAGATGAGTTGCGTGCGAGACGCTGAACAAGTAATAATGAAAGAAGACGAGTTGCACAATTATGGCGGCCTCTTCGTTCTTGGCCCGCCGCATACCCCATGTCATTGGTGTGTTGGTTCTGTCCTCGCCTTGTTACTTGGCTGCCTGAGACAAGTGGGCCACCTGAATTGACTGGGAATCGACAGGCCTCACAAAATAGTCCATATGCAAAAACTATCGATAAGCAATTTCATGGACTCCTCATTATAATATCTAGACTACTGATGCTACTTTTCCGAGCTGCTATAGTTGCTACTAATTAACCGCTGAGGGGGCAAATCCCGTCCGAGATCATCATGGGCAGCATCCCACTCAGACACCTTAGAATTAGGCACCCGTAAAAGACGATGTGTATTGGCGCCATTGTCATCGACAGAAATAACTTGTGATCGAATGCTGTAGTTGCCCCAGCGGGGGAGGACCTTCATCCAGAGGTAGTAGTAAATACCGCAGGTTGCCATGATTCCAATTCCGACAATCATGTAGGTACACCATAGGCTGCGAAATGTTGTCAGTATCTTATCGTAGTTACATCTGAAGCCAGCACTTACAGGCTAACTGTTCCAGCATAAATGCCACCCTCTGGAGGAATCCAGGGCATGACGAGCAGAAAGACCTGAGCTAAGAGGTACAGTATAACAAGAGCCCACCATGCTCGGAAGTCAGATCTGGGCGTACCAGAGCGAGAACGGCGGCGACGGATCAGTAGAAGACCAACACCCATGGCAGCATGGAAGATGGCGCCTGGGTACGTCTTGAGAGAGACGACGAACTGAAAGGCATCACTTGCTGGAGGTGCGACGATCATCAGGAAGGTGAAGCCCCATTTGAGCAGATATGGGCCGATGGGAGTCCCGAAGGGTTTGGTTGAGACCCAGAATTCTGTCCAGGGGAGGACTCCTTGACGCGCAATCTCGCGAATCTGACGGGACTGACTGATAAGAACAGCAAGGAGATTACCAAAGGAGCTCAGGAGGACACAAAAGTTCAGAGCAGATTCGGCAGACGACCCAAAGGCTGTACGAAAGAGGACGGCAGCGGCTAGCTTTTTTGACTCTAGAAAGATGTCCTTGGAGACAGCGGCAAAGGAGGCAATGTTGCAGAGGAAGTAGAGAGAGAAGACAATGAGCAGTGATGCAGTCGCATTTCTCTTCAAGGTGGGTATTGGGTTTTTGATCTCATTAGCCATGCTGAACGCATTTTGCCAACCTGAGAAGGCAAATGTGATGTTAACCATTGTCTGAGACAGACTGTAACCGCTCGATGTAGTGCCTTGAAAGCCATGGCGAAAGTTGATGCCCGGGTTCTCAATCCTGCCGAAATGACCTCCAAGGATGACAAGGCCCGAGATGGAGATGAAGAGTAGCAAAAGCAGCTTCAAGGCTCCAACGATGTTGATCGCCCAGAGTGAATACCTGTTATGAGCGATAACAGTAATGACAGCTAGCGTGTAAGCCGCAATAGCAACGCCCTTGAGTTCCCAGGGATCCGGATCACGACCAACAACACGCCAGAGGTAGTTGGAGAGGACAATTGCGTTGCTGCTACTGAATGATAGTAGCACAGATTGAACAGCGAAGGCGACGGGAAAAAGGTGCTTGGGTCGGGGGAAGCCTTGCACAAGCCATACAACCTCGGACCCGCTGCGGTTAGGAAAGTAACTGGTGAACTCCATGTAGACAGCGAGTCCGGCGACAGCCAAGAGGAATCCAATGACCCAGTAGACGAGAGCCAGACCGACTGAGCCTGTGAGGCGTAGGATAGGAGCTGACGTGGAGAAGATGCCGGTGCCGACCATGTGATTGAGATTCAGGAAGATTATAGTCAGCCAGTTGACGTGGTATCCTAACGGCGATCGTGTTTCGACGGGAGCACCGACAGCCTCTTGATATCCCGAGGCGCCATTTCCAGCTGTTTAACGCACGTAGGTGAGATCGCCGTCGCGAATGATAGGAGCCTCGGAGTCCGACTGTGAGTGCTCTGGAACTGCCTGGCTAGTACCCTGCGACTTCGGACTGAAAGGCAGTCCCATGCTGGGCTGTCAAGATGTAAATGCGTGTAATTTGAGAAGTCTGGCTTGGGTAGAACGCGAAATGAGAACATTTTATCGTTCAGATTCTCCCTGGTCGCCAAGAGCTCGTCAGTTGTGGCTCCAGCATGATCGATGCATAACATCACGGCTAGGGTCCGAAGTGAAGACGTTTGACTAAAAGACTGTCTAACATGACCACTTTATTCCCATTAAGGTTAAGTTTAAAGTTGCGCCTTAGCTATTTCGGCGCAGAACTCAAGAGATAGATACAAACGTGACAAGTCTATAGAGTTGCACCACCTGGGATATAAGTAATTCACTGAGCTGCTGTGAGATAATGGGATCTCAGTTCACTCCCGCGGGTATTTCTGAGAAGCATTATAGGCTTCATTGATCGATGAGTTGGTAATGTCTCCCGCGGGAAGAGTTTGGCCAATAAGTGGTGATCTAATATATGGCGTGCTCACAACCTAGCATTGCCGTGATACAGTTTGAGGAGTTGACTTATAGGACCGACGTCTTTTAGTGACCGTCAATAATGATAGCCGTTGCTATCACTTGATCACCAAAATGATTCTTTTATGTAAGTGAGGCACATAGTTACTTCGTGTGTTTAATTCCTTCTTCACACATTTGTTGGTGATACCACGCCATTATCCACTGAATGGCGTGATTGCAACCCCCTTGTTTTGTTCGGCGTTTCGCCGATCTGCCACCGGGAATACACCCAGTTCTTATAAAACTAGGAGTATTACCACTTAGTACACAATCTATAATCAAGCGAGTAGAACATCTTATTCATCCTTGAAACAAACCCTCATTCAGGCGTTATCATCCAAGCTACCATGGCCGCTACAGCTACTATCTCTGCTCTCCCCCCTGCGTCCACCCCAAGCTTTGGTATTACGCCCGCTGCTTTACCCCCACCTGGTCAACCGGATATCTCCTACCACCCAGATTGGGACAAATACCAAGCGCGTGTAGCTCGCCGGACCCAGACAGAGGATCTCACTAAATCCCTCCCCGGGGGTTTCCCTAAGGAGCTCAAGGGAGACCTCGTTTGGGACGGAGAGACTATTGCCCAGAAGTTTGACTGGACGTACGTTCTATCGACTACCCAGCTTGAGGAGATCGACAAGGCCCTTGCACACTTTAAATGTCAGTGTTCTCTACTATCTAACCATGTGCACCATGACTGACATGATGCTGAGAAATAGCCCTCAACATTTCCAAGGGCTACATCACAAAAGAGACCTTCCCTCTACCCACGCTACATAACGAGCTTCGCCGTCTATCTCGAGAACTACACTTCGGCCATGGCTTCTTCGTTCTTAGAGGCTTAGACGTTGATCGCTACACCCGTGAAGAGAACATCATCATATACGTCGGAGTGTCCTCCCACATAGGCTCGATACGTGGCCGCCAGGATGCTTATTTCCAAGGCGAGCGTGCCGATGTCGTTATTGGACATATCAAGGACGTTCGCTCAGGCCTCGGCGAGTCTAGGGACAAGACCAAGATCAAGATTGGGACGCCTGCCTATACCGCCGACAAACAGGTCTTCCATACCGACTCTGGAGATATCGTTTCTCTTTTTGCACTATCCACGGCCGCTGAGGGAGGTGCCAGTCGACTGGCTAGCATATGGCGCGTCTATAACCATATTGCTGCTACGAGACCAGATCTCATTCACACTCTGAGTGGACGCTGGGATGCAGAGCTGTAAGTTAAACGTCCCGGTGCTCTTATGACCCTGTGACTGATTTCTTTCGGCTTTATAGCTTCACGAAGACAGTCAACGATACCGACAAGTTCATGAGCCGCCCTTTGATTCACCACCAGCCTGCCAGTGCCGATGGCAAGACCCCCGATAGAATTCTCCTCCAGTACGGACGCCGCTACTATGTCGGCTTCGGAGAGATACCCCGTGGCAAACATCTACCACCAATCACCGAGGCACAGGCCGAAGCTCTCGATACCCTGCACTTTCTGGGTGAGAGATTCAGCGTATCGACGAATTTTGAGAAGGGCGATATGCAGTATGTCAACAATGTGGCCATATTTCACGCCCGTGATGGTTTCACGGATACCGAAGATAAGCAGTGAGTCATTTCTGTAGACATTTCAGATTCCACAGTGAGAGCAGAGGCTGACGGAAGCGCCCCATTCAGGAGACATTTGCTTCGGTTATGGCTTCGTGATCCTGAATGTGCATGGGAGACGCCAGCTGCACTGGCCTCGAGATGGGAGCGAGTCTATGGTGGTGTGACACCCGAGTTGCAGACATTTCCCCTTGAGCCTCACACTCGCAGTGAAAGCACAACGGTAACAAAATAAGCGTCTTGGTTGTAGATGAAGGTAGTAAATCAAGGGCCGGTCAAAGCTCCAAGTTCAGCGACGGCTGCATCGGTTCGAGGTAGCTGGAAATCTACGGCGAACTCAAAGAGCAGTTGTCGTAACTCGAGCGAGAAGACAAAGTGAGGCTCATCTTCATATCGCGATAATATCATGGTAATCAACAGAATATGTAAGAAGCCATTCAGACCCCCAACGTACCTCTCCGTGGCGGTGACCTATGCTCCAAAATGGACAAAGGGAACCCACACAAGTTTTTCCATCTCTTCATCGCCCTCGTCACAAGAAAGAATGTCTCTTGACTGTATCTCTTCTCTCTCACCGCTGACCACCCGGTCCAGTCGCTGCTCTGGTGTGCTTAACCACTTGTCTCGGAGCTGCCTCAAAGCTTTGTGCAGACCCAAGCAAACAGATCTGTCTGAGAATCCTTCATCTCTTATCGACTCGTACACAGTCCGTGATATTTCAACACATGACTTATCGCTGACTTCCCACAGTGTACCGACTACATGCCGGAATCCCGAAAGCTGACACGCGCTGATCAGATGGATGCTCTCATCGAAGAAAGCATCTCCTCCAATCTGACCTGTTCCGCAAGCAGAAAGATATGCCAAGAAAGGAGCATGCTTACGAAGATTGATATCCATGAGTTCAGATACTGTCAATATGCCATCGCTAAGAAGCAGCCCGCTTTGAGAAGGGTTGCCGTCCGTTTTACCATGGCCAGCAAAATGGAAGATTCTGCAGCTTTGGAGGTGCTCCAAGACCGCTTGCTTGTGTTGATCTGGAAAGCAAGACTCAAGGTTCATTGACTTGCAGAGGTTAGCGATAGTCGAGACCTCTTCTTTGACGAATGGAAGGTTGATCTGCCCGGTAGTATCTTGCATCGCTACCAAGATGGCTTTATCTTGGGCCGGATCTGAGCGACGCTTTCGGCCGTTGATAAGGGCTTGGATGGAAGAGCTGTATGATGAGATGACTCTATCGAGCACCGTCTCGGTTGATCCTGGAAAATGATGTCCGAAGGCGTGGAATGGGAGCCTACTCAGTCTTCCAGTTGGGATCCACCAGATGCGAGGCCAGTCATTGTCTGCTGGAGGTCCCCGAATACCAAGCGCCTGGAGAATAGGGTTGGCAGCTATATCCCAAAACAATTTCAGCATAGAAGGGCTCGTCAATGAACCCTGGCTCTCTTTCTTATTCATTTTGTCGATAGTCAGGTCGGGCAACGACAAGGACCTAATTTGATGTTGTTCGACAAGAATGGCATCGCAGCGAAACTTGCTCAGGTTGATAAGTACGACAGGTCCTAGACTGGCTGCAGCTCGAATCTCATCCTCGTTCGGTGATTGCAAGAAGTCACTAAATCCCGGGTGCTTCCGAATCTCAACAATGAGGTTGTCTAATTCGATACTGGCCTCGCCTCGGCGATTTGTGATTGCCTGAGCTGAAGCAGAATCGCCACCTGGAATGGGCGCATCGAGCATCTGGCTGAGTTCGAGGAATCGTACAGCAAGATCAGGATGGTTCTCTTCGAGATTGAGAACATCGACGCGAATCTGTTCAATTGCTGCGGCGAGTACTCCGCGGCCCTTCTCCAATACGCTTAGCGCAAACAACGGTTCCTTGCCGGCGTGAAGTGCCACGGCTGCGGTATCGCAAGCAAGGTCTACTATCCGACCGAGCATACGCTGCTTATCGACGAAGCCCAGCGATCTCGGTGTCAGTTGCGGCAGCAGGTCGAAGGCTGTTTGAGAAGCACCAAGAGCATGCTGCCATTCAGAGGCGTGTGCAAATGTCTCAAAGAGAAACTTTCCAGCGGCAATTCTTGTTTGGATGTTGGAGTTGGAGTGATCCAGAGCAGACCGATAGAGATTCACGGCAGCGTCGAAGTCATCCGTGCAGTTAGTCAAAGTGTGGCGATTCCAGTAACAATCTGCAAGGTTACTCATATACTGAGCTAGACTGGGGTTTCCAGGTTGAGAGACGGCAATAGATTGGTGTCCCATCTTGATGGCTTCCTCAACATCGCTTGTTTCCCGATTTCGTATATACCGTTTCGCGAGCCAGATGGACAGGTTACTCGATAGGCTAGGAATATCTGCATGGCCTGGCGGCAGGGTGGTCAATGCCTCTTGTGCGAGTTGAATTGCTTCATCAAGATCATTCGTGTCGCCTGTCCTGAGGTAGCGATCTCCAAGATGACCGGCAAGGTTGGACTTGAAGAGAGCTTGATCGGGAGAGCCGTCTGAAGCAGCTTTGGTGATGCCACGACAGATGTCAATAACTTTGTTGAGCTCTTCAAGAATCCCGGTTCTTCCATATCGTTCGTGTAGCTGGTTTGCAAGAGTATTAAGTCGCCCTGGTCTCTTGGAGCTATCGAGCGGAGTCAAGTCTACGGCTGACTGGGCCACTTCTATCGCCTCTTCAAGATCTATCGAAGACCCTGTTCGCTCGTAGCGCTCTCCAAGGTGATTTGCCAAGTGCGTCAGCCGGAAGGCTCTATCATTATCTGAGTCTGCTACCACATCGATCGCTTGCCGTGTGACTTGAATAGCTCGTTCGAGATCAGGTAGTGATCCAGTTTTGGCAAATCGAATCGCCAGGTGAACACCGAGGCTGTCCAGGAGAGCACCTCGATGAATGTAGTCATTTGGAGCAGTATCGATTGCTTCTTGCCCCACCTTTATTGCATCCTCAAGATCAGCGAGTACCCCATTCACGGTAAAGCGACGACGTAGAGTATTCGCCAGCTCGTGAAGCCAGATGATGCGATCAGGATCATCTGTTGGCGCTAACTCAATGACTCCCCGGGCCATGTCGATGAAAGAATCCAGATCATCCATAAATGATCTATTCTCGCCCTGCTGTGACATGGAGATGAATTTCCTGTTGACTTTGTCTATTTGCGGACGGATAGAAAGACTCTCGCAATGGTCTTGGTATGTGGGACAAACGACAACGAGATTAAACGATCAAGAGACCCGTCAAGCGACGATTTGGGATTCCTGAAGGACGATGCTGGGGGACAATCTCACGCTTACGCACTCATTCTGCAGCCTTTCCATATTTGCGGCTTATCTTTCACCACTCGGAGACAATGGTAAAATCAGGCTGTAGGCAGCCTTGCCAATGTTATCTCTTGGTTAATGCTGACTTGCATCTCAGGAAAATGCAGCAAGAGGCCTATTTTCTTTCCAAGAGAAACTAAACTCGTATTGAGGATTGGCCATGAAAAGGTCTGGTATATAACGTTAAAGAACTGAGGCTATATAGATCTTGAGTAACTGATCCCTTAAACTTATGTTGACATAGCGTGTCAAGGCTCCGTTCCGGTACGTAGACCCCGCAAAATATCACCCCCGCATCCCCGCCGATCGACTCTAAACTCTAAATTATCCCACCCGGAGTGTTTATAAATCATGAATTGGTAGCATTACATACTATCACGTTCAAGATAGAGACTTCCTCAATGAGGGAGCTCGGGTGGGCGTCTGCTTTCACAATAACTGTATCCTAATCTCACAGCGGGAGTAGTCGCTTGTTCAGCAAAAAAGGCACGCTAGTAAATAAGATTGCTCAAGAGCAGAGCTCATGCACGCAATATTCATTCTACCTATCATGTTATTGGGAATTGATAACCCTATGGCAGTTACTTATCTCCCGGACTAGCTACAACAATCGTAGTTCATGTGGGATCCTCTTAGTAGCCTCGGTTGGGGAACTTGGGGAAGAGATCTTCCCCTCCGACTTGACTTCTTCGAGAATGATCTCCGCATTTTGAAGTCCCGCTCCAACTGCCGAATTTGCATCCGGTACTTCAATGAAGTTTGGAATCAATGCTGGTGTCTTGTTATTTAGGTCAGGCTTCGGTGTATGTAAGTCAGATGTACCATCGCATTCACTCACCATATCTCATTGTGACAATCAGCTTTCAGGAGTTAAGATGGAAGATTTCACTACATTTGTCAATACTGTAAACGGGACTTCCGTCGCTGGAAAGTGGACGCAGGGAACAGATCCATCGACAACACAGAAGCTCTGGGATGTCCCAGTTGCATCGTCTGAGGACATCGAGAATGCAATTTCTGCAGCCAAAACTGCCTTCACACAGTGGTCTAAGACGTCGTGGTCGGAGCGACAGAACGCCCTACTTGATGCCCGAGATGTCTTGATCTATCATAAGCCCGCGTTGGCGCAGTTGATCACGAAAGAAGGGGGAAAGCCTGTAGGTAGCACATTTCCTGGAACCATTCCAGCTTTTCTGACTGTCGCAGATTCAATTTGCCACTCTCGAGGTTGAGCATTCGATCAACTTCTTACAGTTCAATGGTAAGTCAGGTCTTCGCTGCCAGGAAAGCCAGCCTAATAAAGTACAGCGAATCAGGAGCCACTTCAGGAACAAGTGATCCAAGATGACGACGAACTACGATTGACGATCCGAGAGAAGCCACTAGGTGTCATTGCCGCTATCTGTCCCTGGAATTATCCCCTGGTCCTCTCCATCGCCAAGGTCGCCGCCGCCCTTATAACTGGAAACACAATCATCGTGAAGCCTTCGCCTTTCACGCCCTACTCCATCCTGAAGGTCGTCGAACTACTGCAGGGTGTTTTTCCAGCCGGTGTTCTCCAAGCCCTCAACGGTGACGACAAGCTGGGACCTGCACTATGTCAGCATCCAGGAGTTGATAAGATTACTTTCACTGGCTCAACTGCTACAGGAAAGAAGATCGCGCAGGTGGCTGGAAACCTTCTAAAGCCCGTCACATTAGAACTTGGAGGCAATAGCGCTAGTATTGTCTGCCCAGATGTCGATCCGAAAATCGTGGCACCTCAAGTGGCGCTTGGATCTTTCATGAACTCAGGTCAACTTTGCGTTGCTAGCAAGCGCGTTTTCGTTCATGAGGACATCTACGATGAGTTCTTGGAGACGATGGTCAACACGGTCAAGGAATGGAAGGTGGCGCCGACTTCGACACTCGAGCCCGGTATCATGCTGGGTCCAATTCAGAACGAGATGCAGTATAACATTGTGAAGGGCTTCTTCCAAGATTCAATCGAGAACGGGCATTGTTTCGCCTTGGGCGAGAAGCCAAATGATACTGGAGACAGCTTCGTTATCAAGCCTGCGATTATCGACAACCCTCCTGACGACGCCCTCGTCGTTACACATGAAGCCTTTGGTAAGTCTCCTCGTAAGGTGACCCACGTCGAGCTATGATTGACTGTCTCAATAGGGCCCATTGTTCCACTGATGAAGTGGAAGACTGAGGACGAAGTTATCAAGCGAGCCAACAACACGCTATCTGGTCTTGGAGGAGCCGTTTGGTCAAAGGACGTTGACCACGCACAGCGGTTAGCAGACCGAATCGAGGCCGGTACTATTTGGATTAACAGCTTTGAGAAGCCTTTGCCTCAGGCCCATCTGGCTGGTCATAAGGAGAGTGGCGTTGGTGGAGAGTGGGGTCGACGGGGTTTGAGTGTGTATTGTCAGCCCCAGGTGATCCATTGTTATAAGACCAACGTATAAGGATGTAGTGCCAATAGAGGACCCTGTTTGCGCACACCATTGTTACGATAGCATTTGTCGGAGCTACTTTTCGGTTGGCGTAAAATCACTAGTTCTGCGCCCTATGCTGTATCAGAGAAATATGAAGGCAGTTTTCCCATACCGTGCATGGATGACCATGCAACAAACCTACACTCATCACAGGCATCTTGTCATTCATTGACTATGCTTGTGGGATCATTCAAGGTTCTTGGGTTGGTGCGTCTCGAAAGTATCTCGTCATTGGTACGGTACATACGTCTATCTACATAACCAGTTTGAACTCTGGGTCACGATCATCTCCGTAACCGGTATATTGGTTGTGCTTCCCGTTCTTCTTATCCCGATTGATCTTTGCACACCAAAGTACATTGAGCAAAACACTAAGAAGGCAATGAGTTAGATAATTCTTCAACTTCTGGTGCATGTACAACAGTCGGGTATAGGATACACTTACGCCACCCACGCATAGCATAGTAATCCTAAGATTACTCTGTGTCCTCTGTGGTATAATGGGCCGTCTTTCTGAGGATAAACAAAGCCTATAAAACAGAGGTTAGAGTCCATAATTCACCATGTACTTTTAGCAGGCATAGGCGGGGGTAGACTTACTGGCAACAAAACCACCACAGTTTGCGACGGCCAGCTGCAAGGCAGAAGTAGTAGCCCTCTTGTAGTGGCCGGCGGAATTGTTGGAGTTCCAAACCAAGATACATGGGACAGAAGCGTACATACCTAGGGCCATCAAACACGTCATCGCGAACCGAGTGTTGGCTGCCTGTACGTTTGCAATAACAGCGTAGCCAACTATGGCAATTGGCAAAACGACAAGTATGATGAGACCTCGGACTTTCGATCGATCGGACACGAACGCGACGAGAACTAGAGTGGGTGGCAGGTTAGCAGAGGACTATGGGAGATTAGATGTACTTCTCTTGCCGGTGACTGGGGTAGCAACAGCGTATGGAATAACACTCCATAGCTGAGCCTGGTTGGGGCTTGAAGCAATATGAAGATCGTTGACAATGGTCGGAAGCTATGCAAATCAGCGATGGATTACCAGATTGAGGCAATGATACTTACGAAGAGACCGAATGAGTAAAGGCCAGATAGAATTGCGAAGTAGGCCGTAGATGTGAGCCAGACTTGCACATTGAAGACTCCGCGACGCACTTCGCCCCAGCTAAATTTCTCATCCAGCTCTGATGTAATGCTACCGATAATTGTCAATCCGGCTGGTTATTAAGATGCCATAGGAGAACTTACGTTGTACCGCGGTCTTGTTCCAGACGCTTCACGGCCCATTCTCTCTCCTCTGGGGTGAAATATCGTGCTGTCGTTAAATTGTTCGGCAGGGTGAAGAACACGATTGACCCAGCGGCGACGGTCTGTGAGAACGTTTAGCCAAAGTCCTAGTGGTTGTGAATACCAAGACCTACCATTAGCCCCTCAATGATCAGGATCCATCGCCAACCTTCCAGGTCGCCTCTCGGGCCGATGGCAGCAAGTCCACGAGCAAGCAGGCCTTTATACAGTCAGATAAACAGATTGGGTTGACTACTCCAAGGACCTCACCTCCAAAAGCTCCGGAAAGCGATGCCGCCGTATAGAATATTCCAATTCGCAACGCCAGCTCACCGCGTGTGTATATGCTCGACAGATAAAGAACCATTCCGGGCAGTAGCCCGCCTTCTGCGATACCTAGCAAAGCTCGTACGGCAGCAAAGCTAGCGAAGTTGCGCACAAAGCCAAGACACATGGTAATGATTCCCCAGACCACTGTCAAAGTGGGCAGCCAGATTCTGGGCGATACCTTCTTGAGGACAAGATTACTGGGTAGCTCGCTAAAGACGTAGGTGGCGTAGAAGACGGCCAGGCCCTGGGAGTACTGTAGGTTGGTGAGGCCCAGATCTTTCTCCATGCCGATAATTTTCGCGTTGCCGACATTCGTCCTGTCGAGAAAAGAGCACAGAAACAACAGTGCAAGAGATGGGAGGACTCTAGTTGAGTTGTTCCATTAGTGCCGTGACAGATGACCAATCGATGAACTTACCGTGTGTCTGTCTTGAACAAAACTCTCCTCGTGAGGCGCGCATTGTGCTCAATGTTCTCGTCGAGATGGTCCATCTCCTCGTGCTCGGCCTTGAAGTCCATATTGAGCTGTTGGATCAAGATAAGGCTATAAAGGCTTGTCAAGCTTGGTGTTATGCATGTGGCAGCAACAGAATGGGCTTGGCAGGAATTATTTAAAGGTTTTCCCCAGACTCCAGGTTTGCGGGGAATTACAGGCGAGCGGACCCCATATGGCTTGGTCTAAACCGAACTTGTGGGGGATCATCCTTGTTGGAGATGCCGGTATTCCGAGATGCCTTTCGGCATCCAATAGTAGCCCCGCCAAGGAGAGTGCTGCTACCCTTCACCGTAGATACGTAAGCATGCTAGACCTGTACAGATGACGGTCTGATAGGATCGTGACTATGACGTTTCCCCTTCCCGGGTCCAAATGTAGTCCCGCTGACAAGAGTGCTGCTACTCTGACTTCGTAAGTACACTGGAGCTATGGTTTGTACAGACGTCCATTTGACAGGAAACAATGGCATTGCGATTAGTATTCATCTCCCCGGCTTTCAAAACTGGCGCCGTTGAGTAAGTACTGTATCTTTACTTTTCTAGGGGCGTACAGATAGGTGGGTTGAAGTTCAACAGCGGAAGTTCCAACTGGACGGCCCATTCAATATTGATAATACGGTAGAGACTGTATAATGGAGACGATGCATTCTAAAACATACAAAAGTAGCGACTGTAGAGAACAACAAATAAGAAACCTCCGTACACTTCAGTTATCAACGGCCATAAAAAAGCCCGAGACCTCCACCGCTTGAATTCTAATGGACATAGGACCCACCTCCCATGACCTTTGTTGAGCCCAACAGCCTCAGCTGGCCTGGGGCCAGCATCGTTCGTCAGAGTCTTCTAATCTTTCATGCCGAGACAGAAGGTCCAGCCACTAGCATATGTAGCGTGGGCAGCCGTGACACAAGCACCGAGAGAAACGACAGCTGCAGGAGTAAGAGTGCCAGCAGAAATAGCTTCCTCGGTAGCAGCAGCAGCTCCACAAGCAGTAAGGGCAGCAACGTAAGCAACAGTTAATCCGCCGCCGCAGACACCACAGCGAATGCTGGGGCAGCCAGCCAGTCGGCGTCGGTGATCAGCCTCATGCTCAGAGCGATACTGAGCGATCTTGGCATCGATCTCTTGCTGCAGCTTCTGGAGGTTGCCCTGACGCTTTTCAATCTTGGCGCCAGATGCCATGTAAGTCTTGAGGTTCTTTTTAACGTCCTCAAGAGCAGCGACTTTGTCAGACTGGGGCCATGACTTGATGTCTTTGAGGCTAACGTCAAGGAAGTCTGCCCATTTGTCGACGTTGATGGTGGATACATCAGAAGTAGAGAGGATCTCGTCGATATCGGTTTCTGAGATACCGAACTTGGTGGCTACATCTTTGACAGTGAGGAGAGCGGTGGCGGTTGCGGTGGCAAAAGCCCAGAAGATGATCTTGGTAACAAGCATTTTGATGATTGGGTTGAGTGAAAGTTCTTGAAGTAAGATGGATGCAAGTGATGATGATGATTATGAGAGACCAAGGTCATTTTATGGGTAGACTGTCCCTTTTTATACTCATTTTGGTTGGACTCGCACGAAACTGCCAGTAACGCCAGGCGCTCAACCTCGTCAACTTACGCGTCCCGTCAAGACTTGCCCAGTTCTCCTAAACGTCGAGTGATAGCAAGCTCCCACGATTGAGCCATCTCATCGTATAGCTGGATGACCACTATTCGGCATTTCTGGACAATTTTCGTAGTCTTTCGGCATTAACAACCCCCATGGAGAGTACTTAGACAGGAGGTGTTACGATTCCGATAGTCGGCAAGTAAAAGTGAGACGATGATCATCTTCAAGGCTGAGTTTATCTTGAGAAATGTTTCTCAATTAGGAAGGCAAAATTTCTTCGTGGTCCATAGAAATCCTTCTGATCAACTTTCTCGAAGAAAGAGTCGAGCGGCAAAACATTCGGCAGTCGCATGACAGTAGCTATTGGAACAGATTGACGATTTCGCCGTCTTACACTTGAATTCATGATTGATAGCATGACGAATCACTCGTCTGAAAATGGAAGGAGCAAACTAAGCCTTGCAGGGACCAGCTCAGGAACAGCAAACATTATTGCAGAGTTAAAATACTAGTGAAGGTGTTCACAGAACCGATCTTAGCCGGATGGCAAAATATACCGCATAAATGTATGTCACTACTCTAGGAGGGTTAGCCTTCAGGTTATACGAGACATTTCTAGAAATAAGTTTAACTAGCTTAACGAATTCTCCAGGGGGGAGCCATGCAAGATATGCTAAACCCAGTGTTTCATGTGGTGAACTCTAATGTCAAATAAGGTTGTTTATAGTGGAGGGTATGCTTGAGACGATCTATGGGGACAGATACGCGCAGTCCACTATCTACTGGTCAATCCGGGGATCCATGGCTGAGTGTGATAGACCGGATGTATTCGTCTCTCCTATCTAACTGCAGCAAGCCACTCTATGAGCCACCAGAGAACTGGAATGCAGTCGGGTTACCAAAACGCAATTGGAGTGTAAGGCCAACCACTTGTAGAGGTGTATAACTGAAAGGAAACCTGTCACAAGGATATCAAAAGCATACTATTAGTACTGTGCTTTGTCATGAGTACTAGGCTATGCTCCTTCCATCTCTAACTTAGATAAGCTTTCAGGCTTTTACTCGAACTAGTATGATCTTGGAAATTATGTTAGTCGAGTTCTTGAGGGTACAAGGGTTTGAGAGTAAGAGATACAAAGTCCTGGATTGAGTATCTGCTGATCGTTTAATCCACTACCTTCCGAATCAAGCATGAGATGTCCAGTGTTCTTCGGGATGGTAGTTCGGCATTTCATTACTAGGAAAAGGATCACGAATACATATATAAATGGAGGATCATGCTGCACCTACTTGTCTTCTAAGAACAAACAATACAAAGCAGCAGCGATTCACAGTCCCACAGTCTCTCTATACACTTGAAACACTCCTTTCATCAGTCATTACAATTCACTCTCATCAGGAGTAAGATATCTACTGTCATCATCCTTGCCTGCGGCTTCTAATACTTCGAATAGATCCACCATGCAATTTCTTGCCTCAACCATCTTCGTCACCCTCCTCGGGGTTGTCACCGCCTTTCCAGACCTCACTCCTCGCCAGAACCTCAAGAATGGGATTCTCATCTGCCCCAACGCAGAGGGAACCTTCGCTGACCCGAAGAGCTCCATGGGCACGGTTTGCACCCGCACTTACAAGTGCCAATCTGGCAGTGATGGCATCAAGAGCGGCAATATCTGGACCAACTCTTGCATTGGCTGCCCTCCTGACCAGAACGTCAACTCTTTCGGCAACTGCGTTTTTCAGTATGTCTAGGACTTTGTTACGCTAGCTTGGAAAGACCTGTGAGATTATGATAGGGAGAGGCTATTGGTAGAAAGGGAGGATAAAATGTATTAAAAAGCAAAAAAAGTAGTAAAACAATAGAAAAAGCTGTCTAGGGAGATCAATGTCCTTGCCATAGTGTGCGGGTAGTTGAATGCTTTGAACATGACATACACCTGCTAACTAAACGGTTTCTCTCGATATTAGCTGTGATCTGCACCTGCCTTTAAAAAAGCCACCATGTCTGTAGAGGCGGAATGTATAAAACATGCATATAAGGTTTTCCGCCAAGAGTTTGTTATCGCTGCAGTCGAGACTTGTGGCTGAGGGCTTGTATCACCACAGAGAACTTAAGTTGGCTGCTGGACCCCTGAACCTTGATTCTGTGGAGGCTGGCTAGACGATGACCGCAGATTAGCAGTTGACGTTGCACACGGGCCGCGGA
The DNA here is from genome assembly GCF_000260195.1 of Fusarium odoratissimum NRRL 54006. Classification (NCBI taxonomy): domain Eukaryota; kingdom Fungi; phylum Ascomycota; class Sordariomycetes; order Hypocreales; family Nectriaceae; genus Fusarium; species Fusarium odoratissimum. Next base: position 443,890 of record NW_022158703.1, on the reverse strand, counting down.
CTAAAATAAAGTACCTGACAAGAAACTTTAACGCAGATAGTGAGGTTTCATCTGTCGATTCCTATGTCTTACACGAGATGCCTGATTGAGCAAAATGAAGCGAGTTTAACTTCTGCCAAGACTCAATTACGCCCGTCTAATGAGGAGCAAAAGTCAGTGCATATTGCGTCTTAATTGGGTCAATCCGGTTAATGGAATAGCAAAAGATCAGTCAGTCAGTCAACGCTGTGTTGCCGATAGAGAAGAGCAAAAGAATGATCACGCTGGGGATCGAACCCAGAATCTTCTGATTCGTAGTCAGACGCCTTGCCATTGGGCCACGCGACCGGTTTATACAACCCGAATTTTAATATCATTAGATGTTTCCCAGCCCGGCTATTCACTCTGGCTTTCTAGCAGAAAAGTACTTTACTAAATAGCAGCTTACTAAAAAGAAGTAAATTTCAATAAAGAAATTATAGTTTTATAGTTATAAGTTATTAAAAAGTGTTTTTTATAAATTTAATTAAAGTATTACTTAAGAGATTTTAGACTTCATTACTGTCTTAAGTTGTGCCGATACGTTAGACATATGCTTAAAGTGATAATATATTTTAAAGAATATAACTTACTTAAGGCTATGACTTTAACTAATTCACCTTTAAATCGCCCGTTTATAGAATTATATTACACCTGTGAGGGACCCTGAGAGCATCGCTAAAACATCGACTTGATTCAAAGGCAAACTTACCCTAGGTCGACTGCAATTGCGGACGCACAGACAGATGCAGCAGAAAATTCTGAACCCACTACGTCATAGCAATTCAGCAATTGGTCGAAAAGTTCAATTTGCCAAGTTAGGACTATACAACCATAAAGCTACTACAGCATTAACTACTGAACATTGATAATTTGCGAGCGAAACGAATTCACACGCGGCGCGGCCACTCGGGATCACGCGCCAATGCCATCTGTGCAAGATGAATCGCCTGGTCCTCTGGATCCTCAAAGCTCATCACGCTAGCAGTGCCGTTGGGCTTGAAGTAAGGACCATCAACCTCACATTGAGTATCATTAGCAGGCATAGTTCCATTGTAGAGGAAGGCCCGGACGTGCTTGGCGAGACAAAGCGATGGAACTGCGACAGAGCAATGGCCGTATCCCTTGACCTCGACGATTTTCGAGTCTTTGAATGCAGCCTCTGCCGATCTGGCGGAGATGAGAGGGCAAACGGGATCGTAAGTGGTAGTGAGAATGAGCAGAGGGTGTGCTGTCTCGACACCGTTGCGTGGGACGTAGCTATGCGTCTTGGGGATGCGCCATTGCTGCTTGGCGAAGAGGTAAACAAGATCATCGGGAGCGAAAACGCTGCGGTTAAATGTTGGCATAACAATATCCAACAGGGAGTCCAGTTGCTGTGGCCAGTGAAGGGGCCCTGAGAGACCATCGTTCATCGAAACCGTGTAGAGCGCATCACTGTCTTCACCATCATCCAGACCATAAGCCATCAGCGCCTCTGTTGCGTTACCGCCCATGAGCTGCGCCATGCGCTCGGCAAACGTGCCCCAGAACTGAGGTTTGTATAGAACTGGGAACAGTGCACCATACCAGATCTTCTGGTAATCTAGAAGACCGTAGACGCTGTTGTTGACGTAGACATTCATCGGCTGTTCCTTGAGTTCACCAACGAAAGAGAGGAACTTGTCCTTGAGGCCTTCCCAAGAGTCTGCCATGGATGAGAGAGGGCATGCGTCGCCGGACTTAATGCACTCCTTGAGAAGACCATCCATAACATTCTCTGTGTCATTGAGGTCCTCCATATCGAAGCGAGCTTGGTACCAGAGGAATTGGTTCACAACTCCATCGATGATGACCCTGTGAGACCTCTCAGGAAACAGAGTCGCGTAGGTCTGGCCGAGAAGAGTCCCATAGCTGAAGCCCCAGTAATACATATCCTTCTGACCAAGAGCATCCAGAATACTGTTCATATCGGCAGCTGTTTGGGGAGTATTGATGTACTTCCCATGCTCGCCCATAGTATCCTCACAGGCTCTCACATAATTATGTGTCCAGGCATAAATCTCAGCGCCATCCTTGACGATATCGATATCGTGCACTGATCCAAGCTGCTGACGCGCCTCTTTGCTAGGGTAGCATGAAGCGCGTGGAGAGGAGGAGTTAATGCCGCGGGGATCAAACGAGACAAGGTGAAAACCGTCGCCGACAATGGTACTCAATTGTTCTCCACGTCTGTGGAGAAACTCGAAGCCACTGCCGCCGGGACCACCGGGGTTGAGGAGGATGTTCTTGCTTCCATCTTTGCCCCGCATGCGAATAATGGGGACATTAAAGGTTTTGTTGCTGACATCAGGATGAAACTGATCGATCGGCACGTCAATCTTGCTGCACTCTACAGAACGATTGCTGATCTCTCCGCAGGGCTTCCATTCAATGTGCTCGCCTGGGTAAGTCGTGCGATCATGATGGTGAGGATGCTGGTGGCGATGGGAGCAGTGAGGCGCGAGCCAATGGAATGCAGCGACGGTGAGAATACCTGCGCCAAAGAGTTTCCATTTGTTAACGCTTGATTTACGGCGCGGCTCAGCCCATTCTGGCAGGTTCAGGGAGTGTTTGTCCATTTTGATTGTGTTTGTTTGTTGATGATGACTCGATGAAGAGGAGACGATCGTTAAAATGAAACGAGCAGGCTAACGCGTTGCCACGTGAGCATCCTTGCATTCGTCATCACAACGCGTCTACATCAACACTCTATTTAGGAAGGTAATCAACCAGAGTTGTCAGTAATCACAATCAAGATTGAAACTTTGTCCGCGGACGGGAGGGAATTGATATAGTTTCCATGGAATGATTTTATTGTTCTCAGGTTATTCTTAGGTCAACCGCGTTGGTGGAGTACTACTACTATGGACCTACACACTATTCAAGGATTCAGTCCCTTCTGGTTCATCTTCCTGACTCAAGCCATGCTACAGTTTGAGTCAGTGGGTGCAGATAATCCACTCGGAAAATATTTTATTTCCCGATCACTCTCTCGGTTATACGGCAAGGCAAGGAGACGTCGTGGAACCATCATCATCATATTTCGTATACGTAATGGAAACCGAAAAAGGGTCACCATAGCCGCATCTGTGAATTATGCGAAAATCACACCGCATCGAGCGCCTAGTATGAGCATCCTATAGGAGGAATTAGAGCTCTTGAATAGACTTTCGGCAGCTAATTTATGGGTATGCGCGTGATTTTCGACCGTTTCAGAGATCGCAACTCGTCCCATTCTGGAACCTTTCAATGGAGATCACTGGGGCCTTGGCACCTCCGATGCATACCCGTGTATGCAGGTGCACCCTTTCGATGATCTTGTTCCCGCTTAGGAAGATTAATGGTGAGGAGATATACGGGCCGTACCGATCTATCCGGAGGCATATTGAGCGGCAGTCGATGGAGTAGTTGACTATAAAAGGGCAGTTGGTTTCTATAGTAGTTGGGTTGCTACTCATCAGCAATAGCAAGACAATCGACAATCATGAGCGCTTTTAAGACTCCAGCTTCTGAGCTTCAAGCGAGCGTCAAAAGGCATCCAGATCTGGCACTTTTCAAAATCCCAGAGCAGTCTCCCCAAGGCACAAAGTTCAAAGACGTTTCCTTTGCCCAGTTCGAGAGGGATGTCAAACAGACGGCAAAGTATTGGAAAGACAAGCTTTCTAACCTAGGCGTTCAAGACAGGGCTGTTGTCGGTGTCTGGTGAGTGGGTGTGATCATGAAACTACATCATCAGCTGATTCTCCATTTAGGTTGAGGGGTTATGCCTACTCCGATACTGTCCATATCCAGGGTCTCAACTGGGCAGGATACATCCCTCAGCTGTTATCTCTGCGTATGACAGATCCCACTGTAATCTATGAGCTCCTGCAGAAGTCCAACGCTGTGGCTTTGTTGCATGAGCCAGACAACACTTCTCTCTTGCAGGATAGCCCAATGCCGACATTCCCCGCCGGTGACATCCAATTCGACATAGATACAGCTGAACTACCAGAAACACCATGGCATCCCAGCAATGACGATGATGAGCTCTTCATCTATCACACGTCTGGCTCGATTTCAGGCATACCAAAGTTGGTACCTGTTACTGCACGATGGATGAACTACACCTTGGATATGTCAGCATATTTTGAGCAAAGGTCGAACAAGAAGAGTGAGAGGATGATTAGTGTCCACATGTAAGTCTTACTAGTGGGCCTCTCAGTGGCAGTAAACTAATGCACTGGCAGGGGAAGCTTCTGCCACCTTGCTGGGTCTGCCCTCAGCTGGATCGCAGCGAAAGAGGGCTCATGCATCATCATCCCGAGCACTCTTCCTGCCCCAGTCCCTGAAGTGCGCACAATGCTTGATGAGCATGGCTTGACATGTGTATGCATGTTCCCGCCTGCTCTATCTGCTTTGTTCAGTGAAGCTCGCAAAGATCCATCCCTACTCGCTTCTCTCAAAAAGATTGACAACGCAGGCTCTGGTGGCTTGAGCCTCGACGTTGCAGATTTGGAGTGGGCACGGAAACAAGGAATTCCAATGTTCAATGTCTTCGGTTCCACAGAAATGGGCATGGCTTTGATGACGGATGCTAGGAAAAACGACGATTACCTTGAGTGCACCCCTACTGCCAAAAACGAGTTTATCCCCATCGGAGATACGCTGGCGTCGGGTGAGCAGCTACTTGAGCTAGTTGTGCCACCAGAGGCGCCCAACTGCCCAGTCCCCAGCTTTAGATCTGCCGATGGCAAATTTCATTCAGGCGACTTGTTCGTTGAGGTCAAGCCTGGCAAGTATCTTTTCAGGGGACGCAACGACAATTGGATCAAGATGGAAGCCTCCCTGCGATGCGATACCATGTCTATAGAATCTAATGTCATGGAGACCTGTGGCGAGGATCTTGTCAGCGCAGTGGTTGCCGTCGGCGTCGGACGCCCTTGTCCTACTATAATTGTTGAGCCAAAGGAAGAGTGTCTAACAAGCGCTAACGGTACTGATAATGGGGATTCGATGCAGCAGCTGAAGGAGGATATTCTGAAGAGGATCACTCCATTTCATAGGCGAAGGTACACGCATGAGCGAGTCGATCATACGCGATACATAGTTATTGTTCCGCAGGGGACTCTTCCCAGAACAGCGACAAAGGGGAATGTGCGAAGGCAGGAGGTTGAGAAGGGGTTTCAGACGGTGCTGGATGCTGTATACGTGAAGTAGTTTTGATAGCGATAGGCACAGAATTATCAACAAGACTGAAGCTTCTGCACACTTGGGCGATGATGTCAGATTGTAAAAGCCAAACAAGGTGATCGAGCTATTTCAGCAGAGTCCCGAGTATCATGCAGCCAAGCCTTATATCCGAAATATTGAAGCGATCAGTTGTCGGACCAGGGTTGATCAGAAAAGCCACAAAGGCGGCCGATGCTCTGGACATAGCCACCAGTGGATTTGTTTTATTTGCGGCGGTGGGTCGGCTAGCGAAACCCGGTTTTACCTCTTCTTAAGAGGCTGCCTAAGCGCCTTAGCTCGTCGTATTGCGTATGCATTCAGCTCTACCGAATCAAGGCAGAACATTTATCTCCGAAAGCTTACGTCGCCGTCAAAGCAAATAGCTGAGTGCCATCACAGCAGAACAAGTGGGTACCAAGCTTGCCTCGTATTTCTGCCAGTGCCATTGTGTGTAGAGGTTCTAGACTGCTGAGACCCTGGTATATATGTGCCGTACTACATCGGCAATAAGAAACTACAAAAATGGGTTAAAGTCCGGAGCTCTAAGTGGCAGGGAGCAGGCACCAGAATTTGCTCCCACGAAAAAGACGGAGAACAAACTCAATTTCATGACAAGCATTGTGTCTCGCTATTCGCTCTTGATGTCTCGCGAATCGCGGCTTACTATGAAGGCAATCTAGCTCGCCAGCAAACTTGCATGGGTACAGTCAGCCAGCTTGGCATAATTCCCCAAATCGGAAGCAGCCGGTGATGAGGCAGAGCTTAAAATGCAGAAGGATGGAGTCTTGTAAATGAATACTGGAATTGTAAATTCTAGATGCAAGGTTGGAGTAAGATGACTACTAACCGGTTCGGGTGGAATAAACGCTCCTCTGTCATCATTTTAACGTTAAAGTTGCTGACTTGGCAAGTCAGATCATCATTGCATGGGTCTCTTAGTAGAATAGGTTGGGTGTATCGGAAATATTGGGGTCATCCTGTCTGTCGACTCCGCCACACAAAATGGGCCTTTTCTTTACCGGGCTTCGAGTCTACTTATGTTTCTCTGGCAGCTCATAATCATACATATCGCACTTGTCAGTCGTCCCGAACCAGAACAAATTTCGGACTAATTCTATAATATTTGCATCTCGATTTACGTAACACACAACAACACGATGTCCGAGTCAAAAAGTCCGAATTATCTTGGTCCAATGGGCACTGATGCAAGCAAGGTAATTAAGATGCATTTATGTCAACTTGCCCGAGTCTAATACGTTCAGAGCCGACGGGAACGAAACAGAGAGGCACAACAACAATTTCGAAAACGAAGACAGGCTGCTGAAGCGGCAAGGGTGCAGAGACTTAAGCGACTCGAAGGCGTGGTTGAGAGAATGAGTACGGTGATTGTGGACTTTGCGGATAAGATGTTGCAAGAAGAGGTGTTGAAACAATATCCTGCCTTAGCGGCCGATGTGCAGGATGTTATCACACAGGTTCTTGTCTTGGCGAACGAAGCCGGAGATCCTGAAGAGACGAGGTCGAATGAGCGGCATGAAGAGAAATCGCCTGATTATGGGGACGACGACTCGGATACACGACGATGTTCACAAGGTTCAGCAAGTCCATCAGGGTCACAGAACTTACCAATCGGCATGCCATTTTCCTTCGACCAACAGGATATGTTCATAACAAGCTCCCCACCAGAGCACAGCCAACTCAAAGACACACCTCAGATCGTATATCCAACAATACAAAACCCGCTACTCTACTCTCATTCGCCTCATTTAACACCCTCATCCATCACACACTCGCTAGGCTCTGGACCTTGGAACACACCAAGGCCACTATCCCCAACATCTGTTTCCTCTTGCCTAATACAGTCGCGCTTCAATGTAGGTTCCAGATTTTCTGATCAAGCAGCCGTGGCTCATACTTTCCTCGGTCAGACAAATCCCCCGTATCCTGCCCCATACTACAATTCAATAAGCAAAACTTTATGATACAAAGACTACGAATCCCGGGTAATTTGAATCCCCAGACCTTTTGTGTTGAACCTTGCTCTTCTGGTGGCTTGGATAGCTGAGAAGCAGCCTGCAATGCCGAGATACAGTGGTGTCGGATATTGGCGACATCGTGGGTTAGAGAGATACAGACGGATCTGGTGCATCAATAAGGCTTAAAATCTGGCAAGGTCTTTCCGAGTGGAACACTTCGACTGAAAGTGAGTGAATTTCTCTTAGATTGATGCTTGATTTTGGCCTACCGAGTTGCGAGATAGGAGTCAAATTCATATATTATTATTACACATGTAGAGAGTAGCATGAGACTGGGAAATGAAGGTGATTGCATTTCAGGATGATATTGTATGATCATCAAATATCACGAGAGAAGCTCCTTAGGCAGAGCACTTGTATCAGCGAACAGGGGGTAGAAAATGCTCCAGGTACATCAATGCTATTGAACACCCTCAACTCTGTTCCCACTGCCTGAGATAAGGATTGGGATATCATATCTGGTCGAGTCGGACGTTTCTAACTCTGTAGTGGCTTGTAAAGGGCTCAGTAGGGAGAGGAGACAGCTAGATACCGAAGGGTGCAACTCGGAGTGAGCTACGTACCCGCTCGCTGTTTGCTATTAGCTACCTACAACTGCGTAACTCACTTCACTAAACTAGCTTCGGTTCAACTGCTGAGCGGCTCATCAAACCTGGAACTGATAGTGAGGTAAGCACTAGCATCTAGTTGGAGGATAGTTCCTTGTAATGGGCGGGTAAAAGATGCATCCTTGCGGCCTGACTTGAAATAAATAAGCACTGCTGATAAGGATTGCAGAGCCGTTATGACTCTATCTAACACTGACCATGTATATAACAGGGTGAGGAAGCCGCATCACCTCTATGGACTCGTTTTGTAACTTTGACTCATTATCGCCATTGAGCGACTGGAATTACCACGCAGACGATGAACACGAGTCGAGTGGTCTTAATTCCTAGGCGAACTGCCTTCGAGATAGTGTTCGTTCTTGAGCACTCCAGTATCGTTATTACACCACACAAAGAAACGTTATTCTGGAAGAGTATACTTTCCTTCTATGTCCCGCCATGAAACGTATCGATCAAGAGCCAGAAAGCTTCGAGGCTCACTGTAATAATCCTGATCTTTCAGAGGGATCCGTCCCAGCTCTTACAACTTAGCACTATTCAAAGTAGCATCCTCTGCGAGGCGAAGTATTCCCTAGTCAAAAACTTAGTCGCCATCGTTAAATCATTGGGAAAGTCGAACCTCTTGTGAGCATGTAGCCAGTAAAGTTCCATCTTTTAAAAACATTCGTTGGACAACCAAGGCTCATCCATGAGCGGCCCAAGGACTTTCCATTTCTGAAACCATCCACTCATCTGCTTTGATCCGTAGGGGTTCATGAAAGTAGATCCTATGGTCAAGACTCGTTGCCATAGACATCCTCGGTCGCTTAACCCATTCCTCGATGGTAGACCCCAAACCCTCACTTTCACTGACCCTTTGAACCTGAGATCTCAACTTGGGCGGTAGGGAAGGCACATCTTCTGGTGTGAAGGGGAGCCGCCATAGACGATGAAGGCGCGCTGCCGTGAGGATGAAGTAGCCGTCAGTCAAAAAGGCTAGGGCATGGAGATGAGCGCCAGACCCACCAGTTTCAGGAACAACTACTTAGGACTGCGTTCCTCCTGGCAGACGGACTTCTGCATGCGGGTCTGCGTGCAGGTGACCGAGTCGCCAATCTCTTTTACGCTGGAGATCTCTACGGCTCTTTTCTCTTGCGCATTTTGAGCGTCATTTATCTGCCAATACCTGCTATCCAGATACCAATTGGAGGTTTGATAGCACCAGGTATGACAGCCCATCTTCTGCGAACATGCCATGCAACGGCTGTGCTCTCAATCATAACATCGTTGGTCCGGCTGGCCTCTTATTGCCGCCCTAAACAGGAGATGTTTCTATCTGTGACAGCTATCATGTTTGGTGGTGAGCCAATGTTTGGTGATCAGGTCGTTGCGGTGGCGTACCTCTTCCCCAACGCGACCATACGCAGCTGTGTATATGGCTCGATCGATGCAGGCGTCGTAGCCGTTTCTGCCGGAGGTTCAGACCCGGCCGAGCACATTGTGCTTTCGGCGGCGGCTATTGTCGAGATCCTCGTTGACCAAGATGGACACCTTGTCCCAACTGAACAACCAGATATCCCGGGAACATTTGTAACCAATTTGATCCGAGCCCTGACACCCGTCATCCGGTATCCAACGGGAGATCGCGCGGAGTTGGTTGATAAGCCAGCTGGAATCTTCCGTCTTCTTGGACGTAGCAAATATGCTGTTCGGCTAGGTCCCGTTTCTCTGGACATTTCGCACCTACGTCAGCTCGCTAGAGCTGTTCTGAAGACTGTGGCTATAGAGGCTTTCCAGGTGGTAATCACCCGCCAAGATTCCAAGGATGCCATGGAAATAATGATAAACACAGCCGAGCCCCCTCCTGCAACCTCTGGAGATGCCATCATTGAGATGTTGAGTGAGCAGAGGCCTATGAAACATATTGAGATGGGATTGGTTGCTCCCGCCAAGGTTTGTTTCAAATCCATCTGCGATATGAAAGCAAACCCACGCAGCGGGAAACTACCTGAGATTATCGATTTGAGACTAAATACTGTGTAAGCAGTATATAGACCATTGTAGCATATGTAGCTTATAAAGCGTACTTTTCCAACTCTGACACAGTAAAGTGACTCTGATCCTGAATAGGGGCATCTGGCGCTGGCGGGGTATAGAAGCGACATTTCACCGTGTCGCCCCAATGCGACCGTTATCTTATACGTATGAGTGGGTTCCTTCTTAATACTGGATCTACGGGTGACTGTTTTAAAAATTGTGTGATATGCTCTTTTCCCCCGCAAGCTTATAGTCCTCCGCTTAATAGCCCCTCGCTGGATAGTAGGGTGGATTTGCGTAAACATACGGTACTTCGGCATTTAACTGCGAAGCTATCTTGAGTGCCGGCATTACTCGGATAGTCGCAAGAATAGTAGTGCCTCACGGTAAGACCCCGAACGCGTAATGAATGGCTATACGAGGAATGGTACATAGTAAGGCTAACTATCATACGATACGGAGGCCCCCTTGTAGTCAATTCCGCCATTTGCCTATCAAAATATGTATAAACAAATGTCTCAGAGCTAATTTGTATATGGCATGCTGTCTAACCGGTGTATTAGGATGAGAAGGAGGGATACCCCTAAAACTGATCGACATTCCTCCACAGGCATTCTAGGGCACTACGTAGGACAAAGAGCACCGGTAACAAACTCTAAATCTCCATCATGCATGTGATAAGTCAACTATCGGTGTCGATCTGTTACGGTTCGTGCATAAACAGGCCTTAACGCATGCTGAGATTCTGAAAGTAACTGGTGCGAGGGAACCTTTTGTCAACTTAAAGTCGTCCCAGGGGATAGGACATCTAGGTTGGAAGCGAAAGTTGCATAAAGATACGAAATTGGCAGCAGATGAGCGGGTGTACGCCATGTTAACGATTACCATGCAGCTACATACAGGCCACTGGAGCGTGATTCTGCAGAAGCGGAAGTAACTGGAGACAGTTTTTGAGAATTTCAGATTACCGAAATAGAGGATCGACGGTCACCTTTATGGTTAGGAGTGAAATTACTCTGCTGCAGGTGCATTGATAGAGCCGTTTGCCGTATCAGCAGCCAAAAAGTGCTTAGGCCCTTTCACACAGCCGCTTTACCTGCACAGAGTTAGTTCAGACGTCAAATGTAAAAGAAATCTCAATGTGGTAATGATTGATTAAAAGTTATGTCAAAAGTCGTATGTCTTGGAGAGCAAACTCGCAGGAAACAAGCCCCTGACATAACTGAGCTCTTAGTAGCCAAGGTTGTGAGTCTTCCATCGCCTTGAAAAGCTCACACTACATGTTAATAGGTCATCTTCTGGGTATTGAGTCTGAAGCTCTGCGATGATAAGTTTCCTTTATATATTCGAGCTACAATCTAAAGAAAAGATCCAAGCTACTTCCTCATGCGCCTCGCTCCCTCGATTTATAAGTACCACGAAGTTTCAATGTCCCCTAAGCCTAGTATAGAACCAATCAACCTGAAAGCTTGCCACTAAGCTTCCAGTAAACAGCATAGTTGAATCCCTGAGCATCATAAAAAGGACCCAACTCGACAGCCTTTCCACCAGAAGTAGCTCCAAATGTCAGATCAGTGTTACCCTTTCGCTTGATACTTGCCAGGTCAATCGTAGGGTTGCCGTTCAGAGTAGACTGTCCATAGTTACCAGCCAGAATGACTGGACCAAAAGCAATTGCACCCAAGGTCTGATCGTCGTTGGCGGCAACAGTGTGCAGGCTCATGGGGAGTTGGACTGTGACAGTATCTCCAGACTTCCACTGTCTCTTGATCAGAGCGTACTTGCCGGGCTGGATGGCCACATTCGCAGCTTGGCCGTTGACCTTGATGGAGGCTCTAGAGGTCCAAGATGGGATGCGGACTGCAAGAGTCCATTCACTAGTATCACCAGAGATCTTGAATGTTGATGTATCGCTTTCAGGGAAGTCAGTTGTCTGAGTGACAGAAACCTTCTTCTGAGACCAATTGAGCTTCGAAGGAGTGAAGAGGTTGACGTAGAGAGTATCAGAAGTGTGAAAGTAGATCGAGTCCATGAGTTTGGTGTTGGTCTCGACTCCTGTACCTTGACAGCACCAGAAAGAGTTGTAGTCAGTACTCCAGGTACCGCCACCCCAAGCAGGACCAACTCCGCGACGGCCACCTGCCTTGAGAGGTGTGAAGTACGTAACATGTCCATGATCACTGCTGGGGTCTTGCTGACCAAGCAGGTGGTTCAACAGGGCCTTCTCATAGAAGTCAAAGTATGAAGCGTCAGTTGGGTTCAAGGCCCAAAGCTCACGAGTGAGTTTCAGCATGTTGTAGCTGTTACAGGCCTCGCAAGTATCGTCTGTGAGGAACCCAGAAATAGCATCGGGAGCTCGGAAGTGCTCGGCCTGACTGTTTCCACCAATGGCGTAGGTGTGCTTGTTGACGACCATGTTCCATGCGTTGCGGCCAATGTCGAGGTACTTCTTATCACCACCGACCTTGTACTCGCGCAGAGCACCGATCCACTTGGGAAGTTGGGTGTTGGCGTGCAGGCCAGAAAGTTTGTCAACGTTCTGTTGCAGAGGGTCGAAGATGACAGCATGGTCAAAGCGCTGAGCAACCTTGAGCCACTTTGCGTCCTTGGTGTAGAACGCGATATCGGCGAGGACTTCGTTCATTCCACCAAACTCAGTCTGCAGCATGCTCTGCATCTGGTTGTAGCTCAGCTTCGAGGTGCGCGTGTCAACCCAACTAGCAAGCGAGAGCATAGTGTCTTTAGCAGTCTGGTCACCCAGACGGCGATAAACGTCCAGAAGTCCAGCAAGGGTCTTGTGGATAGCGTAGTAGGGAACATTGCCGTTGTTCAGAGTCCTGTCCTCAACCTTGGTGATATCCGACTCTGGAAAGCCAGAGAGATATCCCTTGTTGAAGCCTGCCTTTGCGTTGTTGGCTTGGCATTTCGCGAGCTCCTGGACAAAGTATGTAGCTCGAGAGCCGCATTCTTTGACTCCGGCGGAAGCGTAGCACTGTGTCCAGGCTGAAAGAAAATGACCTTGGACGTGGCTTCGAAAGGGGAAGTCGGGTGCATCCCAGCCGCCGTTTGTCTGTGCACCTTTTGTATCGACGCCGTGGTTCTTGCGGAACACGTAGAGGAGACGATCGGGGTCAACCGATAGAAGATAGTTCAATGTTCGGTTCTGATTGTCCATCCATCGACTATCAGTGAGGGAGACTTGAGTCAAATCGAATGCATCCGCCACGTCGTTGACAGCTTGGCCGTTGACAGGAAGAATTAGGGACACAAGACCCACAAAAAGGGCAGAGGCTTTGACCACGACCATAATGAAGCTGGTTTTCGTTGATCGGCTGGCTTGATGAAGCGGATGTTACGCCGGTTCAGCAGCTGTTTATATATCCATTACATCGATCTCCATAGAACTCGGACACAGAAAACTCCCTACCCCATATCACCTGTTTAATTAGGCCTGAGCTCTCACATTCATTGGAGCGCCAAGTTTAATGTTACATCTGCAGATCCGGGGGAACTTCCATACGGCATTTAGCCGATGCTTTGACTGGTGATCTGCCACGAGATTTCTGTTCCACAAATGAGAAACACGAAACGCCTGCTTGTGATTAATTGGACGAAATACGCGCACCAATGCTGCTCTAAATAAAGTGATCAACATGAAGCGACCCGAACCGCAAACTCTGGGAACATACGATGTCTCGAATGTAGTGGCGCGCCAATACCTTAAGATAGGAATTAGTATGGCAGCTCAATACTTGTTGCGGTGATAGTGCAGAGCCCAGACATTATGCTTAGTTTAGACTACCGCGCCAATGTAGGGTGAATGCGAGATGAAGCTTGTCCTATGTCAGGAACTACAGGTGCGGAGAAGGGAGATCCGATCTATATGGGGAAGGTCAGTAAACAATGTCATCATGCTCCTGAGGGGTTTGCGTTGCATCCCGGTGGGAGGAGCTGAGAAGTCCGGTGGGAAGCGACTCAAATCCCGGTGGATATGCCGAGAGGCCCAGATCATGTTTTCCACTCATCCATAGGGGCATGAAAGAGGTATTAGAGAGCCAATTAAATATTTCTCGAGTCGTTCGTGTATGCCATAGAAGCAATTCTAGCCGGCGGAATAAATAGTTGTGCTAGTGTTACTGGGATTGCAACTTCACTGTCCAGCCCTCGTCCTTACTACCCATGTCATTCGATGCGGAGTCTTCCGCCACGGCCTCAACCACTGTCGAGTCTCCGAATTTCGCATTGATCTCTTCAAGCTCTAAGCCCTTGGTTTCCACGAAGGTGAAATAAGCAATGATAAGAAATATGAAGTCCCATGAAGCGTTGATAAAGTAGAATTTCCATCCCAGATCGGCCATTGCATAGGCCATGGCAAAGGAGGCAAGAAGACTAAATAATATTGTTAGTAAGGGCTTAGACACGAGGGATAGATTTGTTATACCCAGCACTCGAGTCAAGCATGCGGAAGATGGCAATGCCTGTAGCACGTAGCTTGAATGGCGAGACCTCGGTTGGATACAAGCTTGTCATTGGCGTGATCGAAAAAGCATAAAAGCCTTGGAAGAGGAAAATGACGGCAATAGTTCCATATATGGCGGAATTGTTGGTGCTTTCGCCGAAACCTGAAGATTTCTGGTTAGCAAGCAACATCAGACTAAACACAGACTGGAACCTACGCTTGATAAGACCACCGATGAGCAAGAGGGTAACGACCATGCCGCCAACACCGATGAAGGTCTGTAGTCTGCGCCCGAGAATATCGAGCATGAAGCTACCCAATACAGCGACAGCGAATGACCAGCAGTTGATGATGACCTGGATCTGGGTTTGGGTAGTCGTGTTGGTAATGCCAGCTTGATTGAGGATCTTGGTAAGGTAGAAGCTGTGATTGTCAGATGGGTGGATCAGCCGCTGCCAGAACGGTATGACTTACGATATGATGAAGTTACCAAACAAGTTGATCATGGGTCCAAAGCTGCATAGAATGGCCAGTCTGCGCCTGTTGGGCCCACTGGAAATGATCTCCCTCCAGGGGTTGCGAGGATATTCTTGAGCTTCGCGCAAGATTGCGGTCCTGATTTCTTCCAACTGCTCACTGCCCTTCTGGAGATCTGTCTTGTCCTTCCCCTGCATAATGACCAGAACTTCAAGTGCTTCTTCGTTACGATCCTTGGAGATCAACCATCGGGGGGATTCTGGGACGAAAGGAACAATCATGACAGCCAGCAAGCTGGGAACAAATTGAAGGAGAGATGGTAATCGCCAAGCCCATGTGCTCTGGATGTTTTGGCTTCCATAGTTGATGATGGCTGAGGCCAAACTGCCGACATAGAAGCAGGAGAAGAACAAACCAAGAACGCGGGCTCGTCGACGTGGAGGGAGCAGCTCGCCAAGAAGAGTTGGTGCAGCGCCATTGCTGATAGCGGATCCAACACCAACAAGGAAACGGGCGACCACGAACATGGGTATGTTTTGAGCAGCAGCCTGTAAGATGATGCCGATTGTCGTTACGATTGATGCGATGTAGATTGCACGTCGACGGCCGAAGTGATCGGGAATAGGACCCATAAGAAAAGCACCAAAGATGCTGCCCATCCAATTGGCCGCATTGTTGAGACCTTCAGTGGCGGTTGTCAAGTGGAAGTATTCGGAGTAGGACGGCAAGATCAACAGGCCATTCATGACGGATGAATCGTAACCTAGTGTCTGCGGTTGTTAGCTGACTCTGCAGGGAAGTGGGCTCATACGTACAGCCGAGTTCACGATGGTCACTGCCAGAAGGAGAGGCATGAGGATCCTGTGATCTGCAGGCACAAGCCTCGAGACATGCTTTCGTTCAAATGCCATGATTGAGATGGTCGCCGTTGAATGATGAGCCGAACCAGGAGTTGGGCTCTTCTTCATGGCCGGTTGCAGGGTGCATCTTATATCTTGGAACAAAAATGTTTATTATCATTGGCTTATCAAGTCTGGGGAAGACAGAACCCAGGGAATCGGTCTTATCAGGCCCGCAACTCCCCGCATCGGATCTAGATCCTGGGGAGATAACGAGTTGATTGAGTTCTGACCAATAGCTTCACGATCTGAGCCGAAGTCGGTCGAGCTCGGCCGAGCTCACCCGCTAGTGACTTCGTCGCTAGTCAAGGGAGGAAAGGCGAGACATGATATTGAACTAAGAGATAAAAGGATAGCATATCACCGAACCGTGAATTTTAACCTCTTTCAACCACTAATCCTATTGAAATGCCTGGCCCTATCCGACAATGGCCTGCGTGGCCCGAGTACATCTGTGAGAATGCAGCGTCCTCCAAAGACCCTGAGTTCTTGCAGGTCAAGAAAGCGATTATCTGCGAGTATGGCGCTGAAGCGCTTCGTCGAAGTTGGATAAAGGTCTGCAAAGAACTGGAAAGCATCACTGATGAGATTATCGAGAAGGGAAGCACCATTATCCCCGTCTTCGACACTCTAGAAGTTATCGATAAAGGCTTCTCACCAGAGCAACAGGCTGAGATCAAGAAAATCGGCTCGTTCGTCTGTCGCAATACTGTCTCCAAGGAAGACGCGACAGCACTTTATTCAGACCTCAGGACGTATGTCGCGGATAACAAAGGCTCCATCCAAGCATGGCCTAAGGAGAGTCCATCAATGATGGTCTTGTACAACTCACCAACACAAAACACCCTTCGTTCTCATCCAAATCACCTGAAGCTGCAGCGAAAGCTCAATGAGATTTGGAAATACTCTGCAGAAGATACCTCACCCGATCCTCTTATTTATCTTGATGGCATTCGCGATCGTGCTCCAGGCCAGCCATTCCTTGGGTTAGGCCCTCATATTGATGCTGGAAGTTTGTGTCGCTGGGCTGATCCAACTTACCGGAAAGTCTACGATGAGATCTTTTCTGGTAGGCCAGAATATCATGATGCTTATGATCTCGATGTGAGAAAGAATGCGAACCAAGAGCTTTACAAGGGCCCTGCTCACTCTTCGGTGCTGCGAACGTTCCAAGGATGGACTGCGTTGACGCCAACGGCGCCAAGAGAGGGGACCATTATGATATACCCCAATGTTAAGACTGTAATCGCATACCTCCTTCTGCGACCCTTCTTCAGTCCGCCAAAGGATCCTGATCATATAATGAACGCTGAGAAGTGGACGTTTGACGACTCCACCGGTTGGTTCCCAGGGACTATGAGGCCAGAAAGTCAACGCTTGAGTCGGTTATCTCATCCTCATCTGAGGCTCGAAGAATGCCTTATTCATATGCCAGAGGTACAGCCTGGCGATACAGTCTGGTGGCATTGCGATGTAAGTGGATCTATTCTCATTGTTTTCGTGCAATCATCTGACAAAAGCAACTTCAAGGTTTGCCATGCTGTGGATACCGAGCATCTTGGAAAGAACAACGCGTCGGTGGCCTTCATCGCTGCGTGCCCTACAACACCAGCGAATGAAGCCTACGTTAGAGACCAGCTTCTTGCTACACTAGAAGGACGACCTTCTGCTGATTACGCAGATGGGAATGACCTGGACGAGAGGACACTGAAGGGATATGTGGGCCTGGATGGTCTAGATGCTGAAGCACGCAGGGCTTTCGGATTCCACCTACTGTAAATACACAGTCTAATGACAAAATAAGCTGGTCAAAGGGCAGGCTAAGATCATCATAAACTACCCTAAACTCCCCTAAAATACTTTAACATTGTCTTGGTCTTTTTTGCCTCTTAGGACTCTAGTGTCAAGCTTTCTTCCACCTTATAATTTGCTTCAATTCAACCGATAAAGATTGAACTCTGCCGTGATCAGCAAAATTTAGAGTCGCATTGTGCATATGATGAACTCGTCATCAAAGTCTAGGTGGTGAGGAGAATGATGCATGACTGATATCATCAATTGGTCCGTCGTGAAGAACGTCAGCACATAAGCCTGTCACAAATAGAACATTCTCTTGTGATTCAAAATCACAAAAAATCTTTCAATCCAAATTACATTAATCTTACCTAAAACTAACACTGAAACATGTCTACCGCCATTGTTGTCGGAGCGACAGGTACGTGGTATCCCCAGCTTGGTAGCTGTCTTTCTCACCATCGTGATAGGCATTCTTGGACGTGAAATCGTTCATCAGCTGGGTCAAACCCCCCAGAAATGGAGCAAAGTCTACTCCCTCTCGCGCTCTCAGAAAGATGAGTTCCCTTCCAATGTTGAGCACAGACACATCGACCTCACCGGGAACGCCGATGAGATAGCCAAGAACCTGCAGGGTATCACGGCTGAATACGTCTTCTTTGCCGCTTACCTCCAGGAGGCAGATGAACAGAAGAACTGGGATGTCAATGGCGATATGTTACAAGCCTTCCTAGATGCCCTTGTCAAGAACGGCATTGACAAGAGACTCAAGAGATTCCTACTAGTGACGGGCGCGAAGCAGTATGGTGTCCATCTCGGACCTGTCAAGAATCCTATGCTTGAGTCTGATCCTTTCCAGACTGACCAGTCAACTTTTCCGCCCAATTTCTACTACCGTCAGCAGGATATCCTGAAGAAATTCTGCGACAAGTCCAACGGCCGTGTTAGCTGGAATGTGACCTATCCCAATGATGTCATTGGCTATGCGCGAGGAAACTTCATGAATCTTGCAACGGCGGTTGGCATCTACGCGGCAACCAGCAAAGAGCTTGGTAAAGATCTTGTCTTTCCTGGATCTGAGAGGTTCTACACTGGATTCGACTGTTTCACAAGTGCCAACCTTCATGCAAAGTTTTGTGAATGGGTCGTGCTCGAATCTTCGGCTGCCAATGAGGCTTTCAACGTCGTCAATGGTGATGTTGAGAGTTGGCAGAACCTATGGCCTAAAGTCGCAGAACGATTCGGGATGAAGGTTGATGCCTCCCAATTCCAGCAATCTCACTCGTTGAGCTCATCTACAGATTTAAATCCCGTTCCTCCCATCAGCTTGCATGAGGAGAAGTCGGGACTCAAAGGTATCACCACACCAGGCAAGATGGAGCAGACCATCGATTTGGTGAAGTGGAGCCAGCAGTCGGAGGTCAAGGAAGCTTGGAAGAAACTCGCTAAGCGAGAGGGCTTGGATGAGAAAGCACTGGAAGAGGCTACGTGGGGATTCCTCGGTTTTGTGCTGGGCAGGAATTATGATCTCGTGATTAGTATGAGCAAAGCACGAAAGCTTGGTTGGACTGGGTAAGTTGAACGCCTTTCGGAAATGCTGAGTCTTGCTAATGTTGAATAAGATATGAGGATAGTTGGGAGCGCCTGAGCAAGGTTTTCGATACACTGAAGGATGCCAAAGTTCTTCCCTGAGCTTGTTGCTTTATGACAAGTTGCCAAGTCAAGCCGCCTAGTATCTATAACAAGATGGATAGTTTAACAAATTCTCAAAACCTAAAATACATTCATGTAACAGCTTCATTTATGCTTTGCCTCAAGACTCGAGCAGCATGGCGAGCTAGTAGGTTATGTGACTCAACAGCGTCGAGCAAGACAAGCCCAGCTTCAATAGCCTCGAGGTACTCCCGGTTGTCCTTCGAGCTGGTACTTTGGCATTCCCGCAGCAGAAACATAGCCGAAGAGTAAATATGATACGAAAGTGCCCTTATGATTCAGTATGCTGCCAGGGAGCTCAGGGGTGGGGTTGTCTTACCACTGCTTTCTGGTTGAAGCTGGCTGGTCCCAGCTTCGATTAATCCAAATGAGGCTCATGGCAGATGTGACGCTGACTGTTCGTGCCCAATGATATTCCTCGGGAGATGATAGCCACTGGTTTTGGAGAACACGGTTGATGTGCATTCGAAGGTGCAACAACACGAGAGTCAAATCGTACCGTTGCCATTTGATCCACGGCTGAGTAGCCTCAAGGGCTTGTATCTCTGTGTTAGTGACTGCGTCACTCTCGGGTTGCAGGTGGCCAGGCAATGTGTCTATGATACTTGCCAACCCCTCATCCGCAGCCTTGACGATGTCGACAACATTATTCAGGGACTTTGAGCCGTATTTCAGTGATATGCGAAATGTGTATATGACTTGGGATGTCCGAGCCATGAAGATGTGATAGTGGACGGGGTCTACAAGACCTCCCTGTGGCGCGGGATGGGGAATCGATGGTAAGGAGACTTTGAAGTCGGATTCGTCTATAACTGGTGATTGATGCGTCAAGTTCAACCTGATTGGAAAGCAAGTAATCAGCCTTTGGAGCCATATTGATGACATGTAACCTTACCACTCGCAGATTACTAGCGTCCACCATAGACGACGCTCTGCCTCGATGCTGAGGTGCTGTCCTTCTCTTTTGTCATTATCTTGACCTAAGCGTAGAGTTTGGGCGATCCGAATCGCAGAAACTCGCAAGTGATGACCCATCTCCGAATCTCCACGGTTGTTGAAGGTCATGCACAGAACAGCTATTGCTTGCACGTTGTGTACATTGGCGACCCGCAGGAAGTCTGCTTTGTGGAGACAGAATATGGCAGCGTCGTACCAATTTCGAGACACCTGTTCCATGGGAAGGTCATTCGGTAGCTGCAGACTTTGAGCTTCATTGTCTTCCATCATCAAAAGTGCTGTCTGCACCGCCCGTCAGTAGTTTTACTGGTACCTGTCAGACATATCTCAACTTACACTGAGGACACTGAAGTAGAGAGCGAGCCATGAAACGTCAGCCTTATCGAGCGCTAAAACTTTCTCTAGACTGCTGACAAAATGGTCACATTCGTCCTTGAACTGAGGATACTCCAGGGCATAATGTACCCAAGAGTTCCACGTCCTGTCAAATTCTACAAGTTTCTTGCTAGTATCTTCGTCGGGCAGTATGATATCCGCCCAGTTCAATACAGATGACCTGTCGATGTTGGATTCCGAGGCAAGGCTTTCCCATAAGCCATCATCAAGCTCACCTGGGGTGTACTCTACATCATCCAGTGAGTTTTCGAATTGCTGGGCCTGTGCAGGATTAATGGTTGGTCGGCGGCCTTCCCGCGACTTGAGTGCCATGATCTCTCGTCGTAGACGGTGATTCTCTTCCTTGAGCTCTTGGTATGTTGGAGGTTCGGGACCGTCTTGCCATCTGTTATCTTATCAGATTCAATAAAAAAAACAAAATGAGGATGATTCACAGACGTGGTCACCTGGCCGCGAATAAGGACCATTTCCCTGACACATGATTCAGCCTGGCCACGCTTGATGCACCGTGAGCAAGGAACAGATTTATCGCATTTGACTTTACGAGATGAGCATGACAGGCAACTCCGCGGCGCTCGCTGCGTCGATCGAAGGGCCACTGCATCACTTGAACGATGCTCCATACTGACTCCCTCAAGGGTATCGCAAAGGTTAGGTGGTGAGGAATGAGAGGGGGGCCTGGTCTCAAACTCAACCGAGCTGACCCGATAATCACCTGCGTTGTGATTGGATGGTTATACGCGGACGTGACGCTTATCGGAGCTGCCCCACGGTATTTGAGCTTTCCAATGTAAGCATATGAAGATCAACCTACACTCTTCTCTATTTCCCTTTACTGTGTGACTAACGTCTCGTTTCAATTATTCAAGATGCCATCTCTCGTGGTGTTCCGCGGTGCAGCCATTCACTCTCTTGACCTCCAAACTCTGGAATTTGTTGACGATGCAACTCTCCTCATCAGCAACGGCGTCATTACAGGATTTTGGAAGAACCCTGCCGCTGTCCCCAAAGATGCATTTCCCTCAGATGCCAAAATCCATACTCTTTCTCATGGTGAATTTCTGATACCGGGATTCGTCGACACTCATAATCACGCTCCTCAATGGCCGATGCGGGGTCTTGGCCAAGGCCTTCACATCCTCGATTGGCTTGACCAGGTGACGTTTCCCTTCGAAGCACGCTTCTCTGATCCAGAGTACGCAAAAAAGATGTATGAACATACTGTTCAGGACTTTCTGCGACAGGGAATCACGACTGCTTCGTACTATGGCTCCCGTCACGCTGAAGCGACGCGCATTTTAGCGGATATATGTTACGCGAAAGGCCAGCGCGCGTTTGTCGGAAAATGTAACATGGACAGAAATGCACCAGATTATCTTCGTGAGCAAAGTGCAGAGGGCTCTCTTCGCGAGACCAAGGAGTGCATTGCTCATATTCGTGCCCTTAGCCCCGCCGGAGACGGTGAAGAGGGGTTGGTGAAGCCGGTTGTTACACCAAGATTCGCAATCTGCTGCACTGACGAACTTCTTCGTGGGCTTGGAGATATGGTACAGGCAGATGATACTCTGGCCATGCAAACACATTTCAACGAAGCCCAGCAAGAAATTGATTTCACCAAGGAGCTCTTCCCTCAGTTCAAAGGGAGCGAGGCTGATTTGTATGAGAGTTACGGACTTCTCAACAAGCGCAGCATCCTTGCTCACTGCACCATCATGACCGACTACGAAAAGGAACGTCTTGAAGCACTGGAATGTGGCATCGCCCACTGCCCCATTGCCAACATGACAATCGGCGGTGGTTTCATGGTGGCACCTATCCGCGATTTCCTCCGTCGCGGAATTAAATGCGGTCTTGGTACCGATAGTGGAGGCGGCTGGGCATCTCAGATGTTAGCAGTCATCAGACAAGCGATGATAGCTTCAAATGCCCGCGAAGTTATGTCCAAGGGCGAAGACAAGGCTCTTTCACTTGAGGAAGTATTCTACCTCGCAACTATGGGGGGCGCCAAGGTCCTATGTCTCGAAAACAAGATCGGAAACTTTGAAATTGGTAAGGAGTTCGATGCTATTTGGGTGACTACCACGACAGGACTACAGTCTGCTATGACTCCAAGAGAGGAGGAAGACTCACTGAGAGGATTGTTTGAGAAGTATGTTATGACGGGTGATGACAGGAATGTGGCACAGGTATTTGTCAAGGGCCGCAGAGTGGCAGGTAGCCAAGAGTACAATTAGTTCCGACAGTCTCTAGGCTCTTCATAGGGTTAATAAAAGACCCTGTATACACCATTGTGACGCATCGTTCAATCATTTATGCCCTCATGCTCACAGCGACTCGTCTTAACAGATCATCACTACCGCCTGCCTCGGGGAACAGGAAAGCTCCACATTGAGTAAGGGTATCAAAGTATACTCATCAAAGAACCCCGAGGATTACGACGGTCTACATAAGTCTTATTTGCCTCCCCTAACGCCACTAACACATGGCTACCCTTCAGCCTCACCTTCGTCCCTCAACCTCAAGCACGCGACATGCTGCAGAGGTTCACTTTTCGCACTTAACCTATTCTATTTTATGGCATGATTTTATTTTGGGACATGCTAGCTATGTTCGAGATACTGAAAGCTGACCTGCTGCAGACCAAAACTCGACACTAATAGTTGCCCTCCACAGCCTTCTTCTTTAGTTCCTCCTCGAGCTTCTTACATGGATCGCATAAGATACTAGTCTCCAGACTCACGTGGTCCCTTGTCTCCACGCAACCTGGTTCTCCTTTAAGCTTGTGCTCACATTCTTTCTTGACCTCAGTCTTGAACAAAAGGTGGTGGCAGGAGCCGAAGTGGTATACATCTGTAGTAACGCACATAGTTATTGCAATACTAAAGGATATGATTGTTAAGTTGTTTTCAAGATTAGTTCCGATATCTTGTCAGGATAAATTGATTATCAAGAGTATGAAAGGTTGAAGGTTGGGGAGGACCAAGCGGGATACGAAAATACTTATATGTTTTTTGAGCCTCTGAGTCACTTCGTGGTAATATTATTTCTCGGATCGTGGATACCTCTATAGCATGGAGAGTGATGCCAAGTTCTTGTCTAAATTAGCTGCCCGGAGGCGACTCCTCCCAGAGATAATCAGAGACGAGCCTGTAGACAATGTGAATAATGGCGAATCAATCCCTCAACTAGATACTTCGTATATGAAAAGTATCTTAAATATCACCAAGACTAACTACTTGAGTCCGGCAAGGAAATGAACCACAATTACAATAGACCTAGGCGTCTCTTCCTCTCATCTTCCGGCTCCTGACATGGTAGGCAAGGTCGATACCACGTGTACCATTCATCTCCACATGTTATGTTGCATTGTTCCGTTTCTTTTTGAGGGCAAGGCTCTTCTTCATGGTGCCACGAGGTTAGGTGACCGCAAGTTCCCCAATATCGTATTGTTGTAGTTTTGCACATTTTGTTTCAGAGTCAAATGATGGCAACTTTGATCATTGTTTGCTCTATCATAAGGTGGACGTGTGGGAAATCTATTCCTGGGATATTGAAACTGTTGAAAAGGGGGGTCTGAGGGAAGCATTTTATACTTGGAGCGACTCTCTGAATCAGGATATGTGATTATTGTATTTAAGTCACAGCTCTTTTTATGGATTCTAGAAAAGCGTAACTCAAATTACAACGTGTGTGTATCATATCCGTCCACGGTATTCTAAGTCTCGATTTCCCCTCAAGCTATAAGCGTTTAGCCTTCTTCCTCTCCTCCTCTTCCGCCAGCTTCTTCGCTTCTTTACATGGAAAACAGTCCGTTTCTATAGATCTGCTTGGATTTAGTTCCAGGAAAGCACAGTTTCCACTGTCCTTATTATCGCAGTCTAAAGTCTGGACCTCATGAGTGATTTCATGACCACATTTGCCAATGACATGTGTGATGACGGAGATGCACATGTTGAGATTATTTGTGATTGTAGCAATCAAGTGATTGTTTAGTTATGAGCTTCAAGTCAACGTAATACGACTCTAGGTTTAGTTTATAGCTAGACTAGCAATCACTTCCATGCATGCTAATTTATAGATACGATAGGTCACTGAATCAGTCAGAAAATTGATATTGAGGAGCATATAGCAACACGATCAGTAACCACCTAAAAGTTTTATCTCTATATATAAACTTGCAACTCTGCAAGATTTTGCAAAAATGGGGAAATGATCCAAGGAATCACTCTTGACTCCCGTGTTTTCTATGACTTGTCACTGATCTAATGTCACTAATTATCCATTAGATAAGACATTGATTGGCAATAACAACGTACCCCAGGGTGTATCGTGACGTAACACCAAGCACAATTACAAATAATAATGCGCTTTTGGGCACACGCATGACGCCTTAGCCCAGGTTGAAGACAGGTACGTTGGTACTGATGATCACGACAATGATGGGGTTAATTATGAATACAGTATCTTAAGTTGTCGGGGGCGCAGACCCGCCTATTTTGTCGTAAGATACTTTAAAGCTTTTCCACTATTCTAGCCTTACATCTCTGCGCCTCCAGAACTTGAGGCTCCATAGGTTTGCTGATGATTCTGTAGATTCCTCTAGAGAGTCCAGTGTCCCTCCACCTGGAAGTTCACAAGTACCCAGAAAAGATTCTGGAAAAGCTCTTGTGAAATGCAAAGTCATTAAGGCGATTCGAATCTCACCACCCTTTTCATGAAATAAACCTCGATCTGCCAGACTGTACGCGGCTTTTGAGACCTTTTCGGGAGACTATCTAGGTCATAAAACTCTGCTGGGACTGCCAGCGGCCTTCCTTCACAGGCGGAAGCATGAAATTTGCGGATTTCACATCCCTTCAATATATCGCCATCCCGCCGAGAGTTTTGTTTGGATCCTACATCTACGATGGCGATATAGATTGGTTACCAAAGCTCAGAGCACACTTACCACCGAGCTTGAAAGTGTTGTTTTTGCAGGATATTGCAATAAACGAAAGACACATACCAGGTGACAACAGCGATATTTCTGACTGTGTATTATTGCCTTGCGACTTCGAGATGATCAAAACTCTGATCGACTATGAGGAATTGTTTCCATAGCCTACTATCATCGCGTGGACGTCGACAGTGGATATGCCAGAGCCATGGCAGCTCTAAGACCCTGCTTTCAAACTCGGTATTACTATTGAGTGTGTGAAGAATAGGTTGAAGTTGGAACCAGATGAGGAGTGGCTTGATGTGCTGGAAAGAAACCCATCGACGAAGTACTCTGATGCTGGTTCGGAGTGCTCAGAGACTGGCTCGGAGGAGTCTTCAGAGGAATAGTCGTAAAAGCATGGTGGAATATCAGCATCCCAAAGACCATGAATAGCACACTCAGTGCCCCAAGAGGGGCACCCAACCGTGGTGCACTGTCAGTCACAGGGGCTGCGCCACCTGTAGATGACTCCTGAGCAGTACTTGAAGCACTCTCAGCACCCTCGGTGCTACTGGTGGTTTCTGCATCTGATGTCGCAGAGGCCGAGGCCGAGGCCGATGTCGCTGAAGATCCGTGTGAAATGTGCGAAGTAGTTCCGGCATGTCTCGTGGTTGACGAAGCAGCAGAGGTACTGGTCGCCTCCAACTTGATACCGCAAACTTTCTCAGCGTCAAAGGTGAAGTCGAGGTTCCTGGCCTGGCATTCTGTATGTTGGCGCTCGACAGATTCTGCATGTAGTTCGTTAGAGGAGTTCAGTCTTCCAAAGTTTTAGGATACTGACCAGGCATCACATCTGCATCACATTTCTTGGCCATACAGCAGAAATAGGCCTCACGGTACTTCTTCTGAGTGCACATACAGGCTGGATCATTGGTACATGAACCGCCGGGGAAGCTGTCATCGAAACAGCCATTCTGACACATTCATTAGTTTCTAGCCTCACAAGACGTGTTAAGAGTCACATACATCACATTCTGACTTGCGTAACTCCGCCCCTTGGTCAAACTGCGGCGCGGCGACAGCAAGAGCTGAGCCGAACAGGCTAAAGATCAAAAACGTGGACGGGCGGACCATCGTGATAGCTCAGATCGAATAGTTTCAATAAAGGCGATCACAAAGTCTGTAAATCTTCCAGTTCCTAGTGGCTTTGGATCACTCGGGGTGGAAAGGGATGAGTAGGTAATGTTCTGATGAGTGGTTTCGTGGAGCAGCGCGTTGCTGCGCCGTCGTGAGAACACGATAATTATCACGCTTGGCTAGATTGGGCAGCTGACCACAGCTGGAATCGGAATAGTGGGGGCGATGTAAACAGACATAACATTACGAGTAAGCGATCTTAGTGCTAGAGAAAAAGCAAAACAGTGAGGCAGTTGGAGCAGAGTCCGCGATGAAGCGGAATTTATTATAAGGTCACATCGTACCTCTGGGAAACAACTCTCAGTTCATCAGAGTCGATTCGTGAGGGAGAACAATAACAGGGCTATCTCCAGTAAAGAGAGCAGGAAGGCTTGGTGATCTTCCATGCCTCATCCAATACCTCCAGCACCTCTTCTGGCAACGGACCCTTCTCAACATTATCCAGATTACTCTCAAGCTGGCTGAGCGAGCTGATACCAATAACCAACCCATCGTTGCCATCCATGACCTTGAGCTTGCTATGGTGAACAAGCCATCTGAATGCAATCTCCAAGAGCGTCAACCCCAATTTGTCAGCAACAGGTTGAATCACCTTCAAAGCCTCAAAGTTGACATCCTTGAAGTATCTGTCCCGATACATCGCCCCAATCACCGGGTCCTGGGTAGAATATCGTCCGCCGTCAGCGGGGATCTCTTTGCTTTTGTAGCGACCTGAAAGTACACCACCAGCCAAGGGATTATAGACAAGAATATCCATCCCGAATTTGCGGCAGCATGGAACAAGTTCTTCTTCAATGGCGCGAGTCAAGCAATTGTACATAGCCTGATAAACGCTTGGTCTGACCCATCCTTTCTGGTCCGCAATGGTGCAAAGCTCAGCAACTTCCCACGCCGCATAATTGCTCAAGCCAAGCCTTTTGAACTTTCCCTCGCGATAAAGTTCATCACAAGCCTCAAGCGTCTCCTGAAACGGGACGGATCGATCTGGTGCGTGCAGATAGAAGATATCCACGCTATCGGAACCAAGCTCGCTAAGACTCTTGTTCAAATTCTCCTTGACAATGGCCTTGGAGTGATCGCCAGGTTTGTAAGGATACCACTTTGTAGCAAGAGTAAGGTTGCGCTCTCGCCAGTTGGTACGCTTGGTCCAGCCTTCTTGCTGACCGCCGACGTAGGTTCTGGCTGTGTCCACTTCATTGTAGCCGCGCGACTGCAAGTAGTCGAGGCATTGGTTGAAGGTGTCGAGGGAGGTAATGCGGCTTCCGTAGGTTTCTGAGCCTTCAGGGCCGAATGTCAGGAGCCCAAGACTGACGCGTGGCTTGGTCTTCGCGGTTTCAGTCATGATATGAGGAGGGGAACTCAGGTGATGAACAAACACTGATTGAGGTAATTGACGAGTAGAGGTTTGGCTTCTGGTACAGGAATATCTGATAAGACTTGGGGACTGTTATGTGTATTATATCATTTCTTCTCAGGTCATATACAAGCTACAGATTGTCGCACAGAAATACAAAATCTTCGGGTGCGATGCCGTTATCTGATAACCGGCGGCAACTTTGGCGTGTAGGGAATGTTTCCGCGCTAAGTATCGTTAGCAGGACTCCAAAGAGTCAGCGGATATCGGCTTCAACACCAAATCCAACCATATCTAGAAAGACTGTGGATTGGTTACCCCGCATTCACTACGTCTGGTTCTGGCGAATCATGGCGTCGCAATTTGGACTCTCAGTGTTGAGTCGCTTCGGCTTCTGAAGCCGTGGATCATGGCGCTTGCGGCAGAAGAAGCCGTTATCATTAAATCTCATAGCAAATAGAGTATATAGCCACTGCTCCAAGCCAATCTTCTATCTGAGAATATATATAAGCTGGATTATCATATAATTTAAAAGTATTCATCCCGAGCACCAGTAATCTCGCAGCCTCACATCTCCGCAATCATGACAACCTTCAACCCTCGCGGTCTTGGCGACGTCAAAGTCACAGATCGATTTGATTTAACCGGCAAGAACTTCCTCATCACAGGAGGAGGTGGAGGTATTGGTTTTGCCTGTGCCAAAGCCATAGCCCAACTAGGCGGCGGCGTCGCTGTCATCGACACAGCTCCCGAGCCGGTAGAAGAGTTCAAATCTCTGAGTGATCGCTATGGCGTCAAGACATTTTACACCCAAGGCGATGTAACCAAACAAGACTCCCTTGAGAAGGCTTTTGCTAAGTGTGTTGATGCCATGGGCGGACAGCTTCATGGAGCGCTCACGGCGGCTGGCATTGTGATGGATACACCATTGCTCGACGCTGACTGGGAAGTCACCCAGCGAGTCCTCAACGTCAATGTTATGGGGACGTACTGGACTATCAAGCTTCTCGCACAACATCTTGTCGAGACCAAAACGCCTGGAAGTATTGTTGCGATCGCCAGCATCAATGCGCAAAGTCTATACGTTCCAGTGCAACCAAAATCCGCTTATAATGCCAGCAAAGCTGCTATCAAGGGTCTTATGGGTCCCTTGGCCGGCGAGCTGGGTCAGTATGGCATCAGGGTCAACTGCATCTCGCCAGGCAAGTCATCTTTGACAATCTCAGTCATGCCACTAATCATGGGCTAGGAGCGATCCAAACCCCTCTATTAGCACGCTTACAGGGAGAGAAGAGGGCTATCCTTGACTGGTACGAAAATGGAGCCCCATTACAACGGCTGGGCGTGCCGGAGGATCTGACACCTATGGTGTGCTATTTACTGAGCGATGCAGCTGCGTTTACAACAGGTGCAGATATGCTTGTTACAGGTTCGTTCCCAAGTCATTGATTGGATGTATGATTACTGACTCTATTGTAGGTGGGCTACATGCAGGGTCAGCTCTGAAGTGAAGAGTAGGCGCAGGAACGAAAGTGCGCGAAGGCTACGTTAGTATGGGGACTTTGGGGCCCGAGTATCATGAGTAGAAGGATATGTTAAGCTAATAGAAGAAATAAAGCCGTGTAAGAAATGTTAAGCATGATTCCAGGTAGAGTTCTGACTTCCTGTCAAGCGTACGCAACAAACCGAGACGGTGATACATCCTCCGACTCTCCGTTCTTACGAGGATTTTTGGACCTTCTTAGCCCAGGTTAATTGTAATCTAAGCTTGATTTCGAGCTCCAAAATAAAGATTCATCTGCGCAGCTTTGTTAACAATCCTTCTTGAGGAGTAACTTTGTTGGTCCGCAAACTAATGAGTGTTACGTTGTATAGGGTATGTCACACAAAGCTTCAAGACACCTTCGCGTCGAGCTAGTGGCAATGATATGTCGAGTAGCCTTCGGCAGAGGTTTTCCAAGAGAAATAAAAAAGACTGCCTAGCGGATCCTTTCAGATCCTTCAGCAAGGATAATCTCATGCTCTGAAACCAATTCGATATGATCATCCCTAATCTGAACCGCATTGAGCAAAAGTTTCGATAATTTCCTTATCGTGCCGATTTCCCGCCTTATCTAAACGCGAGGTGGGGTTGTGATTTTGATCATCGTGAAGCTAGACCGCTTTTGACAAACCATTCGAGCGACATCGTCACTCCTCTAAGCCACGTTCGAATGGAGATGCTAAAAGCAGGAATTCATTCGAACTACAGCTGCCGATCTCGCACTGCCTAGGAGGCCGCAAGAACAAGCATTTATGTTAATATCTTGTTTCAAATTGAGATCTCATCAAAGAAGTCTTTTTTCGCGTTAAGATTGGACCAGGACATGGTTGAAGCTAAGCTTGGATAGGATATTTAAGGGTCCAGATGAATTTCTTGGCAGAGCGTTGAACAAAGTGGATTCAACTACTCCCATTACCCTATCAACTCCTCACAAGAGCGACTTTTCAAGTCGACAGGGTACAGCCACAAAAGTAAGCCAGCCGGCCGCTCTCACTTAAACCGACAAATCACAACGCTCCCAAACCCCTGGCAAGCTATTAATGGCTGACACGCTGATCCCCGCATCTACCGGACAAGCCCGCGGAGCACCCCGTTGTTCACGATACAGAAAAGGTGCCAAGGTCGGCAGATCGGTCGTATCAATGGCCGTTTTGGTGGGAAGCTATGCCGTAGGGCTGACGCTGATCCATAGCTGGCTGTGCTCACACTGCGCTTAGATTACCTAGTATCTGAGGGTTTCATTGCAGGGGTCTAGCTTGAAGATGACGGTGTTGGGATTTGTATATATTGAGCTTCTGTCGCCGGTTGCGAAAATTCACATCTCATCTTCACGACAGACAAGCGACTACATCTCAGCATATACTTGTTCCTTTTTTCCTTTTTCTCGACTTTATAGAACACCACCACGATGGGTCTCTTTAGAAGCGGCGACGACGATAAGTCGAACGCTACTTGCCCTACGCATTCTTTCGCCCAAGGTACTACCAGCCCCGCCGACGCGTCAACATCTAGCTAACATACGAAAGATGCCGAGAAGAATATCACCGGTAGCTTGAGCTTTTACCAGCTGAGCATGATCATCGGCGGTTCTTTTGCTGCTTTCGCTCTGATTGTCATGTTCTTCATCAACATGATGCACGCAACCCATCTCTCCAACCCCTCAGAACAAGTCAAGTACGCATAGCCTACCTTCAAACCCCCATGTCGTTCTAACGATTTCAGGATCATGCGAATCGGCACACTCATTTCTGCGTTCTCCATCATTTCGTTCCTCTGCATCTGCTTCCCCCATGCAGCAGTCTACATCGAACCCTGGCTTCATGTCTACGAGGGTTTCGCGCTGGGATCCTTCTTCCTTCTCCTCTGTGATTATGTATCACCGAACCGAGACCAACAAGACGTGTTTTTCGCTACAAAGAAGAAGAATGGTATCAAGTGGTTCAAGGTACGGTTGTCTCTTATCAGTAATTAGAAATCTTACTGACAGCCTCCTAGACACGTTGGATCATGATCTTTCAGATGCCCGTCATCGCAATCGGTGTTGCAGTCGCTACCGATATTACGCAAGCCGCCGGTATCTTCTGTCAAGAAAGCAACGATCGACACTTCGCCAACATCTACCTCCGAATCATCATGTCGATCTCCCTCGTCATTTCGGTCCTCTCGATTCTACAGATGTACTTCCTTCTCAAGAAGGACCTCGCCCACCATAACCCGATGCTGAAGCTCACTGCTTTCAAGATCGTAGTCGGCTTGACTTTTATCCAAGGTGTAAGGTCTATCCCTTCTTACGTCTTTATCATGACACTGACTGTTTAGATCATCTTTACCGTTCTCAATGACCAGAACGTTCTCAAGACCAGCGACACGCTCACCTACGCTGATGTTCACGTCGGTATTCCCAACCTCGTTATCTGCATCGAAATGGCTCCTCTGTCGCTGTTCTTCATGTTTGCCTACCCATGGAGCGTTTACATGTCTGGCCATGGCCGGGGAAACTTTTCCAAGTTGGAGCAGGGCAACATGCCTGAGGGGTCATACCAGGGCGGTCCTTTGGGTATCCATGCCTGGCTCGCCATGTTGAACCCATCCGACTCCATCAAGGCGATCTTGTTCATCTTCAAGCAAGACAACCGGAATGCTTCTACAACCTCAGTCAACATGACGGGATATCAGTCCAACGACCCTTTGGTGTCGCATCCCTATAATCCTCAGCCCTACTCTACCACGAACTAAGGTCCAGAGAGCGAAGCGGTTTTTGATGTCTTTTATGATGGTGGACATGACGATGAGTAGGACGGGACGGATATGTGGATAGATAGCTGGCAGCGGGATGAATGATTTCTTTCGTCAAACCTTTTTACGTTATTATATACCTTGACTCAATGATTAGAATTTCTTAGATGATTGGGCCATGTCTGCTGCTCAAGACATGTTGGTTCGAAGTTGTGAGTTCGTTTTCCTTAAAGACTTACCATGGCCAGTGTATACTACGTGCCCATATGAACAAGACCATGTTTCGAGGCCCAAGTGGTGCCAGGCGGCCAGAGGCTTCGAGACGGACCGAAAAATTAAGGAATGCAATACCCTTAGATGTGCGCTCAGAAATCTCTCCACTCTGTGCCATTGTGGAGATAAAATTAGGCGTGATCTGCTGACTCGATATTAAGGTCATTGTGTTTTCTTTTGGCGTATTGTATGACGCCCTTGTACTGTGGTTTTGTTCAAAGGGCGCTATGATTTTGTTACTTGATATGTGGCTACGGCATTACTTCTCTCTTGATACGGGCTTAAAGCCACACGCAGAAGACACGTATCAACACATTTAAGCAAGCAAGAAATACCCAGAACATGGCATTTGTCGCCCGAAGACCGACATTTAATCGACCCTCGGCCTGTTGGGGGGGATAAGGTTACGGGGCTTAATAAAATGAGGAAGAAAAGGAAAAAGAACACGAAGACAAATAACGCAAACAAGAATAATACGAAATAAAAACAACATCAACAAAAGCAACACATTTAATCATATAATGACTAGCTACCCCTCATTCCCTCTGTTTCCAACATGCCTACTCATTGTCTTCCCCGAGTCGAATCTGGTCTGTACAATTCTGCAGCGACAAATCAGTCGGCCCTTGGTCGAATCCTCTATCCTTCATGAAGCCCACTCAGGCTCTCATCGCTCTTGCGGCCATTGTCTATGCGGCTCCTGTCGTAGAGCAGACCAAGGCCCTCGCCCCCCCTCTCGCCGAACTCGACACCCATTTCGAATACCACATCAAACGCTGTGGCAAGGACGAGCCCCCTTTCCTTGGAAGATTCCCATTCGCGAACGAAACTTATAACCAGCTCACCGACGGGACGCCCTGCCGCAATGTCACCATGATCTACGCCCGAGGAAGCAGGCAGGCAGGCAATGTAGGAAAAGCAAATAATACCGGTCCCGCCTTATTCAATAGCCTTGCCGACCGTATTGGCTTAGAGAACCTGGCCGTCCAGGGCGTGACTTACAAGGCGAGGAGGCGGGACTACATTTTCAAAGGAGGCTGTAACGAAGGCAGCAAGACCATGGCTAAACTAATCAACCAGGTACGTCAAAACACGAAGACGCATCTCTAATGAGAGAGATACTGACACCTTACTTACAGGCCGCAAGCCAGTGCCCCGATACCAAGATTGTAATCGCTGGTTACAGCCAGGGCGCCCAGCTTTTACATAAAGCTGCTAAAAATGTAACTGCCGGTGTGACACAGCACATCGCTGCCGGTTAGTACCTATACCCTCCACAGCATTGACAACTTGCAACTGACTTCGCGTCTGCGTAGCTGTTACCCTCGGTCACCCGGAGCAACCCATGGGCAAAATCGCCGCATCGCGTAGTCTGAGTGTCTGCCGCCCAGGTGATAGCTTTTGTGATAAAACGATCCCCTGGAAGCCCTTTGTCCCCTTTGTGGGCGCCCCACTCTGGTGGTTCATTACTATGTTGGACACGCACGGGGATTACAATGAAAATGCCACTGCTGTCGCCAACTGGATTGCTGATCGGGTTACCAACATTGGATAGCCATACTTCCCTTTGCACATTCACTTACATTCTTATAAACTTCCTGTTTAAATGTATTATGCCTCAAAACTATGGACCACAGCAGCAGGGTGATTAGTATATAGGCTTTCCATGAATAATTAACTTTAATTCTACCCGTTCTGGGAAGGCTTATATTATTTGGGATGCAAAGGTTGTTTAATTTAGCAATTTCTAACTTGTCTCATTGCCAAGATTAGAAATACCCTGAACTTTTCTTGACAGGGTCCTGTTTCACCCTTCTCTTTCTTTAACTACATATCTTTCTTCATAGAACACTCAGATCTTGGTTGATGTCGCCGCTCGACATATTGGCTCAAAACTCTGCCATCACAGCCGTTGGTATGGATAGAAAAATAGCTTGCGAGTCTGCTGCCCTTCCCGCGGCACAAGTAGTAAGCCATGACGTATCAAGTTCTTCTTCAATACCTGCATTCATGTTCTACTCCCTCCATGGTCTGCTGAGAGCATGTCTACTCAAGCCTTACTCTGGCCAGTGCATACTATGTGCCCATCAACGAAACCATCTGTTTAACCATACCGTGAATTATAACGTGAATTGGCTATTGGGATGCAATATGGAGATGGCCAATTGTCTCAGTGGTGCTAGTGCTACTGGTTGAAGATTGCTGTTAACGCGCTGTAACATTATCCATCAGATCACAAGAAGTTACTTTTGAGTTTGCTTGATAATGTAAATTACCAACTACTCAGTTCATCCAATCAGAAGGGGCCTTCATGGCTCAGTGGTAGAGCGTGTCACTAGTAATGACAAGGTCCACGGTTCGATCCCGTGTGAAGGCACATAAGGTGGTGTCATCCACCATAGACTTTTGGCGATCTTTTTTGAGGTTTGTCTACCCTCATTGATCAGTCTTAGGTTGACGGAAATATTGTCAAATAATGGTCATTGAACCTTGTTGACTTCTTCTTCCAGGCTTGCTGCAGTCAGTGAGTGCTATGAACATGAAGGCCCTAAATGTCCCATTTCACCGCTTATACCCGAGCCAAAAGTGAGTACCACCGGATACCCATATAACCATCGTGAAGATTACTATTCCCATCTCCAGTCCACTTTGCCCAATTTGTCTCGCCTGAGTCCTGATCGAACAGACACCATTTTCCCCTTCTGGCTTCGCAGGTGACTCCTCTCGCTTCCAACCCATGCATCAACCAGTCTCCGGGTGTTTCGACAGACGATGCTTCAGATGATCTGCCAGCAACAAATCCATACAAATACACTCGTTTCAATCTGGGAAGTCTGTCCTTATCGATGATTATGTCCCCGATGGCATCCAACAATGCCCTGTTGCCAGCACCAGTCTTTCCGGTGGAGAGAAACTCGTCTTCAGAGAACCCTTCGTTGTCTTCGATTCCTGCTGCAGGTCGATGTTCGATGACGAGGGTCTCCAGAGTCCTACGAGACGCCAGGATGAGCCTTTTCCATGCCTCGAGACAGTTCCGCTCTGCGTAAGTCGACCACGAATTATGCTGGTTGAAGTAATCACCATGGCTATTACAAGGTGAACACAAGTATAAGTGCCTGAGGCTTGGGAAAGGGACTCGGGCATCGGGGATGAAATGTCCAAGTGGGCTTGGGATGACTCCCCTGGGCTGGTGTTCCCATCGGCCATGATTTCCAGCATGTTCACTGATACCGACTGTATTGGGCAGCGGCGGATCCAACATACCAAGTTCCAGGCGCTCGAGCGTTTCGTGGGATTGGAGAACGTAAGTTGAAACAGATCGGGGGATGTAAGCGAAGAGTTTTGCGAACCGCAGCTTGGTCAAAGGCCCTTCTCGTATCTCCTCAAGCTCCCTGTAGTAGGAAGTTTCATAGGCGCCGTGAAGCTCCAAGTATTCGAGGTTCTTGAAGTAAGGTAAGAGCTTCCAAACAGAAACTGGCTCTGCCACTGAACTCTCGTCGGGCTTCCACTGTGGCTCAATCACGGTACACAGACTCTTCACCCTGCCAGCAACTTCCCTTAGGCGTCCTTCACCGTGAGCGTGGAGTGCCTGCAGCATGGCGAAGAGACTCTTGGCTCTTTCGCTGATATCGCTCTGCCAACCATCCCTTATCGAATCATGGTAAAGCCGATTGGGAGATTTGTAAGGCAACGGCTCGTTGAGCTCTGCGCTCGACTCGTGATATCCCTTCTCATGAAACTCAATGTCCCTCCATAGACAGTCTCCAGCGACTGATGCCAAGCGCTTGCAAGTGTAACTGAGATGACATAATTCTTGGGGAGAACAGTCGCGGATGATCTGTAGAAGAATCTCGCAGGGCAAAGAGTCAAGTGAGGCCATCGCGAAATCTGATACTATCGATTGCAAGAGTAAGACCATTTTTGAAGCGTTATATGTTTTCTGGACATACGTCAATTGCTTATACTGCTTACGATCTCATCCCCCGTGATCCGTCGGAGAGCGGCGCATGCTGTCATATCGGCCGACTGGTTGTAAGACAGCATCCTTGGCTCCAGACATCGACCTATCAGGTCATTCAATGAGTCTGACATTTCTCAACACACCGGATGCTCATGCATGGATAAATTTGTGATAATTATTTGACCCAAAGACTGCGCTAGAGAGAAGCCTTGCCACTCGTGAGAGTAAGATCTGGATGGCCTCCAGTATACTTTCATCCATCCCCCTGACCTTAAAATAAATCTCTGCGGGGTTTTGAATGAGAATGTATACTAGAATATGGACAACTGCAGACTAGATTCCCCGACAGACGTGAAATGAACGATGTAGTTGCACGTACTCACATAAATCTTGAGAGTCATCCATGCAACGCAGCATTACGGACCGGGAGTTGTAAACAAAGATGTAATCGCGTTAAAGCTGAGATAAATGTTTGTAAATAGTCTAAAACCAATATGTATCGATACCGGCGATTTGCAACCACCGCTCTATTGAACGGGATCGTGACTGGTGGTTCTGTCATAACACGAAGCACTTACGCAGGAGCTTGGAGCCCAAGTGACAAATTCAACAAGTATTTTAAACCTAATTCACTTAAGATATGTAGTTCTGGAGGATCACTATGGCAGTGCTTGAATGGTTCTGGTGCTGGAAGATTTGTCATGGCCATCCGTCCGCAAAAGCCTAACACTTGCGAGTAGCTCAACCAATCATCTCAACGAACCATTTACTATTCGTTATTACGGAATAATGCAAAAGGATAGGACATAGCCATGAGATAAGCAGATCAGAAACCGGATGACCGCCGACGTGTTTCGTGCTGTATCAACGGATCGGATCTCCGCCCGTAACATGTCGGGCCGCCTCCACCGAGTCAGCCAGCCCCGCGCCGGGCTAAACCACCGAAGAACTTATAACAAAAAGGAACAGAATCGCTCCAACCTGCCGACATACTAGCTCAAGCTTACCATATTTATCTGACAACACTATCTCCACATTCGTATATCACAATGTCCGCTCAACAGCACTCTGCCTTTGGCGCAGCGGAATACATCCCGCCCGACCCCATCTTTGAAGTCACCAAGCGCTTCAACGCAGACCAGAACCCTCAGAAGGTGAACCTTGGGCAAGGCACATATCGCGATGAGAACGCTAAGCCTTGGGTTCTTCCATCTGTGAGGGAGGCTGAGAAGCTGATTGGTAATGCTGGTCATGAATACTTGCCGATTGAGGGTTTGCAGAGCTTCAGAGATGAGGCTACCAAGTTGTTGTTCCACGATACTTCCGCGCTCAAAGAGAACAGAGTGGGTTAAATTGCGCCTTCGTGTCCGTCTGGTCGCTGATACGTTTCAGATTGCGAGTTGTCAATCCATTTCCGGAACTGGATCTCTCCTCCTAGCCGGTCTTGTTCTTCGCAAGGCCAACTCAGGTATTGAGAACGTCATCATCACAGACCCAACCTGGTCAAACCATGATCTTCTATTTAAAGAGATCGGGTTCAACGTAGTAAAAGCACCCTACTACAAAGATCGAAGCTTTGACTTTGAAGGTTATATCGGCGCCCTGAAGAAAGCCGATAAGCGTTCTGCTGTTGTTCTCCACGCATGCGCTCATAACCCAACTGGCTGCGATCCAACTCATGATCAATGGAAACAAATTGCAGCTGTGATTAAAGAGAAGGGAATCTTTCCAATCATCGATTCGGCCTATCTTGGCTTCAACTCGGGTAACTACGATGAAGATGCATGGGCGATTAAGTACATCATCGAAGATCTCGGCCTCGAAGCTGCGATATGCATGTCCTTCGCCAAGAACATGGGTCTCTACGGAGAGAGAGTAGGACTTACAGCAATCGTGACAAAGGCTGAGGATGCCAAAAGAACGGTGTTCTCACTGCTCCAGAATGCTCAACGACAGACTGTCTCAAATCCTCCAGTCTATGGAGCTAGAATCGCAGCTACTGTTCTTGGAAACTCTGAGCTCTTGAAGCAGTGGCACAAAGATCTTGTTACCATGTCCTCGAGAATCAGGTCGATGAGGAAGAAGCTATATGACGAGCTTGTGCGGCTGGGGACCCCGGGAGACTGGTCGCATATTGTTAACCAAACTGGCATGTTCGGTTACACTGGTATTAGCAAACCTCAGATTGAACGTTTGGAAGGTAAGTAATCTCTCTATCTTTTGAGATGCGTACTGACGTGGTTTCAGAGCAATATCACATCTACATGGCGAACACATCTAGGATAAGTCTTGCAGGCCTGAATGATCACAACGTTGAGTACGTGGCAAAATCATTAGATGAGGTGGTCCGGAATGTACAGTGAAGTCGGTGGATACCAAGCCGCAATTGGCAGGCGTTACTCGAGTGAAAGGACTCCATACTAGTAAAATCCTTGATACATCTTACTCAGACTTGCTTGTATCCCGCACAACCTTCCCGGACAGTGCACATAAGTTTGACTTCAGTGATGTTCAGAGAACTACGGGGCAGTCCATAATAATGCAAAAACTTTCCTTCAGCTGTGCCGGTTCCAACTTGACCGGCTCGAACGCAGGGTTCTTCATCGGTGCTCCCGGTCCGTCATCGACGATCAACGAGCAGATAACAGATTTGGAGACTCCGCATCGGGCCTCTCACACATCCCCTCAGATACTTCGAGAACATGCAGATCGCATAAGACTCCAGGACAGCAACACGACCCCTGAACTCAACGCACGTTCCAAGGTCACTGGCGCAGAACTAGATCCGTCCATAACCGCTCCCCACCGACCCCAATGTCTCCTTCACCAAACAAACACTCGTATCCAATTCCATCCCACGCCGGTCAGACCTCCGATATAAACTAGAATATGCAAGACGGCTTCTAGCGTAATACAAACCCGAGACCCAAGGTCCCAACCCCTGCCCTTCGCCAGGACAAGCCGATGCATGGCGTATCACGCCCTGACCCCCCAACTACCGCATCCGGACTAACTTCTCCAGATGTGATAAGATCCCAAGACCAACGGTGCCATTCCCGTAGCTAGCAAGAGTGCATATCTCTGTGATACGTGACCAAAGTGGGGTTAGCGAAAACCATCGGGAAACTCTCCCGCTTCCAAGTCTAGACCTCCAACGCACCTCGCTAAAGATAATGAAATTAAAAAAAGACACCGATGACGGTCTGATAAGATGTCCATGTGACGAATTACCCCGCTTCCCCGCGGTGTTTGTTCAAAGGGAACGCGTATCGGTTGGGGTGCCGATAGGGTGTGACCAAAATGTTGTTAGAGCCGCGTGAGATGGGGGTTCCAAGTCAAATAGATGATAAGGTTATGGTGCTTCACTTCAAAAAAGCACATCTTATCACTGCCACTGCCATTTCTCTTCCCTCTACACCAACACAGTAAGAATTGTGAAGAGATTTTCAGTGCCTGACATGACAACACTCTCAACTACTACTCGCTCACGCGCCGCTCAAGGCCTCACCCTCACACTCCGCCCTACTTCGCGAGTGCGGCGAGATAGCCTCATCGCGCTCGTTCGCTACTCCTCCACCAACGCCGCAGCAGCGCTTGAGGCGACACGCACAAACACACCAGTCGTCAAAGGCGCAGAGACACCACTCTCAGAACTCCCTTCCTTAGTTCTCTACCGCTCTCTCTTGGTCAATTCCATATCCTCAAGACCATGGCTTCTCATCCCATCGCTACATCTTCTTCAAAAACTCTCCAACCCTACGAACCCATATCTCTTCAATGTTGATCGCAACCCACTGCTGCGGGGCTTGCTGAAGCATACGTTTTACAAACAATTCTGCGCTGGCGAGACAGGCGCTGAGACGCAATGTACCATGAAGTCGTTGCAGGATATGGGATTCAAAGGAACGATTCTTACGTTTGCAAAAGAGACTGTTTTTGATGCCAAGACTGGTAAAGGCCAGGGCTTTGGTATTGAGGCTTCGAGCTCGAATGAGTGTCAGTGGTGTGACAATATTGAGGCTTGGAGGGAGGGAACTGTCAAGACTGTTGATCTGCTTCGTGAGGGTGATCAATTGGCCGTTAAGTAAGTCGCCTCACCTCAATCCTTCACAGTATCGCATACTAACAGTATTTCAGGATGACCGGCGCTGGACCTGGAGTCTGCGACGCCTTCGCCAATGGCACCGAACTCCCCAAGCAATTCGTCGACGCCTGCCACGAGATCTCCCAGAAGTGCAAAGACCGCGGCGCATACATCCTCATCGATGCCGAATCACAACACTACCAATGGGGCATTTTCCGTCTTGGCATGGAACTGCAACAAAAGTTCAACACGGACGGCAAAGTCGTTCTCTACAACACATACCAGGCTTATCTCAAGAGCACCTACGACACTCTGGCCAAGCATCTCCAAGCTGCTCTGGACAAGAACTTCACACTGGGCATCAAGGTCGTACGCGGCGCCTACATGGCCTCTGATCCCCGCTCCCTAATCCACGACACAAAGCAAGACACCGATGACGCCTACAACCAAATCGCCCAGGGCGTTCTACGTCAAGAATTCCGCTCCTTCGGCACCACCAAGCCCTTCCCCTCCGCCCAGCTCCTCCTAGCAAGCCACAACAAAGAGTCGCTGGTCAAAGCTCACGAAACCCACCAGGAGCGCACAAAGGCGGGTCTTCCGACTGTGCCGGTCAAGTTTGCGCAGCTGCATGGTATGTCGGACGAGGTTAGCTTCGGGCTGCTGAAGCTAAAGGATGATGCGGGGGTGGCTCCCGAGGTTTATAAGTGTACTACGTGGGGTACGCTTCCAGAGTGCATGGCTTATCTCACGAGAAGGGCTATCGAGAATAGGGATGCTGCTGCTAGAACGCTGGATGAGTATTCGGCGTTGAAGAGTGAGCTTTGGAGACGGTTGGCTTTTTGGCGATGAGAAAAGTGTTTATAACTGCAAATAATTATTAGTTAAGAATGGAATTAATTCTAGAATTTTATCTGTGCCATCGTGTATTCGTTCAGTCTCAATGTTCACTTGCAAAGGATGCTCTATCATTCACCGCTCTGATAGCGCTAGAATGTCTCAGCTGGGAGATAACATGGATGTCAGTGCACCTCACACACTCTTCTTATCCATGCAGATCTCTTGTCAATGACACATTCCCAACCCTTGCAAATGCTGTCGGTACTCACAAAGTGGGGTCTCACATCCAGAAACTCAATTCCTCCATCTTTCACAAGGTATCACGAGCACTGAAACGTGTTCCATCGCACATCCTGTGGCGCCGGTGAGGGTCCCGTAGCCCTGCAACCCGCTGGGCTATCTATAAATGCGGAGCTTAGCTCTACCCCACGGTTCAGTATCTTTCATCGGCAGCGCTTCCGTTGATACTACCCCTCATCAAAACAAAGAGATAACATACCTGCACCTGCACGACTTGTCAACGTCTTTCCAGTCGTGGTTTGGTCTATTTCTCCGTGTGAGGTCACAAGATCGGCTGGCTGCTCACATTTCTTATGTGTATGTATCTCTTTGGTGTGCTGCAATTTGTCTGATCGTTTGGCGAATAAGACATTATATTTTGCTGCATTAAATCGTGTCCCCTGTCACGCCAGATATTACCACCATGGCTGGTCTTAGCAATGCCACACTCACCATTCTGGGAACAGGTAAGACGAGCGCCCAATGAGTTTGCAGTGCTTTGACTGACGACTGCAGGAAACATCACAAAGCCCATTGTGAAGAATCTGCTTCCTGCCATCAAGGACGGCAAGACAGATCTGCCTTTCACAAAGATCATCGCTTGCGTGCGATCAGAAGGTTCAGAGTCAAAGCTGAATGGCCAGTTTTCAGAGTACAGTAGCATTTTGACTGTTTCTCGTGGCGACAATGTCAAAGCTGTACAAAATGGCGACGTGATCGTCTTAGGTGTTGATCCAGCTGATATCGCCGATGTTCTCGCCCAAGACGGCATTCGAGATGCTCTTTCAGGCAAGCTTCTCATCAGTGTAGCTGCTGGCTGGACGAAGGAAAAGCTCGAATCTACCCTCTACGGAAGCGAGACTACCAAGGAGAATGCCTCTGGAAGGGCTTGGGTTATTCGTACTCTGCCCAATATTGCATGTATGGTCTCAGAGGGACTCATCGCCATTGAGAAATCACCTACCGAGCCTCAAGTCCCAACAGAGCTTATGGATCTCACCAAGAACCTCTTCAACACCATCGGCAGAACCACCGAAGTCGCTCCTCGTCTTATGAACGCCACGACAGCCGTTGGAGGATCTACGCCAGCAATGTGGGCTATTATCTGCGACGCCTTCATCGACGCGTCCGTGGCCGTTGGTGTACCCAGGGCTACTGCACAGACTATGATCTACCAATCTATGAAGGGTTCCGCTGCAATGCTGCAGAGTGGACTGCAGCCCGGGGATTTGAGAGACCAGGGGACTTCACCTGAGGGCTGCACTATTGGAGGAATCATGGTTCTAGAAGAAGCGGGAGTAAGGGGCCATCTTGGACGTGCACTACGGGAGGCCGTTACTCTGGCAAGGTTGATGGAGACTACTACCCATGTTAATGATACACGCCCTACTTCATAGACTTAGCCAGGAACAGAATATGATAGAGGGTATTTTGTACCCGATTACCGGACACCAACTCCTTTTTGCCCTGCTAGACTGTCTCCAAAATGTAAATTATCTCCGATCTACTATACTAGCCTTCCCGTATGTATGAACCTTGCTTTCCCTTCTACATGCTGTACCGATAGTCCTTCTAGAGCATTCCCTATAACAGCTTATGAAACCTTGACCTTGCCTCCATGTTTGCCACACACCCTACTCCAAAAGCCGGGATGATTCTCAGAGACCGCAGTATTGTGGCTGAGAACAGGTCCCTTCGGATCTGTGCCGAACGCTCAACCCATGGTATTCCCCGCGGTCGGGCATACAAGTCCAGCCCAAGGAGATGGACTGGGGTAGCAAAGAATTGTGAGAAAATGGGCACTGTCAACTGCGATATGATCGCCTTGGAATGCGGGCTTGATGACAAGCTATCAGGGATGAGAGATGATAGCCAAGGCGCCATGGTGAACGACCCAAAGATCGTGATGGCATCTCTCATAAGAAACGTAGCTGTAGCGGCTCTAGGAACGCCAGGCTTAACAACAGGCGCGACTTTATCAGTCGGCGTTGTCGAAGCACTAAACATCTGAGCAAAGCGCACATCTTTCAGCACGCCCAGAGGAACATTTACTATCATCGTATTGACAAAGGTAATCGTCCCAACAGCCGCTTTGTGGAACTCATGAGCGAGCGTATCTGATGCATTTGACACAGCATACGTCGCTCCGTATAGAGTCCAGACGTAGCCAAATGCACGGCTAAAGATGAAGCGGCCTGGATGTTTGATAGCGTTCAAGCTGTGGACTTTCATGCCCTGTGCGAGAGGTCTGTTGAAAGAGACCTTCTCTACCATGGATCTGAAGCTTGTTGGTTGAGTTTTGTGACGAGAGGTTATGAGACATACTGGTCAATCACTGTGATTATTGGTGTTATTAGAGTTGCGGAGATAGCTGCTGCTGCTATGTCCCCAACGATGGGCTTCCATAGATGGCTGCGACTGAATGTTGTTTCAGCGACATCTTGGTGTTTTTCCATGAGGTATGGTGTTAGGTTCGACGAGCGGATGTCTGTAACAAATGGTTTGTAGGTAATGTTTGATCAGATGAGGCTGTCAAAGCGTTGATGTCGCGATGTTTGATAAGATACAGCACGTTGCAAAAATGATAGCAGCCCAGTGTTCCAGAAAGAAGAGCGACTACACCGAATGCCGGGAGCAGTCCCTCAAGCCCAGCCATCCCTCCCAGTCTGTGCAACAACACAGCTACACCAACACCATCGCACGGCCATACCGACACCACGGGATCCTCAACCGACCCTTCTAAACTCGCCAAACTCCACCAAAACCCCCCCATCGGTGTCCCTCCCGTGCAGCGCCTTCAGCGTCTTGTGACACTGTCGGCCCCCCGCCCGGTCCCAGAAAGTGGCTTAACTTTTTAGCGCTGTGAGGGGTAACTGAATCAACCCTCCACTCCACTAAAAAAGTTTCGGTTGCAGCCCCGACTTCAGTGGGATAAGGTTGTGATGTCAACATAAA
Organism: Fusarium odoratissimum NRRL 54006; assembly: GCF_000260195.1. Classification (NCBI taxonomy): domain Eukaryota; kingdom Fungi; phylum Ascomycota; class Sordariomycetes; order Hypocreales; family Nectriaceae; genus Fusarium; species Fusarium odoratissimum. Next base: position 399,148 of record NW_022158703.1, on the reverse strand, counting down.
AACGCCCGTCAGAAGCGCTTCTGTTGATGTTTTTCACTATTCATCATATCATACTTGAGCTGTACAGTACGAGATCGCATTCCTCATACTACAAAAATGGCTTCTTCGGTTCGTGCTTTGACATCAAAGGGTCGTTTGACTCCTCTCTGTCGAGTTCGTGCTTCTACGCCTGCTATTTCACTGCAGAAGCGAGGCAATGCTACGATTGTGCCTTTCAGACTACCCGCTGCTCGCAATGAGCCCAACGTAAGTGACCTACTCTTCAAAACTGTTGGATCTCGGATATTGACTGTTTAGCCCACATACACAAAAAACTCGCCTGAGCGCGCAAAGGTAGAGGCAGCTCTCAAAAAGCTCCGCTCTCAACTCCCCCTAAAGAGCGAAATCATCTTCAACGGCGTATCCCAAAAGATCCACGCCAACGAAGACCAAGTCCTCCCTGCAGAACACGCCACAACATTCACAAACTACCCCCTCGCTTCGAAGGAGCAAGTCAGCGCTGCTATCGAGTCCGCCCTCAAGGCGAAGAAGGACTGGGAAAACACGCCGTTCGTCGACCGTGCTGCGATTTTCCAGCGCGCCGCGGAACTTGCTACTACAAAGTATCGATATGAGCTTATCGCTTCGACGATGTTGGGACAGGGAAAGAATGTTTGGCAGGGTGAGATTGATGCTGCGGCTGAGTTGGCTGATTTCTTCCGTCTGGCTGGCCATTACGCTGCTGAGATCATGAGCAAGCAGCCTGAGCGTGGAACAGATGGTATTTGGACACGCATCGACTACAGGCCTCTTGAGGGTTTCATCTACGCTGTTTCGCCGTTCAACTTCTCTGCCATCGGTGGAAACTTGATCGCTCCCGCTATCCTCGGCAACGTTGTCCTCTGGAAGCCTTCGCAGTACAACATTCACCCCAGCACCATCATCTACAAGATCCTCCAGGAGGCTGGTCTTCCTAAGGATGTTATTCAGTTTGTCCCTGGCGACGCTGCCGAGATCACCGAGACTGTCCTTGCGCATCGTGAATTCGCTGGTCTTAACTTTGTCGGTTCTTCAGAGGTTTTCCGCTCAATCTATGGAAAGATTGGTCAGGGTATTGCTGAGAAGCGATACCGCGATTTCCCTCGCGTTGTTGGCGAGACATCCGGAAAGAACTTCCATCTTGTTCATCCCTCCGCCGACATCAACAACGTCGTCAACCACACTATCCGAGGTGCCTTTGAGTACCAAGGTCAAAAGTGCTCTGCTACTTCTCGCGCCTACATCCCCGAGTCCAAGGCCAAGGAGTTCTTCTCTCTTATCCAGCAGAAGATGAAGGACATTACCCAAGGTAGCCCCGACAAGGATTTCGAGGCTTTTATGGGCCCTGTCATCCACGGTCGATCTTTCGAGAAGATCAAGAACATCATTGATGAGAGCAACAAGGATCCTCAGGTCAAGCTCATCGCTGGTGGAAAGTATGATGGTTCGGTTGGATACTTTGTCAAGCCTACTGTTTACCAGGTTGACTCGCCTGATCATCGTCTATTCAACGAGGAGATTTTCGGTCCTGTTCTTGCTGTCTACGTCTACAAGGACTCTGACTTCACTCCCATGCTCAAGAACATTGATGAGAACGGTGGTGGCCTTGCCTTGACTGGCGCCGTCTTTGCTCAAGACCGTGCTGCGCTCCGTGAAGCTGAGGATGCTCTTCGCTACTCTGCCGGTAACTTCTACCTCAGTAAGTCCGCCCCTCCCCATAATTATTTTTCACGCAATTCTAACAAATTACAGACTGCAAGACAACTGCTGCTCTCATCGGCCAACAGTCATTCGGCGGTGCTCGAAGCTCTGGTACCAACGACCGAGCTGGTAGCCCTGACATGCTTCGACGATTTGTGTCTCCTCGTCTCGTCAAGGAGGAGTTCTTTGAGCTTGAGGAGTTCTTGTATCCTTCCAACACCCAATAGACTTAGCATAGCCTATCTAGATTTGTACCAAAAGCTAAGAACTGAATTTAATGAACTTTTAATGAACAATTCCTTTGGCCTCCAACATCGTGACCTGATACTTGACGACAAGTGATGACAAATGGGATGAGACTGATGGCTGGAGACTTTGCAAGACCTTGCTACAGTCTTACCAATGCTCGTGTATACATTCTCATGTAATTGGTTTGTATACGTATCTGTTTGCACGCGTCTTGACGGCTGTCCCGAGGCCCTACCAACCCTTTTACTATCCATCTGGCTGATATCCATTCAGCAAGGCCAATCTTTACAAAGGCCTTATTATTTGTCTCTCGTAGTGCCTAAATGAATCACGTTAGACCGTGAAGCTGGTCATGTGCGTGCGGACTCCTTTGATCTCCTCGACGATGCTCTGCCGATAACCAGACCAACACATACATATGTCAGAAACCGCAGAAACGCTAACAACTAAGCTTTTACAAGCCACAACGATCTTCATCGGAGGATAAACAGTCATTCAATTGGTTGCTCGATACATGCCGTCTTAGTCTCAGGCTACAGAACGGCATGGAGGCCTTGATTGGCACATGCATCCAGGCTGTATTCAGCTCAAGGTTTCTTTAATGGCTTGGCAGGTACAGAGCCTGTCTACCCTGCACATTTGTGCCGGAGAGACATTCTAGAAGCTTGCTGTGATGTTTCCCGATGTGTTCTGGAAGGGTTCTTCACAACAATTGGTCGCGGGTTTGGAAGCCGAGGGCTGAGAGCAGTTCGCAGTATTGATACAGAACCAAGATATTTCCACTATTACTGATAGTATATCTCCCGTTCTGTCGTTCTCTTATCCTCTCATCTCACTTCACTGTCAAGTCTGTAGAAAATTGAGGTGACTGCTGGTGTCAGCGTCTGCCATGTAGAACCCTGTCGGCTTATCCTAGCTTCACCTCAGTAAAACAGCAATGCATGCACCCATGCCGGTAAACGGCTTCCAACAGACCCCCGCGATAAACACTCTCCGATAACGGCTGAATTGAACTCCCGAACCTTCATATCAGCTAAGTCCAGATAATGCACGTCGTCACCAGACCCCAGAACGCCAAAACCGCAATCAAGGATCGTCTGGTTACACTTGCGGCTACGCTAACCGTCCAGCCAGACTCCACTTCAGCACGGATGGGGAGACGATAGCGCTAAAATAGCGTTGAGTTTTCTCAGTGCCAATCATTGTGGTTTCACCATCGGGAGGTCTCCCGGTGTCGCATTGGCAGCGTCACCAGTCTATTTTTGCATTTCTGGCTATTGTAGATGCTTCGGATGGTGAAAGACGTTAAACGTAGGTGCATCACGAGACGGTGATGGCCGGATATCGAACGAGGGCGGGTTTGGAGCCTCGGAAAGGTAGAATACTTATAGAATGACGCCTCAATTGCTTTGGTCTCATCAGCAATAGCTTCAACTCTCCTTCAAGTGTGCAACCATGAGCGTCTCCAAATCTGAACCAATCCTTATCGTGGGAGGCGGCGCCTTTGGTCTCTCAACAGTCGTGCACCTGCTTAGAGCTGGCTACAAGGACATTACCGTTCTCGACAAAGATGAAGAGATTCCTTCTCGATGGTCTGCTGCAAATGATCTGAACAAAATTGTGCGCGCAGAATACGAAGACCCTCTGTACCAAGACCTCACAGTGGTAAGTCCCCCAATTACCCCAACATTAAATTTACTGGACAAGGCCTGACCCATTGGCCAATTAGAAAGCAATTGAAGCCTGGCAGACTCCCCTGTTCGCTCCGCATTTTCACCAAGTGGGCTTTCTGCACTGTGTTTCTGGCAAAGCACCCAAAGAAGCGCTTGATACGCTCAATCGATTCCGCGCTGCAGCTGAGCGAGACCCTCGCATGAGATCTCATCTTTCGCCACTTGATAGCCAGAAGGATATATCAGATGCTGTTTGGCAGTACAAGGACAGCGCGTTTCCTGGTTGGAATGGATACTTCAATAAGTTCGATGGGTACGCGCATTCTGGTAACGCGTTGAGGTCCATTTTTCTGGCGACGCGGGCCCAAGGCGTGAAGTATATCCTTGGTGCAGCAGGCGCTGTATCTGAGATCGTCTACGAGAAGACTTCCTCTGGCCGAAAGGCGAAGGGTGTGATGACCACTGGCGGACTGTTCTACCCTTCTAATCTGGTCATCGTCTCCGTCGGCGCAGCTGGTGCCAAGCTCGTCCCCGAGATCGGCAAGCAACTCGTCGCAAAATCATGGTCCGTCGCTCATCTTCATCTCACCGACGACGAGACATCTGCTCTTCGTGGTATCCCAGTGACATACGCGCGCGATCTCGGTTTCTTCTTTGAGCCTGATCCCAAGACGAACCTTCTGAAGCTATGTCCCATGGGCGGTGGCTTCATCAACACTGATCCCAAGACTGGAATTTCGCATGCACCTACAGACTTGAAGCAGAGCGCATTTCTGCCTGATGGTGATGAAAACCAGCTTCGTGAGCTTGTTCGACAGACGCTTCCTCAATTCGCAGACAGGCCATTCGTGAAGAAGACGCTTTGCTGGTTCGCTGATACAGCCGACTCGGACTTTATCATCGATTACGTACCCAGCACGTCTTCGTCGGTGCTATTCTTGTCTGGAGATAGTGGACACGGGTTTAAGTTCTTCCCCATCTTTGGCGGGTTTGTGACGGATCTGCTGCAGTCAGAGAATGGAGAACAGCCTGAGGCAAGATGGAGGTGGAAGAACCCCAAGCCAGATGAAGGAAAGGGTGATTGGGGCGGTGCTGTGAGCTGGAGACTTGGTAACTCGACTGAGCTCGTTGATATACAGCCTGTTGGTCAGACCAAGCTCTAATGACTCAGCAGTTGTTCTGCATCTAGAGTTTCTTGTTTTCTAAAACACTTGCTAGCTCACTTAGATAATACTACTATATCGTCATTCAAACTTTTCTCATCAAATATCCCTTGGCTTTTTGTTAGCTTCGTTGCTCGTTTAGTGCATCAGAACTCTTAGGAATATTTCGCAGGATATTGGCTTCTTCATTCGGATTCATCCTTCGTCATAACATCTTATAATCCCGCAGATGCTAGATCGTAGTAGAATGAGATATTATAGAAACCGTAACATGATAACTTGTACATATTTCTGCCTCCAAGTCCTTGGGTCGAGACTCGATTCCAGGGTAAGCAGCTCAACGTGGGTCTGCTGTCGGCCTTGGACAACCGAAGGTCAATATTGCCCGAGGAGCAATTATTAGATACCTCGACTTTGGTTGCTTTTCCAAGCCTTCTAGAATGCCGAAAGAATATTGAGTCATCAACTTCAATGCCTTCTCCCCGTATTCCCCAGAAGAAACTTCAGAGTCAGGAGGCAGCCCCGAAGTGACTCGGCCGACACGCCCGAGCTCTCGCAGCCCATGACTGGCCAGAGCCGACTTCCAGGTCCACAATATTCACCGGGAAGCCTGCCGGTCACAGCGGACGGGATCCCGGGGCCGAGACGCAGAGCAACAACCACTCAAACCCTCCATCTTCGGAGAAGCCTTTGACACGTCGGAACAGATTCGCGATACAACCCCACTTCAGATGAGGAGGTGATTATCATCATGCTTTAAAGAACAACGATTGAGTCAAATATCTGCATCAATTGAAACATCATCAACACCAGATACAACCCTTATTCTAATTATTCCTCAATTACCTGCGTCAATAGCATCATCATGGGCTCCCTCAACCCTGCACCCTCCCAACAGCCCCATGTCCCCAGGTAAGCCTTTATCTCCAACCCTGGTATCATCACCATGCTGACAATTCAAGCCCTGGAGTATGGTGTCCAGCAGTCACCTTCTTCAACCACTCAGACGACACAGTAGACCATGCCTCTCAAGCAAAATACTTCGCCCATCTCGCCGACTCCGGCCTAAACGGTCTTATCGTGATGGGCTCCAACGCCGAAGCCTTCCTCCTCACCCGGGAAGAACGCTATGAGCTCATCGCCCTCGCCCGCAAGACAATCGGCCCTGACTTTCCCCTCATGGCCGGTGTCGGAGCTCACTCTACTAAGCAGACTCTTGAGCTTGCTGAAGATGCTCACAAGGCTGGCGCGAATTATCTCCTCGTGCTGCCTCCTGCATACTTTGGCAAGGCTACGAGTATGAATGTTGTTAAGCGCTTCTTTTCGGAGGTTGCGAAGAAGTCGCCATTGCCAGTTGTTATTTATAACTTCCCTGGTGTGACTAATGGCGTTGATATTGATTCTGAGACGATCGTCCAGATCTACGAGGAGAGCAAGAAGTCTCATCCTAGCGGAAAGTCAAACGTCGTCGGCGTGAAGTTGACCTGTGGCTCCGTTGGAAAGATCACCCGTCTCGCAGCTCAAATCCCCTCTTCAGAATTCTCTACATACGGCGGTCAATCCGACTTTCTGATTGGCGGTCTAGCAGCCGGCAGTGTAGGATGCGTCGCCGCATTCGCCAACGTCTTCCCAACTCTGACATCAAAGATTTACGCTCTGTATAAGGAAGGCAAGTTCGAAGAAGCGCTGAAGTTGCAACAACTTGCTGCTCTTGCTGAGCGACCTTGCAAGGCAGGCGTCGCTTCTACCAAGTATGCTGTTGCCGTGTTTTCGGCAAGATTGGCGGGTGTTGAAGGGGCTGAGGAGAAGTTGGCACCGAGACATCCGTATGAGCCTGTTGGTGAGGCTGTTAAGGCCAGTGTTAAGAGCATCATGAAGGAGGCGGGGGATAAGGAGGAGGAGTTGCTTAAGACTTGGACGGATCGTGTTAAGGGACGCCTGAACTAGATAGAGGGGGAAAAGTCTGTACATTGAGAATAATAGAGCTGTTACTGACATGAGACGGTACATGTTATACTATGGTGAGACATGCAAGTGACGTGATGCCTTCGGAGGAAACGCCCGTTGACCCTGTTCTTCCAGGACTGTTCCCCGGACTCTTCGATCACCCTGCAGCCGAACAGCGGGAGAACAATGGCGAATACTTCCATCACGTTTCCGTGAGTCAAACTTCAACGTATTGGGATGAATGCATATCCAACGTCCCCCATGTATGCACATCTGTGGACCTGTTGCATCGATTGTGTGACATGCCCAACCCATCCGGGAAGGCCGTGGTCAAGCGCACGGTGCTTCGATTATCGTTTCCCCATGTTCTAGCCCAACTAAAACGACCAGGGTCAAAGCCTAATCCGCTATCAAAAACGGCGACACCCAGGACCTGTCCCACTGCAGAGTCGTTATCAACAGTGCACCTCCACTTGGTAAAAGCCCCCAAACTCACCTCACTTATTAGAGTGAAAAGATAGCGATTTCTACCCCGCATACCACCATCTTCTTCCTTTCTTCCTCTGAAGTATCTTCATTCCCGATTATTCCCATAGCATTTCGTCTTTTTTTACCCTTTATAGCATAATACTCGTGACCCAGTGGCGGCTGCTCTAACCCCAAGACTGCAGCAGGGGCAAAAAACCGCTGCAGCGCTTTGAGCTTAAGCTAACGAAACCTTCTCTTCCCCGCCAACCACCGAAACAATTTCTTTCCAATTCATCAGCGCCTTTGTTCTTCATCATACGATTTGCTGCGATGGCGCCTGGATCGACGCATGCAAGGAAAACGTCTGGTACGACTGCAGGATCGGGTCGTGTTTCCAAGAGATCTGATAATGCGTGAGTACGGCGCTGAGACCTGAATCCCCCTGTATCCGCCACGAGTTTCCCCTCACCTTGCAACGTCAACTTCACCTCACTCACCGAAAGTCAGCAACAGATGGGAGCGTTACTGATGGGGATAATAGATGCTCTCGATGTCGCAAGCAAAAAATAAAATGCTCAGGCTCTCATCCCTGCGACGCGTGCAAGAAGCGCAAATTATCATGCGAGTTTGATCAACGCGATCAAAAGGTTCTCGTCACGCGCGGGTAAGCTCACCGCAATTGAATTTTTCGACATGACGTGTTGATGGCTTCAAAGGTTCATTCTAGATTTACAGCAACGCGCTGCGACGAGTCAATCGAGTACCGGGACGGCCGAGTATATCACGCCGGGGTCTTTAGATACAAACATCAATGTTGGAGGACCTTCTGATTCAGGTATGTTTGATCATCTGATGGAGGGCAATTGCTGATTTTTGATAGTCGAACCGCCGCCGCATCTACCATCACCCGCCGGCAATGTCTCTGCTTCGCTGCCCACGGAGGACTCGCTCCTTGGGAGTCATAGTAGCACCAATAGCAGCGGGAAGGGACTGGACCCCATCGCGTCTGCCCTGGTGAATCCGTTGTCATCTGGGCAATCCAAGTTTATGGCCTCAGCGCAAGGTCGAGAATGTAAGCACTCATCGCTTCAAGAGGGCTTCAGCTGACATTTCAGTCTATCTCGGAACATCATCAAACTGGTCCTTCACCCGACGCGTCCTCAGTCTTACTCACGAATACATTCACCAAAGCCCCATTTCTGTCGATAACCTACTCTTCGATGGATTAGCATACGACCTTGGATGGGACGGGTCTCGAATCACTCCAGCACTGGATCCGCCGGTTATGCCCAGTCTCGACCATGCAGTCTTCCTAATCAACACAGTCAAGTTTCACTGCGGCCAGCTATTCCATCTATTCGACGAAGAGACATTCATGGCTTATCTACACGAGTTCTACGCGGATCCGAGCAGTCATATCGCAGCTGCAGGCCTTCCTTACATCCACCTTCTTCTCATCCTGGCTTTTGGCAAAGCTTTTGCCGAGAACAACAACTACCAAGCAAAGAGACCCCCCGGCGCTGATTACTTCGTCACGGCCCTCCGACTTCTACCAAGCATCCATATCCTTGTTTACGAACCACTAATATCGACAGAGATCTTGTGTTGTATAGCTCTATACTTTGAGTCTCTCGACTACAGACACTCATCACATGGATTTGTACGCTCCTCAACGTGCTTCGCCGGCTTGAGCTAACCTTCGACAGATTGGACAAGCCATGAGAGTTGCACTCGGGCAAGGGATGCACACAGACATGCCAGTAGATCAACTAGGAGACCGCATTGTCGAACGAAGTCGAAGGATATGGTGGACCGTTTACGTATTAGACCGCGAGATGACATCTCTAATGGGCCTCCCGCAGTCCGTTCATGACGACGACATTCATCACCAGCTTCCGCACTTTGACGGATCAACACAACGAGTAGCGGCGCTTCATATGCAGATTCGACTTTGCCGGACAATTGCGTCAGTTGGAAGAGGTGAGAAGACCTGCCGCATTATCTGTACCAAGCTAACTAGTTGTTAGGAGTATACGGAGCCAATGGCCGGCTGAACAAGAAGTTCCTACTCAGCACCAAGAAGGTTCTAGAGAACATCGCCGGTCTCGCAGACGAGCTCCAACAACAATTCCCTCTCGGTGCAGATAAAGCGATAAACGGCGTTTCAAGGGTAGCAGGATACCTCCACACTCTATATCATCAGGTAATGTCATTCTTCGGCAAGCCAACGACCCGTGCTGACATCTACAGTGTATCGTCCTCGCGACAAGACCTCTACTACTCTGCTTCCTCAAAATCCGCTTCGAAACCCCAGACTCCATCACTGAAGCCCTCAACTCATCCCAAACTGTCTGGAACCTGATCAAGATGTGTATCGACTCTTCCTACCAAATGATCAACATTCTTGGCTGTTTGCAAAGTCAAGGTCTGCTTGGTAAATCAAGAGATTGATCTCGTCACCGCCATATACTAATTATTCTCCAGAAGCGTTTCTACCATTCGATCTTGAGTCGCTCTTCGTGTCGAGCTTTAACCTCCTCATCGCTCCCGTCCTTGATCCCCGATTCTCAGAATACGACGCTACTTTCCGACATAAGACGCATATCATCTTTAACGAGATGGTAAGTAAGGGCAATCTCATCGCCATGTTCAGGAGATCGGAGTTGCAGCAGCTTGACGATATGTTGGGTCGGTTACCGCGTGAGCAATCCGATACAACACCGATTCCGATTGATGGACAGATCATTGGAGGGACGATTGGCGAGGGTGAAGGTGGGCTGAATGACCTGAATGATGATAATGAGACTATGGATTCAATGTTGCCTGGTATGGATGATTTGGGAATGGATGCGTGGTTTACAACTGCGCAGATGATTGACATGGCGAATTCGATCGCGAACAGCGATACTGAGTTCCTATCACACACTATGATGGAACATGATATTTGGTGAAGACCTTGGGCTGAACTTTGGGTACTGTTGGAGTTTGGATATTGATGGTGTTGAATACGAATTGATGCGCAGGATAGGGGTAATAGGACTTGCATGGTGGTTGGGATATCGGCGGAGTTCACAAAAGCTTTGAGATTATGTAGCTATGCTCACGTTATATCACAAGAGAGAATCATATTCATGTATCGATAAAAGCTAAAAATTTCAGGACGCGTTGTAAAGAGCGCAACAGGGTATCATCAAAGCGAGTCGTATTCAAAAACCCAGGCTTCCATTATCCGACTGCTCTCTCCAATTTTCCTCTCAACACCATCCATGCCTTTCGTACTTGTCCTCCGCTATTAACCCATTCTTCCTTCTTCCTCTGCACTTCATCCAAACTCCTCAAAGACTCCACAGCTCGTTGACCTTTAATATCCATCCTGGAGAACCACGTTCCGTGTAAGCCATACGGTACTCTTTGCGGCAGCTTTACCTTGGCTACCACATCACGCATGTTCTTAGCATCGAGGATCCAAAGCTCGGAGATCGCAGATGGAGGGCAATCACCCGAGGGCAGGAGCTGAGACTCGTCAAAGACATAAAAGAGCAGATACCCATCGTCCTCCGCAGTTGAGGAATCTCGAGGAACAAACCGCGGTTCCTGAGCGTAGTGGTTCGGCGGGAGTCGGAATATGTTTATAGGATCATCCTTCTTTTGTTCTTCAAGGATCTCGCTGACTGACCGTCTATCGACGCACCCAGTGACAGGTGTTGTGTTTATCTTCTTCCCTCGTTGGATGAGGGTCTTGGCATCCACCTTGACAAGAAGATCTACCTTATCAGCTCGTCCGAGAGCAACGCCAAAACAGGAAGTTGATGTGCTGCAGCCGTAGATATAGCGAGCTTCTTGCATCTCGCGATCTGGCCGAACGGAAGGAAACTCGAATGGTATGGCCGAAAGAGCCCACTGGCTTTTGACTTCGTTCTGGGACTTTGTCGCCATGTCAAATTCGTAATAGTACAGCCGGCATTGGTCGTAGTCGTCGGACTCTGCAGTGGGGAAGTAATCGGTCAGACCAGCTGCTTCCCCGGGTGACTCGAGAGCAGGGGCCTCTTTGTATCTGCAGGCCTTTTCCTTCTTGTCATCTGACCAGTCCCGTGCTCGGGTAGACTTAAACCTCACTGGTGGCCGAATGTTCCCTGCTGTATAAACTAGTGTAGAGGAAGTCATCCGACACGCAAGCAGATTAACAGAGGCTCCCCCTTTGCTGGACTGAGACTCCCATGTATTCGCAGTATGGAAGATACAGCATGGCGCTGTATGAAACCACCGCACACTGGATGGTTGATGCCGCGGGAACACGCCAAACCTTGAAGGCTTCGTCGGATCGTATTCTACAACCTCTTTCCCTTTCATCGTGTTGAGAGGATCGAGGCTCAGAGGAAGATCCATGATGATGGTATGACTTCGAGACGCTCCAAAGTCGTGCATCATCCGAGCACCAGAAACTCCAAAGACTGGCTGATTCACAAGTCTGTGCCCGAAATTCTTTGCGTTGCTCTTCGGAAGTACTGAGTAGTGCACGTATGGGGGCATAAAAGTGTTATGATACAGAAGCATCTCTCCAGTAATGGGATCGACTTTGGGATGCCCTGTTGTCCATTCCTTCATGAAGCTGAACAGCCCGCTCCCACCGAACGGAGAGTCGCTATTGTTGGCTGAAGATGTCTTGGCCTCTCCCTCAGCTCGGACACCGTCGAACCAGCCGACAGTATCCAGGGAAGGGAGCTGTATCCGCATAGGAGGCCCACTTTCGCATGTCGCCAAAGCCCTCCCATCGTGATATAAGACAGCAGTATTGGCGACACTGATGCGCTTGATGGCTTGTTGAGATCCAGGTAGGTTCGAGAGAATGACCAGGAATATCGTCCTGAAGGTCGCGAACATGATCTGAAACATAGTCGATAGCGGGTTCACCAGCGTCGTGATGCTTGGCATTATCGGCGACACAACAGAGGTCGTCTTTCTGGATAAGTACAAATCTGTCAAGATGTACTGATTGACAAATTCTGGTATAGTCTTCTCATCCAAAGATGCCTTTCGGAACGCGACACCAGAGAGCATACCATCGCCGTCAAACCAATGGGCATCTTTGCCAAGGTCTTGGTGGCTGACGGGATTGCCGCCATTGCGAACGTACTGACCACCAGTCAGTTCTGGCGGTATGCATCCACTATATGTGCATGGAGTGAGATTTGTTTTTTGATGGATTGGAGCAAAGTTGCCAGTAAGATATCTGTAACAAGTGAGCTTTGTGTTATGGACCGCGGGATAGACTTACGGGTGACGAAGTGCCGGGGAGATATTCTCGTCTGTCTGAGACATTGACGTTTGTGTGAGGGAATTTTGTTGTAGAAACTTCATGATGATATGTGGACTATGATATTACGCGGTATCGAGTTGCGATAGGATGAGAGACTGATAAATCGCGCGCTACGGATCAACGAAGGGAAGAATAGACGATTAGTACTTGGAAAGACTTTCAAGCTACATCGCGAGATGAGTCCAATCAAAAGCGAAAATGGAGATGGACCTATGTCAAAGCATATGATATTCCATGAAGCTATACAAAGTTCACCTACATATACAGCCAGCAGACCACCAGTAACTTAACTATATAACCCAAGGAGATCGAGATGATCAGACAAAGACGTAGGTAGCATCAATCGCTGGATAACACGGCACGAAATGGAGATATCCATCCATCAAAACTACTAGCACGATCTGTCATTTTCTCGAACCGCGTCATAATCAAGTTTGATCTCTATCACGGTAACGGCAATATCAAAAAGACCGAGTATCCCGAACAAGGGTCTCGAATTAATTGATGACAAGTACACTCGATACCCAAAAATGTTGAAGAAAAAAGTCGTGACGTCAACGAGTCCCTGAGATGTAACATGACAGAAAACCTCTCCCCGCCTACACCAGATTATGGTGGTGATGAGGGTGTAGTGGGGTAGCATTATTGTCACCCAAGAAAAACGGACAGGGGTATGTTGTGGCATGAAGGGCTGTGTTAGTGTCTGAAAAACAAACTGTGGACACCACTCAAGCTCCGACTTCTTCCTTAACAACCTTTTCCTTTCAATTCTTTTGACTCTGGCTTTATTTGAAGCCCATCTCGTATGCCGTCACACAATTGATCTGTTTTGCTCACGTACACGAAATAACCTCTGTCAAAATGGGCTGGGAATATGCCCAAGTGTACGTATCTTAGGCGTTGTTGAGGGGCTTTTAACTCATCCCTTGATAGGCATCTGAAATACACGATACCGTTTGGTGTTGTTTTGGCGGCGGTTTATAGACCGTTGATGTCGCGGTTGGATGTTTTTAAGCTTGTATTTTTGATAACGGTGGGTTTTTCTGGGACATTGAAGGGCTTGACGCTAATTTTTGCAGGTTGCTGTTGTTTCTACCATGTATGTTGATTTTGAAGGGGATTTTGTAGAGGCCTACTAACGCAAACAGCCCCTGGGACTCGTATCTCATCAAGAATCGCATATGGACTTATCCTCCTGGCGTCGTGGTCGGCTTGACAGCCTGGGATATTCCAGCTGAAGAATTATTTTTCTTCGTCATTCAGACTCTCAACACCTCTCTACTCTATATGATTCTCAGCAAACCAACCTTTCACCCTATTTACCTTGCTAAAAAGACAGGTTGGGGTAAAATCGCTGGCCAAATTCTTTTCGCATCAGCTATTATTTTCGGCCTCGTTTCTGTTTCCTCTGGCGGCGAGGGCATGTACATGGGCCTTATCCTCATTTGGGCCTGCCCATTCCTCTTGTTTTTATGGTAATACTCAACTTGAGAGACTGTTTCATGCTGGATATGCTAAACAATTGGCAGGTCAATTTCTTATCAGTTCATTGTGAATTTGCCTTGGACAAATACCGCGCTTCCCATTGCTTTGCCAACGTTGTATTTGTGGGTTGTTGATACTTTTGCGTTGCGACGGGGAACATGGAGTATCACTTCTGGCACCAAATACGGCATTGTCTTGTGGGATGGTCTTGACATTGAGTAAGTGGCTACCATCCTGGCAACCTGGAATACTCTAACAATTTGCAGGGAAGCTGTCTTTTTCCTCCTCACTAACACTTTGATTGTCTTTGGCCTCGTCGCTTGCGACAACACGCTGGCCATTCTCGACACTTTTCCTGAGCATTTCCCTCGAACAAAGGGACTACCCAACCTCTTGGTCATCATTCGAGCTCTTATTCTACCTAAAGAGAAGTATGATGAAGAGCGCATTGAAGGTCTCGTCAGCGCAGTTGCTCTGCTCCGAAAGAAGAGCCGCAGCTTCTATCTCGCAAGCGGCACCTTTGAAGGAAGACTTCGCATCGATCTGATTCGGTTGTATGCGTTTTGCCGAGCCGCTGATGATCTTGTTGATGAAGCTCCATCTGTTGATGATTCCAGAGCCTCAATTGAGAAGCTGAGAAAGTTTCTTGATCTTGCGTATGAAGAGAATCAAGAAGAGCCTTCACAGAGACTACGAGGATATGTCACGTCGAACATCCCGGAGATGTTCCATATGGCTCTGCTCCAGCTTCCTACTTATTATCTACCCAAACAACCCCTGGATGACCTTCTCAAGGGTTTTGACACCGATCTTCTCTTTGACAGAAAGTCCGGCGCGTTTCCAATTGAGACTACCGAGGATCTGGATGTCTACGGAAGTCGTGTAGCCGGCACTGTCGCAGAACTTTGCAACCACCTTATTCTCTACCATACCCCAGAATCTGTCCCCGAAGACATCCAGCGCGAAGTTGTCGCTTCAGGTCAAGAAATGGGCATCGCACTTCAATACGTCAATATCGCGCGCGACATCAAAACTGACGCAGAAATTGACCGCGTCTACCTTCCCCTCTCCTGGCTCAAAGAAGCCCAACTCACTCCCGAAGATGTCATCCAACAACCCCATGGCCCTACCATCGAAGCTCTACGTCACAAGCTACTCGATCGTGCTTTTGAAAAGTACAACATGGCAAAGGGCGCTATTGATAAGCTTCCTTCAGAAGGAAAAGGACCAATTCGCGTTGCTGTTGAGAGCTACATGGAAATTGGACGCGTTCTCAGAGAGAAGGGTCCTACGATGAAGAAGGGCAGGGCTACTGTTCCTAAGATGAGACGAATTCGTGTTGCATGGTCTGCATTGAACAAATAGCGGGGCGGGGCGTGGAGGATGTAATGGTAGAAGTCATAGATTCATAGATTATTCATTTCATTCCACTTTGAGCATCTTTTTTGTTCTTTCTTTTTTTATAGAGACTAAAGAAAAGTTTCAAACTACGTCTATACAACGGTTGGAATTTTCTTGGCATCATGAAGTCTCTCTCGTGGCGTCCCAATTTTCATGCCTCACCGTTGACATTTTGACAGCACCACCACCATAAACTCACCAACCAATCATTCAACACGCATCTCATCACCAAATCCACTAAAAGCCCCCCCCAACCAAACCCGTCAATGATCTTCAACGCATCAACGACTTCAAGTCTCCCTCTCAATCTTCAGTAAAACACTTTAATGCCTCAAAATATAAACTGCGCCTCATTCAGCACAGGCTAACTTAGCCTTTCACATGTACGCCAAGTGTCTCGTTAAACGAGTGCGAAGGGAAAAAGTGGATCAAAACAAAATGGAAGACGTCATTGACTCTATTGCTCTGACTATCAAAACCGTTGGCTTCGGGTGAGTCGGTTATTGACTGAGCATCTTCACTTTTTACAGCGAAAATGAGCGACATTAAGAAATCTGTTATTGTTATTGGTATGCTACCCCTAATATCATGAGCTATGAGGAGGTATTGACTGATAATGAATAGGTGCCGGTGTCGGTGGTGTTTCTACTGCTGCGAGACTTGCAAAAGCTGGCTTCAAAGTCACTATCCTCGAGAAAAATGACTTTACCGGTGGACGTTGCTCTCTAATCCACAACGATGGCCACGTACGTCTTCCCTCTCACTCTATTTACGCCCACTAACCTTGTCAGCGCTTCGACCAAGGTCCATCTCTTCTTCTTCTCCCTCGCTTCTTCCACGAGATCTTCCAAGACCTAGGAACATCTCTTGCCGCCGAAGGAGTCGAGCTTTTGAAATGTGAACCAAACTACAACATCTGGTTCGGCGATGGTTCATCCTTTGAGATGTCTACTGATCTCACCAAGATGAAGAAAGCCATTGAAGCTGTTGAAGGCATCGATGGTTTTGAGAGATATCTTGGTTTTCTTCAGGAGTCGCATCGTCATTATGAAGTTAGTGTCGAATCTGTGCTTCGAAGAAACTTTCCTAGCATTTTGAGTCTGGCAAGACCTGAGGTGCTGTTCAATCTGTTCAATATTCATCCCCTTGAGAGTATTTGGACAAGAGCGAGCAAGTACTTTTGGACAGAGAGGTTGAGAAGGGTTTTTACATTTGGAAGTATGTATATGGGTATGAGTCCGTTTGATGCGCCGGGAACATATAGCTTGCTTCAGTATACTGAGCTTGCTGAGGGTATTCTATATCCTCGAGGTGGATTCCACAAGGTTGGTCTTGCAACCCGACATGATAAGTTCCTCACTAACAGCTTCAGGTCGTTGAGGCTCTGGTCAACGTTGGTCAACGCCTAGGTGTCGAGTACCGTCTCTCCACCGGCGTCAAGTCCATTTCCATCGACCAAGCAACCGGCAAGGCAAACGGTGTTGTTCTGAGCGACGGAACGCATTTACCTTCAGACATTGTCATTTCAAACGCCGACCTTGTCTACACTTACAATAACCTCCTACCCAAGACAAGCTACGCAAACTCGCTATCAAAACGAGAGACTTCTTGCAGTAGTATCTCTTTCTACTGGTCTGCTTCCAAGATCATTCCTGAACTCAACGCTCACAACATTTTCCTCGCGGATGAATACCAGGAGTCTTTTGACAGCATCTTCAAGGAGCACCTCATTCCTTCAGAACCATCTTTCTATGTCAATGTCCCTTCGCGCATTGACCCCTCGGCTGCTCCCGAGGGCAAGGACTCTATCGTCGTCCTTGTCCCTGTTGGCCATCTTCTCTCAGACTCTGAAGGAACACATCGAGGTTTGTCCAAGTCTGGAAACTCTGGTGGCCTCGAAACGAGCCAGGACTGGGATAAGATGATCTCTCTCGCCCGCGATACAGTCATTGCGACAATGCGCGCGAGAATCGGCGTTGATCTCGCTCCGCTTATTGAGAACGAAATCATCAACACACCCTTCACATGGCAAGAGAAGTTCAACCTCGATAAGGGCGCCATTCTTGGTCTAAGTCACTCCATCATGAATGTCCTTGCCTTCCGACCTGCTACTCAGCACTCCAAGTACAAGAACTTGTACTTCGCTGGTGCTAGTACACATCCTGGCACTGGTGTTCCTGTCTGCATTGCTGGTAGTAAGATTGTTGCGGAACAAATTCTCAAGGATTCTGGTTTCAAGAACCATCAAATTCCTTGGGCGCAAGATACTGCCAAGTCTCCTAAGGGTGGGCTGGACAAGATGAGCGATTCGTCTTTGACCTTGTTCCAAGGGTTCTTGGGAGCTTTGGTTGCAATTTTGTTGGCTTATTACTATCTTGTCATTGCTTCTAATTAGCGATCATTAGTTGGATTAACTAGGAGTATTTCTTTGGTGCGATTACTTAGTTAGAGATAGGATGAACTCCCCTAATACCTATATCTGCTAGACTATATCCATGATCCTCGAAGGTCAGCATTATGAAGTGAACAACATGACATTTATCTAATCGGAAAGAACCGGACTCTTAATAATTCTCATGCACTGTCCCAGACTGTGCTTGATCTGATCATCTCTAACCCCACCAAAACGTCGATCCCCGTCGCGTTACATGGAATATTCCTATCTCAACCTCAATCCGTCATCATTTTCGGCAAATACATCAATCAGCCTTACAATTCCCACTTAAACTACCGCGGAACCCTCCCTTCACGCTACGGCTACCGGCAACGTTTTTAATCACTTGATACCACGTCTGAAATCTAGTGGTGTGGACTCAACATGTCAGCACGTCATAGACTCAATATCAGCCATCGCAGATTCTGACAGCGTATATTGATGAATGATGCATTTTGTTTTTGGCAATGACGATTCCTCGGCAGTTATTTCCGTGGGAGTTCGGGAGGATCGGATATGAAGTCATGGAGAGGGAAATGGAAAACGTGGGAAGAAGCTTGGCTGCATTTAAGGGTTTGACATACCAGTCATCCTCTTGGCTTGCAGACATAGCATTTTTCGTTCCACGAATACGAAGTTACTTTTTACCGTTGAGTCAACTGTTTTACACCATGGCCGATCACCTGTATGCCAGAAAAAATGATGCTTTAAACGTTAACCGTGAGCCTTATCAACCCTTAGTTAAGACAAACTCACTAAACATTTCACTGCAGCTGACATTGTCAATGGGCAACGCAGCGACATTAACATCACTGTCAGAGGCTCTGACTGGTATTGGGCTGTATGCGCAGGTGTGTACAGTAAAACAACGTCCAGGTTTAAGTAATGGAAAGACTAATTGTGTTCAGTCATGACAGTTTCAACCTTTGCGTTTCTCGGGCTTGGAATGAGAAAGCCTCGCACCGACCGTATCTTCCAGTAAGTTTCATCAGAGTTCCATCGAACATAGTTTCAATCTGTCCGATTCATGACTGTGCACGGAGTTAAGGTGTCATGCGTTTTACTGACATGCTTAGCTACATCACTGCAGGCATCACAATGATTGCATCGATCGCATACTTCACGATGGCCTCAAACCTCGGCTGGACGCCTATCGCAGTTGAGTTTAAGCGGTCCGATCATAGGGTTGCCGGGATCTACAGAGAGATCTTTTATGCGAGATACATTGACTGGTTCTTGACAACCCCCCTGCTACTCACAGATCTGCTTCTTACTGCCGGCATGCCATGGCCTACTGTACTGTGGGTAATTCTCGTGGACTGGGTCATGATTGTCACCGGACTAGTCGGGGCCCTGGTCAAGAGTTCCTACAAATGGGGTTATTTCGCCTTCGGTAAGTCGTCTTCCATGCGTTGACACCACCATCACTAACATGCCTCCAAGGTTGCGCTGCCCTCGCATACATCGTTTATGTTCTCGCTTGGGAAGCTCGTCTGCACGCTAAACATGTTGGACCTGATGTCGGTCGAACCTTTGTCATGTGCGGTTCCCTTACAGCTGTTGTCTGGATTCTCTATCCCATCGCCTGGGGCGTCTGTGAAGGTGGCAATCTTATTGCTCCGGACTCCGAGGCTGTCTTCTACGGCATTCTTGATCTCATCGCAAAGCCTGTCTTTGGAGCCTTGCTTCTCTGGGGACACCGAAACATCGACCCTGCTCGTCTTGGCCTTCGCATTCGCGACATTGACGAGCGCATCTTCCCAGATGGTCCCAACAATAAGACCACGTCTGGACATGGTGCTCGAAACGATACTGCCACTGCCTCTGGCGCTAATGTCAACCCAAACGCTTGAGTGGAAGGCTACGATTAAAAATAATCGGCGGCCTGGTTCTTGGGACCGCCAAGATCTTAGATCTTGGTCTCTTGCACGGTTTTCTGGTCAATTCACCAACTGTTCCTGTTGTATGTTGTTCACGAGTTGGATGCATGTGTATAGTTTCATGTACAGGTACTAGTCTGATGATACCCGAAGTCTGTTTCGTGGCACGGATATGTCTTGAGGCTTGTTCTAATTGTCTAATTGTCTAATTTCAATCTTTATATCTTTAGTCTTATTACATGGCGAAATCTTGCTTAACTCACTCATTGATTCATAACCCGACCTGTTTCGCGAGTTTGGTGGTGCATAATAACCCCTTAAGAGATGGTATCACTCCAAGATGAGTGATAGATGTTTTTCGATGATGTCCCGTAGGTTACTATCCATAGGGGAAATATTCCATTTCGTCTAGCATCCCATCCAATTCTTTAGAGGCTATCAAACCCAACACCGTGATATCCAGTGAACGAAATAATTGTCCTGCAATAAGCTAACTACTACTACCTATCTCAGCTTAGTCTACCTTCCTCTCTTCACTCTTGTCGGGAGTTTGCTGGGGAGTTGAAACTCGCATAGGGGTTCCCTCCATCACCGGTGTGATACCTCCGTTCATGTAGTGGTCCTCCCAGTCCATATCACTGAGATACTTGTAGTCAAGACCTCTGATCTCGTGTTCCTCGCTAGCTCGAAGATGCAGACCAGGGATTTTGCCAATGACAAAGAGCAATATGCACGAGATAACGAATGACCAAGCGGCACAAGTCACAGCACCCGCAAGTTGGAGACCAAGCTGGCGGTAGTTACCATCCCACCAACCACCTTCATAAGCGTCTCCTGATACACCGTCCAGCGCAGGAACATATCCAGTAGCAAAAAGACCTGTCAGGATGTCTCCGATAACGCCACCAATTCCGTGGATGGCGAAGATATCGAGGCCATCGTCAACCGAGAGAATGTACTTATACTTGACACAGTAAAAGCACACCAGCGACGTGACACCTCCAATTACAGGAGAAACATAGATGAGCGTGAATCCAGCAGCGGGTGTGATGCCAACTAGTCCTGCGATGATGCCGCTGCAGAAGCCGACCAAAGAGAACTTTCGGGTATGCAAGTATCCGAGCAGAACCCAAGCGATTCCACCGGCACAAGCTGAGAAGTTTGTGTTTGCGACGACGTAAATCGATCGAAGGCTAAGGTTTGCGGTGCTGCCACCTAAGTTGAGGGGTGAAGGTTAGCTTTCGGCCGCACATCTCAGCGACAATTGACATACCGTTAAAAGCGAACCAGCCAAACCAAATAAGTACAGTTCCAAGAACCATGAGCAATGGGTTATGTGGTTTATAGTGTACAGCTCGCTTGCGATCGGTGATGCTGGCGTCCGGGAGTCGAGGTCCCAGCATGATGGACCAAGCCAGAGCACCAAACCCGGAGGCAATATGGACTGGCCCCGATCCTGCGAAGTCGTAAAGACCTAACGCGTACAACCAGCCTGAGGGATTCCACTCCCAATAAGCTAGACTACAGCGGCGTTTGTTAGTGACTCTTCACGAGACGAGGTTTGGTCCCCGCTGGGTCCACGGCAGGGTTGCGATCTAGGGGAGACTGCGACATATAACATACGGGTAATACACAAAGGTTGTCCAGCACAGAAGGAACACCATGCTAGGCCACAATCTGCCTCTTTCCAGCATCGCTCCAGCCAGAATCATGGCAGTGGCGGTAACGAAAGTGACTCCGAAGATCGCATCTGGGGGAAGTAATAGTCAGCATTGGAGGAAGATTGAATTATGCAATTGCACTCATAGATACATACATAGGATCTCTGGGATATCAGAGTTTGCAATCGATGGCTGGGCAAGGACGTTGTGGAATACGGCGAGCGACAGGTCACCCAAGATTGGGTTTGTAGTTCGAGATTGATACAAGCTATAACCATAAATCCAAAATTGTATGCCTACAGCACAGGCGCAGAAAAGAGACTGCAGGATTATCGTCAATGCTGCTTTCTTCCTATGCATACCGGCATCTGTGTCGTGTCAGTGTATGGAACCGAGTATCTCGATGCATCACAAATCCTTACAAAGAAAGCCGATTGCAGGAGTGATCTGCCAGCAAAGAATTGTGCAAACAAGCATCCATGCCATATCGCCCTGTAAAACATCATTTGTTAGATCTGGAATCTTCACCGAAGTTTTCGTGGAAGCGTAACATTGGGATGAGAGCCGGTGGAGCGAATGCACAATCCGGCCCTTCGTCTCGCCGAGAATGACTAACCTTGTCATAAGTAGCATTCAAATCATGGGTAATGGGATTACCGCCCGTTGGATCGTCATTGTAATCGGGCCACTCAGTGACCGGAGTGATTGTCGAAGCCATGCTGTATCAAATTGGGCAGAGGAACAGGCAGTACACGCTGCTGGGCTCCATCCCGACGGCAGAACCCACTGTCTTTAATGGCTTTTCCCCTATTGAGGCCCTGAATCCTCGTATCTCAGACATATCCTACTGTTTTGCCAAGAAATGGGTATCATAGCTGAATCGGGAACATTTTTCCCTTTCCGGCGAAACCACCCGAGATAAGAATTAAGGTACAAGATAACGTTGCTTCATCGCGACGTGGCGTAGATTCCTTATCTTTGGCTGCATGATGTGTGGTTGGACAGATCTGAGATCTGCAGAGATAACGGACAAGCGGAATGTTTGTTGCCCTGGCTTCAATGCGTTTCGGATCAGTATAGTACAGAATAAAAGAGCACGTCAGGTAGCAGAGTTCCTCCAAAGTACTCTATATAAATCCTCTAATCTTAAGAAGGCGTCAAAACTAATGCAAAACCTCGTAGAACTTCAGCTAAACTCTAGCCTAATCTTATGGCATTTTAGGTAATCTTAGTACCGCGCCTCTATTGATGGCAGAAGGTGAGTTCATGACTTCACGTCTCGCAAGAGCCAATGGTAAGTGATTGTTGCCCGGTGCCTTGCAGGGGATGGAATGTTGGTCGGTAGTTAGCTACGACCTTATCTTTGGCCAGGTTCGCTAGTTGAGAAACGCGGAGAAAAGCCTGAGACCTATTGGCGGGGAGCGAGGCCACGCACGCGTTGTTCAGTCTGCAAGGTCGAGCCAACTTTAAGGTTGCGATAAGAGATTATGCTTATCTCTCTTAAGAATAAGGAGAGCCAATTAGAGAAATTTTTGGGCCCACTCTGGCCGTTGAGTAGAGTGAGGCTACCCGGTAGTCCAGTGACTACCTCTGTTGGGAATCCCAATGTTTGCGTTTGACCGGCCATCAGATCATTTGAATAACATTTATGTATTTACAGATCTTCTTGTCTAGCTTCTAGGCCAGTGTTTGCGCTTCTTCCGGAGAGCAGAAGCGTACGCCGTGCACATATGTGAGTTCTTGCGTAGAAAAGACTAGGTAAACAGATTCATAAAGGAGGGTTGCTGCTTCGCATCATTTTCCCGCCTTTGGGATTAATACCAGCACCTCATGTCGAAAACTTCAATACAGGAACCGTAAGTAAGAGATAGACTCCAGGTATTTAATAAGGACTTCACTCTGAGCTGTCGTTTTTTGTAACAAGTTCGAGTGATGGTCGAAGTTGAAAATGTGTGGCTCTGGCCCATGACGCGCCACGCGTCCGCGGGAAACGAAACATGTTTTCTTACCGAGGCAGCGTAGTTGAGGCTCCGTACTTGCTTTGTCATGGTGCTGTTCAAAGAAAAACACCACCATTCATGGTAATAATTCTGTTCGTGGCTAAGTTGCGGTGCCATGTTGTAGCCAGTCGAATCAGCCCAGCATGATTGATCTCAGGGTGGCCGAAAGCGCGCCCCTTCAGTTTGACGCGTCTTCCCACGATTTATTGACTCCCGAGCCTGTCAAAGTTGAAGGATACAGCGGGACATTTCCGGGCACTAGTGACTCGATGCTAGCAGTGGTATTGATTTTCATCGAACTACGGTAACCTGTGACTGGAATCTCCCTCCAGCGCGAGGTAATCATCGGCCTCGGTGGCGATCGATGAAGCCATCGGATAAGTGGGGACGGCATCCCGGCCAAAACGGGCACCGACTCACAAGGCCGGCTCCACAGCCATGAATGTCCCGACATGCCGATCCGTCATTACATGAAGCTTTATTTGTGTCGTGTTTCTTTATATACAAGCCTTTTTCAATTTTTTTTAGCTTAAAATGAGCTATTATGAGATTATTGCTATAACCTCCTGTTAGATTCTGGCATTCCAATCATCATCCAGCATAAGTTATTCGGTTCACTCAGAAATGACCAACCAATCTGTTATAGTCGTCGGCGCAGGCCCTGTTGGCCTTTTCACAGCCTTGATCCTTGCCCAGAATGGAATCAAGGTGACAGTGATTGAGGCAGACGAAGGGATATCCCGTAGTCCACGAGCCGCAGTGTATGTTCTCTCATCCAACTGCCATTCATTCACTGACATACCAATCGCAGACAGCTCCCTTGCGTTAATCTCGAGTTTGCCAAGGCTGGGATCATCGAAGAGGTTTTCGAGTACGGTTGTAAAAGCGAGCATGGATACTCTTGGCGAGACGGATACGATACAACAAAAGTCCTCGCGGACTTCGCGCCTCCACCATCAGATAATCCCAATCTTTGCGCAGCCCTGATAGGGCAAGACGTCTTATCGCAGATCTTCCTCAAGCATTTGATCAATACGGGAAATGCGGAGATCATCTTCAACCACGCCTTCACTCGTGTTGAAGACCATGGCGATTCAGTTACTGTTCACGCTCGGCGTGTACTTGATGGTCAAGAGCTAACCTTTAACTGTCGGTATGTCGTCGGAGCTGATGGTGGTAAGAGTTCGGTTAGAAAGTCTTTAGGCCTGTCTCTCGAAGGCTACACCTGGCCAGATATACGGCTCATTGCAGTCAACATCCTCTACGACCTTGAAAAGTTAGGCTGGAAGCATGGTAACTTTATCGTACATCCTGAGGATTGGGCAATCGTTGTGAAACGTGGACCAAGAAATCTGTGGAGGGTTGCAACCAGCGTTCCATTTGCTCAAGGCGCTGATGGGGAGCCTATCACTGACAAGACTGTTTTCCCCATCATTAGAGAGAGGCTTGCTAGGATCTTGCCAGGTAACACTGATGAGGTCATCTACCTCCAAGCAGCTCCGTATACGATTCATCAGCGCTGTGTGTCGAAATATCGGGTTGGTAACATTATCCTTGCCGGAGATGCTGCCCATGTAAGTTCTTCCTTACCGCCAAATACTTCGCCTCTAACCACTCTCTAGCTCAATAATCCAGTTGGCGGGCTTGGACTGACTACGGGGTTACTTGATGCCGCTCATCTGGGCAAAGCTTTAACGCAGATTCTAAACGAGAATGCCCCAGAAACAGTCCTCGATGAGTACGCAAAGGCCAGGCGTGATGTCTATAAGAACATCACAGATCCATTATCGACTGCGAATCTGTTGAGGTTGAAGTCTACTGCCCCTGAAGATGTCGCCACGAGGGAGGCATTCTTCAAGATGATGAATGATCCGAATGAGAAAGCCCAGGTGTTTGCTGGAATGGCAAAGGAGATGGGGTTATCGACTACCTTGGATATGAAGGATTTGGGACCAAGACCACAGCTGTGAACTGAAGAAGAATAGATACAGTGGTTCCCCGCTTGGAATGAGAGAGAGTCTTTAGCAGTGTGGCAGTGATGCGTAGCTTAACATTGGCCTGTGTCCAATGCCACATTATTTGCGATTATAAACTGAAGTCTCCAACATTCACACGATATGAAGTAAAACATTGGGCTTGATGCCAGTCTATCGCCCTACTGTCCAAATATATATATATATATCTGTCTCTCTCTCGCTATCGCAACTACCGATCGATTATTTCGACGATGGCTTTACACAGGATCCGGATGGCCTGCGGACCTGTTGTCCGCTTCAGTGAGATGACCAATAAGTAACCAACGAAAGCCCGGCGCCTTAGCGTATGTACAACTCGCTAGACCTGTAAGTTTGCCACTCAAATCATTATTGATCACCTCATCCCAATGTTTTGTCGTCTGCCGCCTGCGTCACTGCCGTTCAGAGGAAGTCTTCTGCGCATGCGTGTTGTCTTCTTAATCTTGACCTTAGTTGCCGAGTTCAGAGAAGCCAGTGCGTTTCTTTCTAGCCTCTCCAAAGGCAGAACACTACTGTTTGAAGTGGCGGTGCGGTGCTAAATGGCCGGCGCGTCTACGGACCCGCGGTCGCCGTGAACGCCGTCTCCACCAACCCGATGTATCTGTCAACGTTACCCCAGATCCCAATTCGGCACTGACTGGGGTAAACCTGGGGAACAGGCCATTCATTCTTTCGCTATTTGCCCCGACACCTTTGCAAATACCGTGAAAACCAGCATGCGAATTCCAGCCACCGGCATTCAGACACGGATGTGCCTTGCCTGCAACCTTGATATAACATAGCCCAATCCCACGGTGTTTTGCTACTGGCATCTCCTTGCATCTCAAGCATTCAACCTCTGAGTTGCATCGCCAACATGGCTTCCCAATCCTCCATCCACGCTCCTTTTGAGCAAGATGCTACTCGAATTCACTCCAAAACGATGATATGTCTTTTCGTAAGTCACTCTGCACTTCCGACACCTCCAAGCTAATCACAGCCCAGGCCGTCAACATCATATACCTGACACAAATCCTCTCTCTCGTCGGCACAGGCCTCTTGGCAAATACCATGGCCCAAGTCGTCGGTGGTACTGGACAAACTGTCTGGTACTCATCATGCATCACGATCCTCACCGTCGTCCTGAATCCACCCATCGGCCAAGTTGCTGATTACTGGGGCCGCAAAGCCATCCTCGTCGTTATGCCACTCGCCGGCGTTGTGGGCAGCATCATCGTGTCCCGGGCTCACAGCTCCGGAACTCTCATCGCCGGGTTCGCTATCTTGGGTCTCAACTACGGAAGCCAGTCCCTCTCTATCGCCGTCATGTCTGAGATTCTTCCTCGGCATTATCGACCTATTGGACAAGCAGTTGGGAGTGTATCGACTGCGCTTGGTGCTATTATTGCTCTGCTCATGGGAGGCGGGCTCCTCCGTCACGGTGACAACTCCAACTATCGCATCTTTTGGTATGTGACGGCTGGTCTTTATGCTCTTGCATCTCTGGGCTGTCTCATTGGATATAATCCTCCACCTCGAGATCTACAAGTCTCATTCGATGTTTCACAAAAGCTCAAGAGCCTTGACTGGGTGGGGTATGCTGTGTTCGCGCCGGCTCTTGTCCTTTTTTGTATAGCTCTATCATGGTCTCAGAACCCATACTCCTGGGACAGCGCCAACATTCTCGCACCTTTTATCATCAGCATCGTCGCGCTGATCATATTCATTGTGTATGAGTGGAGGTTCAAGAAGGACGGCATGCTTCACCATGAGCTATGGAGGCATAGAAACTTCGCCATCTCCCTGTTTATCATCTTTGTTGAAGGTATTGCGTTTTTCGCAGCCAACTCCTATTTCGTCTTCCAGATTTCTCTCGTCTACGATGTCGGCTTCCTCTCAGGTAGTGTCAACTTCGCCATCCTATTTATCGCAGCGGGCGTGTTCTCTCCTGTATTTGGCTTGTGGTCCTCTAAGCGGAAGACTCTTCGGCCACCGCTCATCTTGGGCGCCATCTGCTTTCTTGCTTTCTTCATTCTACTGGCAACTTCAAAGATTGACACTCCTCGATATGCTTTCTGGATATATCCTATCCTCCCTGGCATTGCGCTCCCTTCCATCGTTCCATTGTCCATGGTTTCTGCGCAATTCGCAACAACGCCGGAGCTGATCGCTCTCACATCTGCTATCATGATCAGTATTCGCAGTCTAGGGGGGTCAATTGGTCTAGCAATCAACAATGCCGTCTTGCATAATGCCTTGAATAAAGAGTTGCCCAAAAACATTGCAGAGGCAGCTCTGCCACTAGGACTACCTGCTTCGTCTCTTCCTGCACTTATCCAAGGGTTGGCATCCCAGAACAAACAGGCAGTGGCTGCTGTCCCTGGCCTTACACCTGAAATCGCGCAGGCCGCAGTCCTGGGCATGAAGAAAGCGTACTTGATCGCGTTTAGAAACGCATGGATTGTTTCGGCTTCCTTCTGCTCTCTCTTGCTTATATGTAAGTTCAATCTATCTACTCTATTAGAAACTGACTGACCAAAAGAAGCCTGCTTCTTCATCAAAGAACAAGAATCCGAGTTCGATGCAAGCATTGATGCGCCTGTTGAGATTAATTCCAAGACCCTGGAAGTTGATGAGATCGTGCCGCAAAATATGCAGGAGAAGCAGTCCGAGAACAGGGCAGAAGTGAGCCATCAAGAGAACAGTAGCTCTTGAATAATCCCACTCATACCGATTCTCTTGGATATATCATGCAAGTTGTGGAGTACTTAGTTTTCTACATCTATTCATCAACAGGCCATTACTGGAGTACATAGCTTCAATCAGACTCATGATTAACTTTGTCATAATGTTCTCGTTATGGTCAGCTAAAAAGACACTACCAGGTTCCAACCATTCTTAGCCACATGGTCTCCGCTCTTGCACTATCCCGTTTTACTACAGAGGCTTTACCGTGATTATATCGCCTGTGTCCTGCCAGACCAAAGATAAGGTCTACCACAGCCAACAACGTAGCTCAAGCGCTCGGAATGACCTTCTTTTTCGTAGTAGATAACATAGACTAATATCTGTACATGATTCAATTTTTGTTGTGACTTTTACAATAGATTCTTCTATCTTTGTATCATAGCTCATCTGTGCCCTAGCACTTCTTACTTCTATCATAACTGTAGGTAGTTGAGATGTTGATGATCCTCATCAAGAAAGTTGAGAGAAAGCCCACTGTTCCAATCTGATTGAGTGTCTCCTTGCACGTATCTGGGCAAGCCTCTCCCAGCCATATTTGCAAGTTCTGTCATCAAAGTCTGTGCATCTCCCAGTTCAGTCGGCTGAAGAAGTTGCTGCAGCTCACTGTCACTAGAGCTGCTTTCGGTTGACATGCTCTCAGCTGTCAACTCCTCCCCTATGGCGGGCTGGTCGTCTTTCCGATTATTGGGGACACGTGAAGGGAAGAATAACGCAAATCGCTTCTCAAATGAGTTGTCCTTGTCGCGGCGCATCAACGAAGCCTTCAGATCTGTCCCTAGTTAGCATGAAAGGATGTTGGCCAACAGGCGACACGTACTTATTACAATTGAGGCAAGATTCCATACAGTGGCATACTGCGACAAGACCAGACTAACCAGCTCACTGTTATGGTATCCGGTATATGAAGAATCAGCCATATCCTTTGACGGATATGCTCGGTCTGATAACAGACAGCATGCCAGGAAAGGCTGGCATAGAGGGATATAGTCCGGATACCAATGATAGAAGATCCGTGACAAATGACGAGGCGAACGCAATGTCTCTGGATGTTCAGGTTTGAAGGTGGCCTGTATGGTCGTGCGGGTGCAAGTCAACATGAGATGCATGCCAATAATCCAGTTATGTCTTGCCGCATCGCCTGAAGATATCTCTCGCTCTAGGGTCTCCAGGTTGAACCGCTGAGACGTTGCGAGTGAAAAGCACGTAATAGCATCAATGAGATCCTCTTTATCCCGCTGGCAGGTGAACCGACCCGCTGCAAACTCACTCGCGACGCTCAAGAGAATATTGGCTATGAGGAACCATGCTCGCGGGTCCTGATTCGGAGAGTCGAGGAGGAGCTTCCAGACCTCACTGGGCCTTGGGTCGACAATCGGTGACTCAACGGGTTGGTCTGCAAACCATGCCTCATCACTGACCGGAAGCTTGACCATCACCATCGACCGGTTGATCGAACTTGGCCGTCTTGACATGAGGGAACCAAAAGTATCGAGTTCCCAAGTGATCCAAAACGCACGGCGCTGCTCTTCTAGAACTGACCAATCGCTTGATTCATCCTGTTCATCCATACTACACAAGCTTAGGTCGTAGGCTAGTCGGACACAGACGCCCGCAAGGATCCAGGCACGGTGAGATGGGCCGGAAGCATATTCGTAGGCGGCTAGTAGGACGCAGCCTTGCAGATATTCCAGACTTGGTGCTTGGTCGGCTTGACACTTTTCGTAATATGCATTGGCCTTCTCCATAAAGGCCTGTCCACGATCTGGAGCTGGAATGCCATGAAACCAGGGATCTGATGAATGCCTGGCTGCTAGAGCAAACATGCCGCAGAGCAGCAATGCTTCAGTATTGGAGTGGTTTCTGTCATCGCATACGCCGCTCTTCATGAATCGGGCGAAGAATCGCGGCTTGTGAAGAAGCGGAAGCCATCCTTGGGTCTTTGCGAAAAAGATGTGAACAAGTTCGGTCAATACAGGCACCGGTATGCCCAACCAGGTAGGTGCCTCTCCTTCTGTTGAGCGGAAAGTAGATGCTGGTGATGTTGAATCGTCACCGACGATGCTTGTGCCCAAGACGATGATTTCTGACTGTGATTCTTCGGTACTGTCGTCTCTCATAGGCTGATCCTGTTCTCTGTCTAGAGAGTTTGGTGTATGTATATCGTTGACTTTCGGAAGCTGCTCCGTCTGGGACAACAGCATATCGATGTCTTGCCCATCGCCCAACCGTGATTCAAGCAGACTAACGAGACGCTCTGATTCGCACGTCAGTACTCAGCCGTTAGTTCAATGCGTTAACCTGGATTTACCGAGCTTCTGTGAATCGATCTGACTCCCCTGGCGACGTCTCTGAGGCGTCTTTCGCTTTGTTGGAAATGTGCAGGATTGGCCAGTTCTTGTACATAAACCGCAGTTGGGTTTTCTCATGTCGCCTAAACCCTGGTCAACTCGCGTTCGGAAACGGTAAATCGAAGCTTACATCTTGTCTTCTTCCTGTTGAAAAGTGTTAGCGTGCGTAAATCAAGAAGCTGCGTAGAGAGGCTCACATACCGTCTGCATTCGAAACAGGCGCGATGGCCCTTCCACGTCTCAGGTGGAGTCGAACGTTCTGTATTATCTTGTGTCATTTTGAAGCGTATAGAGGCTGCGATCAAAGTATGAGTGTAGCGATGCAACATACGATGAAGTTGAGTTTGGAGCAACCAGGTCGCATCAACGGCTCCCCAGGTTTGTTGTTTGCGGGGGAATGTGGGCACCCGAAGCTCAATCTACCGAACGTTCCGTTGATTGGCTTCAACCGAGGGCCCTTGTTGCACCATGTTCGTTAGTTCCAGTTGTGGGCCCGGTCAAACGCGGTCTTTTCATGTCCGTTGTGATATACGCGTAGGCTCACTAGACGGTTTGCTCAAAGCTGTATTTAATTCCCCATGCGACTATCGCCCACCATAACCAATTCGAGTCTAACAGGTCCCTTAAACTATCCAATATGGCTCCTACTAGTTCGGAAATCCTCGCCAGCGCTCAACCAGATCCCGAGTTTCTTGAAGTAGGTGCCCTCCCCCACCAAAAGTCCGACGACAAGAACAGCACTAACAACGCCCACTAACAGATCCTGAAATCCACCAGTCCTCCGCCGCTTCCGGCCAATGTCGATATACCAACGCTTCGAGCTACATCGAATAAGCACAAAAATGAGGCACGAGACGCGCTAGGAGGCCCTCCTCAGAATTTGACCGAGCGAGATATCGAGATACCTGTTCGTGACGGCAGCAGTATTCTTGCCTATGTTTATTCTCCGTCAGATGTCGTCCCAGGAGATGAGCTTCCTATCTTCTTATTCTTCCATGGCGGTGGCTTTTGTCTAGGCACGCGTCATGATGATATGGAGTCCAACAGGATCTTGGCGGTCAAAGCTGGTATTATAATTGTCTGCCTTGACTACCGTCTTGCTCCGGAATATCCGTTCCCTCAGGCCATTCATGATGGGGTTGACGCTTTGCAATGGGTATGTGATTCTTTCGTGCCAGCAGTTGTTCGTCACGAGACTGACCTTGTGCAGATCGCTCAAAATCCAACACAACTTCACCCTTCCGCATCCCCTTCAGCAGGTCTCATCATCGGAGGCACCTCAGCAGGAGCAAACATCGCTAATGGTGTGGTGTATCTAAACCGCGACCTCGGATCTCCCGCCAAGGTCACTGGGCAGTTTCTCGGCGTCGGACCTCTTCTTCCTCCACCATTCGTTCCCGACAAGTACAAAGACGACTACGTCAGTCACGAGCAGAACAAACACGTGACTATACCTCCCGAAGAACTAGCTCGCGCATTCGTTGGTAAGAAAACCTACGATATTGTGCTGGAGAGAAGCTAAGACATTTACAGCCGCATACAAGCCAGATCCAAACTCGCCGATCGCAGTACCTGCTGTCCATCCATCAGGACACTCAGGAATTCCTCCGACATACTTTCAAGTCTGCGGGCTTGATGGTTTGAGGGACGAGAGTATCATTTACGAGCGGATTCTTGAGCATGATAACATCCCTACGCGACTAGATATGTATCCTGGTCTACCACATCACTTCTGGGAATTCTTCCCTCAATTGACCAAACAGATTGAAAAGAGAACAAATGATACCGTGGAGGGAATTAAATGGTTATTGCAAGGGTCGAAACTCCCAAAATTGTAATACTGATCTGCATGTTTGGAGAACAACATAGTTGTGACTCGGAATTTGTGTTTAGTTATGGCGATTTCCGTCGCAAAGATAATCTCCGGAAAGGTCGGCATTCAGAATATCCATTATTTCCCACTGACCTGTTGATTTCCACTGGTATTCATTTAAACCTTGTTGAGTCTCCATTCTGTAAGCGTTAGTCAGCGACTGTCAGTATGTGTAAGACGCTACTAGCGGCTCTCGTAAGATCCCAAAACTCATTACAATGCAATATCGGTGAAACCTCGCTCTCAATTACAAGGAGCGGCCGCTATTGCCATATATTACCGGACGACAATGTCTGCTTTGAAATATCGCTAGACCCATTCACTGCAAACCCAGCATCATCACATTCTCACGAATCATTGCAATCATTGCAATCATTGCAATCATGAAAGTGTCGAATCGACGAAAGGCACGCGACAGCGGGGATGTCGAAGCCAGGCCCAACTCAGAGCCTTCGAGTCCTCATTACCAAAGCTACAGTCAACCCTTCGCTGGAAGACTCGGTGCCAATCAGGCGTACGTTGTTGAAGGAGGAACATCGGAAGACGACCATTTACTGCATCATGCACCGGATGCCACGCCGCACATGTCTTTCTGGGAGTTGATGGACATGCGTCCGATCAAGAATCTGGATTTATGGAAAGCGGCGCTTATTGAAGGCATCGGTAACTTCACCTTTCAGCCCCGAGATATCAGTACTTAACCGGCGACAGGCACTTTGCTATTTGTGTATATCACGATATGGGTCAATATCTCGCCAGACATAGCGCCCGCTGCTCCAACACAACGTTTCGGGAGCTTTGACAATGCTGCTTTCCTCGGGCCTCTCATTGGCGGTATGACCAACCTAATCTTCATAACGCTCTTCATTACGTCTTTTGGAGCAATTTCCGGTGCTCATTTCAATCCTCTGATCACCTTCGCCACTTTCTGCGCTCGCCTTTGCTCGTTACCGCGTCTGATACTCTACGTCGCAGCTCAGATCGGCGGCGGCGCCCTGGCAGGTTTGTTGGTCAGAGCAAGCTGGGGAGGCCGAGACTTCAAAGTTGGCGGTTGCTGGCTGTTTACGGATATCGTCCCGCCAAGGGAGATATTTGTCGTCGAGCTAATGTCAGCTACCCTTCTCCTGTTTCTTGCTTTTGGCGTTGGTCTGGACCCGCGACAAGCCAAGATCATAGGCCCAGCGCTGGGACCTTTCATGGTAGGATTGAGTGTCGGGACTATGAGCTTTGCTAGCGCTTTCGCGCGATATGGATATGGCGGTGCTGGGCTAAATCCAGCGAGATGTATGGGGGCTTTCGTTGGAAGTAGCTTCCCAGATTGGCATTGGATACACTGGGTTGCTGATTGGACTGCCTGTATTATTCACGGCGTATGCTATTATTTCATTCCGCCTTGGACAGAAGTTCGTCAATGAGAGCTTCTAACATACCTTGCCGCCTGTGAAGGAATATATTTGATTAGCCAGACATGGGAAACAGCTTTTGATGAGAGCATGTCGCGTATTACACCATCGAGGTGGGGGTAGGCTGCTGAATCTGCTGTATGTATCTAATTATAGCAAGCAAAGCCTGCGGCTACTTTAAAGGTAAAGAGTAATAATAAAGAAAAGATTATATAAAATAAAATCTTCTAATACTCTTAATTATAAGCTAAGTACAAATAGCTAATTAGGTTTGATTAAGATAAGGTCTTTATTATAAAATAAAGAATTAAATAATTAATTCTATAATACTAGATATAAAGAAAAAGAGTAAAAATTATATATAACGAAAAGCATATTAAAGCTAAAGTCCTCCAGGGAATCTATCCCTTTATATCTATTATTATAGACATCTATCTGACCCCACTAACAAAGCTTAGACCTCTTACCCTGGAATGCTTGCCACAACCGTCACACTACTACCTAGTTTTAGTGTGTGTGAGCGGCACTCTTGACATTGCCAATGCTGATGCAGTTGACAAGTAGGATGTTTCCACAAGCCATTCCAGCAATCTTTATGTTTCTATCAGATATCCTTCATTGGAAGAGGTCGAGGAACGCTCTAGGATAGATCCAAGAAGTGGCATATATTATTAAATATCCTTTGGTATCCCGTATGCCCTACACGAATAAAAACCATCTTCAGTGTCGTTTGATTTGTGACCTCAGCTGCATATGATGAATCGCTTTAACCTCCCCACCATTCTTCAGCTCTTCATCTTCAATCATCTGATCAAACATCACCCGATCCGCTAACTTTGATTCAGTGGCAGCTTCATGGCTCAAAGAGTCCAGAAGAGCATGAGGTTCTGTCCAAGAAGATCCAAAGTCTACCAAACGTCCATCACGGAAGTTATCGATGCGTATGTCCATGTTATATATCCCCGCTTTGTTCATTGAGACGACCTTACCTAAAATCTTCCTCATACTCGTCGAGGTGATACCGCTTTTTGAAGACGCAACACCTTTGACGATAGCTCTGGCTCTTAGCCCCCCGATCGTGGACCTTTGATAATCGATGTCGACTGAATCCAGTCCGAGGTCAATATTACGATTCTGTAAAGCTTCCTGGTCTTTTGATTCAAGGAACAAGAATCCGTGACTGGCAACAGCCACATCTGATTTGAGAATCTTTCCATCGGTAGCTTCGCGTATCCGACCATATGCTCGGCATTCTGCGTAAAATGGATCGGTATAGTATGCAGCAGTGTCAAGAGATGTGTCTTCACCTAATAGTGGCCCCCAGAAGTACTCGGTACTCATAGGGTCAAAGAACTTGAACTATCATTTAAGCCGTTATCAGAAAAGAACACCTTCTGGGAAGGAGAGAAGTAGTAAAGGATCTTGATCGTCACATACGACTTTCACTGCGTACTCGCGACCTCGGATGAGAGCCCGGAATACATAGCCTTGGCTTGAGGTCACGTCGCCATCTCCATCAAGTCTCTCAAGCCATTGAATGCGCGATTTATGATACGGAAAGATATTGAGCTTTGGCCCGTCGCACGGTGGTAGCTTCTGAGGAAAGGATAAAACACGTCGTTTTCTCGGCATACTGGAGGAGCTAGAGGGAAGATGACGAGGTGTTTGTGATAAATATGGGCATACCATTAGCTCTCGACCTCTGGCATCCTTATACCCAGCGGTCATCATCCGTATGCGCGTCGGGCCGCTTTTAGCGATAATCAGGTTTTCTTGCAGCATTGCAGCATCTGTGGAGGGGTCGCGTGGTCTGTGAATGGCTAACGTGGGTGGCAATGCTGCAGAGATATCACCAACATCAATATGCAGACTTCAGCTCCGAGGTGGGGGAATGAACAAGATGGAATGAACTGAAATTTCCACAGCCTGATCTGGCCGTCTGGACACTTTAAAAGCGTGGAATATGCCCATCAATGAGAATGAACAGACTCTGTTCAAGCATGGTGCATTACGGCATTCCAGCTGTGCCACGTATAGCAATCACATCATCCCTGCTTGTCTCACATCAAGATGGCCCTGTCGTCCCCTGCGACGTCCATACTTGAGCTACTTACGCACCCAAATCCATCCGTCAGCCATCAAATACCTAAGAGCAAGACAAACTCTCGAAGTCCCCACTATCACTGGCCTAGACAAATAAAGAGATGGGAAGAACTCGAAGATGTTAATATTTTAAAAAATGTCTTTGGTGGAGTTTTGCTGAAAGAGGCATGTCGCAGAGGCCGAACTCTTGACCCATACCCCAGAGTTCACTCACAGGCTGACTGCGTCATACGTAATGAGGATGATACCAGAGATCTAATCAACAAGTGGAACAAATCGATTGTTACTGCCGCCCTTGATCCCATTCAGGATCTTTTCCATCCAGTCATCTGGCGCAAAGGGGATCCCCCATCAGGCAAAGAGGCATTTCTCCCTCCTCCCCAAGAGCACGGAAAGCAGCGCCATCAGCCAGTACGCAAACAGTCTTCGAAGACGACACATACAAGATTACAATCATTGTCAAGATTGAAACCAGATTCTGGGTCTATTGCACCGATCCCGATCTTATCTAAAGCTGGGAATACAACCATCTCTACTTGTCAGGAGAGATTTCCAAAAGAGTACAAGATCTCCACAAAATGGAAGAGTGAACGTATTTTCAAAGGCGGACTTCTCGATGATTCTGGGAGCTTCATTAAAGGAAAGACATCTGATAATTCTGCTTGGCCTATTAGACAGGCCTACACTTATTGCATTCAGCATATGTGCCGATATGGATGTATCTTGACTGCTGAGGAAGCTTTCATATTTCGCATCATGCCGCGAGAGGACAAATCCAGTGAGTCTTCTTCTAATCACAGCTGTTCAATCTTTCATAGGCTGACGAGGCTAGACAACAATTCACAAAACATTAACTTGCTAAGAAACGAGCTCATCAATAATGGGCTTATGGAATATGTCTCCATTCCCTGGGGAAACTACAGTCAAGGTCAGAGACGATCCCTCGACGTCTGGACCGTTAACCTAGCACTTTGGTTTATGCACATCCTAGCGGGAAATAATTTTGAGGTTGAGTGGAGTTATGCTGATCTGACAGCTGAGACCTTGGTCGCTGCTCAGCCGGTGGACGCTGATGATCAGCCAAAAGCAATTTCTTCTAGTACGGCGCACTCCGATAATGATGGACAGCATGTAGGGGGAGAAGATGAAAACGGATCAGTTACTTCGGAAGAGACTGAAATCTTGTACTCGTCTACTACAAAGCGAAAGCGGGACTCAGACGATGACAGCGACTTTGAGGGCATTCATCTTTCATTTAACAAGCGTCAATTCGTATAGTTGAGGCACAGGGCTCACTAGAGGTGAGTTTCTGGTACACATGTAAGGACACAGAACATGTACTCAATAAGGCTGAACATACAAACACTATCACTATCACTAGTAGGACGATTCACTATCTCTCAACACGCTCTAGTAGAACTCCACAAACTCCTTCTTACTTATTTCCTTCATGTTGGTTCATTTGTCGTTGATTTCCACCAGGATCTTGACTTGGTTATCCTTGTCCGTTATCAACGCATTGATACCATCCTCGACAATATTCTCCATCTTGATCTTTCTGGTGATCATCTGGCTAGGCTTAATTGCACCAGAAGCGAGGTTATCGATGACCGCTTGGAAGTCTTCCCGTTGGTACCCCAAGACAGATTTGTAGGCACTCTCCTTGAAGGTCAGCCAATTAGGGTTGAAAGGTATCTCCTTCTCCCAGATTGCGATGTTTACTACAGTGCCTCTTGTTCTGACGACTTCACAAGCACCCTTGACACTATTCACTGTCAGTATCTTCACAGAGTCTGGTGAAAGAAAACTCACCTCGCTGGTACACCGGCGCAATCGAAAACAACATCAGCACCCAAACCACCAGTCAAGCCAAGAACGATCTCGTTGAGGTCCACTTTGATCGGGTTCACAACCTTGGTGGCACCAAACTGCCTCGCAAACTCCTGTCTCGAGGCGGCAACTTCGGAAACAATAATCTCACTAACGCCCTTGGCCTTCAAGCACAAAATCATCGCCAGACCGATCGGCCCACCGCCCAAAATTGCAACCTTGGACTTCTCGTTGATTTCCGGCGCCGCA
The DNA here is from genome assembly GCF_000260195.1 of Fusarium odoratissimum NRRL 54006. Classification (NCBI taxonomy): domain Eukaryota; kingdom Fungi; phylum Ascomycota; class Sordariomycetes; order Hypocreales; family Nectriaceae; genus Fusarium; species Fusarium odoratissimum. Next base: position 361,203 of record NW_022158703.1, on the reverse strand, counting down.
GACATAGCATGCCACGCTACAGAAAGCGGCTCGACAAGTGCTCCGATCTCGAGGGGCAGGTCTTTTGGAAGCGCAAAGACGTGCGTCGCGTTCACACAGACTGACTCGGAAAGACCGCCGCCACCGCCAGAGAGGCCGAGGAATCCACCGGTATGGCAGACGTTCTCGGCGCTGGTGTGGCATGCAGCGCAGTGGCCGCAGAAGAGGGTTGGCTGAACTGCGCAGGGCTGACCTACTTCGAAGCCGGTTACGCCAGGGCCAACTTCGGAGATGATTCCTGAGAATTCATGGCCAAGTGTTACAGGAATACTTTCTGATGTGAGAGGGTGAGGCTTGGTTGGGCAAAAGTTTGGTCCTCCAAGATATTCGTGCAGATCTGGTACCTGTTAGCATTTGGCTGGGCTTCAGACTGCTCTCCTTGCCTGTGCCGCAGATTCCAACAAATTTAGGAGCAACCTGTTTCTATTAGCATCTATATCTGAGTGTGTCTTAGTGAGAGGTACTGGCCTTGACTTGTCCGGGCTGCACTAGAGGCTCAGGGACCTGCTCGACACGAATGTCCTTGATACCGTAATACCTCGCAGCTCTCATCGTAGCGTAGAAAGACCGATTGATGTTCCTGGATACAGGCCCACGGAATCGTTGGTTAAAAAGTTTTGTCAATGAAGTTACTGGTAGTTTCATAATCTCTAAATTTCTCTTTTCCTTTCGTCAAGAGACGGCGATCAGCAGCCTCTTTATATAACTCCCAGGTTTAAGTTCACGTACGATCAAGTCAGTTCACTGCCCCACCATCCGACATGGGGGATCCGCATCACGAGTTCCGCAATGCAGCCGCAAGTTCAAATCTCACTTTTCATGCATCAAAATACATCGTTTCAATTCGTCTTCTTTCCTTAATGTAACGGCTTTGAGACTTCAAATGTGGGGGAATGGATGATCTTACTTGTTTTGGCCTCCTTTGGACCTTTCCCCGGATTCAAGAGAGACAGGAAATGGCTAGCGGGGTCTGGAGCCGATCGTGCGCTATGTCGGAGCCGATCGAAGTGAGTCGGGCGTAGAAGAAGGAAGACGGCAGTTTGTGGATGCGAATCAGGTGGGAATGCCATGCTTCTAATTCGCTCTCTTCAGATGATGGACTTGTCAAGATGGCTTGGCACAATGTTTGTCTCACAATCCTTTGGGCGCCCTATTGTTTGCGCACTAATTCGCTACGCGTCGCGTTAATTGACAGGTAAAGCTCCATCTTAACGAGGTACACGCCGCGTATCCCAAGGAGACTCCTAAGATTCTAGGTATGTACAGCCATAAAATTAGGCACGATTCTCGAAATTGAATTCCGTGATAAAGCCGATCTCGCAGGCGAAAATGGGGATATGGCTCGTTTCCGCCTCACTGCGTCTTGGCTACGGTGGAGTCTCCTGTCAAAATGAATGTGCAGTGGTGTGACACGGGACCCGTCAATATCTCTTTACCGAGCTGTCAGATAACGGTCTTTGATAAGCGATTGACATCAGGACATGATCTTTAGATGAGGCTGATCTTGTCGCTCGCCTGAGCATCCCTGGGTTTTCTTGAACATGAACTGAGAAGCAAGTCTGAGTGTCAGACGAGACTGCAAAACGACATAATGTTGCTACCATTCGTTGATGGACTCTCTTGTAGAATTGAGTTTTACACAAGAATTATAAGCATAAAAGTTATCTATATAAGAGTAGTTAATTGAGGTCTCATTTAAAACCAACAGGCAGTGCACCGTTAAGTTATTTGTGAAAGTTCTTAGTCAGCGTGACATATTTTTCCTTCCGATCACTTATCTTTCCAGCCAACGTCCAACCCATCTAGTCAATACAACTATTTCGAGATTCAGACTTCAGAGAATAATACGTGAGAAGCCCATCGAGTTGACAGATTCTGGTGATTGATGTAAAGCGTGTTGAAACCGAACATGCTCATGACAATGCCCCTACCCTGCACTGGGGCGATTGATGGAGGGTCTTGGAGGGCGACTCCAACTCACCCCACAGGTTGGAGTAACTCCACTCGAGAGATAAGATAACATCGATAACGATAACGTTGGAGCTTAGCGTCAGCGGCATCACAGCACGTACGTTACTCTGTAACTATGAGATAAGAACTACGCCGGTATCACCACGTTCAGAGTCCCCCCAAGTCCAATCTAGAGCTTTTCTAACCTGCTATTAACGTACTCTCACAGTTGACTAACAAATATGTCGATCTTCAACGGCGTTGCACTCGTGACTGGGGCTGCCTCGGGTAAGGACCCTGTAACCTTTGTCGTATTCAGCTAACTCGTTGTAAGGTATCGGACGCGAGACAGCTTTATCCTTTGCACGAGAAGGATGTAAGAAAATTGTTATAGTTGACCGTGATGCAAAAAAGCTCGACGACACAGAATTGGCCATTAAAGAGACCTTCCGGGATGTCCAGGTCCTCGCTGTACCAACAGATATCTCCAAAGAGGAAGACATTGAGAACCTATATAGTGAAACTATCAAAGCATTCGGCAGAGTAGACTATGTTGTCAATGGTGCTGGTAAGAGTTGTGTTGATATTGAAGAGTGGCTTGTCAACGACTGATCGTATCATAGGCGTGTTGAGCAACAACAAGAGGTCTCATGAGTCTTCCGTTGAGGAATTCGATATGATCAATAATGTCAACTACCGCGGATGTTGGCTATCCTCTCGCGCTGCTATTAAATGTATGCTCAAGCAAGACCCTCTCCCTACGCATGATGGAAGACCTGGTGTTCGAGGAAGCATTGTCAATATCGCCTCACAATTGGGAGTGGTTGGTCGGCCAGCAGCACGTAAGTGAGAATATATAAGCTCATGTCGGAGTTTTGTGCTAATACTTGTCAATGATAGCGGCCTACTGCGGTAGTAAAGCAGCCGTAATTAGCATGACAAGATGCGATGCTATTGATGTATGTTCCTCGCCGTCATAATATTTGGTAAAGTTACTGACTTGTGTAGTACTCCAAAGATCTGATTCGTGTCAACGCCGTTTGTCCTGGTCTCATTGACACAGCGATGACCCGACCTCAAGCTGATGTCTTGAGTCCCGCAATCAACATCGCTCCGATGGGACGAATGGGTAGCCCGCAGGAAGTGGCTGATTGCATATTGTTTCTTGCCAGTAGTAAGGCTAGCTTTGTACAGGGATCTGCGATGATGGTTGATGGTGGATATGTCATTAATTAGTTGTAGCTGTCGCTGTAATAGAATTCTCTTTCAATGAACTGTTCGAGGTTCAATTATATTCTCCAACAACGAAGCAATCCCTCAACCAATCAGAAATCGTTCGGGCGAATGGTTTAGTGGTATAATACTCCCTTAGCATGATTCATCAGAATAATCTGGGAGTGGTCCAGGGTTCGATTCCCTGTTCGTCCAACTTCAGTGGTTAGATTCCACTTGTACCATCTTTTTGTCCTTTGTCGCTCTGGTCCGACCAGCTTTTTGGGGCAATTCATGTTAGCTTTGGCAATGTCTTTGAGTCCCTGGGCATTTCATGAAGTAATGGTTTGCAGACCGAAAGTAGATACCTTATGTATTGGCCTCCAACTCCATTTTGGTCGTAGCGACCCCATTCATCTCCACTACCTATGTCATGATGTTGCAGTCCACCAATCATCGCTACCAATTCTTCGTCGGCGTTGACGAGATGGGTCGGGATAGCACCAGTGAAACCTCATAACGTAGTTTGAGACGTGATTTCAAATCATCTCCACCAGCAGTAGCTTCTAGACTTCGTGCTCCCTTCAACAAGTAAATAAGTTTGTACCCAGCACCCTGGCAATCAGCAGCCATATCAACGAATCGCTCTATGTAAGAAAGTTACAGGGTCTCAAATCTCAGAACATCCAATATTCAACATGTCTTCTATCAAGCCCCTCATCCTACACGCCCATACCACCGGCCCCAACCCTTTCAAGGTGGCCATCCTCCTTGAGGCTCTCAACATCCCATACGCCGTCAAGCTCTGGCAGTTTGGAGATGCACCCAATGGTGTCAAGGGTGAACGCTTCCTCAAGATCAACCCCAATGGCCGCGTTCCAGCTTTGGAAGATCCCAATACGAATGTAACCAGCTGGGAATCTCTTGCATGCATGAACTACATCCTCCGCGTCTATGATACCGAGAACAAGTTTGGTGCACGACAGGAAGCTGGTGAACAAGGACGAGCTGATGTCGACGCGTGGACCAGCTTCCTTGTTAGCACTCTTGGGCCATTCTTAGGTAAGCTAACTTTCCAAGAACCCTCGCTACTATCTCTCTACGAGATATATCTAGGCAACACGTCGAAACTAACAACTAGTAGGTCAGTGTAATTGGTTTCGTCATTATAACAACGTCAAGAATGAGAATGCATATGAGAGATATCAAGCCCAGGCCTATCGATGCTTTGGAGTTTTGGAGGAGCAGCTGAAGAAACACGGTGGAGACTGGGTCTTGGCCGGGGATAGGCCGAATGTCGTTGACTTTCACTTTGAGCCTTGGATGAGACAGTATGAGTATGCTGGTTTGAGTTTGAATGATTATCCAAAGGTGAAGGCGTGGTTGGATCGTGTCCAGGCGTTGCCTGAGGTGAAGCGAGCGTATGAGAAGATCAAGGCTGGGGAGGAGGTTTAAACACAACAAGTGTAAAGCGAGATACTTAGATTTGTCGAAATACAACCCAATTGTTACGATCTCACGGAAAAATGCCACCACAGATTGTCGACTGTGACGATATCATTGACGGGGTCATCATGCGTAGCGCATATCTTGGCGATTGCTTTATAGTGACGGACTTGGAAAGCAAGAGTGCATAGTTGACAGCTTTGGAGGGGCTGGAAGCAGAAAGTTTGGTCTATACAAGTTTGAAAGAGTGGAGGTATAACCATCACTTGTTCTCTTGTGACGACCGCGTATATGGATTCATCATCACCGTCCTCCAGATTTAACGAAGTTGTCACGAGCGAGCGATAGAAACTTTCAGCCACATGTCTCAGCCGCAAATTGCCCTTCTGATAGACACTTTCAATTAGCAAAGCCGCGGAATTGGCCCTCCTGATGTCGACCTAAGACATTTATGGCATTGAGTCATTTCTCAGGAGCTTTTGCCCCTGGCGCTATAAAAATTTTGGTAGCGCAAGTTTATGGTTGCATGTGCGTCCGTCAGCCACTGGAACCTGTTGCCTATCTCAGAAGGTGGTTGGTTGGTGCTTCTAGCTGAAAAGAGATGATGGCTTGCGAGATAGGGGGACACGGAGCTTATCAAGCGCATCCTAACCACATTGAGATTACGGCGTGCTTGAATTGATTGCCTCCTTCGCCTGTACGTCCACACACAATCCAAGCCACGTCCGGATTTGCAGAGGAGGTACAGTAGGCATGTATGCGCTGATCAATGCCGTGTCGTACTGCTGTTCCAGCCAGTTATGCACAGCAGTTCAAGCGCGCCACACTTGCAGTTCTTCTCACCACAAATCGCACATGCTGTTTCAAGAATCCATGTTCATCTTCCTGGCATTGGCGCCAAGTCGATCCGTCAGGATCAGCAAGCGGGCCGAAATCTACGGTCCCACTCGGATTTGACGTTTTGGTATGCAATGGCTATCGATACGTTGTACATCTTACGGACAGACTCCTTTCAAGGCTCTTGTCAAAGCTATAGGTACCAATTACCAGATTTATCTTCTGTTGCGGTACAATACTTTGACAGGTATGCAGCCGAGGTCTATTTCAGAGGAGGGACTTGTCGAATGCTGTTATCGGATCACTCCGAGCAAGCATGTGCCACGCCATCAAAGCGCTCAGACATGTACAACCCCATCGAGAATAGTGCCGAGTTCTAGCTAAGCCAAGCTTTAAACTCTAAAGTCTAGTGGTTGGTTTCAGTGAAAAGTTAAAAGCTAAATGTGCTGCCGTCCGCCAGCGGAATTTTCCTTCTTCATTTACCCATGTCCCCTTCCTGTCGCATCTCTGTTCGGCGGTAGAACCGAGGCTGTGGCCGCCAGCCAAGCATCAATGAATATCAATACTTCTATTGTAGGTTTGTCGAACACATACTACTCAGATTACTTAGGTTAACATTCCTTGGTACTAACTGAACTTGCGTAGGCTATACAAGCAGTACTGCTTGTTTTGGCATTAGCTGTCCTTGTTCTACGAACCTGGGCGCATTACCTCCTTAAGCAGAACTTACTCAACCTGTCCGATATCTTTGCATGGCTAGGATGGGTCTTCAGCTTAGGATGGTTCATCTGCTCAACACTCGCGCTCCAAATCCTCATCGATAACCCCGCGGTCGGAGCAGAACTCGTAGTTAACTCGGTTGAGTACTTGAAAGTATGACGACACAGCGACTGTGAATGGGAAATCATGATGCTGATAAACTTTCTTATAGACTGTACTGGTAGCTGAGTACTTCTTTGATACTGGGATTTACTTTCCCAAGATATCCATTGTTCTCTTCTACTGGACTTTAATTCCCAGGGTTCTGGAAACCTTGAGAAGAGCATTACTCGGAATCTCGATTTATCTCGGTTGCGCTCTGCTTGCATCGGTTCTTACGAACACTCTCATATGCCTGCCATTCTCCGATAATTGGTTAGTCCAATTGTAGTCTTGCCAAAGCTCATGAACTGACTGGCATCATCAGGTCTATCGAGAATCAGCTAAAGTCAGCGTGGAACTCATATCCTTCCTTCTGTATCCAGTGGGCTCTCAACTTTTCGACGGATTTGCTAAGTATGTTTCGAATGCCTCGTTTACTTTTACGTTTCTAATATGGGCTCAGTATTTATCTATCCATTCTTCCTGCTGAAGCACTTGAGATTGCGAAAAGAACAAAAGATTGGTCTCATTGGCGTCTTTTCCTTGGGAACCATCACATTGATAGTCAGCCTTTCCCGGTTCATCGCGTACAATGTGACCGATTTTGAGCTCGAAGACGAAGCCGGCAGTACGTTCTGACACCAAAGCCCTCTTTCACATGCACAAGCTGACCTAGTGCATAGATACCTTATCTCTCGCCGAAATGAGTACCGCCGTTATAGTCGTTTGTCTCCCGGGCCTTCGAACATTCATCGTACGGTCGAAAAAGTCTACAAATCGCTCGTCTTCACACCAGCTCAGCGGCTACGGCAACCACACACGGATCGGAGTAGGACAAACATCCAAGACAGGCACACATAAAGGACAAGCCCCGCCATCGTCGTATGCGAAATGGGGCGTTAGAGATGACGAGATCGAGTTGGTAACTCATATACGCGTTTCCCACGAACTGGCGAATCCAGACGCTTGCAGCGCGAGCGAACAAAGCGCAACGAGTCGGAATTTGGGATTGTGATCTTCACAATAGAGTTTGGCGTTGGAGGAACTAGATACATGATTTATGAAATAAGAGGTATTGGGATTCAACAGCATAAATGCACGTGCTATCACACTGGAGGCTTCACAAACGATAGCAATTACATATTGGATAAACGAACAGAGTATGATATCATTTGGCATCTCTTTGAGAGACCGCGAAGCCTGAAAGTTCCATATTAGACGGAAGATAGGCTCCAATGGTTAGCTCAGAAGTCAGGCCCCTACCGAGAATAATACTCTACTGACTAATATAAAGAACCTGCCGCCCCTACACCAAGACTACCGAATGCATCTGGGGCCTAACGAACATTAGATCAGACCATCTCCAGCGGCTTGTCCCCTGCCCTCCAGTCATCCTGTGTATTGCCACGCTTGGTGCGATAGGCGGATTGCCCAAAGGGCACCTGTAATCACCGTTTGCTCTATTCCAGCAATATTGAAATACTTCTGCCATGGAAATGGGGGGGCAATGGGCTAATAAGCTTGAATTTAAAACTGTATACTAGGCTTGAGTCATAAGAATCTACCTATCATTGTTCTCACAACTGAAGGCTCCTCCAATAAGTCCCTGTGAATAAGCATCGATGATGTTTTGAATAACACCATAAGTTCCACCAATAGTCAAGAACACAGAAAGCGCAATCATCAACCAGTTCAGATAGTAAACAATAACCTGCCACATCTTTCCCTTTCGATAGTGCTGGTGATCGTACACCCAAAGATATCCAGGCAGACCGAGTGCGAGAGGTGAAAAGGTTAGACTTCCTGCGAGAGCCAGGAGGTAGTTGAAGATGGGGATTCCAGAAGCGAGGAGGAACGAAACAGCCGACATGGCAGTAGTGCATCCCAGCCAAACTGCCCAGTGGACCACGGTGTTCTTCTGGAAGTGCTCTGAGTGTCGAAGGAGTCGAACGAAGAGGTACTTAGCTGCGACGTGGACATACAGACAGGCACTGACAAGGAGACCAGTGAGGCCAATGCCATAAGCGACCTTCTTGATGGTTGGGCCTGCACTTCCTAGAGATGGCGAAGCAACCCATTGACCGCAATACTTGTAGACGACAAGCGAGAAAGTGAGGTATGAAGCAGTGACGATACCCATGCAGAGGTAGACGGCCTTGTTGTAGTCTCGAGGTCGGCGCATCTCAGAGATGACTGGCAGAAAGGCGGAAGTTCCAGCACCACTGCAGAAGATTGTAGAGACTGACGTGATGGCCGCAACAAAAGTGGGATGGCCGATAACATGGTAGCCGAAGTCGTAGTCTCCGGTTTGAGGAGCAGCAGCTGGTCGATCGAGGGTTGTAACGCCGACGCTAAGAAATGTCAGAGGGAAAAAAAGAATAAGGGATGTGAGAGACTTACACGACGATGAAAACAGCGACGTAAACTGTCAAAAAACCAGCCCAGGTGAGCCAAGCAATGTTCTCAAACTTGCGGACACTAGCAAGAATAAGAACAGCAATGGTCGCCACTAACATGAACCAATTGGTACAGATAGCATGGTTGCTAAGAACGTTAAGCGCAACAGAGGTACCGAAGATTCCTGACGCGCCCACAATCGCATATGTGACGAGGAACAAAACTCCAACGACCTCTGAAACGGTGACTATTAGTCTTTGTGCATATAATACAGTCAGGCTTTCTTACCCTTTAGCCAAGTGCCGCCAACTACATTCGCCATATCGGCGATACTGTGGCAGCCAGCGTGTCTGTTTCGGAAGTTTCCTTGGACAATGGCACAGTAGGTGTTGAGACCTTGCCACCCAAGGACATTAATGGCGCCAGGGAGAGCACCAAGGACGAACATGGCACTCGGGATTGTAAGGACGCCAGTTGCGAAAATGACTTGAAGAGTTAGCTTGAGATTCAAAGACATGTTAGAACCACTTACCCTTCAGAAAGATGACAGAGGCCTGAATCCACCCGACAGTGCGGAAGTCAACCTTTCCAGGAATTTTCTGAAAGACCTCTCCATCATCAACTCCTTCCTGTCTTCCAAGCTCAATGCTTCCATTGCTGAGCATACCACCAGACTGCTTCTCGCCTTTCTCTCCTTCAGAAGAACTCATATTGGTCGAAGTAATTTTCATAAGAGATTGATGAAGAAACAAGATTGATGATGCAGGACTCAAAAACGGTGGGATCGACCTGTCTATTATCACTTGTCGATCAACACCGGCAGTCCTCGCCAAGCTCAACTTTATCAAGAACCCAGCAATGTCTCCTTGTGGATGCTTCATCAAAGTCCAATGATAAGGTCTGGGGTAAAAACAGCCCCCGTAAAACTCTGGGGAAGATCCTGACTCGTAGAGTGATAAGAGAGTTGGAGCATAGCGTTGGAGTTGGAGACTAGCGTGAGATTAGTTCTGGGGTGAATGATACCCCATGATAGAGTAGTGGCTGATAAGCGTCATTACCCCTCTATTAGTTATCGGTATTGGCGAATCTTTGGGTTGGAGACGCGGGGAGACTGCCGCATGCGTGATTCTTGAGGGTCCAGATTCTAGAATCTTGACGTATTTCTAGCCACAGCTATCTGAACCCTTGACTTCCTAGAGGTTTTTCACATCACTATTACACTGCATATCGTGTTCAAGTCCTGAACCGATCCCCACTCCTTTCCATTGTCACCAAAACAAACGCCACCATGCCTAAGCGTATTCTATGCTCGTACGGTGTTGATGTTGACGCCGTCGCTGGATGGCTCGGCTCCTATGGAGGTGAAGACTCACCCAGCGATATCTCCCGTGGCTTGTTCGCAGGAACACATGGAACTCGCCGAATGTTGAAGCTGTTCGACAAGTACAACATCAAGGCGACATGGTTCATCCCCGGGCACAGTCTCGAGACTTTCCCCGAAGAATGCGCAATGGTCCGTGATGCTGGGCATGAAATAGGGCTCCATGGTTCGTGATATGACTATCTAGCATTAACCCCTGCAACTAACGACGATCCGATAGGTTACTCTCATGAGAATCCTTCCGACATGACACTAGAGCAACAACGTGATGTCTTGGAAAAGACTCACAAGATGCTTACAGAGTTCTGCGGCAAGCCTCCTCGCGGAAGCGTCGCCCCTTGGTGGGAGACTAGTAAGGAGGGCGTCGATCTGATGCTGAGCTATGGCATCGAGTATGATCACTCAATGTCTCATGACGATTGCCATATGTACTGGCTACGCACTAATGATAGCTGGACCAAGATCGACTATAAGCAAAAGGCTGAGACTTGGATGAAGCCATTGGTAAAGGGGCAGGATACAGGACTTGTTGAGATCCCAGCAAACTGGTATTTAGATGAGGTGAGTCTTTCCAGTAATTAATACGAGATTTGACAGCTAACGTTTATCACAGTATGTTCATGTAGTATTTTAGAATGCGACTGTGACTGACCCTGATACTTTGATAGCCTTCCTCCCATGATGTTCATCAAAGACGCCCCCAACAGCCACGGCTGGGTCAACTCTCGAGATGTTGAAGATCTGTGGCGAGACCACTTTGACTATTTCTACCGCGAATACGCCGATGATCCCGATGAGATCTGCGTGTTTCCTCTTACAGTTCATCCGGATGTTTCCGGTCGGCCGCATGCTCTGCTGATGCACGAGAGGTAAACGACAAAGTCTTCCAGGTGAAGTTCAAGCTGACAGTAGACAGGTTGATTGAGTACATCAACAAGCATGAAGGTGTTGAGTGGGTGACGATGGAGCAGATGTGTGATGAGTTCAAGAAGAAGAATAAGCCCCCAAAGGGAGCTGTTATGCCCAAGGCTCAGGAACAGAAGTAGGGTATTATTGGTAGTCATGAATAAAGCGTTTCTAGAGCCTATGTTGTCAGGTGAAGACATCAGCCGATGTTCTTGTGAACAAGTATTTCCCGATACTTTTCCAACCCAACACCTATGATGTTGATGAAAGGCCATTGGGTGTTACTCTTGAAGAAATGTGCCCATATCTTCAAAACTGCCAGGCATAGGTTGCTTGGATCTCGGAAGTCCAGAAGAGTTGGGTTATCCGTGTCAGCGCCTTGATCAAAGTCGACGACCGTGTATGCCTCCTCGACGATGCATCTGACCCAGTGCAAGATCCTGTCTTCGCTATCTGAGATATCTGTTAGGACCAAGTATTCGGGCTTTCAATCAAAAGCAGACTTACCACTCAGCGGGTGTTCGGCAAGTGTTTCCCCAAGTTTTGACAGCCATTTGCTCAATAGTACAGCGCAGTCCAGACCAGAGAGCGAGTGCCTCACACTCCAGAAGAAGGCTTGACTTCTTGCAACACGGTCAACGCCCAAGCGGACCGGGATTCCAATCATGTGAGCCGAGTAGAGGAGTGCGGCAATCACGCCGTCACTCCTCTCGATATCGGGGCTGCCTGCGATGGCATTGGCGATACATTGCGGATCCCGTGTCTCGAGTTGTCTGTATGGACCCAAGTGCAGATATATGCGCACATATGCTAATGACAGAAGAGAGCTGGAAGTAAAAGGGATCGGTCCGTTCTCGTTGTTCGGGTCGAGGGTTGACTCTGGGGCTTGTTGCCAGCACGAAGTCCACGAGCGCAAACCTCGTTCGAGTTTCTCAACCTCTTCGCTCGGAAGGACAGCCGAGCTGCTGGTCACCGGAAGGCTCAGATCTCGTACGATGTGTATTCTCTGAAGTAGGCCATGGAGCAGGACATAATTGCCTAGTGGCGTAGGAATTGGCAATAGTGGCGCTGTGTCATTCTTGTTCTTAAGCAGCAATGACAACGCTTCTCGGAAGAACAACTGTGGCTCTTGGATCTCTTTTGTTGCAGTACGCCACAAGGCTGAAGTTGGCGCTTTCCACTCCTTTGTAGAGCATGGTAGTCGGAGACCAATCTCGTTACTACGGAGTGTTGGATAGACGTTGTAAGCGATACTGTGGGTATGAAGGAAGGAAAAGCCGATGAGCTTTGAGCGCCTGTTCGACTCTTGCTTGATCCACGTCTTCCATTCGTGCCAGAGTGAGTTGCCGTCGCTTGGTTGATCTGATGGTGTTGGCAATGCGGGCTCATCGACGTCCTCAAGGCCAGAGTTTCGAAGGACCTGAGTGAGAATGCCCTGCAATGCGAAGGACTCCTGGACCATTGATGCTTTGGGTTCCCATGTTGCGAAGCCCATGAGCGTGATCAAAGCTCTGATAGTTTCGACCGCTGCATCGTTTCCAGCATCCCTCCGACGACCATTATGTGGCACGGCATGCGGTATAGGAACTGAGGACACACCAAATGAGTCTGCGTCCCTTCTCAGTCTCTCCATCAGTAGAGCCTTTCCAGCGAAGAACAATCTCTCTGAGGCTCTCGACTCGAAACAGTACTGCGCTCCGATGGCGGCGATGCCGAAGATCAACTCAGGTGAGTGATCGTTGATCTGCCATGTTGGTATGTGAATGAACGGCATATGGGTATGAAAGCCGCCAAAGAAAGAGGTCACATAACGCGTGAGAGCGTGCCTCGATGGGACACAAAAGGCTGGGTCCAGGAGATGCGAGTGGTCAAGGATAGATGCTTTGAGTTTCGATCTTTGCTCTTCGGTGACTTTGAACGGTCGTGTTTCAGGGTCAATAGCCCTTGGATCTGTCCGTGTGAATGATCACGTCTATCAAGGTCTGAAGCCAAGACTTACTGTCGGTGTCAGAGACATAATTGGATATCCGATTACCCGTAGGTGCAGAAGGAAGCCATGAGCTGAAAGGGGTCCCAGCTCGGGTTGGAGCTCCTTGCCGGGGAGAGGTCTCTTCATTATCGTCTTGCGTAAGCCCGGGATCGATGGGTTCCTCATGCCTGTCAGGGTCGCCGAAGAAAGGGCTCCACTCAGCCGAGAGTCCAACGCCGTCGAGGAAACTGGTGAACTCGCGAAAGTGGGTGTCAAAGTCGACGCCTTTTCTAAGTCAGCTGTGTTGATCGAGAAATAGATGGGACTGACAGTACTGACCGCTGTCAAGCATCTGTGGTGACAGAAAGTTGGGAACGAATTGACCATCGTCTGCACTCGGTTGATGTTGCACTTGTTCATTCACTGTCTGAGGAACAGCAACAGGAAGCTGCATCGGCTGCTGTGTTCTTGCACAGAACCATGGGTCAACACTTAGGCCGGAGAGTGACACAGCTGCAGCCAAGTCTGGATCACCGATGCTATCATTCCCTTGTTGTACGACAGTCACATTACCTTGGGCAGGTTCAGGCGATGGGACGTCGCCCTCATGCTCGGCTAGCCGTTGATGACGCGTGAGCAGGTCGCGTCTTGCAAATGACGCCCCGCAATGGCACAAAAACGGCTTCTCTTTGGTATCTACATCAAATCAGCTACCCTATCTTCAATCAGATCACAAGACTCACGTGTTCTGACGTGTCTCTCGAGATGCTCCGTTCGTTTGAAGGTGCGCCCGCAATGTGGACACATGCGTAGATTGACTCCAGCCCCATTGTAACCCACTCTTTGTCGCTTGTTTGGAGTGTCGTATGTCCCGATGTTGTCACCCATTCTGCAGCAATGACTCCAAGAGTTGGAGTGGAATCGTGACGGAGGGGGCGAATGGGGTAGTGCATCGTTTATCATGGAGTCGTGGGTGGGGCAGGCTTGGAGTAGCGTCTGATAGCGTTATCTTTGGGGTGTCATCGCGGGCAGATAATCAACTAACAGAATAGGGCAGAGATAACACGGTATCGCGTTAATCACATATCATCCTGGAGAACGGCCAACTTGATCGGGGATGGGTATGTAGAGGTTTCGACGATATTGCAAAAGTTGGAGAAAATTACGAAGAGATATTAGCAGCTTTAGACTAAGACGAGATGAGATTCTGAAGGTCTAGGCGAAATCCCGTAACTTGTCACGTAAAGCATTCAACAAGCACGCGCGGCAAATGATCAAAGGTAATCTGCATAGCAATATAGTGATGTTCCTTCTACAGGCGCCAAACACCGACCTCTACAGATGTGAAGATTCTCTGACGCGTCGGACCTCGTTCAGCACATCCTCCGTCTCTTCAACTGTAGACTTTCCCCCCTGCTCCCAGTCAAAACTACTCTCTAGCGCTTTCGCAACGCTCAGAACCTTTTTCTCTTGCCAGAGGCCACCAACGATCTGTAATCCAACCGGCAACAAAACACTCTCATCATCAACAGCCTTTGACCAACCAACAGGGAGCGACAGAGCAGGATTACCCGTGACGTTGAAGATGGCAGTGTTGTTCGTCATCCCGATGCTCGGCTCGAATGACTTGAGCACAGACTCTCGTGAGCCGTGACGCGGTGCGACGAAGGGTGTTGTTGGCATGATGATGACGTCGTATTCTTTGAACTTTGCTTCGTATGCATCGCGTATTTGCCGACCGATGTTGACTGTCTTTGCATAGAGACCGGGGAAATTGCGTGAAAGATAGATGCCGTTGATGACAGTGTTCTTGGTGGAAGGAAAGAGCTTCTCAAATTCAGAAGATGTCCATGGAAGACGGGCTTGCTCGAACTCTGTCAGGTAAAGACCTCGGCGGCCATTAGCTTGGCCCAGGATGCCTGCCGAGCCGGATATGCGTTGCTGGATGGTCCATATTGAAGGGCCTTCTTTATGAAGGGGAATCGAAACCTCTTCGACAGTAGCGCCGAGAGATTTGAGTCGGTTTATCGTGTCGAAAAAGGTTTGCTTTACACCTGGTTGTACCAGATCATTGTCGTAGCCTTCTTTCAGAACGCCGATTCGGAGGCTCTTGACGGATGCACCGGCCAATGAGCCCAAGAAGTCAAAAGATCCTGCTGATGGTGCACCAAGTGATCGGTCGTCGATGCCGTCGTATCCTGCAATGACGTCCAAGCAAGCAGCAACTTCGTCAACTGTCCGGGCGAGGGGTCCGGCATGATCATCAATCTGATCGCCACTCGTGATACCCGTATATGGGACAAGTCCATGCGTTGGCTTGAACCCGACGCAACCGCATAGCGAGGCTGGTACACGGATACTGCCTCCTTGATCTGTACCAATTGCTATATCGGCCAGACCGCCCGTGACAAGAGCTGCGCCTCCAGAGGTACTACCACCAGCGGAATATCCCTCTTTGCGCGGGTTATCGATCGTTCCTTGGGCGCTTGTGAAAGATGATGTCGAGTTGCAGAAGTTTTCACATGTCGCTGTTCCCGTAATCACAGCCCCTGCTTCAAGGACTCTCGTGACAACAGTGGCATCAGTTGACGGTGTCCAAGCGGGAAACGCATCGCTTCCAAAGAACTGCGGCACACCAGCTACAGCGATACAGTCTTTCAGACAAACAGACTTCCCCGCCAATGCAGAGCGCGAAGACTTGTCGCCTTCGATGATGAAACGATGCGCCCAGGCATGACCATAGCTTTGCTCGTGTTCTTCGGGAAGATGGATGTTTTGACGGGGGAATCTTTCGATATCCGGGACGGGCTGATAGTCGGGGAGATTGGAGACACGTTCTGCGCAGTCATGAACAGCTGCGAGGAGGAGTTGGTATTCTGATGATTCCTCGGGGCGGATGGTGAGATTGATGGGGTCGAGTAGGGCCTCGACGTCGCCTGCTTGAACAGGGTTACCACTGCAAACAATTATTAGTTTTTGTTCATACCCTGTAATGATTCGGCTCAAGAGTCAACATACGGTAGAATCTCTTTGAAGAAAACAGACATGGTTGCGGCGTCGATCGAGGCGGAATGGCGTGAGGTGTCGAAACGTACTAGCCAAGACAATCCCAACCTAGAGGTAAACTTATCAGTTTATCAACATAGATAAAGTAACCCCGCCATTTCTCAGGATATTGTTCTTAATCTCAACCCGTTTCGTGGTCCACTCAAGCTGTTGGAGTACCTTGACCATGGCTGGAGACTTACCCCAAGATCCCTGTTGGGGTACTTCAACACCATGCCATGACGGATAACGTAGTGTGGCGACAGAGCCCAGGCCGGGAGATAACACGGCAATCGGTTCTGCGGATTTGTAACAGTAGAGAGGCCTGTTATTGATTTTCGAGATTGACACCGGGGAACTTTGTGAAACGTAGAGAAGCAGTCGCGATGGCGTCCAGCACTGCATTACCGTCTCAAATGAGAGCGGCGTATATCGCGGAGGTGAGCATGACTACAAAGAATTAGTCGGAACGAATGGGCGCTAACAATTCCCAGTATAACAAACCGTATGCCTTGGGGGAGCGTCCACTGCCCTCCATCCGAGACACAGACATTCTCGTGCGGGTTCACGCGGCTGGATTTTGCCACTCAGACCTGCAAGCATTGCAAGGCGAGTTCGAGAGACCAGCGCCAATCGGCCTCATACCATCTCATGAGATAGCTGGAGTTGTTGCCAAATTGAGTAGCAACTACCAAGGCGATCTCAAAGTCGGCGATCGTGTTGGCGTCCTCAACTTCAAGCATGCTTGCAGCTCATGTGTAGGATGTCGCTTGACGCAAAGGAGAGGCGAAGAGCTTGATCCCAGATTCTGTGATAACCGAGAAACAGCTGGCTTCTTGCACGATGGAGGGTTTGCGGAGTATGCGTCTGCTGACCCGGAGACAACCGTGAAACTGCCGGACTCGATCTCGTTTGAGCAAGCGGCCCCGCTCACTTGTGCGGGAGCAACAGTATGGGGAAGTCTTGAGGGCGCCACAGCGGGAGTGAGCAGAGGGGACACAATAGCGATCGTGGGTATTGGTGGACTCGGGCACTTGGGTGTGCAGTTCGCAAAAGCGCTCGGGTTCAAGGTCGTTGCGGTGGATAGCAGAGAAGCTGGTCGACAGTTAGCATCAGACGTGGAGAACTCAGCACTGAAGCCTGACCTTGTTGTGGACTCTTCCGACACTGCAGCGGCATCAAAAGCCATCTATGACTTCACAGACGGCGAGGGCGTCGCAGCAGCGGTTGTCTGCACCCCATCGTTAGAAGCGAATCGCTGGGCGCTCAGTATTCTGAGGATCAAAGGCACGCTGGGAATACTGGGTCTTCCTCAGAATCCATGGCAGTTCGACGCGGCGCCGATTGTGTTTCGAGAGTTGACAATAAAGGGGAGTTACGTGGCGGGGAGAGCGGCGACGGAGAGGATGATGAAGGTCGTGGAGGAGGCGGGCGTGAGGTCGCATTTGACAGTGTTGCCGTTTGAGAAGATTCCTGATATTATTGAGATTTATGAGGATGCGGCGTTCAAGGGACGGATTGTTGTGCAAATATAAGTGAGGAAAGGGATGTATTGGCTTTAACTACCGTTGTCACCATGCGTCAGTGAGATGAAACAGCCTTTTGGGCGAAATTAGATTGTGCCTACAGTGATTCGGTGGAATGTCTGCTGGAAATGGAGTTTAAGCGGAAGATGAATCTTGACGGTAAGGAGATGAGAGTGATTCATGCGACGCCCCAGGCTCCCAAATCCTAGCAACCATCCGACAGCCAAACTCACAAGAGGCCTCAATCTCCATGACTCACAGGGATACTACGCGTTTTTCTTTCTCTACGTATCTGCCAGAAACATCGTATCACTTGTAGAAACATCACGCTTACTTGTTTCTCTGGATCGCATCATAAAAGGCTCCATGCATGGGAACGGACTCGTCATGTACTCATCATTGTGAGCTAGATGTGTTATTTGCAGTTGAGACCTGTGGCTTAGAGCTTATAATCACCACGCTCGTCATGTACTCGGTGGCCTGGCCTTTCATCTTGGTAATCTCGCTGTAAATAGCCTGAGAATACACATGGATTGATCCGACGCCGAGTTCCCATCACCCAACCTGCCCCAGCTTTGAAAACACCCTTTAGCCCGCAGGCACCGTTAGATGCTTCGCTCGATTCGGCCCAACATCGATTCCACGCTCGATGCGGGCCCCCATTCCTAACCACGCCCTTTTCAACCTGATCCCGACACTGGGCTATTGTGTGGGTAGTTGGTATGCTGCCTGAAGTGTGTTTTTGAGAGTGTTGTTTTGAGTTGATAGACCTGACAGCTGATTCCTGCGTCCAGTGCCCTACCTCGATCAAGCCGGTCTGTCTTTCAAGAGGGCTGGAGACTTGATCATGGAGCTACCAAGGCTGAGACCGCCCGCACTTCGGCGAGGGTCGAAGCGACCAAAGCCGTTGGGGTTGCCGAACCCAACATCCCTCTGTGCAACAAGGCTGTTTGAAGCCACAGGAGGGAGCCCAAACTGCTGGCCCGTAGAGAAATCAAATGGGCTCTGTGGATGACTGGCCATCGGCTAGACCTGAAACCTGAGAAACGGGGGGTAAAAATGATTATCTTCATGGCGATGGTATTCATGATCTCGCACCGGAGGTTGGTGAAGAGGATGTCGTTGCTACAAGAAAAGGTCAGGATGTTGCTAATTATTGAAGAGTGGCAAACTCACTTGTTTGACTTGGCTTTTTCGAGAGCAGCTGGATGGCAGGATCTCTCGATTTTCGGAGCCAGAGTGATTCTCCTGCTTGAGACACTCGAGGAGCTCGGGAATGGCCACTCGGTTGTAGGCCGCCTGGAAGCCGCGCCGGTTGAGAAGACCCTGATGGCAGGTGTTGCCCCAGGTCCGCTCGACAACTGGAATTCCCACATGTATCCATTTGTCGCGAGATTCGCGTGGGCATTTGCAAGGGAAGGGCATAGCAGGGATAGTTGATTGAGGCTTGTCATGGTGCAGGGTCACAATAGCCAGGGCTCAGTGCTGGGACATCTGATGATGGATCGCAAGGTAACAGGCGTGAAGTGCAAAGGGCATCGAGAGGAAATGAAAGGGGAGGGGAGGCTTGCGGAGAGTGAGGCCTTGGCAGCCGGCTTGTACTTGGGTTGCAGTTAGCTTGAAGCTTCTCCATTCTCGGGGTCGGTCGACATACTGGAGATTGCCTGACTCCTCACTGTGAGCGAGATGTGGTGCTTGCTCTTCAGGTCAGCGGCCGAGAGCCCACATGCACTGAGGCAGTGACGACGCGGGATCGAGAGGGTTGATAATGATACTGAGTGCACAGCGAACAACTGGCTTGGTGGAGTGAAGATATGGTGATAAATGAGGACGATGGCTCCCGTTCAGAGATTAAGAGATACGAAGGAGGTTTGTGCGGGGAAGAACGAGGTGTAGCGAGTGGTTAGGGCTTTGCGTTGGAGGATAAACAAGCTGGAAAGCTGCGAGTGGCAGAGGGAGGGCAGGAGGTTACCAGGTCGCACCATGCACCGTTTGGATGAGGGCTCAGAAGCTGGCCGGTCAGCCTTGGCTTCCAGACATCTTATCTGAGAATTATCTGATCAAGGAAATGGACATCAACCGAGTTACAGCGTCTATTGGTCTGATGGAGCGGTAAAGCCCTGGCAACCAAATCAGCCACGAGATGAGGCAAGCTTCAGCGATTGGCCACGAGCCCATAACGAAGCACACTCTACGACACAGCCCTAGATCGCGCACGGGACACCAGTCAAGTGTACTGAATTACAAGCCACTTTACACACACGTAGGGGGAGACTACCGACATGTGTTCACACAGATGCTGGCAATCTATCAAACTGCAAACAGGGAAGCGGCTCTCCTTGTTCCGCCCGCCGCAACATGTTCACAGATCGAAACGACCGCGATCACTGAACGTAGCCCTCCCTGCTCAGATAGAATCGAAATACAGGCACGGATAAGGCCATTGAAGCTATTCTTCGAACAATTACTTGAAGTGCATTTTGAACAAGACAAAGCTAGCCCGCACAACTTGGAGACGCGCCTTGATTCTTCGTCCACCCTGATACAGCGAGCGAAATGTGTTCTTTCCTTGTCCTCGAACTTCCCAGTTGAAAACTCCCCGACCAAGATCAAGTTGGTCGTCAAGTCAAGTCATAGGAGACTGCCAACCCCCACATTGTGTGCGGCTTCCGAGAGTAGAGAGAACTCCACGCTGCAGCAAGAGAGTGGCGGACTGTAGTCCAGGCTGTCGCATGAAGCGCACTGCCAATCACCCAAGACATTGAGCACCTCCGAGTCCATAATGGGACATGCCCAAACGTCAAAACTCGCACTATGATCTGCAATAGCCCCACTCACGACGGCTTTCGACCACACTCAATGTCGCTGCATATACCCCCTACCGACGACCGATCTGCATAGGTTTGACAATACGCATCTCAGGCATTTCTCTTCACGACTCAAAGGGATTTAGTAACCTTCCAAAGTGTCAGTGAGCCCAAACAAGGGGATCGAAGTGAGACCCGGAGTTTGCATCCGGCCCCTCCCTCAACATGGGTCTCGGCGAACTGTGTAATGCTCTGTAGACTACACCGGATCATGTGTGTACTGGGCCATAGCAGTTCAAACATAACTTGACTTTATGTCACCATGAATAGTATTCATTTGCCTATTACTCAGAGTCGCAAGACAGCCCATTTTATTCCCAACTTTCCACTCTTACCGCGATGTTCACACCTATCAATCGTGCTTGATTGAACCGTAGCATGAGCTCTTGGCCATTCGTCAACATGTTTCCAAGATGCTTGGTCATACTCTGCATCTCTATCCTGCCTCTGATTGGACCGCTCGCGATAACACACACCGACCAGACTCGAACAATATATGCTCAACTGCACTGCCACGAGCAAATACTTCCGGGGCCAGACGGAGCAAAAGAACTTCTGACATTGATCAGGGTGCAAGGACTCACTGGTCTAAGTTAACCCTAAAATACACTAAGATTGTCAAAGTTTACTAAACTTACCTAAGTCTTATTATCACTTAGGATAGAGGTCTTGGGTTTTTTGCCTCCCCTGGGGACAGGTTTTCGATACACTCTCACAAATGGATGAAAGCGAGGTGAATTTTATGCTTAAACAAGGACATCCCAAAGGACTACTCACCACATACTCACAGCGCCAGGGGATAGGCATTCGCATAGCTAGTATAACCGCAGGATATATCCCAACTTAGACTTGTGGCCTCGCTGCATTGAGCAACGAATTACTAGAGAGTTGATTTCAAAATATCTAAACACCTCTGGAGATGCGCCCTACCATTGCGCATGAGTGGCAGCTTTTTTATTCTCAGAGATGAGTTACAGCACTTTGACTTAACTGCTTGAATACCGATCCGCATACCAAGCCGAAGGATCATAAACACCAGCAAAGGAATAAATACTCTAATAATCTACATAAATAAGCCTCTTCCAGAAACTAGATTATCTGTGACCAAAGACATAAAGCGCCATGTCACTACTCCATAGTAGATGTCGTCTTATGGTACTACAAATCAATCTTCGTCAACCAGGGGGCTCTCAGTGACAAAGACAAAAAAAGGAATTCCTCCTGCAGGAATTGAACTCTGCCCCTCGCCGATATCTCAAACAGCCCCCGGAGGCGCTGCAGCTCGGCGTATGCACCACTACACCAAGGAGGATGTGAATGATAGAAAAAGTGTTTGGTAACTGCCCTTGTATACCAGCCTCAGGGAAGGCATGTCCTAAATAAGAGGGTGGCTTTTCATAGGGTAGGATTGAATAAAGTTTAAGCACATTCCGGTTATAATACATAGTGCTTATATTTATATATATTACTCCATGGGGTTAAAAGCCGTTGAGTTTAATAATAACAATACAGGGTGGCGTAGTCATAAGAGAGGTTGGCAAAACTCTGCCAATACCATCCAGGGTAGAGTGAGAAAACGCAAAAATATAAGTATTCCGCTTCAAGGACTCGAACTTTGGACTCTACAGCGTCAGGCAGGCTCCCCTGGGGGAACCTCTAGATATCGCGGTTCACGCTGCCAACTGCGCCAAAGCGGATTTCCAATTATTAAAGATAGGTATTGTATTTTGGGTAGATGTTCCTGATACGGCGTGCTCTGTGCTAAAGGTAGACATTGTACTGACTCGTTGAGCCGGCCGACTCGTCCCAATATGACCGACACCTGAACATGCCTGTGTGCAGTGATGAACTCGTACCATATGTGAGGTTCATTCTGCCACCAAAAAAATAATTGATTGTTGACAGTGTCCCTGGAGAGTCGATGAATTATCGTAGAATCAGTGTCCCTAGATTGATAAGCCATGATTAAGTCGACCTCAAAGAAATCTGCCATAGTTTATATGCCAGACCCATAACTGCTGTCAATTTCCACTGGTAGGGGCGATGCTCGATGTGCCCCCACTACAGTCTGTTCCACTGGCATTGTTTACACAGACCACTGCCCAGCGACCGTATAAAATCGTTCTCTTCCTTCTTCAAGTTGGTAAGTTTCTTTCATCCCCATCAACATCAACTACTTCCGTACTCACAACAGCGCAGACCAGCCAACTCGTCAAGATGTCAAACGACTCCAACATGAAGCCCTGTGCCTTGCTGTTCGTCTCGTTCCTCTTCTCCTTAAAAGAAATTCAATTCTGACTTCATTCAAGTTTCGGTGAAGCTGGTCCCATCATCGCTGCCACTCCTAGTCTCGGTCTTTGCACCAAAGTTGAAGTACGCGTGGGAACGGCCACCCCTCCCTGTGCGAATCCTTACTTTGGGTTCACCCTGACCTTTTCTCGTGATCCTGGCCAGGTCACGAGTGAAAAAGAGGGGAGGGGTGTGTGCTATGCATGTAAGAGAGACAGTTCAAGAACAGCTGATATAGCACATCTGACCTTTGATTCCAGACGATCCCAGCAGCGACAAGCCTGTTCCGTCAGACTTCACCATCACAGTAAAGTTTCCGCGCGGGAGTATTTCCTGCAGTCGCCTGCCAGTCCCGGCAGTGATTCAGACCAGATTTCCCAAGGTTCAAGACTGGCAAGGTTTCACCTACCTTATTGTGAGACTTGACGATTCTTCCCATCCAACGATCGAGGGCTACAGAAAGGAGTATTTCAACTCTCCCGACCCTAAACTCCAAGGGTGGGTGAATTACCACGGGAGGATCAACGGTGTGTCGTTTCTCGAGGTGCTACACCAGCGCGCCTTCTCCTTCATCGTCGAACTCCCTATCGGTGGGGAGAGCATGGGGGACCAAAATCTCCCTGGGCTATTTACATATGGCTACCCATGCCAGCCAGCCGACGTTCAAGAAATGAAGGCCCTCGTTGACGAGAAGAAAGGCGGAGATTTCCCCCCTTGTTATGCGTCAGTTAATCCGTTTCACTTGGAGTACCACGTGGACTAATGAACATGATAGCTTTGACAACGACGAAGCGCACATCACGGCCATAAACCAAAGCGTTATCCAGGACACTCTCTGGGTACACCGGGAAGCTGAACTAGTATGTAATACATCATCCGATCGACGTCAATAAGGCCTTATGTGACTACAGATTGCCGAAGAACGATTACTTGCATACTTTGCCACACCAATTCGTGTGATCTCAGAAGGCCATGCCGTCCACCTTGTGGTCCTTGTGCCTAAGGCATGGAGAGACCTCCATGATCTCGCATGGCTGCGGCTGACTGCAGGCAATCCTCTTATTAAAGTAAAGATTCATGATATCTCTACTCCTGGACATACTGGGCCAGCTCTCTGGTAAGTTGACGTTTCTCACGAGCCTCAGAACATGAATTGACGATTGCACTTCGTAGGACGGGCAAGATCATAGGAAGCAACAATTCGGCTCCCGAGCTGAGAACACATCCGATTCAGGACCACGAGCTTATCGTACGCGTCCGCGCCGCCTCCGTTCCGCGCATTCTCATCCGCCACTATCCCAACCGCCGAACCGCCGATAAAGCTCTTACACAAGGAACACAGAACTAGAACTCCGTCTCCCTCGTTTTCGATTCAAGAATGGCAGAAGTGGAAAAAAAGGTCAACAACATGCGTATGTTTGCGCCATCCGCACTCCCAACAAACCGACAGGCGTGGCGCATGGCTTTGGACGGTGCGGGAAATCTCATTGCACCGCATATGCTCAATACGGACCAAAGGCAGACGTACGATAGGGTAATGTTCCAGATGGATGTGCATAGAGCCGTTCTTCGCGGTACGGGCTTCTACAAAGTGCTATCCAGAGAGACAAACGGCTTGGGCATTGGCGCTCTGCCTAGTATGTGTTACAGACTGTATGATGACCGTTACTTAATGCAGTGCATCATCGAGGAGGCCGGGTACCATCAGAGAAAGCGCTTTCGCGAGTATTTGATGGGTCGTGAGCTCAACATTGGTCTCATCATCGGCGTAAGTCCCTAATTTCCCTTCGCATCCACCGCAGATTGATACTCATAAATCTCCTCAGCCACCAGGATCCGGAAAGACAACCTTCGGAGCTGCAGCAGCCCTGGCGATGCAGGTTCAGCTCGGCCAGATTCTGTGTTCTGGTCCCTCACATGCGTCGATAGATATTTTTGCCCATCGCCTGGACCAGAGAGCACGAGCGGTAGCCGCAAGATACAACACGGTCATGCCTGCGGGCGATGCAGAGAGATGCCACCATCGCCTTGTCATCCGAATTTACAGGCCTGGCGACGAAATCAACGCCGTTACCCAGCTATTGAGGGACCCTCAGGATGTTGATTGGGCTGCCCGTAGGGGTGAGTTCTCCCCAGAAAGTCACTGGAAGCTACATCTTTCTTTAGCGTACTGGTTCTTGGTAGTCCTGCGCTCGAACGCCGTACCACCGCTCCACGTAGACTCTAAGCCAGGACTAGTAAATCTCAAGGCCGATATCGACACACGCCCCGCTCTGTTGCATCTACGTCAGGTAAAGTGCCATTGTTGATGGTTAACCAGTGTTAAGATTGTACTAACGGAAGTAGTGGGCGACTGGGCAGATCAGTTCGCAGCAATACGCCGCCACCCCCGGCGCTGTTTCCAATATTGATGATGTGTTGTGTGAAATTATGTGCCAGGCCGACATTCTCTGTGTGCATCCTTCCGATGCTGAAGTCTCACCTATCACTCATTGGAAGAGAATTCTTGCCCGAGGCCTTGCAGTTGATGAAGCTGGCAGCAGTGAGTCAAGTCCATCAACCATACAAGGTACCCAACAGCTAACCATCACACAAGTGAGCCGAGCCGACTTCTACGGCCTCTGGGGGAATACCCTTCTTCCCTGCTTCCTTGTTGGCGACCCTAATAAGAACCCTGTGGTGCTTACAACCGATGAGAAGGATGCCGATGGCAACTTATATAACCGTTTCGCGGCAAATGGTGCCGTTTCGCCTCTGAAATTTCTTATGGCAACTGGCATCCCCGTCTTCCGCTTGGAGGATTCTACGCGGCGCTAACTGAATGTTTGAGTCGTGACCTTTGTGGTATCATGGGTAAAACATCGACGACATCCAGGATGGTATTAGTAGGGCGAATTGATTTGTTTCAGTATCAAAGGACCCTGCTGGCTATATGTATGATGTGACTGACAGATTCAGATGCTATAATCTGTTTGTACTGCTCGCACATTGTGGGCTTCTTCTTTAGTGTATTCAACTGAGTAAATACAAGTCCTGGTTGTTACCAAAGCTTCTTTTACACAAGTGCTGAAGCATGTGAAAGTTATCTGGATTTTAATATACATTTATCAAAATTCTCTACATTTATTATAAAACTTTATGTCGTAATTGAATCATAGGCTTGAATAGGACTGATTATCTAATGGGATAATTATACTAGCAAACTGCAACGGCTTACTTTCTTTAAAGATGAAGTTGTAGCATTCCGCTCCGTACATTTTCCAATCAATTCCTCAAGCTATGCGACGTCGAATGAGCCGCTGTACAATCCGCTCATCGATCAATGATTGACGCACGTGAAAACCAATCGCTGCACCAATCGTCAAAAACACCAAAAAAGCGCTGATCAATGAAGAATCTAGATTCATCCATCTCACAAATGACGAACCCCAAGCGTTTCTGGGTGTAACACACCACATCTTATCTTCGGGGCAAATCGTCCGAGCGGCAACGCCTGAACCTTGTTTAGTCCTAGGAATGCATGTCATTGTGCTGCGGGGTCTAAGCTGAGGGTGCCATCCAAAAACCATCGTTTGCAGTAGAATGGTGTACCAGTGGACGCCACAGACATCCCGTTCTTATCAATTGACATCAGATATCTTTCACCGACTTTGTTATCTGACTTCTGGGTCACGTCATTGTGTTCGTGGAGATGATGTAAAAACATCACCGCCTCTGCCTCTGGTATTCATCAATCGCGCTCTGTAATCTCAGCAAAATGTCGCTACCTACGAGCTCACCGCTCAATCCCGTCGGAGAACGTCGAGGAAGACGACATTCCATCTTTGCTGATTTTATTCCAGACGATCTTACATTTCCCCCGGTGTTCATCGACCCGACTCCCAATGTGGAGGAGATTCTCAATCGCGATATCGACGAGTGCTCCTCTGGAGATGAACACCGCGATGAAGAAGCCATCGAAGACCCGCGATACGTAGACGAAACCGATGTCCAATTAGCCTTCCATCCAACAGGCATCGCCTTCGGTCAAGGCTTCTCAACCGTCCCCCCATCAAGCATCGACATCCCGCCCCCAAATCCCCACGACTTTGAACAATCCCTCCGCGCCGAAGTCTCCCTCCTCCGCGACAACGATATCATTCCACCGAAGCATCCTCCTACAGGATGGAAGACCACGAAGCTTGGCCGTCTGTATCGGCACATGTTTAGTACGCGTGTGCACGATCATGATAAGCCACTCTTCGCATCGGAAGATTCGGGTGAGACGACGCCGTTATTGAGGGAGAGAGTTGTGAGGTTTGATGGAATTCCGCCGACGCCGGGGCCGGATGAGGTTCATAAGCGTTGGGAGGAGGCGCTGGCGTCGCATAAGATTGAGACGACGTGGCAGCGTGAGACCAAGACGTTGATTCAATATGCGCTGCCTCTTATTGTCACTTTTCTCTTGCAGTAAGCACCGCGACGATGTGCAAGTGAGTGATGACGCTGACCGATCACAGTTACTCGGTCACCGTCGCTTCTGTCTTGACAGTCGGTCGTCTTGGAATGGAGGAGCTCGCCGCTGTCAACTGTAAGTATTCAGCGTCTTGCTCAATCTGATTCACATGCTAACATCTTCAGTGGCCACGATGACTGCCTCGATCACTTACTACGTCCCGGTTCAAGGCCTGGCAACCTGCCTCGACACCCTGTGCGCACAGGCCTACGGCTCCGGTCACAAGCATCTCGTTGGCCTTCAGGCGCAAAGAATGACCTGGGTTCTCTGGCTGATCATGATTCCCATCGCTATCGTTTGGTGGTTCTCAGAGCCTATTCTCGCCGCAGCCGTTGGTCCAGGTCACACAACAGAATTGGCAGCTTTGTACATGCGTATCCTCATCGCTGGCATGCCTGGCGTCAGTGCCTTCGAAAGCGCAAAGAGGTTTGTACAGAGTCAAGGTTTGTTTCATGCTACAACTTATACGCTTCTTGTTGGAGCGCCTTTGAGCTTTTTGCAGAATTGGCTGTTTGTGTTCAAGCTTGGATGGGGCTTTCCTGGTGCCGCTATTGCCATGGCTGTCACCCATAACCTCCTCCCAATTCTTCTCATTTTGTACGTGCGGCTCTTTGAAGGCTATGAGTGCTGGAAGGGTTTCAGCCGCAAGGCATTCACAAACTGGGGTGAGCCAAGTTCGAACTCAACAAGACATGCTTTCTGACTGTCGCAGGCCCAATGATCAAGTTAGCTTTGCCGGGAATGATCATGATCGAAGCCCAGTTCTCCGTGCTGGAGATTCTCACCATTGCCGCGGGACGGTTTGGTACAGCGCAGCTGGCAGCTCAAGGGGTCTTGGTGACCGTCACGTCGATGTCTTTCAACATTCCCTTCCCGTTGGCTATCGCAACCTCGACTCGAGTTGCAAACCTTATTGGGGCTGATTTGAGCAAGGCTGCCCGAGTGACAGCCAAAGTGGTGAGTCTAGTCTCATTTTGGTCACGATACGATCTGACTGATTTTACAGGCCATCTTCGCTGCACTCATCGTGGGGAGCATCAACTTGACGATATTCACGACCCTCCGAAGACAAATTCCCGCCGTCTTCACGGAAGATGAACAAGTCATTGACATCGCATCCAATGTCATCCTCGTCTGCGCAATCATGCAGATCTTTGACGCGTTAGCAGCCGTCTCTCACGGCCTTCTTCGCGGTATCGGACGCCAGTCCATTGGCTCTTATGCCAACCTCTTCGCATACTACGTGGTTGCTCTTCCAATTGCCCTCGGCACCAGTTTCGGACTGGGTTGGGGGTTAGCTGGACTCTGGGTCGGTCTAACAGCGGGTCTTGCTGTGTAAGTTATATCCTCCTCTGCTTGTCATCGACTTGTCACTGACCTCTTTTGCAGGGTATCTGGCCTGGAGGCCATGTATTTGTACTTTACAGATTGGGAGGAAGCAGTGAAGCAAGCTGAGGCAAGAATGCGAACCGAGACGGCTAGAAGACGATCTTCGCTGTCAGGCCTGTCACAGGAGAGACACTAACATGACTGTGGTCATCTGATTTGTTGTTTCGTTGATACATCTATTTTTCGACGAGCGGGCCTTTGTGATTTCCTTTTGGTAGCTTCGCAGCGAAGCGTATGGGCATCAGATTGAGCAAAGAAGCAGGCAAGCGGTATCTTTTTTTTTTTTTTTAGTTCTTTTAGCGGTTCAATCATTTCTATTTTGCAAGGCCCGATGTGTTTGTATGCTCTCACAGTTCAATCCACGACATTAAAAAATGCATTAAGCGACGGGTCAGAGGTCGCGATGGCGTAAAGCTTGGTGTTGTGGAGATCTTGGCCTGATCCAATTTTACTGCTAACGAACAAGCTCTTGGCCTGACCCTTTATGCATTAGCGAATGCCAAAGCGTCCATCATCAATAATTAATTAACTTCAATCAAATTGAAGGTTTGAAGAATCAGGGTCCTATCGTGATTACTTCCTTATCTTCAGCTGTCAAAAGATCCAGCCAAAGCTGTCTAAATGTAGCTAGTCTACTTGTCACGCCTGTTTTGACGTTACACGCATGCGGAGTCAATGATGTCAGATCAATGACGTATGCCCATCTCTTCAACTCAGGGTCTTCCTTGATCAAAATAATGACGCCGTTATTTTGCAACTATTGTGTTACCCCTCCATCATCCCCGATTTCCAGGGTTCAACCTTACAAGATATCATTATTCCCGATGGCGACCCAAACTGTCAACCCCCCGACCGTTGACGGTTACCGGGACTCAGACGATGAGTTCAGCTCAGATGATCAGGAGTTCCACGTCGATGAACGGTCTGGACGGTCTTGGCCGACGAAGATTCTTCATAATGTTATTCAACCCATTAAACCAAAACTGGTAGAGATTGGAAAGGTTTCCTCTGCTGATCCTACGAGGTGTAAGCCGTCGAGGGGAGCAAGGAAGAGATGTGATGTTCAAGAGAACAAGGTCGAAAATATCTGGACGTATGATATGACTCCAAAGTCTTCTGATGGAGAGAAGAGGTCCTATGCCAGGAGGATATTGTACTTTGCTGGAGGCGGATGGCAAGCACCTCCAAGTGGTAAGTAGGCCATTTTCTTGCCAGGAGCCCTACTGACAACTACAGGCCAACATTGGACATTCTGCGCAGAGATGATAAACCGCCTGCAGGATACTAGACTTACCCTCGTCTCGTATCCCCTAGCACCAAAAGACCCCGTTCAAGACGCATTCCCAGCCATCTGCAAGACTTATAATGTCTTGTTGAAGGAATCGTCTGACCTTGGCGAGAGGGTGATCGTTGCTGGAGACAGTTCAGGGGGCAACATCGCCCTATGCCTGGTGACTTGGACAATGAGAGATCAAGATGTACGAGTCGTTCGACCTCCATCTGCCATCCTCGCGATCACTGCAACTACCGATCTACGTCACAATCATCCCGACATCAAAGAGGTGGACAAGGTTGATCCTATTCTGAGCGGGTCGTCCATTAATGAAACAGCCGGTGCGTGGGCTCCCGGCCACTCGGACGTAAGTCAACAAAACGGGACGAACGGGGAAACAACAGATAGGAATGAAAAGCTCGACTGGTCCGCCGATGATCCTCGAGTCTCACCCATCCATGCCGACCTGGGCGTCTGTATCAGGAACAATGTCAAGATCCATGGTATAACAGCTTCACATGATGTTCTTGGGCCAGAGGCTGTTGAGTTTAGAGAGAGATGTAGAAACGAAGGCGTTGATGGCGAGTGGCTGTCTTGGGGTGATCAGATGCATTGCTTTCCGTTGGCGTACAAGTATGGGTTAAAGGAGAGTAAGGAGGGACTTGAATGGATCATTAATGTTCTGAAGAAATGCTGAGAGATACCCTGTATACGAATGAGATAGAGCAAAATGGAGTTGACGGCGACTTGATTTTATGGTTCAATGAATAAGTGTTGGGTGATTGCTTGTTCGCATCATGAAGGTCAGAGTGGCCAAGCAGGTGTTTACCCAACAGAATGTTTACATAACCAAGGAACAATCTTTTATTGTGTAAACGATTTAATATTGCCCAAATAATCGTACTGATTGGTAAAAGACGACCTCAATTAGAGTGACTGGCATGGTCGCAGACTCCAATACTAAGGCTAGCAGAACGGACATCATCAGATTCTCACATCATACGCAGTAGCAGTCACACTCCGAACAGACCTTCGCAATCTCCGAACATTTGCAATTCAACTATCTAGAATTGAAATGCATGGTGATTCGTCCCGGTCAGAGCGCTGCCACTGGTGTCCTAAAGCACTGCCTGGCTAAAGAACAAGCGATTGTACCCCCTAATTCATGGACGAAATAGGCATCAATCCAGTGAACACTGATGCAAGATATCGCACTGGTAGTCCAAACGCGACCAGTGCGGATGAACACAAAAGTCAGTAGTCATCCCATCTACTTCGTGTTCCTCATCTCAAATTCTGAAGTCTCTTGCTTTCGTCCAGTTCATCCAACACTCTTCAACACCACTTACACTAACAAAGTCGACATCACACCGTTGAAACATTCTCAATATGCCTTCTAGGGGCCCCGAACTATCTTATGAGTCTTCCTCTGACATCAAGATGCCCGGCGTCCCGTGCCCTAAGTGCACCACGGCTGAGAAGGAAGTTTGGGTAATTCCTGGCCACTCCTGCCCACATTGTGGCATGGTGGCAGGTGGATGAGACTTTCTGAGTTCTTCCGACAAGACGCTGACGTTGTATACAGATCCATGTCTCTAAGAACACGACCGTCTCGACTTTCAACACGACCGAGCGATAGCCCGTATGCATGGTCGATTTACGGCTTCCTGTCTTGGCGATTAGAGGGACGATGGAATTGTAGAGGCATATCTGGAGTTGTTGGTCTTGGGCCGCGAGATCTGTATTGAGAGAACAGTACCATAGTCCTAGTGTTAAACGAGAAGAAAAGGTTCACTAGGAGCACTCCAGTGCCGATCCTTTTAATCCCAAGCTCTACGGCACAGCGTGTGATGTGTCTTTGTTATGAATTAGCACGAAGGTATCCACAGGGGACAGTCAGATGACCAGCGATGACCAGCTTGAGGGCAATAGTAATCGCAAATCTCATAGTGAAAGTCAACCCTTGTACCCAGGATTAGAATGCTGAGACCTGTAGAGCTGACATTGTATGTGAAAATCTTGACCTCAATCTCTTGACCTTCAGCTAGCCTCTAGCTCTTCATCTTCCTCCGGATAGGGGATCCTTCTGACCACTAATATGGTACAGAGACCGCATATCTTGCGACTTAATCCACATAGTAGTACGTCTTATCGAAGGCCTAGAACTTCGTGCCTAGACATGCAGGAGTCGACTATGGATCCATCTCTGACGAAGGATCAAGTCGCTTTTCCAAGAACAGCATTCACCTGAACGCTCACACCAGTCATGCCCGCCAACAACTTATTCAGTTCTATGTATCAAATCATTGGAGTTGGTCTTGAATCTCTCGTGGGCGTCTCACATAATGAGATATGTGACCCCTACGATGTCTTAGATCCGTGCAACTCCCCCCAAAGACCAGCCTCGGTGCTTAAATCATGTTGTCAACAGACGGACCACAGACTCTGAACTCTTTTGAAGATAGCTTCTAAGCTATCAAAATTCATATAGATCTTCGTCTTACCATTGCGAAGGCTAGTCCTCCTCAGTCTCATCAACTCTTCTGCCGCTTGTTTTGTTGCTCGCTTCACATCTTCGATTTCTTCCATTTTTCATTGCTCCAGGCGAGATCAAACATTGTTAGATGGCAGGACCCTAAATCCAGGTCCGTATGTATCTATCTATCAGTCGCGCCAATATTCGTCTTCTCACAGAATAGCATCTTATCGGCGCGCTCAATTCCGCGTAACAACAAAATACGACAGTCGATATTGCGCAAGATCCATCTTTATCGACCTCTATTAAGTTTCTGTATCAATAGTTTCCATTGGCGTCAATTGCCTCAGCCCGCCACAAATCGTTGCACAGGGATCAAATTGCGACATTGGGAGCACGCAATTCGCCCCGCGTCTGAGAGAATATTCTCACCACGATAACAACCTCGACAGGCACTTTTGCCCAAAACAAGTAATTATAGATATCGCTATTGGTCCGGTAGAGTAATATGATTGGTTTGACGATTCTTGTGCATGAATTCACAAACTCGAAACTGCCGATCTGCGAGTGTCTATAGATGCGCCTTGGACGTCTGAACGACCGACAGTAAGACAAAGTACAGAGGAGCAGATTTAATTGTTGAAAGACTATTATAAGAGATAATTCAGCAAATTATCCTTTGCCTGTTATCGGGATTCAGATCTGTTGTCCCCGAAGTCGGTCGTCGCATCAAAGTGTCGTCAAATCATGCAATACGCCAAGCAAGCACTATCTCTCAGTGTACACATGGCACCCACGTCTAGTGTCACCCAGCCCGATAAAGAACGCATCTAGCCTCTCGAGATCCCAATTTTCGGGTCCTTGCTTGCGTTCGCATATGCTTTAAAGCCCCTGGCCCATCGCTCCAACCGCCCTGCATGATCCTTCATCTGCACATCTATCACAATGTCTGTCGCCAAACAAAAGAAGTGGTATCACATCCAGTGGTACTCTGATACAGATACACCGGAAGAACGCAAGTTTATTATTAAGCTTGATCTTCTTATTGTTCCGTATGCTGTGATAGCTTATTGGGTAAAGTACATTGATCAGTCCAACCTGAGTATGCGTCCAGCCATTATCCCGTCTTTCTTCCAGCTTTCAAACTAACTTTTCATAGACAATGCATATGTTGCGGGTCTCAAAGAGGACCTGGGCTTCAAAGGCAATGAACTCGTTCAACTACAAACATTCTACATCATTGGCGCTGTCTTGGGCCAGATCCCATTCTTCTTCCTTCTCACTTACGTCCCCATCCACTGGTTGATCCCTGGCTTGGACGTCTGCTGGGGAATTTTTACCCTACTGCAATACCGAGTCAATAGCTTCGCCGAACTGGCAGCTTACAGATTCCTGGTCGGATGGTTTGAAGCAGCTTTCTTCCCAACTATGCACTACCTCTTTGGCTCATGGTACAGGGGTAATGAAATTGCCAGAAGAGGAGGTATCTTTTATGTCGGTCTATCTCTCGGAACACTTACTGCCGGTCTCATTCAGGCTGGTGCTTCAGCTCGACTCGATGGTGTGAATGGATTGGAGGGTTGGCGCTGGATGTATATCATCTGCGCACTGATCACCATTCCGGTTGGTATTGCGGGATACTTTGTTATCCCAGGGACGCCTGATCAGCCAAATCGTCGAGTTTTGAATCAGCATGACATTGATGTTGGTGAGCAACGACTCAAGCGAGCGGGTCATAGCAGTCACGGGAAGATGAAGCTAGGACACCTGAAGAAGGTCGTTCTGTCGCCTCAGTTTTGGGGAATCATTCTTGTTGATGTCCTATTCTGGAACGCTGGAACTCATAGTAGTTCTGGCTCATTCCTTCTTTGGATAAAGAGTTTGTCAAGGTACTCAAAGGCCAAGGTCAACGAGTTGGGTACCATCGCACCAGCTCTTGGTATATTCTACACTCTCTTCGTTTGCTTTGCGTCAGATCTTGTGTTGGGACCTGCTTGGGCTATCACTGTTTCGACTGTCTGGAACGCCCTCGGACTTATCATCCTCACCATCTGGAATGTCCCAGAATCAGCACTCTGGTTCGCATATTCGACCATTTACGCGTCAGTCGCGCTGTCAAGTGTTCTTCATGGCTGGGTCAATACGCAGCTTCGAGCATCCCCAGCTGAACGATCTTTCACGCTTGTCTTGATCAACGCTATCTCCCAGTCGACAACAGCTTGGACACCTTTGCTTGTCTTCCCGACTGTCGAAGGACCTCGTTTCCCGAAGGGTTACCCATTTGCATTGGGATGTGCTATTGGTCTGCTCATTGCGACACATGCCCTTCACCTATGGCTGAAGCATCGAGAGTAAGCAGACATAATCCCTGACATGAAACATCTGCTAACAATTGACAGTCCTCAAGCTGAAGCCCCTACTCAGTTTTTGTCCGAGGAAACCGGTGATATTTCTTCCGATACTGGATCTAAGACTGCCAACTCCAAAACTGCATCCGTCAACTAAACAATTGTATCTTGATGGAGGGAATGCCGTCTTGGATGGGTATGTTTGACATGCTGGGTATCTAGGTCTTGATGGGAATGAGAGGTCGGGAGCAAAAGAATGTGTTCTAGGGTGAACATGACCGTAGAAAAGAACAATGAAGTTCTTGAAAATGTCAGGAGATATAAATAGCGTGATAATCAAGGATGATTCATTGTTTTACTTGTCAAATGCTGTGATTCTGCTGATTAAATGCTCCTCCACCGTAGCTGGGATGCTGGCCCATGACTCGTGATGATCGCCCTGTTGCACCCCCAAAACAGGGACTAAGAGTTCACTAACGACATTGGGGAAGCCGCTGAAACCCCTGTACACCATCAACTACCGGTGTAAACCCCGATCGCTGATTCCTCGCGAGGAAAGGCAATCTTTGTGATGAACAGGCGTGCGATTATGAGATGCTCGTCACGCTTCATACTTTCGGAGCATCGAGAGTTTTTCAGCGTTTTTCGAATCCAGATCGTTGCTGGTCTGTTTTTTATGCCGAAGCACCTTCGTCTCAGTCAGTGGAGTTATTCCCGAAATCTGAATCCCAGAGTGCTGTGCCGCTTCACCAGAATCGGGTCCGGCCGAAGGTTAATCATTCGGCCGTTGGGAAGAATGACGTCTTACGACTAAGATAAGAAGAAAATTGAACCATGGTATTCACCCTCCCATGTATCACTGAACATTGCCTGTGATACCCTCATCTGGGAACTCCGCAGCTCTCGTTCCGCTGGTCTGGTCAGGCAAACCGCGCTGTGAACATGCCGCGGAATTATCCCCGAGACAATCCCAGCCATCAGCAAAAACTTGATCGGCCAAGCAAGCTGAATTCTTGGTTGCTCCAACACAAGCTCCACGCTTTTATTCCCGGCTGAACCAAGAAACGATGTCATAGCGGCATTGCCCGGCACATCGGCAAACATTTTTCTCTCAGAGACCTTCAGCGAAAAGACTCCACTGATCAACCCTCTGGTGATGCTCACTCAACCTGGCAAGCCTGGGGATACCCCAACTTTGAGAAGCCAGAGAAAAAGCGGACACTCCGCAGATGTATGTATCTCCATTGCAACAACAGATCACACGACAGATGCGAGAATGACTCGATGTCAAGACTTTGAAGCTCTAACGTAACACAAAAAGCATCGGAGCCGCATGCCGATGTTTGTTTAAACTGCTGCCTGTCGCAGAATGATCCTTGTCAACGAGAATAAAACGTGGGAATACCACTCAACTCCAGCAAATCTCCTCTCAGACCCAGTAAAATCTCAGAATGTAGATTGTTGATTGGAGCGCATAAACGAAACATGGGGGAGTCTAAAATGTCTCCACCACCTCCAATTCTCAACCTGGGGCAAGAGTTGTCGATGACACTGCGTTTGAGATGCGATGGTAGGAAGGACATTGAAGATCTGGGATTAGGAAGGAATAGAATATGGTCAATTTTGGATCTGGAGAAGACGAGATAAGGTAGTATTTATTTGGCTTCACGAGGAAGCAGGAAGAGTGATCTGCTTGGCATCTGGTATTGCGTTGAGATCATGACCAAGTTTTGATCCAGAGCCTCACGGAAACAACTTGACCAACGGCCATGTTTCCGCCCCTCGTCCAAAGTGACCACGCTAATTAAAACGCTCTGATAATGAGCAAGTACGGTTATCCGATGTGGATCTCACGTCTGATCCTCCACACAACCAGTCACTTGCAGCAAGTATAAATGCAACACCTGCCCACGAGATCATCGTCAGATTCTCAAACTACTAGCTAAATGCCAAATAGCAATCATGGAGCGCCTTCCAGGTTTCAATGTTGCTAATCATTTTGAGAAGCGTCAGCTTCTCATCGCTATTAATTGTGTTGCTGCTCTGTCGATCTTCTTCTTTGGGTATGACCTCATCACTTTCCGCAACTCCAACACTTTAAAGATAATTTTTTGAGCTTCAATTGAGTTCTTACTGATGATTTCAGATATGACCAGGGAATGATGGGAGGTGTCAATAACTCGAAAGACTACATAGACTTGATGGGCTTCGGCTACGTTGACGAAAAAACCGGCGAGCCAGTCATCACCGATAGTCTTCTCCAAGGCGGTATCGTCTCAGTTTACTACCTCGGAACTCTCTTTGGCTGTCTCTTCGGAGGCTGGGTAGGAGATAAAGTTGGACGTATCAAGACAATCGCCATTGGTGCTGCCTGGGCTATTGTTGGTGCAGCGCTACAGTGCTCAGCTCAGAACCACGACTGGATGATCTGCTCACGCGCAGTCAACGGCATAGGTACTACAACCCTACCAAGATGGACGTCCCATCTTTTACAGTGTTATTGACAGCAGGGTCTAGGAACCGGAATTCTCAACGCCATCGTACCGGTATGGGCTACCGAGACAGCCGAACATACCTCACTAGGCCAATTCATCGCGATCGAGTTCACTCTTAACATCTTCGGTGTGGTAGTGGCCTACTGGTTGGAGTTTGGCCTTTCGTACATTGACAACAACGGAAGTCAGTTTGGCTGGCGGTTCCCTATCGCCTTCCAAATCCTCCCTCTCCTTGTCTTACTAGGCTGCGTCTGGTTCTTCCCCGAGTCTCCTCGCTGGCTTGTCAAGGTTGGACGAGACGATGAAGCCCAGTATATCCTTCGTCGTCTGCGTGGGTCGAGTGAGGCGGACCGTTCCCGCGCTCATGCTGAGTACACCGATATCAAGAACATCGTTCAGCTTGAGAACAAAGAGTCTTCTAAGAACTCATATTTGCATATGTTTTTCGGTATTGGATCAGGTGAACTCCATACTGGTCGACGTGTTCAACTGGTTATCTGGGTAAGTCTACATACCACTATCATGCCATGTAACTAACAAGGACAGCTCCAAATCATGCAAGAATGGGTCGGCATCGCCGGCGTAACAGTATACGCCCCTACAATTTTCAGGATAGCCGGGTTTGACACACGCAAATCCCAATGGATCAGTGGTCTCAACAACATCTTCTACATGTTCGCCACGCTCATCTGCGTCTACACACTCGATCGCATCGGCAGAAGATGGACGCTTTACTGGGGCGCTGTCGGTCAAGGAATAGCCATGTTCCTCGCCGCTGGGTTCTCCAAACTTGGCCAAGAAGCGCGCAATGCGGGTGATCTCGACAAGGCTAGCTCATATGGTGCTGCAGCAGCTTCCTTCGTCTTCATCTTTACTTCGGTCTTTGGAGCTACCTGGCTAACAGTTCCGTGGCTGTACCCCGCCGAGATCTTTCCTCTGCAAGTTCGAGCCAAGGGTAATGCTTTCGGTGTTTTCGGCTGGTCCATCGGTAACGGATGGTTGACCCTTCTATGTCCCGTCATGTTTTCAGCTATTGGCGAGAACACGCTTCATATTTTTGGAGCCTGCAACATCATAGCAATTCCCATGGTTTGGGCATTGTATCCTGAGAGTAACCAACGCACTCTCGAAGAGATGGATCTGCTCTTTGCAGCCGATACACCCTGGGTTTGGGACGCTGAGAAGAAGTTCAAAGAGCTGAAGGAGAAGCAACCTGGACTTGTTACTGCTTCTGCTCACAACAGGGATGTTATGGACGTCGAGCCTGGTGTCAAGGCTGGTTCTGGGGATGAGGTGAACATGAGTTCATGAAGAATGCGTTGTATGGCAGATTACTCTTGTTAGGTCCTGTATGCTAAACCTGTTATTGCAATTGATGTAATCACTACACACCATTCGTAAAGTGCACTCTAGATTGACTAGATAGAAATGGTCAAGCCAATGTCCATGGATGTTCGAGCAATCGAGGTACTGACAACAGTTTCCCCACTGTCCTCAGTTTCATGAGCACTACTCTGGGTGGCACTCTCAACCAATAAGATTCAGCCCCGTTGGCTCAGTGGTAAAGCGTATCACTAGTAACTTCACACGAAATGATAAGATCACTGGTTCGATTCCAGTACGGGGCAATTGGTTTATTCGACTTAATCTTTTGCTAATGTACCTAAAATCCATTTTTACCTCGACTTGCAGCAGGCACTTCGGCAGCTAATTGGTATATTCTTTTTGTCTTTCAATTTACTTCTCGAGATAGGGATGTAGTTATTATGTCTTCACCTTCTACCTCGACCATGGCATAGACTTGCATCTCCCATCAAACCAGCGCCTACAGTTCAGGCGGTGGCTTGAACTGCATCAGATCAATCCCAAAACTCGTGCCCGGTCCCTTCATGTACTTGATCGCCCGACACCACTCAAGTTCCCTCTTCATACCACGACCTGCAAAATAACCCAGCAACGTGGCTTGAGCATTACATGTTATTTGCGGACCGAATGTGCCATTCTCACTCCGGTAGCAATACTCAACACTTTGGCATAGCATACGCGCAATATGGTCAGCGTCTGCTTGATTCGGTGAGCCCTGCTCTTTATAGCCATCGAGGGTTTCGCCAAGAGATGATGAGGCATTCGAGCTTCCAAGTTTTCCGCGAAGAAGCAAGATGGTTTCAAGGATGTCCAACATGATGCTGGAGCAGAGGATCCACGGACTAGCCCCCTCCACAGACGAGAATATCAGAGCGAACGGAAATAGTCTATCTGGATATCCATCATCTGCTGGATTACTCGCTCTGGAGGGGACAGACCAGAATAGCGGCGTTTGGTTGCGTGCCGCTATGTTGCGGTGCACAAGGGCTCGCCAGTCGTCAAGAACATGGAACTTTTCAATTAGCAGGTTCGCGTATCTTAGTAGTTTTTCACGATCTTTTTCGTTGCTCAAAGCCAGGGTGTGCGCTTCCGCCATCACTGCGGGAATGTCAATGGCCATGTCGAGTAGTGCACCGAAGGACTCTGGGGCAGCCCAGGGGCCAATGTGCTTTCGCCAAAGGTTGGGTTCAAGGTTGAGAGGCTTCTTCTGCGACAGGGCTTGGATGACCTGGGATAGTCAGCAGACATTTCAGGGTTGCTCGGGGAACTGGTCTTACACATATCACGCAGAGACGTCGACACAAGTCATTCCAGCTTGAAGTGTTTGCTTCAGGTACAACTCGGTGACGAAGGATCTCGGATACACCTTGCGCATGGGCGTTCCAGCTTGTGCTTGCGTGGAACAGGAAAAGCTAATTAAGATCAGTGCGCGACTCTTCAACATGTCAAGAATCTTTCACTTACCTCGCACGTGGAAAGAATGACAATAGCGGCAAGACTCTCGTCATTGTTACCGATGCACGGACAGTCAAGAACGTGGATGACCTTGGAAAGTGCATGGTTGTATAGCTCAATGGCCTCGTCGTAGGTGACGCCCACTTCACCAGACAGCCTGATCTGAATCGCAACAAATGCAACAAGTGAGTGGTCCAGAGCCTCACTAGAGCCTTCCATATTACACACAGCCTTTAGCCAGGAGGATGGCGTTGAACTGTGATCCTCTTCGCTCGTCGTATACCGTCCTTGCGGAAAGTAAATGCTGACGGCGATTGAAAACGCTTGTGATCGAAAAGTCGGCACATCGTATATCTCTTTCGAATTGATTTGGCTACGCATCCGCTGTAACAAGCTCAACCAGTTGGTCTGCTGTTGTGACTGTATGACTGAGAGGGCAGAGACATTGCGCTGCGTCGGAGTCCGATGGACCCATAGGGTAGGTTGATTACGGATTCCTCGACAGATAATGCCGGCCTTGGTGCAACGCTGACACCGAGGCGACGTCAAGTCGCACTAAAAAAAAGTTGGTGATGAATAATTGTTAATAAGGGAGTGAGTCAGACCTTGACGCGACGTCTTTTGCAATCAGCGCATGCCTTGGATCTGGAAACACCAACCATGCTTATCAAGGAGGCTGAACAAAGAACACGTTCTCAAATTTCTCCATGAGGGATACGCTAGACTATATGTAGTACCATCCCTCGAGAGCCTCGACAGGGATATCTCCCACAGAAACTGCGTATAACGTGGCTCGAAGGGAAAGTTTAAGGGACTGAAAGGAAACGCAGCAGAGAGATGTCAGCTCGCGTTTTAGCGGGTATCCAAGGGCTAGAAGCCGAGAATCTAAACTGCATTCGGCATCATCCTTCGACATAACCGACAGGGATCAAAGCCTAGCGCTCAGACCGAGCACTCTCCGGACGAAGCTATCCTTCATTCGGAACCAACTCGCGAGAATTGGCCCAAGGGTCGAATTTGTAAGATAACGAGCATGATGTAGATCGTTGTGAGTTGAAGCAGCTATATAATAAGTAACTTAAGCATGTAGAGTATTTTTTTCGCATCAAATCACTCTTCTCTCAACCCGGAACACTTCAAACTTGGCCTTCAGCCTCCATAACGCAACAATGGCCGCCTCGGAACCAAGCCGTCGTCAATCCTTTTCATCCCCCGCCTCCGATGACGATCGCCCTTCCCAAATCGAGCAGTATAGCGAAAAAGCACCTTCGCAGCAAGAAGGGACATCAGCACCAGATTTTGGCCCTCCGCCTGATGGAGGGTTACAAGCTTGGCTAGTTGTTACTGGAGGCTTTTTTGCTGTATTTGTCAGTTTCGGGTGGATTAACTGTAGGGTACTCTTGTCTCATTGATGGCGAGGGGGATACTAACAACGGATTAGGTATTGGCATATTCCAAGATTATTACGAACAAAACCAACTCAAATCGTACTCCTCCAGCGATGTAGCATGGATTTCATCCATTGAGTCATTTATGCTGTTTTTCTGGGTACGTCTGGCTTCTGCTTATTCTTGATTTCAACTAACGATCGATAGGGCCCAGTGGTCGGTTACATGACAGATAATTATGGCCCTCGTATTCCCATCCTGATCGGCTCATTCCTCCACGTCTTCGGTCTAATGATGACATCGCTATCCAAGAAATACTACCAGATCATCCTGTCTCAAAGCATTTGCAGCGCATTAGGTTGTTCATTCCTCTTCTACGCACGCAAGTTCCCTTCCCTGAAGCTTCACATATGCTGCTGACAATATGTAGCTATCGCCGCTGCTGGAACATGGTTCAAGCGTCATCGCGCGATCGCCTTTGGAATCATTACCGCGGGATCCAGTCTCGGCGGTGTAGTCCTTCCGATCATGGTGAACAAGCTTGTTGTCCGTGTTGGCTTCGGTTGGGTGATGCGATCCGTGGCATTCCTTTTCTTGGGACTGCTAGTCATCGCAAACGTTACTATCAAGTCGAGGCTGCCGCCCCCGAGAAGAAAGTTTGACATCAAAGACTTCATCACCCCGTTCAAGGAAATGCCGTTCCTTCTTTTGACTGTCGCTGGATTCATGCTCTACCTCGGCTCCTTCTTACCGTTCAACTTTATCATTGTCCAGGCGAAAGAACTCGGTGTGTCGGATAGCCTGGCTCAATATTTGGTATCCATCGTCAACGCCGCTTCGTAAGTCACGGTCACGCTGCCTCGACTACCCTTCTTAACATCGGCTGACAAAACAGCACCTTCGGCCGTCTTGTTCCGGCATATTTCGGCGACCGAATCGGCGTCTACAACGTCATGATTCCTTTGACCATACTTGGAGGCATCTTCACGCTAACAGTATGGCTCACTGCACACTCGACAGCTTCGGTCATTGCATATGCCGCACTATATGGATTCGCATCTGGCTGTACCTTATCTATCGTACCAGCCATGGTTGCTAGTTTCTCAGATGTTCGAAGCATAGGAACTCGCAGTGGCGCGCTCTACGGTGTTGCCGCAATTGGTGTCCTCATCGGAAGCCCTGTGGCTGGGGCCATTGTCAGTGCAGAGGACGGCAATTTCTCTGGACTGATCATCTTTTGTGGTGTTACGATTCTGGCCGGTGCCGTGTTTGCTATCATGTCGAGACAGGCGTTGACTGGAGGCCAATGGATAAAAAAGGTTTAAACCAACAGCTTTATTCCTGTCCTATATAAGGCCATAGTTGCGACGGGACAAATGGCAATAAAAAGAAAGATTGCCCTATGTTAAACAGGGTTCGAACTAAAGCATTAACCAAGCTGTCAGACCCACGTAAGTAGTGCCGCCATGCGTTCTCAACCCTGTAGATCCCCACACCTACTTCGAATTTGTGGACACATCGATGCAAAGCCACAGTGCCATTAACATCGCCCCCAAGCAGTTAAAGACCTTCAAATTCTCAAGCACAAAATTCCCCCAAGGCGACACAGTCGCGAGACTAACAGAAGATCCGTTTCTCCCTCCATCCGAATCGTATTCCATTGGCCACCGATTGATCATTTACTTTCCATGCCAGTTTTCCGATAGCGGGGACCTCGACCCCACGACCAACCACCAGTCGCGACAAGCATGGATTCCGCGGAGAGCACCCCAGTCGAGCCAGCCCACAAAGGCATCCTCAGAGACGAGACAGTAATGCTCCGATGGATTTTTGGCTATTGCCGTAACGCTCAAGTAATCAACGGCATGAGCTGGCCCGACATACCGCAGACATCTGTCCCACGAGGGTTTTATTCAGACATCAAGGACCTAGGATTTCTCAGCATTGATGTTGATCATTTCAGGGTTGAAAATGGTGTAATACAACGAGTCGAGATTGGTTTGTCATTCATCAAAGCACAAGCTTTACAACAATTACACGGCAAATCTACGCAAGGCAGGGACTTGGCATCTGGTGTCATCAAATCTCATCATTTAGTGTTTGGCTCCAAAGTCGCATTCTCATGGAAAAATTACCACTTTTTATTTGGGAAGGCAAGGCCGATTAAGATGTGGCACGTCAGAGCCGAGCTTGAACGGTTCACTAAGAAGCCTTACATTCTCGTTGTTCATGAGGGAAAGCAGGAACTTTCACTGCTCTCACTGCTGAACATAAAGCTTGAACCCGTCTTCATCATCGACACTGTCAAAGCAGCCCAGTTTCCACTGCAGCTGTGGTACAGAAACAGCTTGAAGCAGCTGCTGGAGGAGTTCAAGGTACCCTACGCGCATCTTCACGTAGCAGGAAATGATGCACAGCTCACGCTACGAGTGCTTCTCATGATCGCCGTCAGAGACGCTGAGGTCCACTTGTCAGGGAAGCGTCTACCTGACTGGGTTCCGATCTTCAAGGCTGTTGCTCAGTCTCCGTTGCCCCCAAGACCCCCGACTAAGCGAGAGATAGCGGCCATGGCTGAAGCCGAAGCTGAGCGGCAGACGGCGATCGAGGGAGGAGAACCGTAGCGTTCGATTATTGCGAGCGTCTTTACCCACAAGGCCAGTCAAGCTTGCTTACCCCTTATCGGCGGAAGCCGAGATTGTGCCAGTGCGTAGAAGGCTCTGGGATCGATGCTGAACGAAAACGGCCTAAATTCTTTTCATCGCAGGTTTTACACAGCGGAGTCAGCATTCGAGGAGGTGGTACAAAAGAAGCTTGATGCAAACAATGCATAAAAATACTAATTGAATGGGTGTCATTTCTATGTACTC
This sequence comes from Fusarium odoratissimum NRRL 54006, assembly GCF_000260195.1. Classification (NCBI taxonomy): domain Eukaryota; kingdom Fungi; phylum Ascomycota; class Sordariomycetes; order Hypocreales; family Nectriaceae; genus Fusarium; species Fusarium odoratissimum. Next base: position 316,927 of record NW_022158703.1, on the reverse strand, counting down.
CAACCTTTTATCATGTCCTCTGAGCGCCGTAGAAATAAGCATGTGATATTCATTGTTCAATTTGGTGGTCGCTTCTGCAACTCCTTCCGTCCCCTATTTTATTAATGCCTGAAAAGCCTTTAGTCTCTGTCGTTCAGGAGGGGTTCCCCTTCGACGCCCTCATCTTGAGTTTCGTCCTGACCCTCATGCTTCTCAATCAATGTGCTTCCCGGAGGCGGGAAGTTGGAGAACAAGAGAACCACCATGGCCAATAAAGCAATAGCCTAGTACCTGATTAGTTGTATTCGCCGAAAGCTTATACAATAGTAACTTACCGCATTGCAGAAGAAAGTGGCATATGCTTTGCCAACCTCAGCCAGACTGGCAAAGATGAAGCCAAACAATCCTTGAGTAGCTAGTCGCGCTACGTTCTCAACCAAGGTAACTGCATTGAGAGCATCGGCGCGCTGCGAGTCGGGACACATCTGCGTAATGACACCTTTTGCTGCTGGCGCTGATCCGGAGCCGAAAGGGAGAAGAAAGGCAGCTATTTTGTTAGAGTAATGTTCAGTAGGGAGTTGAAAAGACGTACCGAGGTAGATATGCCACGGCTTAGTAGCAAATGCAGCAACTGTAGTAAGCAGCCCATCGACTAACAAGCTCCATCTAAGGAAAACAAGATCAAAGAGACATCCCTCGTCCTCTTTGCTGCGGCTGACTGCCTCGTACGGCTCATGATCAGCCTGCTCTCCCAGCGTAGCATCAAATTCTCCAGCCTCCGTTGGTATATGCCCCGGTTCCGCCTCATCATCGCTGTTTGGTTCAGATCTGATGACACGGCCTCGTCCCCAAGCGATGATCCTCGGGAATAGTAGAATCAGGAAGAAGCTCCTCATGAACGCAAATTCCGACATGAGCCAACCGTTGTCTCCTTGGCTAAAGTTGAACGCCGCTGTTGCGTACATCTGGATGAGAAGAGGGGCATAGCCTGTGGCGAGAACGGAAACGAATATGCCGCTGCAGAGGAAGATGACGCCGAGATGCCTCTTGACTCTCCCGTCAGCGAGGCGCAATCTCTGCGGTGTGAGAATTTTGAGGGGCGCGAGAAAACCAGAGACGCCCTTTTGACCGTTCTTTCCTCCATTGGACATTGAATCAGGTGAGATATATGGCAAGGCGCACCACACGTAGATACCCGCGAGGATGAAGGAGATGAACGCCACGTCGAAAGGAGCTCGGATATCAATCGCGTCACCAATCATACCACCACTCAAGTATCCAATCGCTTGGCCCAACATGATGGCACCTTGCAGCTGTCCAAATACTGCTGTCCGTCTGATAGGTTCGACAACTTCTCCAGCAATGACGTTGACAACAAGACTAAAGCCAATGTTAGCGGTTGGAAAACGTGAGTTCGTGGCTGACTTACATGTACCCAGCTGGCCCGCCCAGAATTGTGATCAGTTGAGTCGCTTGGATAATTATCATTCCTTTTTCTCCACCTGCTACTACTCCCAAGATTTGTGTGACCACGCGAGCTGCCGGGATGAGAATCTGACACAAAAGTGCTGCTCGGGGGCCGAACTTTTTCGATGTCCAGCCAGCAACAAAAAGGTTCAGCGTTCCTTAAAAGAGTCAGGATCGCATCGGATATTTGACTTGCAATTGACTTACCACAGAAGGTAGTAGACATGCCAAGAATACTGTATTGGGTTGCCGTTCCAGCCGCAATTTCATCCCGACTGCACCTATCGCCCGGACCATCATATGGAGGATGCGTCTCATAAAACGAATCACAAGTCATCAAATGAAACACATAGAACAATCTATCGATCGTTAGCTTCATCAATAGTCAACTGACAAAAAGACTCACGGAACTTGGGTAAAACTGAACGATAACGTGATGAGAAACCCCGCAAGCAAAATCCGATTCTCGACATTAAAAGCTCTCGATAGCCAATTTCTCACTCGTCCTTTGCCTTCCCCCTTTTGGGGGAGAAGTGGTGTTGTCTCGTCACTCGCCATTTTCGAGTAAAAATACAATGCCAAGTTCAAAAGAACGAGGCGAAAAAATCTTCGATGATAAATACAATTGCGAGATCGCTGTCAATCATTCGGTGAGAGGGGGGTATGGATCTCTTTCTTAATGGGGAATAGCGTAGTTAATCGACCGGGATTACTCGGTTATAGCTGTTATCGAGACGACGTTATCAATGGAATATCAGAGAAACGTTACGATACTTAATGTTTTGCTTGTAGTTGAGACTCTTTGATTTACATCTTGTTAATAAATATTCTGAGGTTAGCGTAAGCTTACTGCCCAACAAGTATCCCAACACGGATAACCATTCTCGAACCATATATCGCTACGATTCCCAATCTCCAGGCGATGTATGTCCTGCAACGAATCACCATATATCTTATCAAGCAAGTCCTCATTACCTAATGCCTCTTTAAGCTTAGGACACGCCTCCAAAAGATCATCGACGTCTTTTCTCGTAACTCCCTCTGCCCACCACAGGTTCATACAACCCAAGTTCCTCACTAGCTTCAATCTCTCAAAGACATCCTTGTTCAACCAGAAATCTCCATCTAACCACCTCGTCTTCAGTGTCAACCTATGTGCAGATAGGAATCTAGCCAGAGCGCGATCCAGGTCGATCGAAGTTGCCCCATGAAAGAAATTGCCGAGTTGATTGTCATAAGTCTGCGACAAATGTTCTCAAACATGCCTGGCTCGACATGGCTATTATGTCTTGGACATGTAGAGGAAAGTCTGGGCCCAAGATCAAATGCTCCAGGGCTTGCATGTGGGGAAAGAACTAGCTCAGGACACTTCCGTGGTAATCCAAGTTGTCGAGGTACAGCAACTTGAGTGACGAGCCTGAGGCTTTGCAGAATCTCACCAGATCTACTGCAGTTATCCCTTCGCAGTCAAGCTGAGTATGCTGATGAAGGTTCTTGCCTGAAACCTACTTCTTTTCTGAATGATTATGTCAGTGTCTATCGTGATGGAAGTATATGTTACCAAGCCCGGTGATATCGTCTCGCCAACAACTGAAAGCTTTCTGTTGAGGTTTTTCCAACTGAAAAGATGAGGCAGAAGCAGTATTTATAGAAAACAAGAAGCTAAATATGCTTTTTTTTTATTAGCAAAATCGCTCAGATTTATCTTACATGGCAATGTATTCAATTACCTGCGCTGAGGGCGATTTCCCTAGAGACTATTCTAATCCATGGTCTACGATGCCTTGTACTTTGTTGCTATTAGGCTTGGGATCTGGCTGTAGGTCAGGCCTTCATCCGCAAGATGGTTGATACTTGTTATGCTGTACAGTCTCATCAATTTTCGCTGTTACCCGTGCATAATATCAAGGGGTATATGGATGTTCGTAGAAGTAAACGTGATGTTGTTACTATAAACTAATGATACAGGAGTGATTTATGCAGATGCCGACTGGAACACAGGCCTTGCTATAACCATCTTACCGTCCCCATGGGATGGTGTACACTTCCCCAGCTACTCTCCACTGCCTCTAAACTATCCTCCTTGTACTTCATAGTCGCCAAGGTGCACTCAGTCAAGAACTCCTTGACCACCATTAGTCCTGTTTCTGACTGTCCAAGCTTCGGACATGCGGTCAGAAGACCTTCAATCTCTTCTTTTGTAGGTATATCATGCAGCTGTACCCGAAGACTTTCCAGATTCTTTGCCTTGTGAAGGTGCTTAAAAATATCCATGCCGAAGTTCCAAAAGTCGAATTCTTCATCTATGATGAAGGTGTTGAGAGTCGCAGAGTGAGCATTAAAGATGTCGATGATGGCTTTATTGATTTTCTCTGAATTTGCAAGCGGGTCGTGTTTGAACACCGCATCATCCACCAGCCATCTGAATGCTTTGAGGCGTGGAGCGTCCGTCTGAGCAATAGCCTGGATGTCTGACAGGGGGAATCTCGATTGCGGACCCAAACTAAGCTCTTCCAATGCTGTAAGATGGGGCAGTAGATGGGAGAGGATGCCATCGCGAAGATTCCTGGCTGGGAAGTCGTTGATGTAAAGAGATCGTAATATTTTTCCCCATGTTTTGCATCCAGTCTCCAGATCTTCTACCCAGATTTGTTCAGCCCCAACTATATTCAGTGTCTCTAAACAGGGAGTACGGTCAGATAGGTCCTGAAAGAAACTTCCTCGATAGCCCCACATGTCAAGAGTGAACGACTTCAGATTTGGGAGATCGAAGGTAAGAATCTCGATGGGGTATTCGAATAGGCCAACTACTTCCAAGTGGCGAAGCTGCAGCGCAAAATCTGCGAATTGCAGCGCAAACTTTCGGATTTCCTGTTCAGTCCCGGTAAGACCGGTATCTTCATGGCGACACAGGTGGAACTCGAACTCTGTAACCTTGGGACAAGCAGCAACTAAGTTACCCATCTGTTCTAGAAAGTTCTGGGGAGGCAAGCCTCGCCAAACCAGTCCAAGATGAGTCAGGTTGGTACAGAGCCTAAGAGTCTCTAGCCATGCTTGGTACTGGTAATAGTGTGGCCTGAAGTCGCATTTCATTGACCGGATAGTATGGGCTCTACGAGGCTCAACAGCCAGAGCGAAGCAAAGCAGCCATTGTGGTTTGATTTCGATCGATAGTCGCCTGGATTGTATGTTGGTATATAGGTGCTCCTCGCAAAGGATCTGGAAGACTCTACAGGTAGATGCCAGAGATCTTAAAGTATGGGCACGTATTTTCATCTCCTTTGGGGACTTCCCACGCCTATCATTGACGAGGCATCTAATTATCATGGCATAGATCTCTGTAGGCAACCGAGACACCATATCCGTTTGTGAGTCAGTAAGACATTTCCGTACCCTTGTGTTGATCTCTCGTTCCTCGGGGAAAGCCTCACTGAACCGAGCGAAACCAAATTTTTGACATATGCTAAGAGCTGCTAGGGCTCGTCTCTGTGCATCTCGGTCGGTCTCTCTTTGTTCTGATATAGTGCATAGGGTGTTTGCGAGTGTCACCAAACTCTTCGCGGTCGGTGCTTTCCGGGGATCAGCCCTGCGAGAGTGAACGGCGATGGGCATTCTGTCCTGCAGTTGGATTTGTTACGTGAGGAATTTGCAAGTTGAAAAGAAGTTTGTTTGCGGTTGTAAGTAGGGACAAAATTTATAGTCCTTGGTGGTTTTTTCATGCATTTATAGTATCAGTTTGGTTGAATGACTTTATAATATGAAAAGGATAATTTTGTATTTGAGAGTTACTTTTGGAGGTCATCGGGACGCTTTCAGGTAACTATCAAATGATATGAATAATGCTGAACAACATTCCTGGTATTCGTTAGCCTTGGAACACTGAAGTCTCTTGACTCCCACCATTTAGCAAAAGTGAAAGGAACTCAGAAATACATCCAGGCCGCAAACTCAGTGAAAACTTGCTTGGTTCATGAGGATATTTTCCTGAGTCAATACAATGTGACAAACAATAAGACGTCAAGGGCGGTGGTGCTAACAGAGAATCGAGAATTGCAAAAAAGGATAAGGGACTCAGAATTCATTATTGCGCCGAGCCTATCCGATTATGTCTATTGAAGGTTCGGTAACCTAATACTTGTTCAAGGCATACTTCCTTACCAAGTGTCTTCAACCGTGAGTGTTCAAGAGCCCCTAAACAGTGTTTCAAGGCTGAAGTCCATAGCAAAAACAACCAATCAAATGGTCCTTGGTAACTTCTCGGATCTTCGAGTCTGAAACCTTATCCTGGTTTTGCTGGCTCTGCCACAGCAATTCCTCATTTCAGCCACAGTTCATCAGTCAATCATAATCGTAGAGCTTTTCGGAAAAACACCCAGGGCGATCTGCCTTTGCGCGAGGTTCCTGCAGATGACGTGCCCGAACCCCACATCACGACATGTCGCGCCATGGAGAGTGGACTAGGGTCGTGATGACTGAGAGTCAGAACAGTACTGCATTCGTCATTTGTAATAAATATTGCAATTAGTAAATCTGACTAATACCTCTAGTTCTCTCAGCTCCCGCCTCACCGCTATCCTCCGGTAACGGCTCGTCGGCATACGATATTCGACGGAGGAATCGCACAATTTCGCATTACAAATGCGCGATCAAAACGAGACTGTATATATGGACGCATTTACCATCCTGAACTGGGAATTGAAAAAGCCATAGTAGATACTCGAGCCTTTCACTTCACGCTACCAATTTACGCCGCCAAAATGCCTACCTCTCTCTACGACCTCATTATCCCCACCTTCATCAAGGGTCTCCAAACCTTTGACCACGTTCTCACAAAGGCGGAGCAATACGCCAAAGAAAAGGGACTCAACGCCGATGAAGTTTTCCCTCAAGCCAGACTCGTTGACGATCAACTTCCCCTCGTCTTCCAAGTTCAGAATGCCACCAAGGCTGTTCAGGTCACCATTGGCCGCTTAACAGGCGTTGAGCCCACATTCTTCCAGGACAATGAAAAGACCATTGCCGACCTGCATGCCCGAATCCAAAAGGCCCTCGAGGCTGTGAAGAGTGTCAAGCCTGAGGATGTTAACTCACGAGAGGATGTCAAAGTGGAGCTGTAAGTTCTGCCTCAAAAGTATATACTGTGACATTTCACTGACCCTTGAAAGCCCCCGACCCGACAAGACTCTTCATCTTACGGTCAAGGAGGCTACACTGTACCATGGCCAAACAAACTTCTTCTTCCATATCGTCACTGGCTACTCTATCTTACGTTCAAAGGGCGTGCCTATTGGAAAGGGTGATTATCTTGGAAGCTTTCTTGCTCAGTAAGTGGAGCAGATGGAACCTAGAATAGACAAATGACCAAATGGCTTTCCACATGGCATGTTTACGTGTGATAAGGTCCTAAATATCTTGAACAGTGACAAGTACAGTTATCGGTCAAAGCTTTGAACGTGAAAAGATCATGAATCCAAGCGGCGAAGACTCCGGAATTGGTCAGTTATCGAGTTGCCTGTGCTAATAATCCACTAGACCTGGCATAACTAATAGTCTCTAAGTAATTCAAGAAGCGAGTCCTTCACAGAAATCTGGTCCATCGCTAGTCATTATCATGTAACATAACATGTTTGTGGCCACCGGTAGCGCCAAGAACACAAACTTGCGCCTCCGGGGCGCCGCCGTGCTTCTATTACGCTACGAAGGGTCATCATTGAGCATAAAGTAAACAATTTTGCAATTCTCGAATATCGCTTTATTTCTTAAGCTTAACCTCGCCTTGCGGCCACTTCGGGAACAAACCCATTCTACTCTGTATCAGCCTTTTTGCAGCCAATATGAGGCCAATACCAGTCTTCACGGCCATATTCGGCCTCACAGCACCGTCGTTTGCTTTGTCTAACTATACCGCCAGTGCAAAATCAACAATAGAAAGGGTATTCGCTGCCATCGGTGAAGCGGGGCTCTCGAAACTGCACAAAGTAACTTATGAATGCCAAAGGTGAATCCCATCGTCAATACGTTCCAATCACGCTTATAAAGTCAGAATATACCGTTCTCGCAGCCTTATGCAAAACTATAACCTCATGCGCGCAGATGTATCAGCGGCAACATCCGGATCGCAGAACATCTCTTATGAAGTAGACTGGCCATTGATTCGGCAGCGTATTGACCGCCGTGTACAGCCTTCACGTGAGTACAGCATGCAGGCTTTGTGGCAGTAACTGACAACTTAGACTCGTGGGGATGGGCATCTCCTCAATTGGAGCCCTTGGAGTTCTCTCTCGTGGTTCAAGCTGGCGAAGATGACTTTGCTTGCTTTGTTAAAGGGAACAACGAAGTCTTCCTTCCCCGGAACTCTACATCTGGCTGTGTAGATTGTATTATTTGATTCTTCGATCTAAGTGGGATGCTTGCTGACTTCCGAAGCTGCATTGGCTCATAATCTTGTTACTGAGGCTCTCATGATGTCTCCTGGTTTTGTTGAGCGGGTGAGTCGAGTACACAGTCGAACCTTCAGGTATCATGCTAATACATCAAGATTCGACAGTCGAAAAGTTCCGAAGAATACGAGGTTGATATCAATGGCATCAAGTTTCCGGCTGGTAAGTCCCCAGGCTTACATCCAAGCAGTTTGCTGAAAATATGTAGTTTATAGCAATCTCGACAAGCTCCTCCTCATCGTCGACCCGGAGACATATCTACCATATATCATCCGCACGGAAGAACAACATCCGATCTATGGATATGCCACAAAGGACGTATACCTTTCAAACTACAAAGAGGTACGGGGAATCCAATTCCCCCACACTATTCAGACTATCTACAACTCATCTAGCCAACGGCTCGGCGTAGTTCTTGAAGACTTCGTTATTGACAAAATCAACGCTACGGCGGAATTCCCTAAAGACTTTTTCGATCCTGGTCCCGACGGACAGAACAGAATTATGCAAAAGAAGACTCCTGGTGTTCCGAGCGGTCTTGTCACAGATTACAGCACGAGTTTGCTCGGATCACCAGTCAAGAATGTCAGCGTTGATGCTTTGAAATCAATAAGGCCTGTTGATCTTCTTCAGCTGTACTGGCTTATCATCGATGATAGCCATGATCTTGGGTTCAAGCAGCTTATTATTGAGTTTGAGAATGAGGTTATTGTGTGCGATGCACCGCCCTTCTGGAGTGAGGCCGCCATGGAGTGGATAAAGAAGACTATTGGGAAGAAGGTTACCTACGTCGCGGTGCGTATATCATGCCATGATTTGTCAGTTCGCTAACAGTCTAGCCTACACATCATCACCGCGATCATAGTGGAGGGGTAGCCGATTACGTCCATGCTGGTGCCAAGTTGATCATCCCTGAGATGGCAGTGGATTACTGGTCCAGCGTCCCAGGGGCCCAGTTCATCACCTTCAAGTAGGTTGACCCTCCTTCATAGACTTTTGCTGACAGATTTTAGTCAAACACACCCTTACGTCCACCGCGACAATAAGATCCAGGCCTGGTTCAACTGGGCTGATCAAGCTCCTCATGCAGCTGACTGGACTTATGTAATGGTTACAGAGCAATGTCCTAATAAAGACTCACCTATTTTTGTGTTCGAGGCTGATACCTGGGAAGCTGGACTTAGCGTTGATTTGGGCAATCAGCAGCAGATGAGGCAGTGGTTGGATCAGACCCTAGATGATGGTCTTCCCAGATCTGCGACGTGAGTATTCCTGATCTCGACTGGATTTGGCTGACCGCCTATAGTGTGATGCCTACGCATGGTAAGATCACACCTTTGGAACAGCTGATCAACATTACAGCTTATCCTTACCCTGATTTTGACATTAGTCGCTGGAGGAAGCGTGCAGCGCTGTGTAATGAGTCGTCTGTGAAGAAGAATAAAGATGATTAATGATATGAGTTTCTGATTAGTCAGGTACTGCATCGGGTCCTACACGAGTAGTACGTTGTCTGGAGTTGACAATCTACCCTTCAAACACCCTCTCCTCCTCAATCTCTTGCAAAATCGTCAACTAACAAATAATCTATGCTTTGCCGTTTTCACTGGCCCTTGGAGTGAATACCATATCCAACCTCGGCAGTTCCAAAGTATAACAATCCCTCAAACCATCGATGAAAGCCTGTGGACTAGTACCTGGTGCAAAACCAATATCATATCGTGACAGAATATCCATGAGAACGTAACGCATCTCCATAAGGCCAAGTTGCTTTCCAGCACAAACGCCACGGCCTATCTTGTCAGCTACTTCCTACGGTCCGGATAATAAGAGACTTACCAGTTGAAAATGGTGCATAGACAGAAGCATCCTTGATCAGCTCGGGCTTAGTAGTCCATCGCTCTGGAATAAACTCATTCGGCTTCTCGAAGCAGCGCTCATCTATAACCAGTCAGCAACAATGCCATACAAGCTAATTATTAACCATACCTCTATACATAGTGTAAGAAGGGTTATGTAAAATGGTATCCCCAGGTATGTAAACACCATCAATTTCCATTCCTTCCGGTGGTGTCATCCTTGGAAGGCCTGACGGGACAACCGGATAGAGACGAAGAGACTCGTCGATACAAGCTTGTAGATACTGTAGCTTGCCTAGCGAGATTAGGTCAGATTCCTCATGCGTAATCTTGTAATCGTCAATCTCGGCTTGGAGTTTAGCTAGCACATCAGGGTGTAACGCAAGATTGTGCAGGAGACAAGTCGTGGACGAGGAAGTGGTGTCACTGAGATGTTAGCGCGATACCTCTACGTCCAAAGTCTAGTCTTACCTGCCCGCGATGACAATCAGATGAGCGTCGCCGCAAAGGTTATTGTAATCTTGCTCTGTTGGTTTCTCAATCGCATCGTAATCCTCCAGAATGCAGGTGAACACATCTGGTTCCTCCGGTTTATCCTACTCCGATCAGCAATGGCCTTACTCACTCCCAACATACGTACCTTTCGTCGGGTCTCAACTTGGTCCCTGATGAAAGCCTGGAAGGATAGATAGGAACTATTTACGATTGGGATCGCGGTAACAAGAGGGAAGAACCAAATGAGTCGTCGAAACGCGCCCAAAAGACCTTGTGACTTGTGGGATTCTGTAAAGAACTTGTGTTCTACGCCATTTTCAAGCATATTGAAACTCTTTCCAAAGGCTAGATCACCCATGATGTCGAAAGTGTAGAAGTTGACCCATAAAGATACGTTGAAAGGTTTGCCTTTCATATCGTCGATGCGATCGGTGAGAAGTTTAGTGTACTTGAGGACTCGGTGTTCGTAGTCTTTAAGTGCTATTACTTGTGAGATTTAATCGTTTGATATAGGGCAGAGGGCTCTGCACCTTTTGTGGTGAACGCCCGGTCCCAGGCTTTGCGACGGTTCGCATGTTGTCTTTTGCGTCGCTCGGCGAGGAGATTTGTCCACGGATGAGAAATACCATAGAAAGGCGCTTTAGTCACTGGTGACGCGGTAGCGTGAATGACACGGAACGAACTTGGTGTTGCGATTGAGATCTCAGTGGGCCCTTGAAAATGTTAGTCGAAAGATTGTTTGGAGTTTGTATGAGCATACCAATTCTCACAATATCTCCGTACTTCTCATGAAGTTTCTGGACTTCGAGATACATATGCTCTTCATCAACCGCAAGATAAGTAGGATAGAAAGCTGAGAGGCGTGCGAGAAAAGGACCGGGGAAGCGGTTCAGTCGGTGAAAGAATGCTCGGTACACCAGGATACTGATTGAGAGCCCCGTAGCAAATGATGCAAACCATTTATTGGTGACTGATAGAGCTTGCCAGACTGAGAATGAGTAGAGTTGGGTGAGAAACAATGAGACAGTGACCTCATACGTTGCCCATGCCTTTATGAGCTTGACGGTCCAGAGGTCCCATTCTCCTTTACGTAGAACAAAGACATGCACGAGCACTCCAAGGAGGAACGCGGCGCCAAAGGCCTGCGGAGTCTCAAGATGAGCTTCAGTCAACAGCATACTGGCGGCAAACGTATTGCGCAAAGCAGGGTGCGACAGCAGGAAACAACTCCCATTTCTGAGACACTGCCAGCTTCTTGTATCCAACGTCCGCTCACGGGACCAGGCTCTAATGACGAAATAGGTTGCAGGAACTTTTGGGGACCGATATTGTTTACAGGTTGTTGTCAAAAAATGGGTTGCAGTGAGCGCCTTGGCGAATTACCAACCAGCGAATACGCTTATTCAACGTCTGTTTAATCCCTTTGTAGGCCTATGCAGCGCGCTCGGCATAATGTCTTGGCTAAATTACATCAGTGCATGCTTTACCGGCGGGTGATGTGATGGCCTTCTGCAGGATACTGATATCATTGCTTTGCGATTGGGCTGCGAGCGGACATGCTGCATGGCTGTTTGCATATACAGCGGCCGCTAGATGCTCGAAATGGGCGTGCAGCCGAGACATGATGTGAGGATTTGCAGATCTGGATAATCCTTCCGAAAAAGAATGGAGGGAGAAGAGACAGCATTGACATTCCGGTCCGCTTCATAAGGTAGTTTGTTCAGGAATCGGTACTCTGTATTGCCGGTCTTCGGCGTATCGTGTTGTGAAACATTTCATGTGAAGACAGTGAGGATGCATGAGGGCGGCGTAGAAGGCCCCAGACACCAAAGACGCGTTCAGAGAGTACGTTCTGTTTAGGTCATTTCCTAATCCAGCGTCGCAGAACACGACTACACATTGCCACTTGGCAGCCCGATTTTGACTGTGTATAGCACACTTGATTGGCTCGCGCTGTCGCTCCGGAGGATCGGATGTTGTCTATTCCGTTACACAGTACTATTCAACCTTGGGACGCATTGAATTGATACGAGGCACTCAATGCCATTGGTTGTAGTCATTATTCGCTATCCAATGGGCCTGTATGACGGGAAACGGGTTATTTTATGACTGGCTCAAGAAGCAATAGAAGATCAAATAAGGTGCTGATATCTCACTTTTATTTCAGGACGTCAGTTCCTGCGAATCATATCAGTCAACCAGCGGGTTAGCGCCGGCTCCGATTGTCAGCACTGTTGTGCTACCGAGAGCTATGCAGCACGAGAAAGAATTTTAACAAATGTTCCGGCGGGGAACCTTCGCGAAAACATTCGCTCCATCCTCGGAGCCCAGAATCGTGCTTTTATGAATCGGGTGCTGCAGGTCAACTGGCGGCAGTTGTCAACGGTTGTCGAAAATCCTTGGTGCTAATGAGACTGCGGCTTAAAACTTCGCCTATGATTGATTGATCACGAATTAAGTTTCAATCCATTAAGCGAAGTCGATAACTTGGCATCGTAACTAACCAAAAGCCGTTTAGCTAAGAGTCTCCACGGAGATAGCGATTTATGATCACCACGGAGCATCACGGCTCAACCTCCGATCCAAAGAGGGGTTTAACATCACAGAACCTTGGTGACCAATTGACAGATGAAACTCCTTCTCAACAAGCATCATTATGACCATTAGAAAAGCCACGAAAATTATATTTTCTTATAAGTAATAGCCTGAAGTTCTAGACTCTCAAAATATTAACCAATTCGTATTTTTCGTGAATGGTAAAAAACATCGGCTTCCCCTCCGATATGAGCTAAACCTCACTGACTCAAAAACTCCGTCTTTCTGCGGATCCCAGAACCATAACGGGCCTAAAACCCCGGATTTTCCTCCACCCACGATGGCACCTTATAAATCTGGTCCCGAGAGTTCGGCCTCCAAACGACGAGGCTTTTTTAAAAGATTGATGATGACCTTTGCCCCTCTTGTTTCTGGTTCCCCGCTTCCAAAACGGCCGAGGCAGAGATAAGAACGACTTCTCTTTTCATCTCGTCGTTTGCTTCAAGGCTGTTCGAGCACCCTGAAGTTCAGGATGATCTTGCGACCGTTGTAGACAGACACACAGTAAGCGATACTGGGACGGGCTCAACATCATGGCCGGGCTGCAGCCCGATATCTACGCAGCCATCAGCATCACTTGGGCCGCGGCCTCTCTGGCCCTTGGTCTACGACTCAAAGCGCGACGAATGACAAAAATGAACCTCTGGTTCGACGATTACTTCGCGATCATTGCCTTGGTAGGTTTTGCTTGCAAAAGCGATCACTATGCGTACGTGCTCATTTTTTGTCACAGCTTTTCGTATCAGGTTACTGTTCCGTCACTATCTACTGTACGTACGACATACCTCAACTCCGACCGCAGTCGCTTACCTCGTCTAGGGACACATAGCTACAAACTCGGCCAGTCCATCCTCGCGATCGAAGACACCATTGAAGCAAGCCGTATTCAAGACCGGTCGCGACTTCTACTCTGGATCTGCGAGCTTCTCTATGCCTCATCGATTGCCTTTTGCAAGCTCAGTATTCTATGCTTCTACTGGCGCGTCTTTCAGTACACCTCAATTCGATACGCCATCATAATCTTGCTTATCGCCGTCAGCATATGGATAACTATTCGGACGTTTATGGTCATCTTTCACTGCGTACCAATTCGAGCATATTGGGATAAGAGCATACAAGGCGCCAAATGCCCGTTTAACGAAGCGAACTTTTTCTTTGCTACGATTCTCATACATACGACTATGGATTGTGTGATTTTGATTCTACCTGTCATTGAGGTTATGAAGATGACGCTACCTTTATCGCAAAAGTTGGCCGTTGTTGGACTTTTTACATCTGGAACAATGTACGTTGAGCTTCTCTTGGTAATTTGCTGGTCTAACGCCGTACAGAGTCTGCGTTGCGTCGATATTTGTTTTGGTGCATTCAAAATTATATAACCCTCGAACCGACGACATTCCGAAAGATATGGCACAGAACATGATGTGGGCGGCTGTCGAGATAAACATGGCAGTTTTCTCCGGTACGCATTGATCTTGTCCTTGATCTTCACCGAGACTCCTTCGCTAACGGGATCATGTAGCATGCCTTCCTATGCTACGACCCATTTTTCGTCACTTTCTTCCAGGACTCTCCACAACCGAAGAGTCAGCCCAAGTACCTATCAGCTTGCCAAACGTTGTCCTCCCCGGAGTAAGGTTAACGGAGACAAGATCAAAGAAGCGGGAGTCTCGGAGGTCAGGCATGTCTCATGGGCTATATGATCCGGAGTTGGGTGTCTTTCATGGATTTTCGGATATATCAAGCATCAGAAGCGTGGCGTCCAGGTCAGACAGCGACTCAACGCCAAGGAACACATAATATTAATAACATCTTCACATTTCGAACCTTGCCTTTCTTAAGGTTCATCACTTCCAATCAAAGTCGTGGCATAGTAATGGTCCAGCGTGATATTATTCTTTTGTTGTAATAATCATATCTTCAACTTTTGGAGGACTTTTACTATCAAATATGCCGAGCTAGTTTGTGGACATCTTCGGCGGGGTCGATACTCTAATCCATGTCAAATGGGGAGCAAAGAAGAAACGGATGTCTTCCATACTCACCCCTACCAGCTGCTCGTCGCTGTATGCAATCTGAAACCCAGTTCACCCTTGCAGGACTTGGAGTTCGCTTGCTAGCACTTATCTCGTTCGCTTCCTGTGAGTCCTTCTAAAGTGGCGAACCGCTACCAAGTTCGCTTTACATGTTAAAGCGTCCTGAGAGCATTGCCTTGTCTTCCAGTGGCTCCAAAATACCCACCGTGATGTTTGGGCTTCGTGAATGTATCCTGTAGATGTAGCTTGCGTCTTTGTGGAGTAGCTATAACTCCAGGGCTGTATGGTGGTGAAACTGGTGCCCTCTACTCATTGACAGCTGATGTTTGCGCCGCGTGCTTTTATAGCGGTATCGAGGCGGTAAGATCGATCTTGGCTATGCTTCGTATTGTTTTGTGGTATTTGTGAGGGGGGTATTGCGGTCATCTGAGTTCGAAGTCGGAAAGATGGCATGGTGATTGTCATGTATGGATCATGGTTTAGAGATGTAACTCAGTCTCCAATCGTGTCCATCTCTTCTTCCCCCATCAAGTTCAGGCGGTATTAACTTCGTTTCAACCTCACTCAGCTCCTGAGATCTTTCATCGCTGTCCAACAGGCCATCAATGACAGCCCAAGTCGTCGCAGCTTCTGTAAACCGGCTTATCGATCGTAACTTCTTTATAGCCACGTGCAACTTTGATGCTATGGCTTCGTGAATCTTAGAATTGTGGTGGTATTAAAGTTCGCCCAACTTTCAGAGTCCCATAAGCTGGTGAGAATATGAGGGCGTAGATATGGATGACGAGGCCGACGAGTACAAGAAGTATCATGGCAAGGATGACGCCTTTTTGTCGGCTAAGTCGGTCGAAAGTAATAATTTCCATCTTGAATATCGAGCGCGGTATCGATATGTTCTGTTTTATCGTTGGTTACAGTGAATACAAGAGACGAAACGAAAGAACGGTTGGCTGGCAGATTTCTTGGGGCCAAGACAACCTTTTGTAAGAATTGGGAAATTGGGTTTGGGCTTACTGTCTCCAGTTCGTGTCATTTCCAATAGCGGCACAGCCCAGAGGGACCTACCAAGTGGAAATGGAGGTGTTGGTTGGTTGCGATGTGGAGACATGGAGGACCCTTTGTTGAGGCTAATTGGATTTATCGTAAGTCTGAGACAGGGATCTCTTCTGACATTGGTCAGACGGGACCAGCACTTGAACCGTACATCCGACGCGTACTAGAAGATACAATTCTCCGACTAACTCTCCATTGTGGTTAATCTTCACTGTAACCGTAAAGTCAATTACTTGAGCCTTCTGGACTATGATCTACATAGGGTACCACGCATGTTGATGTTCTGTTCAAGGTTCTGAAACAGCAGTGACGAGTCCAACTCTTCAATGCCCCTGGTAAGTAGGATGAATGTCAGATGACACTGATGACAACATCAGTCCGAGCGTGCATCTTGGACAGTCCCAACTGCAGCTGAATGTCCCATTTACGAGAAGTCATGTCAATGCCAATGAACCTATCCCTGGTGGTCACATGCGGCACAGTCTTAAAGGACATCATCACTCTTCTCTGCTTATTCCCATCAAGACAACATTGCATCAATGGAGCGGTTTGCTTGGCATTCTGATCAATTTGGCTCAGCGAGGAACCGAAGAGGAAGATTTTACGTGCCCCTGCATTTGACTCCGCTCAGGTCGCTTGCAGTGCTGTCATTGCGATGGATCATCCTGTGTTCTAGAACGGCCATTTATGGGACGGAGACCTGATCTGGAATGTGCCAAGAAGTGTTGGTCGTTAGCTTACAGCTGTTGGCTGAGAATTGGACCCTGCTAACAGACCTGTTATCGATGTCGGTAAAAGACAGTGGAGACACTAACAGAAATGTTAGCACCAACAGTCAATAGTTACCAAATAGTTACGGAGTGCCCGGAAAGCAGCTGAAGCCTGTATTGAGCAATCTAACTTAGAGGCTGTCCAACTTGAGGAAAGTGATATTGCAAGTCCCGTTTTGAGCCCCAATAGCGCACCAGCCCGTTCTTAACGTGTTGCGTCAAAAAATGCTTACTGTTCAAGCACTCAGCAGATGGAGAGGGAGTACCTGCTAATCCCTGTTGTTTACCGCCTACTTCACCGGGCTGCCCATCGCGTCTCGGCTCGGGACGCGCTTCTGAGCTAGCTACCCTGTATCTGAGCATCTCGGTGTCAAAAAGTTATCACGTTACCTACGAGAGGAAGAATGCCTCAAATCGTTTGTGAGATCGTTTCCAGATCATCTCGCAAGACTAAAGTGAGTACTCTGAGGATTTATGTCGTGTTTTAGACTGGCATATGCAATACATAGAAGATGGTATGCCGACATGGCTTCGCGATCTGTTAATTGGACCCTCTGGGAGTCAGCGTTCTGGCAAGTGTTAGTTAGAGAAGAGAAAAATATCAAGTCTTATATCTCAAAAAGCATCATTCTGTAGCCATTTATTTAGTCTTTACGTGGTTTTTCCACATCCAGTTTTACTCAGTGTCTACTAGAAGCCAAGAAGCATTTGCTCAAGGTGTAAAATGGGATAGTCTGATATTCTATACAGCTACAAGATGCACGAGGAGGAAGACTGAAACCAACCATCGGCAAAGCACATGGGCATGTCTCGGCAGAGACCCAATGTTACACGGCGAAGCAATGGATGGGGTTTGTACGATTGAGACCAAACTTAAACGCAATACAGTGAGAGTAGCATGATACCATGACTAGCAAGAATTACTTCATATGAGCACAAACATCAGTGGCATGTATGAGCCATGAGCTGTGAACCTCAAGTGGCACTAAAGAAGTCAGGGGAAGCCAGTCAGCATCTTGAAAACAAATCTGGTCAAAGAAGGTCCATTATTCTATCTTGTGTGTATGGGAATACTCATGCGTCCATTCCTCATGATCATTCGGATGCGTTGGCAACCACAAACTCAAGAATGGTCAAGTTAGGGCCATTCCAATGCTTTCTAGCATGCGTAAACCACAACCCAACAGCGATAGCAAGGACGGCTACCATGACCGGGCCGCAGTAATTCATGTTCTCGCCAGTGACTGGGAGAGTTGATGGGAAGGGGAGGAAAATAATGACGTAAAGGGTATAAACCAGAGCAAAGACGTTGACGGGAAGGCCGAAACGACCAAGGTTCCACTCTCCAAGCTTGATGGTAGATCCCGAGAGACGAACGTAGATGATACTGGCAATGGCGATAGCGTAGCTGAGGTACAGAGCCAAAGATGAGAGAGATGTAATGGCACCGAAAGCAACGTATGAGGTGTTGCCAATGTTGAGAAGGTTCAGAGCGCAGACGAGGAAGACAGTGAGGATGATAGAGCGGGTAGGTACGCGATGAGTAGGGCTGACATACGCAAAGTAGGCAGGCATACCACCATCACGAGACCAAGCCCACGTCAAACGAGACACAGAAGCAATGTTGGCGAGGTTGACACTGAACGAGATGATGAAAAGACCAGCTATCATGGCAGTGGTGGCTTTGTTGGAGCCAGTCACGTTGAGGAGGATGGCCTGGATCTGACTGGGTTGCTCAAGCATGTCTTCGACGGAGCCCATGGCGGAGATGAGAACGTTGACCATGATGAAACCCAGGACGCCGTTCATGAAGATGGACCAGAACATGGCGCGAGGGACGGCAGACTTGGCCTTTCGGGTCTCCTCGGACATATGGATAGCACTGTCGAAGCCTGCAAACAGTTAGCGGAATCATGATGGAAAACTTCCAAAAGGGACTTACCCGTGAAACTCCATACGCAAGTTAGCATGCCCAGGTTCCATGCAATGTACTCATTGTCCCATCCGGAAGAAATGTTACGCTGCAGCCAGAAGGAAGAGGGGTTTCGAGGACCCATCACGACTAGCACAACGACGAAGATGACGAAGAGGCAAACATGAAGAACACCAGCGACAAGCTCGACCCAAGGAATAAGCTTGAAGGCGTAGACGTTCATCAATCCATGCACCAAACACATGGCGATGACAAGAACGGAGGTATGCCATCCACCAGCGACATAGCTGGGATGGTTGATGCTGATCATCGACTCGAGAAGTATGATAGTGACGTTGGCAATAGCAGCCAGCAAAGACACATAGCCAAACCATGTGGACCATCCTTGAATCCAAGTCGCGAATCGCTTCACCGATTGAGGCGCCATGTAATACGTCCAGTGGTATTGCGCGCCAGCGACAGGCTGAATGGAAGCCATTTCTCCCAACGACGCAGCCTGGGAGATGGCGCCGAAGAAGACGATGATGAAGCTAAACAGGAACGTTTGCGGTCCGCCATTGAAGAGGGCAAAGTACATGTTTCTACCAATATCAGCATCGCTGCGACCGTAGAATGGGGAAGGGTTGACTTACGAGCACATACCCTCCCATAATGCCATGTACGTCAACGAAAAAGCAAAAAGCTGCGAAAAAGAAAACACCTTGCGCGTTCGTGTAACATTGTAGATGTTGGAGTCCTCAGGCGGCCTGGCTGAAGCGTCAACGCTCACAGGAATAGGCTGTTGCTTGCCCGAGGCTTCCAACTCAATGCTGTTACTGCCGTGCGACATCGTGAACCCAGAATATGCGAGCGATATTGAATGCAGGAACACGAACCAACAAACTTCGGGGTCTGGGTATAAGCAGATCCTCAGGTATAAAAATGCCAGCACGAGTTACCTACAAAGTGGACCTATCGGGGAAATGCGAACGAGCTATTGCCTGAAACAAGTAAAGAACCTCTGGCATCAAAGTTGAGCGACAGATCCTTAACGGATGGATGGGAGTTAGGCGAGGCGAGATTGCCGCGAATAAGGCCGGCAATGAAATCGAACGGTTTTGTCTGAGGGATTGTGGCGTCGCAGATCATTTCTCGTTAGGAAATTTTCGTGGAACCGCTTGAGATGCCACGCCAAGTGGAATCGAAGGAATATTGCTAGCAGGGACCAGGCTTTATCAACCAACAGCCACGGCAGATATCATATTTTCCTGTTCTCTTTCTCTTTTTGTTATGATCAGTAATGAGTGAAGAGGGAAAGGAAAAGAGAGAAGAAAGGTTGCATTGTTTGGCTTACTACTCCGCATATCTTGCTGAACAAGAAGCAGGGATTGTAATAGTCATCACCAGGCTGCATAGATCGACGAGACATTCACCATCTCATAGGCCACATCACACAATAACAAATCTCCACTTGAAGATGGTGGAAAAGTGGACAGCACTCAAGAAGCTTGAAACGTGGGTGCCCAGTGGTCCGAGATAGAGTAGATATCCCGGTTTCTGGAACATGAGAGGACCGCATCGCAAGCCGCTGACTTCAACGACTCGGACAAATTTTTACTACAGCTGAAGAAGTCGAAACACGGCAAGATCATGCAATCCTGGCGTTCCATTCATGGTTCATCGTGTATGTATGTCTTAATTTAATTACCTGTTCGTTGACATTCATGCTGTCACCTTGCCCAATGCAACTCTATTTATTTGACAGCCCCGAATGCTACCCTCTCCCCGTCTGCTCGGTCCGCCCTTGCTGTACCCTTAAAGACAACTCGTTGGTCCCTTGCTTTAGCTTAAAGGTCGCTGAGACCTCTGAAGGGTATCGAATACTACGCAGACGATGGACCAAGTATCGCAAGCGGCTCCGCCGTTTTATCCGTTGACGGAAAGTAACCATGCTGCACTCGTTGTCATCACAGCTGTGATATTCTTCATCTACGCGATTCTCGGTATCATTGGGAAGTTAATCATTCGGTTGAATATCACGTCTATGAAAGATTTTGACGTGGGGTTGTTGATTGCTGCACTGTTGTATTTCATACAAACGGCCTGTGTTATTGCTGCTTGTAGTCATGGACTTGGTGAGCATCGCGATGAGCTCTCCGATGAGAACTTTGGTCGCTTCAGCAAGGTTAGTGTTTTTCTGGTGTGTAGGGAATCTTGCTAATGTGTTATAGCTGATGTATGCATCACGAATATTCGGAATTCTTGTTCATGCGACGACGAAGGTCTCACTTGGGCTTCTTATTCGACAGATCGATCGACAAGGTGGACTTAATACTGCGAATATGATCCTTGGTGGAGTTGTCATTGCGTGGGCTATCTCTGGCGTATTTGCGACCGCTTTCCAATGCCCAATGCCGGAGCCATGGCTCGCA
Source organism: Fusarium odoratissimum NRRL 54006 (assembly GCF_000260195.1). NCBI lineage: Eukaryota > Fungi > Ascomycota > Sordariomycetes > Hypocreales > Nectriaceae > Fusarium > Fusarium odoratissimum. The sequence continues at coordinate 295,889 of NW_022158703.1, read as the reverse complement.
GAGAACACAACGCAGTGTCCAAACCAAGGGCCGATCTTTTTGTACAACAGTATCATGATCATCCTCACAGACGTCTCTCTGTGCATTCTCCCGGTCGCAATGATGTGGGAAGTCCAGACCTCAATACGAAGAAAGATCATTGTCATGGCGCTCTTCGGCACGCGACTCATCGTTCCGATCATCACGATACCCGAGCTCGTCCACGCACGATACATGTTTGGCGACTCAGACGATGTTACATGGCAAGCTGTCTCATTGGTGATCTGGGGTCAAATTGCCCTCGGTCTCTCAGTAATCACAGTCTGCATTCCCAGTCTCAAAGGCGTAATCGACAGTCTACTCGGCTCTACCGCAGTCGCAGCCATAAACACTCCCTACGAACTCAAAGACAGCGGCAACGGAACCGGTCTCGAAATGACAGCCCTCTCCGACTCACGAACGAAACAAACGTCGAAACAAGGCAGTGGTTTAGGCAGTGCTCTACGAAGGCATTCAAGACCAAGGCATAACGATCAACCAATGTGGCGAAGGGACGTTATGGGGGAGGTACGAACGGAAATAGCGAGCGGAAGCGACAGCGTGAGGAATTTGACGGAGGGTGTTATGGTGAATCGGGATTTCGAGGTATCTTACGATGATAGACATACTTCACGGGCAGATTCTATGGGATCTAGTGAAGGTGCATATCGGATGTAGGGCAGTTAGCGTTAGCGATGATAATGGCATTATTCCTTGTCTTAATTTGTGTCTTATGATTTACAAGGCTCAAACGTCGGAGAATTAGCTCCTCCTTGTCTCAGCCGCACCGCATCCACGGTCGCGGGCGCAAGACGGTAGATCTGAGCTTCTTCAGTTCCCTTCTCCCGCAGGATTCACTAGCGGACTCGGTTGGAACAAGTGTCGAACGAAGCAAAACCACCGACACTCGAATGAGAAATCAAGTAATGGATCGGCTGCACCCGGCACATCCCCCAGTCGCTGAAGATAAACTGGATCCAGGGGTTGTTGATATGTCCGTTGTGGCTTGCGACTCGCTGGCTGGGAATTAACGCCAAGGTTATCTCCGGTCCACTTGGTCTTGTAATGGATCAAGAGGACAGACTTACGGGCCGGACCCTTAGCTCCCCGGCCCCTGAGAGATTTACGGTGGCTTGAACTAAAGATCAATGTCTTAGCCACTGTGACATGATGCTGACATTTCAATATTCTCTTTTCTCGTTATCTGGCGGTCAACATTTTGTGAAATTAGTCGTGTAACATCGTTAGAGAACGTGGTTACAACGTGTTGATAAAGTTCAGCCAAATTAAACTGCCGAGCGCCATTTTCGGTGCTCGTATCAGATCGTCCACTTTGCGCGATACCTTCAGGTGCCGTGAGTGGGGGTTATAGAGGGTTATCCACTTGTGCCACTTGATGAGCCACTGTAATCCACTCTCTAAATGGTCGGTTGGGGCTGGTCAGAGCATGAATTAGTACGTAACGAGGAATCTCTTGATGATGGAACTATATCCTTGTTCCTTGCTGATGGCTCCTCTTTGCTATGCTTTTCGTGGCAAGACATGCGAATGGATGAGACGAGTTCTACAAGATGGAGTCATGGAGTTTGTGGGATCATTATTTGTAAATTGGTGGATTTTGGCCACATATGCAATCGTGTTTCCGTGCAGCGTTTTATGAACGCTGCCACCAACCATTTGTAAAGCAGTTTTGCTGACTCAATATTGTTAGAGTCACTCTTCTTCCCCGCCCGGGATCGGATAAGGTTCGTTAACCAACTGCCATATCTGGATCTGTGACTCAAAGCAACTGCACGCTATGTAAACCTCATAGCGTCAGGTATCTTGAACAGCATTTCTCCAAACAAAATATTTAGGATCAATTGATAATGACTTCCCACGACGAAGAGGCCCGCAATGAAGCGGCCCCATTGCTGCAAAACAATGAAGAAAGATCTGTCTCAGAAAGGCCAACGAACGACTGGTGGGCTGAGCTATCGCTCATTACACGCTATACAGTCCCTCTGGTAGCAACATATCTACTTCAATACTCATTTAGCGTTATCACAACAACAGCAGCTGGTCACCTCAGCCCTGATGACCTGGCAGCAGCTGCAATTGGCGTCACGACCATGAACATCGCTGGTCTTGCCCTCTACGAAGGAATGGCAACAGCTCTCGACACCCTCTGTGCGCAAGCGTATGGGGCCGGTAACAAGACGGGTGTTGGGCTGCATGTCCAGCGTATGCTTCTTCTCATGACAGTCTTCACTATCCCTGTTGCTGCAGTTTGGATATGTTCTCCCGCATTCTTGACTCTCATCCTTAAGCAAGAACATCTCGCCGTCAAAGCGGGTTCATTCCTCCGAGTCAGCATCCTTGGTATCCCCGGCTATGCCTCATTCGAGGCCCTAAAACGCTTCCTCCAAGCTCAAGGCGACTTCAACACAGGCATGGCAGTCTTAGTGATCTGCGCCCCCATAAACGCCCTCCTCAGCTGGCTCTTCGCCTTCAAGCTCAACCTCGGTCTCGAAGGCGCCGCTCTCGGCGCAGCAGTAGCCAACACCCTTCGCCCAACCCTCCTTCTCCTTTGCATCTTCTTCAAAAAGTCAACCCACGAATGCTGGCCCGGCTTTACGCGTCGTGCGATGAAGGGCTGGGGACCCATGGTTCGGTTATCTGCCGCCGGATCGGCTGTCACGTTGGCGGAGTGGGCTGCGTTTGAGATCATCACCGTTAGCACGTCATACATGAGCACGATTCATCTCGCTGCACAGACGATCTTGACTACTACTTCGATTGTGATGTGGCATATTCCTTTTTCGCTGGGTGTTGCTGTTAGTACCAGGATTGGACATTTGATTGGTGGTGGACACGTCACTGCTGCGAGACGGATTACGATTCTTTATGGTATCATGTTTGTTGTTTTGGGATTCTTTGATGGTGCTGTTTTGTTCTCGTTGAGGAATTACATTGGACCTTTCTATGCGAGCGACGAGGAGGTTCGGAAAATTGTTACGAACACTATGCTTGCCGTTGCGGGCTTTCAGGTCGTCGATTCGATTGTTTGTGGATGCAATGGTGTTCTCCGTGGTTTGGCCAAACAATCTGTGTCAGCGTGGGTTGTGTTCTTCGTCAACTACTTTGCCGCTGTTCCCATCGCAGTCTGGTTAGAATTGGGTCCTTGGAACCTGGGCTTGAATGGTGTTTGGTCTGGAATGATAGGTGGTTCTGGAGTTATCGCCATTATTGAGGTGATATACATGATCAGAGTTGATTGGAGAAGTTCAGTCGAGATAGTCAAGTCAAGAGAGGATTAGCTTCTCGACTTTGTGATTCAACATCAATGCAATCTTTTCAACGTCTTATTCAGAGCTTCCCAGACTCACTGCAACAAAAGCTTCATCGTGTCACATGCAACGTCCGGAACCGAGCATCATGGTAATCGCTCAACGGCCAATGATCGGCAGAGTTTGTTGTTCCTCACTCCTCATCCTCGCCACTTCTCTCAATCAGCTTTCATCTGATCACGCGACCCATTCCTGTAATTTGATCGTCGCTCTGTCCACGTGGTACATGACGGTTTCCAACGTTTGGGGAAACATCGTCATCAGTGACAGATCCTTGGGTCAGGGCGCTTGGGGTTCCCTCAACCTCGTCAATCTTCCGATCTGCATTAGATACCTCACACCAGACCCAGCAACAAAATAGCCGCGGTACTGGTGCGTTGGCATCATTCGCACGAGTGACTTCTCGGGCAAAAGGAATAAAGTGCAAGTTGACCCCGCTCGATTACATGCTAAAAGGCGTAGTCACACTGCATGTTTGATCTCGTCATCTTTTAGCATCCTCCGAGAATCGGCCATTTTTGCTGGCCAACTTCCACATCAGGACATGAGGGTTGCTTAAAGTGCAAATGCCCAACACCAGTAATTTGATCTCGCTACAGACAGCCTCGAATCTCTTTTCGAAGTAGAAAAACATGGGTAAAAGTGTCGTTGCGTGCTACCTTCTCCTTTGGGCCTCTGCGTTGTCTCTTTTCGCATTTTCGTATTCTCCAAGACAGCTCATCTAAGGTCCCTAGATTGTACAAGATTTCCTCTTTTCGATGGCCAAGCCTTCACTGCATTTTAGAGCCAGATAGGTCCCTCCAATCAATCTAAGCTTAAAACAAGGCGGGCCCTTTTCAGCCCTAAACTGTGAGCTGGCAGTGTTATTGTTAGCGCCGGAGTCGCTGAGTTGTCCCCGAGCACGGACCGATAGCTCATCATATCAACCTGCGACGATCGCACATTTGATATTGAAATTCGCCCCCTTGGGTCCCGTCAAACTCTATTGACTTTCGAGAAGGCGACGATCACTAACAAACGCCGGTAGTTTTCGCACTTATTATCTCACGTGTACATGTCATGTGCCCCAAGCAATGCCCCTTCATGAGGGGTTGGAGATTTGAGATTATCGTGGAATGCGGAAAGAGAACATCATTGTGCAGTCGGGTAATTTATTTATAAAACTGCGTCCTTTTCCACGTATTGTCATGGTAATGGTTCAGCAGCAAAAATGACCATCGTCAAATTCTTTATACATCAAAGGACTGTTTTCAATTCTCTAGATTCACATTCACGATGACTTCATATGATAAACGCCCTTATACTACACTTATAGACAACAACGGTCAGTGATCGAGGATACACCGCTGGCTTGACACTTCACTTACTTTTCAAACACTCCAGGCAAAATGAGCACTGTCACTACGCAACAGCCCAAACGCTTTGGTTCAATGCATGTTGAACCTTCAGTCGGCCCAGTCACGCTGACTCACACAAAGCAGGATCCAGATCGACCAAGGCCAGTAATAAGGCCTCGCAGAAAAGAGTCTATGGACCAGTATTTGATCGGCGTCGGAGCATGGGCTTCAGCCCGTGTGATGCCCGCCGCCTAGATCGTTGTCGCTCAGCTGAGAACTTTTGGCGTTTATGTCGTTTACAACAATCGTTTATTTGGGTACCGGCGTTGGGATCTGGGTGGTATAGATTCGTTTCGGACATATCTGTGGTACTTAGAGTAGTCAAACAGGATACTCACCCCAGATCAGATACGTGAGCATATCACAGTACTGTTTAGCTTTTTACATAGATTGATCAAAGTTCTTTATCGTTCTAATTTGTATCAAACCCTAGCCCTTCGTGAGATCATATTGAGAATGAGAAAATTGAGAAGAAAGTGACCGTTCAAAATATCATCAGCTCCTATATCGGGCTGAGGATAAGAAGATAAAGGTCAAGTGGCGGTTTACAGCCATGTGACACAGCTGCCCGAGATCCGCCGAATGCGGATGAAGATCTCATCCACGATGAAACTCTATGTTTCAGTGGAAGAGGCATTCGCATATTTGTCTAATGAACCATTGGTCCAGCATCATCTAAGAGAGACAGCCCCGAAGTTGCTTCCCGTCTGCTGAATGCCAATCAATCGGATTACACCTCGCCTTGCTCTTGGATGCTCAAAACTGCATTTTATATCGTCCTCTGCTGAATCGGGCAACTCGTTTGCCCCTTTGATTGCATCTCAAATTTATAACCAGCGTTTCTCTGTTATAAGGATACCCGAACAGTTAATGAATGTTATGATTTAAACGATGATAAGACCTACTTCTGCGAACGGGCGGTGCCTCTCAGCGCTCATGCACCTTGAAGTCCAATCAGGCCGCTTGTCTTCTTTGTGGGGGGCTATGTCAGGCCTCAATTATGCCTGAGACAAGCCACAGAGCCCCTGGCAAGCTCAATTCAGCACCTGGCTAACCGCTTTATAAAGAGCTGAGAGCTTTGTGGTCAACCTTGAGAAACAAGACTTGCGGTGCCACTGCGATTGGAAAAGAAAAGGCATCCGGATAAGATGAAAGCCACGTGATCCCTGCGTAAAAATCAGGCTCTACATCAAGCAGGGCAGTTTCGGTCCCTCTTTTTATTCTGTCTCTCATTCTCTGCCTCTTCCGCACTTCGACCTTGCGAACACACACGCACCCAACTCACCACTATGGCGGAAGCATTCGGTATAGCTGGCAGCGCGTTCGGCACTGTCTCTCTGGGCTTGCAATTATTCAAAGAAATTTCGCAATATCTCGATGACATTGACGGCCGTGAAGAAGATCTAAAACAAGCACGCAACTTCGCAACGAACATCCAAGTTTCCATAAATGCTCTTGATGTGGCGATATCTAACGCGCCTACTGACGATCCCACGACAAACAGTGCAATTGGGTCATGCAGAGACTCTTGCGTGTCCGCGGTAAACAATTTGTTGGCACTTGTGAAAGAGCTCAGAGGTCCAATAATATCTATACCGAACAGTAACGCTGCCAGGGCCAAAGGGCTTTGCGCCAAATTGAAGTACCCTTTCAAGAAGCAGAGCATAGAAAAGCTCGAGGAGAATCTTTCGCGGACAAACAGTGCTCTGCAAACCATGTTGCAAGTATTTCAGCTGTATGTCATATTACATTTCGTGCTTTTAATTCTTATATCATATGCTAATGTTCATGCTTGACGAAGCAACACTGGCCGTACAACGACCTCTGCTATTAAAAGCATGCACCAGACCGTTGCCGACGTCAACGTAATATTGGACAAGAACGAAACAACTCTGGATGAAATGCACAAGACATCGCAGCTTCATGATAACAGACTTAGTGCTATCCAACGAGACGTTAGAGATCTTTTGATCCTCACACGAGACTCCGATGATTCAAAGCTCTTACTGAGACCGATGGCCGAGCAGATGTCGGACCTCACCTCTCACACTAGTGTCGCTCCCAAATTGCTGCAGGATCCAGCATCTGATACATTTACACCCAGTATACAAACGACCAGTTACCAGGGTGGCGGGAGCATGACATTTGATGCTTTTTGTTCTTGCAAAACGCAGCGAATACGATATAGTCAACGCCAATGGGGACCTTTCCTTCTCGAAGCTGAAGTTAGATCAAGAGACCATCATGCGCCCGAATGTCCAATGTCAAAGCTCCCTGCATCAACCTGTCGAACTAAGCGAGTCTTGAGCCTCTTGACCCCCTCAAGTCAAAGGTTATGGGGACGTGCTGGTAGAGTCTCGTTGTCGTTCACGACAGGTGCAGGCATATTAGGGATTGGCCAAACAGTGGCCTGGATTGCGACAGTGGATGAGAGAGTATCCCCAGTGTTTCGATTAGCGGATACAATCGCTTCCTATCAAGGTTTGCCCCGCAAGGACATGCACATGCTGTTGGCTTCAGGCTTCAGACGACTTGTCTGGTGTTATGCCAACTCCCATGCTTCTGTAACCGATGTCAATGAAGACGGTGAAACAATACTCGAGTCGGCGCTACACAGGTATACTGTAGGTTGTTTTTATCCACAAACTGTTTTACTGCCTAACTCGAAGTACAATAGTTACCCGCCTGGCATGATGCCCTCTCGGCCGATAACATGGCAGAACTATATAAGATGCTTACTATCATTGCTGAGCCAACTTCCTGTACACGCAAGATCACAGCGTAAGTTAAGGCAAACTCAAGCTTACTGGTTATGCAGATTGCAGAACTTCTACTCATTTTCTTGATGTAGTAAACCCATTCCTGCTATAATAGCTACCAGTAGCTGGTTTTACAAATGTACGAGGCCTGATGAAGTCGCAACGACTATCTTATCGAAATACAGGGAACCGCTAGGACATCATCCTCACGATTGGGGTCTATCGTGGTGGCGGGATAAAGACCATGTAGGTGATGGATATAGACTCTTCCAAGCTTTTCCACAAGTTGTCGAAAGTAAGTCTCAACCTATTTCAGACAAGACCCGGGCTTAATAATCCATGCAGATCTAGAGTTTGGCCCCCTGACTCAGGCTGTTATTAAACAAGATCGAAATGGAGTCCAACGGTTATTGGAGAGATGCCCATCCTACATCAACGAAGCCAATTACTGCGGCCAGTCCCCGGTTCATCTTGCCATTGAAACGCAAAATATCGCTGTTATAAGTGTTGTGCTTCACTATGCAGACGCTAAAGCTCTTCGCGCTAGAGATAACAGAGGCTATTATCCCATCGACTATGTGACAAAAAGATTTTGGAAGCGTACCAAAGAGCCTCAAGCAGATTGCGAAGGGTGCAAAGTGCTTGAAATGCTTCTTCGATTAGATACGCCGCTTCTTCTGACCTCGTTACGTGTCAGCTTAAGATCATTAGAATATGGTAGTCACAGCTGCATACACGGCCGTAAGACTATAATCAGAGGTCTAGTAGAAAGGAGAGAAGATTTGAAGGAACTCTCGTATCGGAAGCTTTCACCAGATGAAAGGGAAGGTCTAGAAATTCATCAGACAAGGATCCTGGACCGAAATGCTGCACAGGTGCAACACCAACTCGAGGCTCAAGGTTGCCCCATGCCAACACGCCTCAGTGTATACACAGAGGATATTGGATCATCATACTACCATGAATCAGTTTACTCTATTATTACGAACGGCGAAGTCGCAGAGTATGCTCACCAGTTAGGTTTTTATTACTCGGACAACGAATTTGCAGACTTCATCTGCATCTTAGTCAAATCTTCTTCATATTTCCGCTGGATCAATCCATTTTCTTCTTCATATCTCTGCTGGATGATTGATCATGGTACTAGTATCTCATCAAGAATTCCTGTCAGACAACCACCCAGCCCGGAGATAGAAGCGACGGCGGCTCACTATTTTATGGCTAGCTTGGGAATATCGGACAGCCTTGGACAAAACCTGACCCTGGACTCTCCCTTGACAATAGTAGCTATCAAGGTTGTTTTTTCAGAAACCGTTGTCGACGGTTGTCGCTGCTGGTGCTCTCCAGGGGGGTGCACCCCTCTGATGAAGCTCTTGGAGGGGATATCTGGGCGGAACAGGATTGTATTCGGATCACAGCAATCTCTTTCCCGAGAAACAGAACGTTTAATAAACGGTTTATTATCAGCACATTGGGGTCAGATTAGCGACTGCCAATGGATCTATGCGGCCATTATTCGATACTATACGTTTGTGACGCTGGGTCTGCGTCACGTTTGCTGCTCCATCATTAAGAAGATTTCGGGTCCTTTGCCAGAAGAGGAGCTCCAGGAGATTGAAGAGGAAGATTCTTCCCTACTTGGATTGTTTGAAAGTCTCGTTACAGAGTTCGAAGACGGCCGTTGCCACGACATGAGCCTAGAGGAGTTCTTCGAATGGATGCACATGAACTGGGCTCCAAGAATGCAGGAGGTTAGGGAGGAACTTGCTTCTAAAAGGCTTACGGATCAGGAACTGCGAGATGCCGAATCGATTGGGGTGGTTTGGGAGGTCCATGGGCCTCAGCCAATGAGAAAAAGACCAGACTTGCCTAGATGGGGTCAAGGTGGCTTATGGAATGCTATGGATCAACTGGACCAGATTGCTACAGATCCAGAGAGGCCTACGAAGGAAAGTCTACAGACCCAGACTTGAACAGGGATCGAGTTCTCCCCAGCAGAAGTTTCTATCGAAAGTTCATGCCAGCCTCATCTGTTGCAAATTTTGATGTGTTGACGTAATACTGGTTCTGATCACGCAATTGGCTACTGTGAAATGCCTGCAGAACCAAAGCTATTCCCCTCATCATCAACTTAAACCTTTCAACACTACGCCAGTCTTAACAATGACACTAAACAACAGTATTCGACCAATTTTAGACCACATTGTGATCCTGGTGTCTTTCCAGACGCTGCAAGACCTTCCAAAGCGATTGGAGAACGTCCTCACTGTAATTGATGGCGGAGCTCATGCAGATGGCCGCACAGTCAACAAACTGATCGAATTTTCGGATGGGGTCTATATCGAACTCATCACTTTTCAAGATGGCCTGGATCCTGAAAAGCGCAAGACGCATCGATGGGGAGAGCTGGAAGAGAACACTCTCGTCGATTGGGCGTATACTCTTTCTGATGAGAAGGACTTCAGCGTGATTCAACAACGGGTCAAAGAAGCGAACACTGATATCATATACCACGATCCTGTCCCTGGAGGTCGCATCAGACCCGATGGTGTCGAGTTGAAGTGGTCTGTTGCTTCAGCCTACACTGCTCCCGGCAAGGCGGTGCATCCAGGCAAAGCACCATTTTGGTGTCTCGACCGCACTCCGAGACACTTACGAGTGCCGTATAAGAAAGACGACGGATCAGACCCTTCTTACACGAAGCATCCTTCTGGTGCGATTGGGGTCTCGGGAGTTTCGATCTCAGTGCCCAAGGAGGAACGCGATGTCCTTGCTGGGGTTTACGACGGAATCCATGGATCCACCACTAATGGGGAGGGCACATGGCCTTTCGTTGTTCACTCTGGTTCTACGAAGGGAAAGCAAGAGATTACTCTTGAAAGCAGCCAGGATCAGGAGAGACACATCCATCTCACTCTTCTTGGTGACAAAGGCAGCCCTGAAAGCATTGAGATTCTCCCTGGCTTGAAGTTTAGCTTCGAGTCTTAACGGGTTCGTCAGGGAGAACAAGGAGCTTCTGCACCTATTCACTTCAGATTCATTGGGATATATAGATACAAACATGCATCTTTTACAGAGAACATCGGGGCTCCCACGTAACATAGTATTTCATATCTTCACGCATATACTACAAATGTCGAGAATTGTGTGACTTTGCTAACGATAGCACTGTGTATAGCCCATCTGATCAGCTCCGGAATCCAAGCCTGCTTATAAATAACGCAATATTACTGAGATCCATTAGTTAACTTGCCGCATTGACCGTTACTTAAAACCCAGTCATTGTTGGTGGTGGCACTGGTATAATAAGTAGCGGCTACCTGCTGGCCGTTGCTGCAGATATCAGTCGTAATAGGGAGGTAAAGCGCGCACAATGAGTTCACGCGCCAATTGGAGAAAAAGCAACTGGATGTCTGCTGGCAAAGAACGCAGCACTCATAAGCGTTTTTGAGGCCACTAGTTGACCTGACCATACTGGTGAACTTGTAGCTGAGGGAACTGATCTTATTGCCTCCATTGGCAGTTCTCAGCATATTGGTGTCACCACAGGCCTCGTAGTAGTCAACTGGTATAACGGTCTCCACGGTCACTAGTGTTATCTGTTAGTAGAGTGTTATTTGGATATAAGGGTGGACTTGCCTGATTCAGTTGCAGTACCTGTCTCGGTGCGATCGTCATATTCGGTCACGGTAGAAGTAGTAGTTTCGAATGAAGTCTCGGTCACCTTGGGAGGATACTGAGTCTCAATTGTAGTTGTAATTGATGTGACGACTTTCGTCTTGGTCTTTGGATTGGCCGTAACGCGGGTTCCTTTCACCGTGATGGTGGTGACTTTGACGGACGTCGTTAAGACTTTCTTTGTACAGTCGATGCGCTGGACATACTCAGGGTTCGACTGAAGCCCAGCTAGGAAAACGTCGGGTGCAGATCTCTCTTTAAGGGTGTCTCTCGCCTTGATCTTGGGCCGCCAGTCAGGGCCCTTAGCAGGGGTGAAGCCAGCTGGGGCTAGGATAGTGCTCGTGGTGGTATATCTTGTAGTTGTCGTAGAGGATATAGACGTAGAGGTCGTAGTATGAAGTCGAACTTCGATGGTAGTCCTCGTATCTACACCAAGCATATTAGTACCGTATGATCAACAATTGAGAGCAGAGTTCTCACCTGTCTTTGTCTCAATCGCAGTCTCGATATCAGGATCAGCCTGCGTTGTCTCGGTAATTGTCTTGACCTCAGTGGAAGTAGTAGTAGTGGGTCTGGGAACAACTACGACGTTGACCTTGCGGATGACCTTCTTCTGGACTGTGACTTTGCTGTGGATGGTAGTCGTGGCCCGGGGAATCTTGCTGGCAGGGATACTCTTGGTTCCGAGTTTGCTCTGACAGATGACGCTTTGAGAGGCGACTAGACTCTCGGTGCCTAGGGCGAGGAGAAGCAAGACAGATTTCACAGCAACCATTTTCGCAATCACCAGGAAAACAAATTGTAAAAGGGACGATACACAAGGGAATAGGAAGAGACTTTTAAAGCCGGGAGAGGTACACCGTAAATTATCGCCTCCACCAACACATCAGATCAAATCAATAGATTGTCGAACTATAGTGCTTGGCAGCCAGATTAGGACAATTTGAAGATTGTTGGTGGTACAATCCCTGTAAAAACAAGCATAAATGCGGCTGAACCGAGACTACTGGATTCTAGACGCTGCTGAAAGTCAGCACATGTTTTATAAAAAGTATCGTATGATTAAAATATTATCAATATACTACAGTTGTTCCAAAGTCATAGGGCGCCGCACTAGCGGTAATAATCGGGAGAGAGTGATGGCTTAACAGCCGCAAAGCCCGACGAGGGTCTAAGTAAAGGCTAGCATACTTTTTATGAAGAATTGCTTACACTTTATCTCATCTCTGCTGTAAAGTCCAATAGTATTGCCATAAGCTCCATCGCAAAGCTCCTCCCATTCGGCAGCGTCCCCAGCGAAGTCATAGCTTCTCTTTTGAAGTGTTTTGCCCTTGAGATTTTCAGGAGCTCCTATGGATAAATCAAGTTGAGAATATGGGACCCTGTAGACTAATTCCTAGTTGTTCTTTGTATCATGATCACGAGACTTTTACCAATGACTGTTCAAATGCAGCCCGTCTCCGCACGAAATCCATGTGAATGCCTACATTGTCCAACCATTTCTTGATGTCATGGCTCGAGACTTTTATTGCTTCTCATCTTCCCGTAGAATATGGCACTTCCAAATGTAGAGGAACCAACGGCTAAGTATCAGAATCTCGCCATTGCTGTTTTCCGAACGTCGGTACTCGGTATTGAACAAGTGCGGAGGAGAATGTTGCGATACTTCGTAATGACGGCATGATGATGTCAGCTAAAAAGGTCTCACAATAGGTAATCAACAACGTCACCATTAAAGCTTCGACATCAAAACAACAAAACTCATCATTTCAGAGTTCGTTTCGCCGTCGCACGTCTTAGATATCACCAATTACTACTGTACGTCCTTGACTCGGGCCCAGGCCAGACCTTTCCGCACACCAACTTCGTACTGACTCGCCGCGATCAGACTCGCCAATCACCCCCCAATCCAGAAAAGATGGTGCACAACATCCGAACGTCGGTTTCCTCTCATCTCCTAGGTAGAAACCAGAGAATTGACATGCTACTAGCAAGGACGAGTTCCAAGATGCTCTGAAGAAGTATCCCATCGTCGTCGTGGACTTTTACTCCACGCATAGCGCCGAGTCAAAGCACATTGCCGCCACATTCGCTCAGTTAGTCTCCCCAATCATTCTTTCGAATATCTTCATTGACCAGTTATAGCGCATATGAGTTGGACAAGTTCAAGGACTTCCGATTCGTCAAGATCGACATCGATGACCTGAAGGGTCTGGCGGAGGAGGTCGGTGTTACGCAGCCTGCAACATTCCACATGTACAAGAACGGAGAGAAGATCAATGATCTGCAGAGTGAACATAAGGAGGACCTCATTCAGTTCTTGGAGACCGGCCTGTAATGACTTGACTGAAGAAGATGATGATGCTTGATGAAACGAGGCTGCTTCGAAGTTGCAGCGCAAAGCTAGGTCCAATTCAATGATTACATGCTCTATTGCGATTACTTTACAGTTCTGCGTTCCTCTTTTGAATGAGTCGTTGGTGTGAAATGAATTTAGAGACATCGGGTTGGTGTTCGTACAGAGTGCTGGACCCCAAGCCGTAGCGACCGTTGCTGGGGAAAACGGGGTAACTGAACGCTACACAAAGTCAAATCCAACTCTAAATTGTCTGCCGGCCCTGCAGGCTAGATACATATCAATATTATTGCCAGGCACAGCCAGGGACCTGTTTATATCCAGGTCCATGTATCAGAGAGACATTAGCAGAATCAGCTGGTCAAGTGACATGTCGTCTTTGTCAGCATACCCCACTACGTCATTGAAACATCTCAATTGAATGGGTCTTTCATCCCTTGGCATCTCATCGTCAACATGGCGCAACCAGAGCAAACCAGCAAAGGCCGCGTCGTCGGCGACTTATCATGTCAATCAGACTCATACCTCAAGACTCTCGAAACAGAAGTCATCTCGTGTGAAAAGGCGCCGAAGCATGCGCACAAGTCAAAGAAGAGTAATGGACATTCTCATTCGCATGATGAGTGGTTAATCGAGTGCGCCGACTCGGTGCTGTTTCCTGAAGGTCTTGCACTTGTTTCCTTTCCAAGTTTAAGAGGACCTTACTGACAGGGGATTAGGCGGCGGTCAACCTTCAGATCATGGCACAATCACGCCCCTCTCGGGCTCAGATCAAACCCCCATCCCCATCAAGAACGTTCAGCGCCAAGGTCTCCGCTGCGTAATCTACTCCCCCAAGCCCTTATCCCCAGGTGACAGAATCCGTCAGGAAGTCGACTGGAAGCGAAGATGGGATCACATGCAGCAACATACTGGCCAACATCTCCTCTCCGCCGTTATGCAGAACCGTCACGATCTCAAGACTCTCGGATGGGGTATGGGCGCTGAAGAGGGCATGAGCTACGTTGACTTGCAGCGGAAGCCAACGGAGGAGGAGATGCAGGCTATTCAGAATGAGTGTGCAGAGTTGATTCGTGAGAATCTGCCGATTCGGATTGAGACGCCGGATGATGCGAAGCATGATAAGCTCCCTGGTGATTATGACAAGTCTGATGGTGTTGTACGCGTTATTCACATTGGAGATCTTGATACGAACACGTAAGTTCACCCTCCAAATTCTAGGCACTTACTGACTACGGCCAGATGCTGCGGAACTCACCTCTCCCAAACATCCCACATCTCCCTCATAATCCTCGGCTCAACACAGTCCGTCCACGGCAAAAACTGCCGTCTATCCTTCATAACAGGTGATCGTGCCATCAACCTTGCCGCATCATCCGTCAGCGCCATAAGCTCCATCGCAAAGCTCCTCTCATCCAGCAACGTCCCCAGCGAGGTCGTCTCCCGAACCACAGCTCTCTCAGATACAGTCACCGACTTGAAACGGTCTGAACGAAAGCTTTTACTTGAGGTAGCAAAGTTTGAAAGTGAGCAGGCTATTAGAATCATTGTTCAGAATAGGATGAATGCGTATATTCATCGATATGACGGGAACACGGATTTTATTAATAAGATTGTTGGGGAGACGAGGGATGTTCTGCAGGGGACGGGGTTTGTTGTTGTTATTGCTATTGGGGAGCCGAAGGGCAGTGGACCGGTTGTTATTGTTGGTGATCAAGTTGCTGTTGATGCTATGGCGCAGAAGGTCAAGGTCGTTATCAAGGATATCAAGGGCGGAGGTGCAGGAGGTAAATGGCAAGGCAAGGTGAAGGAGTGGACGAATGCGCAACTTCTGGCGCTGAAAGAGATCGTTGAGTCATGAGACTTCTCTACAGAATCTATCGTCCAGATCTATGGACCTCTATGTACCTCATCTTAAAGAAACAAGCAGGCCAATCTTCATCCCTTCTCCCCAACTAGATCAGCTCTAACCGCTTCGGCCCAACAACCCGGTTCGGCTGATACCCCCGTCGCTTCGGCTTCATCTGCGTCGTCTCAAACGCCTTCCGAATATGCCCAGCATCAACAGCAGGTCGCTGCGGGTTCGACATGAGGAACAGGCCCTGTCTTCTAGCCAAAAGGGCCGCCGCCGGCGCCTCATTGTCTTTGCCGCCCTGGGTCGTGATCTCCTGTGCCTGGATTGACAACGCCACGTCGGTCAGGCGCTTAACCATTTCCACAGCGATAGAGCCCAGGATCTCAATTGCGTCGTCTTTCTTTCTGAGATCAGCTACAACGCCGATGCCTGCCCACTCACGAAATCTGGCCTCTTTGGCACGGTGGAAGGAAGCTTTACGATAGGAGCACCATTTGATGTACTCTTCCCCGGACATCTTGCTGGTCACCTCGTCGGCCCAGACAAGTCGCTCGCGGGTGTGCTCGCTGATCTGGACGGTATCGGCGTCGCCACCGGGTGGTCGAATGCCGAACATGAACTCTTCGTCCCAGGGCATGAGAGCAGCGGAAGCCTCAGCAGTCGTCTTGGCAGCGTCTTCAGCCGCGTTGTCCGTGTCGGAGAGACTATCTTCGGCGTCGTTCTCGGGCTTGTCCTTTTCATTTGTTGTCTTTCTCGCTTCCCTGCGAAGTCTCTTCCAGCGGATGACATTCTGGAGACGAGTCATCCGGGCGGTATCGTGGCGAACCTGGAACAGGATATCCTTGATCGCGATGAACTTCTCACCGCGCCGGGTGGAGAGCTCTTTGGCCTTGGTCACCTGTTTATCGGTTAGTTTTGGTATCTTGAAGAGGAAGGAGTTGAGTGCTTACCAGATGGATGATTTGATCTCGCACAATCTGCTCGACGAGGGCGGCGGTTTCGTTAGCGATTTCCTGCGTCTCACCAGCGACGAACATCATCTGCTACCGTTAGTGAAGAGTCGATAATAGAATGTACTTAAAGCTAACCTGCTGGATTTCATTGGTAAACTTGGGTTCAAAGGGCGCCATGATGGGCAGCGCACTCCAGGTAGTGCTTCGAGGATGCTGTGAGGTTGAGGAAGAGATGACACAAGAACTTATGTCGGTATCCTTGGGTGGAAAAAGAAGACCTGTTTTTCTTCACAGGACTTTAATTTATATTTTTTGGAACGCGTCTCAGTTCATGGCGTCCCTTTGTGATTCACAGTGGAAGATCGAAGTCACGAGGGTTGGTGGGGAGCTCTGACCATTCGTTCGAACAGAGAGGCAGCACTGCTCGACGCAGCCGGAAGAAGAACAGACGTTGGGTCTCTTTATTGTTCCCGAGTATCCTTTGTCATTCCTATTGCTACAAGTCACAGCGAACCTATTGTCCTCGAGATAATCGAACATCAACGATACATGATCATTTGACATTTACCGTGATGCTATGAACATGATTCCGTCTTCCCGTCAAAGGCTGCTTCATCCCACTTTCAGAAGTTGCCCGAGTAATCAGCTTCCCAACCCCACGCTCAAGATCAACCGCGGCAGTGAAATTTTGCCAAGCCTGATCTTCTTTGTTATCTACCTTCCCTCGAATCCAGCTTTGTCCTTCATCTTTACTGATTTCTACCAGTGCTACACCATCATGACTCCAAGCCCAACCTTCCACCGCTACCAACCCTGCAGAGATGACATCTGAGTCCGCGGGCTTCGTCATCATCGAGTTTACTTCGACTTCCCATACCGGCCGCATCCTCACTCCTTCAGGATCTGTTGGGTCTTCCTCATTGTAAAGAATAGAAGCGAAAGGACCTGGGGCACGTGTCTCTTGCAGTGAAAGCCTGCAAAGCCACTTTGTCGAGTTCGTACCAAACCAGCCAGGGACAACAAGTCTCACCGGTCCGCCTCGTTCTTTACTGAGTGGCTCTCTGTTGATCTTCCATGCGAGGAGGACCTCAGGCCTTTGTGCCTTTGTTACGGGTAAGTCCTTCTGATAACGGTCTGCTTCATACTCAAAGAACTTTCCATGATCGAGACCTTCTGACCAAACAAAGCGAGCTCCAGGAAGGGGCTCTGCAAGAGCGAGGATAGTCGACAATCGAACACCGGTCCATACCACGTTACCAATGCGCCACGGGTTACTGTTTGGCGGTTTCAGCGGACTTCCATAGCATTCGTGAAAGGACGTTACGGAAGTCTCGGGCAACGCCTTGAGTTGTGCCAAGGAGAGGGCGAATGGTTTTCGCACAAGGCCGTCGACTACCAGCAACCACTTTGCATCATCGACTACAGCAGCACCCATATGTATCGTTTGGAATAGTTGCTCATCTGGTGTGATGAAGGACGATAGATGGTGGGGTGTTGGTGGAGGGCGCAGGAAGAAACCTTCGGGATCAATGGATGTACAAGCCTCTCTCTCCTCACCAGCTTTTGATACCTGGGAGACAAGATGGTCGATGGACTTCGTGGTTATTGATTTCATTGTCAGAGTACATGAAGAATGGTGAGTGTTTCAAGTCTTCGCTGAATGATGTCCTCTCAAGGCGACCTGTCTAGCGGGACCCATCCGCGCTCCACAGCGCTCCAACTACCGAGCTTCGGCAAACTGCAGCTTCTTAGATCCCATTGTGAGCCCCGAACTCAAACAACAATCATCACGTGCGGCAATGCCTGATTCGGTCTGGTGGTCTAGTGGTATGATTCTCGCTTAGGGTAAACCCTATAGCTTAGCTTGCGAGAGGTCCCGGGTTCAATCCCCGGCCAGACCCTTCCTTTTGCTCTCGAGGCCTCTGTGATGTCTTGAAGGTATTTATCTTTGCTCCTGGATGAGGTTGGAACGTTGGGATGCGAGTCGGTTGCGAACTCTGTGGTGCTTGCACCTGGTTGGTTGAGAGGCACATAAGATAAGCAATCTTATCGCGAATGCTACCCTGGACATGTCATTAACTTCGGGATAAATATTATTTATCCTCCG
Organism: Fusarium odoratissimum NRRL 54006; assembly: GCF_000260195.1. Lineage (NCBI taxonomy): Eukaryota > Fungi > Ascomycota > Sordariomycetes > Hypocreales > Nectriaceae > Fusarium > Fusarium odoratissimum. Next base: position 277,437 of record NW_022158703.1, on the reverse strand, counting down.
TAGATATCCTAAATATGCAAACTTCTTTCTGAAAGCTCTTGACTCTCTTTTTATATCTACTCTTCTGTCATCTAGTTTTATGTCTGAGGGTTGTACACCGCCAAGTAGCGGAAAATGGTTGGTACAGTCTTTAATTCTGGTAACTATTAACCGTTGTCTGCAAGCCAGTGTATAAGCTTATGCAACATTGTAAATCGCTCACGGTTTAGTAAATACAACAGTCAATCGATAGATCCTTAGACCCTTTCTAGAGCGATTGTTCTGGTTCAACTCTTTCCATTCTGGCTCCAGCTTTGCAAGAAAACACAGTGGCCATCTCCCCTCGAAAGCAACTGTCACCCAATTCGGCCTCGCCTCTCAACCAATCAGAGCCACGCCCGGTTAGCTCAATCGGTAGAGCGTGAGACTCTTATGAGTACGCGATCTCAAGGTTGCGGGTTCGACCCCCGCATCGGGCTGTTCCTATAAACGATTGCGAGCAATAGCGAGGCATCTCTTTTTTACATTTATCTTCTACTCTACTCTCTCGGTACCTCGACGCCAGAAACCGACTTGCATATCTCAAGCAACTCTTCCTGCTTGCTCACATTGTCCGCTCCAGGATGGGGTCTGCTCTCTCCACTTGTTGTAACGAACGCACCAGACGTGACCTTTGTCAGAGATCCTTCACCAGCGACCCAGCTTGCCAATGCTTTGGCTGGTTCACTTAACTGAACTGGTGCTGAGTTTCCTCCCATTTTTGTCTTTACCCAGCCGGGATGCATGCTGAGGACTTGGATGTCGGTCCAGCGTCGCGCGAATGCTTTTGCGAGCATTGTGTCGTGAAGCTTGGTGTTTCCGTAAGAGTGCGATTGAGTGGCGTTCTTGAGAGTCTCATCACCGCTGTAGTGACTATCCGAACTCATGAACAAGAGCCTGCTCTTGGGCTTATCCATGAGACATGTGAGGATATAAGGCGCGAGGGTGTTGACTGCGAATACAGCTGAGATCTTGTCCGAAGTGATTTCCCTCGATGCTGTCGAGCCATAGCCGATGCCTGCGTTATGCACGACGACATCGAATGGCCCAGCATTGTTTGCGTCTTTGGCGAGCTTCTTGGTCTCTTCAATTGACGATAAATTGCCGACTAGAACAGCTGCGGCGCTGGGGATGGCGGCTTTAGCTGAAGCGGCACGATCGGCGTTACGGGCATGGAGAACGACTTGGTGGCCTTGCTCGGCGAGGAGCTTTGCGGCGGCCTGGCCGATGCCGTCTGTCGAGCCTGTGATAAATACGCGAACCATTTTGCTAATCTTGGTGAAAACCTGAAGTTAGGACGTGATGAGTCGCGAGAAGTCTGAAGTAGGAGCCGTTGCTTTTCACCGATGCATGATATCACAAAGTTTGAAGCTGGTTACGTCATCAACTCCAGCATCCATCACTGACGCACATCCTACGTGAGAAAAAGCAAAGAAGTGTAGTTCTGGGAAAAGCAGAATAGGTTTGTAAGAACTGATAGGACTAGAACTCATTCGATTTTTATCCGTGAGACTGCAAGGAAAATGAATCTCCTGGGTTGTTGCAAGCCTCGTGTTCTGGAATACGTCGGGGGCGGAACCACAGCGCCATAGCATGGGCAATGACGAATGGACTCTCAATCAATCAGTCAAAACCACTATATCCAGGCTGTCCGAATGTCTTTCGGTTCGGATCTGAAGGAGTACCATTTAGACCGAAAAGTGACAACAAAGCTGCCCGTGACCTGCATCCTCGGCCACGGACGCCGAGACCGAAATGCGGAGGTTACATGGCTTCTTTTCCCCAGCAGATCTTCATGAACATCTACCATAACGAGGAATGGACTAGACCGTCGTGATTCTGTTGTCGGGCTCAAAGTTTACCGAAACCCCTCTTGTAGTTTGCCGGCGAGATGTATAAATATATTATCATCTTCGGTGAAGGCATTCTGAGACAGGGATAATTTGACGCATGCCTTTAGACCACTTTGGCAGGATGGTCTCTCCAATGGGTAAGACACTTTTGTGTCTTGCAACACTGGCTGTGTCTCCAGTTCTTTCGAAGTCACATTCAAAATGCTCAGTCGAGAGCCTGCTCATTCCCAACGGGACTATCGCCTCAGCCCAGCATCATTCTGTCAGGGATGCCATCCCCCTTCCCAACACAGTAGTATCCTGTGGAGGTCCGAGCTTTAAAGCCAACATTACAGCGGACCTCTGCAGAGTAGTTGTAAATGTCTCAACAAGCGACTCCAGCTCGGTCCGCATCGAGGCATGGCTTCCTGACAACTGGAACAAACGTCTACTGGCCACGGGGACAGGTGGCATCGGAGGATGTATCGATTTCCCAACTGTCCAAAATGGAGCTCAACTTGGTTTTGCAAGCTTCGGAACCAACACAGGCCATGATGGTGAGCAGGGGTTTGACTTCTTCCTGAACCAGCCAGAGGTTATCAACGACTTTGGCCATAGAGGAATTCACATCGAGGCGAAGATTGCAAAGCAAATCGTGGAGCAATACTATGGGAGGAAGGCTTCAAAGAGCTATTACCAAGGATGCAGCACAGGCGGCCGTCAAGGCCTACAGAATGCCCAGCTCTACCCCGATGACTTTGATGGAATTCTCGCTGGAGCTCCAGGCATCGACTGGCTTCACATTGTGGCGTCAAAAGGCATACTGGCTCGACGGATTGGATGGCCTGGTCTTTCTTCTGATGCATATGTTCGACCAGAACAATGGAAGGCGATTGTGGCAAAACAGATTGAGCTGCTTGATCCTCTGGATGGTGTTGAGGATGGTATCATCGACAACCCGGCTGCACATGCCTTCGACCCAGTGATCATGGCCTGTGGCACTGGTCTACTCAACAGTTCGCTCTGTCTAAAACCCAAGCAAGTAGCGTCTGTCAAAGCTGCATACGAACCTCTTGCGGACTCAGAGGGCAACATTGTGTACCCAGGGTTCGCTCTGGGTGCTGATACAAGCGTCTTCTCCGCCAACCAGATCAGCGGCACTGCTGAGCTGAACTACAAAGTCTTACAGGTACGTGTAGAATCCATGGATGTAGAATAAGAGCTAATAAGGGTTCCTAGGACTTCTGGCGTGGTGCTGTATACAATGACTCAACTTGGACACCTCACAACTTCACCGTGAAAGACATGGATTTTGCCGTCAAGCTTAACCCAGGCGGCGTCAATGCCGCAGAAGGCGATCTTCAAAAGTTCTACGCCAAAGGAGGAAAGATCATTTCCTACCATGGTCAAGCTGACCAAACCATCACGCCCAAATTGCCAGCTGAGTACTACGCCAAGGTACAAGCCAACCTAAATGCCACGCTAGATGATATGCACTCCTTCTACCGACTGTTCTTTGTTCCAGGGATGTATCACTGCTCAGGAGGTCCTGGTGCATTCGATATCGGCCAGGTATATCCGTTGAAGAAGGATAGACTGACGGCTAAAGAGAATGTTTTGCTGGCTCTGACGAAGTGGGTTGAGGAGGATCAAGAACCCGAGACTATGGTTGGCGCCAAGTTTGGCAGCAGTGAGGCTCCAGGCAAGGCTACAGCACAGCGAAGTAAGTTTTCCCACAGGCCTCTTTGACGCAATGAGCTAACAATTTCCAGCGTATTGCCCCTACCCGTATGAGAGCAAATGGGATGGATGTGGAAACACCACCAAGGCCGATAGTTGGCGCTGCAAGCTTCCTGGAGTATAACCAGCATGTTAGGATGAAGAATGAACTTTGTATTCGCTATTGAAAGTGAACTGATTATTTCGATATCTTCTTATCCTGTGTTCGTATCAGTAACCTATAGCTTGCTCTTGCAGTTTAAAGGCTGGGATTGTATAAGACTCTTATCAATATCTTCAACCTTATTCAGCCCCGCGACATTCATCAGGATGTCCAGATCTGCCAACAATCCCTTCAACACGTGCCTGACTCCATGCTCTCCCATGATACTAAGTCCCCAGATCCACAATCTCCCAACAAAGACAAACTTGGCGCCCAGAGCAAGAGCCTTGACAATATCAGCAGCTCCTCTGACACCGCTATCGAAAGTAACAACGATACGATCGCCGACCTTTTCAGCAATCTGTTCCAGAGCATCAAGACTCCCAATCGCTCCATCAACCTGGCGTCCAGCGTGAATACTGACGACGATACCCTCAAAACCCAGATCAGCTGCTTTCACAGCATCATCAACGCGCTGAATGCCTTAGAACGGTTTTCCGCCGCTTATCTCCTGCCACTTCTCTCGCGCCCAGACAGCTTTCTCCCAAGACCATGCGCGGCCGTGCCAGACGTTGTCGATCCAGAGTGCTCCAGCCTCTGCGGGCTGATTCTTTGGATCGATGCCATGCTCGGCCAAACGCTTCTGGAAGATGGGGTCCGACAGACCCAAGTCGGCACCGATGCCGCGGTAGAAGGCGTAGTTAGACGTCGCAACATCGTCATGTCGCCATCCGAGTTGCCACGTATCTGTTGTTAAGATACATGCCGAAAATCCAGATTCATGTGCTCTCTTGAGTAATGACAGCGTTAGCTCGTCATCATGAGGCATATAGAGCTGGAAGAATTGAGGGCCTTCAGGGATGCGGTGACTCTCTTCGCTATTCTGTGCAACCTTCCGACCAGCCTCATTTGCTTCAGCGACATCTTCAATCGGACAGGAGCCCGCAGTCGAGAGACTGTAAGGAATGCCAAGTTCACCGGCGACCTTAGCAACAGGAAGCTCGCCTTGCGGATGATAGATCTTGTTGATCCCAATAGGCGCAATTCCAAACGGCGCAGAGACCTCATGGCCAAAAATGGTAGTTCTGGTAGATCGCTCATTGGTGTCTACAAGCTGACGAGGGACGATCTTATGTCTGAAGAAAGCCTGACGGTTCGCGAGATGGGTATCTGACAGGCCAGCGTTGGATGATGCGTAGAGCCAGCCATTTTCAGTGAGCTTCTTCTTGGCGAGTTCCTCAAGCTTATCGGGGTCTAAGAGTATCAGTACCATTGCGATCATAGTGGTATCAGATCGTCCTACATGTGTTGAATGGCGGAACTTTGCCTTCGTTCAATTTCCAGAAGTTCTCGCGTTGGTATAAGCCCCATGGAGGGGTATCACGATTCTTGAGATGTGGCGACCTGGGATCTGACATTCTGAATCTTTGTGAAAGTCTGCCAATGATTTGTTTAAGGCTTCTATGATGAAAGATACGGCTCTTGGATACCGAGGTCGTGTCCACTTATAAACCGATGATCCATATTCATGACGTAGTATATCTGACTTCCGGATATCCGATCGAAGGACAATAATGACGAAGAAGTGCTTGTCTTGAGCAAGGATCCCCAATTATTAAGTAGATGTGAATAAATTCTACCAGGTTAGCCAATTATTAATAGGGCTATCGACTACTAGACGTTTGATGCTGATGGTGGTTAGGTTGAATCGCCTCATAGGAATAACCGACTGACGCTCGGGCACCCGCTTGTTAACGCATGAGGACTCAGCACTATTTACTCGTGCAGCCTATTGTGTGCATTTGTTTCACAATTAAAGTTGAACATAACCTTCATTCATTCTCCGATTACTCGAATATCGCTAACGTTCACAAGCTGAAAAGATTGCCGTGATAGCCGTGTCCTGCCACATTATCGCCCATAATTCTGCCTACTCTAATCCATAGTGAGTGTTCGCTTGTCTCAATCCGAGCAATTCGGGGTAGCATTCATCAATAGCACGCAAGCAGCTGAACCCTTCAAGATATCAGCAGGCGTCTACTCGCGCGTCATAATTGGACTTTGAGCAGCGTGGCTTGAAATGCCGCTTCTGAGTAGTCAGCCGCGCTGCAAAGTGATGGAGAGAGGCTTCGAATGATTGGGTGGAAGAGTCTAGCGTCATCAATAGCCTCACAAGGCGTTGATGCACTGGCGTTTTGGAGACAGGGGTTAGGCCGCTGGGCTGCTGGCATTTAGAGCTACGGGTTTAATGATATATGTTTGTCTTGGGCAACAGAGAAATTGTTAGCATGTCCTATATAACAGCTCTGTTGCTTGCTTACGTGCTGGCGATAGCTTCATTCTTTGCACGCCGTCAACGTGTTCATTTTTCCTCCTCGCTTTCAGCCTGAAAGCCTCCAAAGCAGCTGTAAAGATGTCATACAACAAAAACCAGATCTTCTTCTCGGTCGATAACCAGACGCCCTTCACCTTAGTCCCAAATCCAACCACATTCAGTGACTGGGGAGACTTTGGCGCAGGCCCGACAACAGTATGTTCTCTGCAAAACAGCCTCACGCATGTCATGCTAAAATGTATCAAGATCAAACCTTTCCAAAAAGGAGACGCCGGCCATGTAATATCGTCGAAATCACCATTCTGTGGCTCCGCAGGAATAGTCGGGTATTCACTCACCAGCAAGAATGGCGCCACTATTTACATTCGCTTCCTTGCAAGTAACCCGTACCTGAGCGTTCGAGACAACTGGGCATGCGTCTCGTTATCTTCTATCGACCAGGGCATCAACCAAGACACTTACAATCACCATTATTACAACGAACCTCAGCATGCCAGCATGTCCTTTGAAGAGAGGACTCTTAACGTAAGCAACTCCCTGTGCCCTTTCGGCAGAACGCTGATGTCGATTTAGCTTACTTCGAATATTGGTCATGCAGACCGGGCGACGGCAACGTTCGTTTTGACTTACGTGTAAGTAGCTACTCTATTACTCTCTCACTACCCTCGGGGTTTCTATCATGTTCGTTAGTGTTAAGGTCTTTTATAGGGTCCCGGACTTATACCAGTCCTCGTTTGTCAACCAAGGCTAACGCGTAGCGTGTCACAGAGTCTAAATCTGCGAGCTTAACAGGCCTCTACAGAAGTCACGAGAGTAATGGGATGATAGAAGAGTTCGGGTCAATCAAGTCGTTAATATCATAAACTAATTTCATATATAGTGTTACATAGTGACAGGCTCCCCACGATGAATCATACAACAATCCCCATGATACTTTGTTGGTTTTCCGTATTTTGAAAATGCGCCAGACCTGCCCAAACTCCAAATCATGTTCACTTTGCAATCAACTTGTTCAGGCTCTGAATGAGATATACAGACGGTCCCGGGGGGAGGGGGGAGCTGTATGTCCCCGATCTCTCTCGTTCAGAGAACTGGTAAGCTGACCACAAACTGAACAACACAAGGAAAGGCTTTGAGATCGGGGATTTTATCATAAAAGAAGAGACACTACTTCATGGCATTTAGGCCACCAGCAGAGATTGGTGGAGCCTTATCTCCCGCCTGCTCCTTTTCGTCAGCCAGTTGGCCAAGAGGCATCTTGCCCATGGAGGTATCGGCCTGAGAGCTAAGCATTCCACGGTTGGGAGCCTCACGGGGAACGAAGTGCTGATAGTCGGAAGTCATATCTGTTCTGTTCTGGAGAGAGTAGTTGGTCTCATCAATGGAAGGCTTCTTTCCGGTGGGAGCTTGTTTGCCAAAGAGGGTAGTAGAGCCGGACTGCTTGTTCGAACCAGACTGCATGCCGGAGTTATCGCTGCTGACATGAGGGAACTTGGAGTAGTTGAGAGACTTTCGGTGCTGAGCATAATCGGGCATATCTTGGTCCTTGCTAGGAGGGAAGTTGGAATTGGTCTTGGTGGAAGGTGAGAAGTCATCAGTAGTGCCATGAGAAAAGCCTGATGACATATCATTGTTCATGCTGGAACCAAAGCTGGGAGTCTTGTCATCGGGGCGGCTAGAGGAATAGCTGGAGTTGGCTTCCTTTGCCTTGCTGGACATGTAGCTGGGTGTAATATCCTGAGGCTTGCTGAAGGTAGCTTGACCGTAAGAAGGCAGGTTTCCAGTAGCGCCATGGGAGAAGCTTGGGGTATTCTCCTTAGATTTGCCGAGAGCGGGCTGGGTGCTGGAAGGGAAGTCATCAGCAGTGCTGTGGGAGAAGCTAGAAGGGGTGTCCTTGGACTGGGAAGAAGAGCTGTCAAAGTTGCTCTGGGAGAAGTCTTTGGACTGGTTGGGGTCTACATGAACAGTCTTGATTGGTGATCGGTCGAAACTACCAGAAGTACCGCGGGAGCCCATGGAGGCCAGGTGCTTGGACTGCTCAAATGACTTGTCGGAATCATTCTGAGGGAACTGAGATGAGATATCCCTAGCCTGAGTGGGTCCAGAAGAGCTATGAGAAACAGTAGAGGTAAGATCTGATCGGTTCTCAGTCTGCTTTGAGCCAGGAACCATGTTGACAGCGCGTTGTCTTAAGTTGCCAGCGGTATCTTGAGCCATGGAGGAAATGTTAGCCATTGTGCCCTTGGTGTCTTGGGCGAGAGAGCTGGCTTGGTCAACAGCTGTATTGCTGATCTCTTGGGCACGAGCCATGCCGTCACGGGCAATGCCTCTACCTCGCGGGGAAGTGACGAGAGGAATGGTGTAGATGGTGGTTAGGCCGAGGATGGCAATGCCGAAAGGAGACATGAACTGAATCAGGAAGTACAGAGACCCGGTGAAAGCGAAAGCACCAAATGTCTTCTCGAGATCTTCAGCGAAGAGGATTTTCTGAGCCTGAACAACAGCATACTGAATGAAGTCGTGGATATCCTTGAGCGTAGCATTGAGAGTTGATTCCGGAACGGTCTTGTACTGTCTGGGTCGCATGCGAGAGACGAAGTTGTTAGGGCCGAAGGAACGACCAGCGAACTCGGCCATGGACATCACTGGAAGCAATTATTAGTATCATGGGTGCCGAGAAGCGGAGATGGACTTTACCTCCAAGGCCAATTGCCATGGTTTTGAGAGTCAGCTGGGTTAGATGCATATGATGAACTGCGAGCATGAAGCCGAGGGCGGCAAAGTAGGATCCGATAGTTCGTGCGGGATCCTCCCACTAGACAGTATCAGCCACCAGCCACGACAACGGTTGAAGAGAAACATACGCTGATGTACTTGTAGAGGCTATCCTGTTGAGCTGTGGCGCCAAAGTCAGAAACATGACTTCGGTTTGATGACTGGCATTGTCTTACCAATGATTTCCTTCAATGGCCCGGAATCTCGACGTTCGACGTTGCTCTCCGAGCGTGGGGCATCTTCAGCCAGGACGGGCTGGAAATTGTTTCGCAGTCCACTCATAATGATTATCGGCTATCCAATTCCTATAATTTTAATACGACTAGGTTCAATTGATGAATGATAAGATTGTAGGAACACAAGCCACCCACTGAGCCAGCACCGCCCTTTATCTCTTCAGCTCCTTACCAGTGCATACAAGAATTCCGGGGCTCACCTCTAGTGCGTCATGGCTGATGCGCTCATGATGATTTCTCCGCGTCGTGACATCAGGGATGTCTCAGCCACCAGCCTATTTCTGGCCTAGACTTCATCCACCAACGTCTTGGTTTACAAGCTACTGAGCTGGCACTAACTACACCCACGTCATTTCCATCGTCACCGTTTCAGATTATCGAGATCAAGATGAGGTATTGTTTATATGCATAATGTACGGCTAAGACGGCTGGTGAGAGGAAAGCAGGATTGAGGAGGAATTCTAAATTCGTGGAATCCAAGGCTTGGACTTGGCATTGAGAAGGTTTGGGCTAATGCTTAGGATTGACATCATGGCGGGCTTGGAACAGAGAAAAGGCACACGACAGATATGTGTTCAATTGACCATCCAGATGAACTCATTCCTTAGATATAGCCATTCAGCCCATTCTATGTCATATTCGTCTGCGACTAGAGCTCCTGATTGTGGCTGGTAATCCAGACCCGCTTTGTGTCTCAATGGAAACCGGCTTGAAGATCGATTGAGCATTATTATCGAAACACGGCTCCCATTCCTCTAACAAACTTTCCTCTATGATAGCTCGGAGATTCTTTCCCGCACCCATCCCCGCTTGTCGATCTATAGTACTAGCTCCATGTATAATCCGAAGCGCTTTGCCATTGCTTTCCAACATGATGAGGGCTAGACATCAATCAGGCGCTTCAGCTATCGCTCATGGCCAACCTTGCTGTACTCCCGACAAGATAGCCGAAGGTTGTCATTGTGAGCTGATAAAAATGAGCCTGTCTTCGTTGCAGCTGAAGACCATTTACGTCTGCCCCCATATCATATTGATCTCCATCACCGATAAGATTACAAAGCTGACAGGGACCTCTCACTCCCATCGTTCCTTTTGTGTAAGTTTCAAGTTAGGCTATGCATGATGCGTGATTTCAATAGAACTTTCTGATTTGTTATATTTGAATTGAGTCGGCATAGCTTCGTTCGAGACTCTGGCGTTCCTATCATAGATACCATAGCCTAACCGATTAACTATCTCTACGAACTTAAATGAACAATATATCATCGTACCTAGCTTTTACTGTTTATCCAAGAGTTTCAACTCTAAAGAATCCAACAGCAATGCTCCTTCTTCTCAGGCTTCCAAGTCCATCCTGGCACAAGCTCCCAGTCCTCAAACAGCTTTTCCTGCTCCATCTTGATCGTAAGACCAGTCATGACAACCTCTTTGTCTTTACAATCTGTACTGACCGTAACTTGAAGCTTGTTGGCGATAATATCAACCTCACACTCCTTACCGCAGGCTGATTGGAGGCGGTCCGCGTCGCTCAATATGTCGGGTGAGTGATGCGGCTTGCGCGCGAAAGTGGCCTGTAGAATCATTTCAGTCATCCTTAAGTGAGCTTGGAATGGTGAACTGTTATTAAGACTTGGGTGTTGAGGAAACACGTCGCAAAAGTCGTAACGCTATTAGCAAAAAGGGGATAGTATAGACTAAGAAGAAGTTCAAATGCGGCAAACAATGTGTATTAAATATAATTAAGATTATGCCATAAATCCTTGCCTGTTTTATTCGACGTTCAGTTGTTCAAATTGCCATTTGTAACTGTTTCATGAACATATCACCGTGAAGCTCGTGGAACGACAGATCCGGAACAAGCCAGATTGATTGACTGGTGTTTTCGACATTCAAGGATCTATTACAGCCGTACGAAGTTGTTTACCACCTGCTTCTACTTCAAAGATTGAGTTCTTCGAACAGACTCCTCTACCTTAACAAGATTCTTCGGCCATACAGCCTTGTTTCCTCCATTTATCGGCTAAGCCGGTGTTCGGTGTAGTGCCAGAAGAACAACCTCGTATCCTCAAGCACTAAGGGTTTCGGTTTTCCCATCCTTACGAAAAGCAGTTATCTCAGAAACTTCCCAGTCATTAAACATCTGCAGCCTATAGAACGTTGGCCACATCTCGGCCTTCATCATCTGCGCGTCGTCATTTTCTTTCTCATAAGTGAATTTGATAGTCTTTGTTGCGTGGTCGGCACAAGGTCTCATATAAGGGCTAATGCATTCTTTGATCAAAGTCTCGGGGGTTGGATTTGTCCAGAATGTTAAATCGCCCTTTTGCCTGAAGACAACAATCATTTTAGTATAGTTGATTTTGGTCATTGTTAATTGAAATCAGGCGATATATTCTACAGCTGATTGAATGTAACAACGTTTTTGCAACTAATTAGTTGAATTCGTGTCTCTTGGTAAGAATTGAGGTATTTATACTCTTCAATGCTTTGTGATGCAGGGAAGTAGGATCTCTATCAAGAGTTCTGATCCTAATTCCAAGAGGCCGCTCGTAGTCGTCATACAGCCATTCTTGAAGTAGTAGCAAAAGAAATTCGTGTGTCAGAGCATCAGTCTCGTTTATAAATACACCACATCATGTAAGTCACAATTGTGACAGAAGATTATAAAAGGATCTTCTGTTTATAGTTGAGAGCTGAATAACCAATGACTGTTCGATGATGAGTTGTTATTATTATTTCCGACGATGGCACAAAACGGCGTCTCATTACCACTTCCAGTTACGCTAGTGATAAAGTTGAAAGGCATTAACAAATGACCAGTCTCGAGGCATATATCCGGCGTGTCACGGGTATTGAACATGATATTCCACCAGGCGGAGTTCAAGACGGTCTCGCAATGGATCGGAATTCCGTGTCAACGTTGATGACCCCACCCCGCAGCCTTTAACAGATCTCGCCGATTGGATTTGTACTCCGTAGCTACATGATAGGCTACCTGCTTATGGATGAGTTTCCGACTCTATTCGGAAGGAATAAGAGGATGCGGTATGGATTTTGTAAGCAGTAGACTAACATGTTGCTCCAGGCGTCAGCGCTAGGAGGGAAAGCGACGAGGGACCGGATCCCACGCGCTGATCTTTACCTTGTCAGGTTAGATACACCGTGGCAGCCAATCGTCGGCTTCACAAGTGAATCCTTATAAGAAGGTCTAGAAAAGTATATAAAACCAGCGACCCATCTGAGAAATCTTTTCATTTTTCGCACCTCGAGTCAGGAGAATATTATCACGGAACGTGATTCAAGTCCTATCGAAAATCGTTGAGCAAAGAGTTATCTACAATGAATTCGCCCACCGCAACTATCAACGGTATCACCATCGTATGATAGATAAAATCTCATTGCACTTTTTCGCTGAAACTAACCTATAGTAGCGAAACCACGCACAGCCCTACGAAGGTATCTCAGCTCAGCGACCTGAGCTATCCCAAGCAGGTCGAACTGTTCTCGTCTGCGGCGGTTCTACAGGCATTGGCCACGCAATTGCACGAAACTACTGCATCGCGGGAGCATCCGATGTCATTATATTAGGTCGCCGGAGCGATGTTGCCGAAGAGGCCGCCTCCAGGCTGAATGAGGCTTACCCCAGCACCAAGGTGACTTGGCGTACCTGCGACCTGTTCAATAGAGATCAGGCAAACCAGCTTTGGGATGATTTGGAGAAGGAAAAGACATCAGTTGACGTTCTCATTGTTAATGCTGTTGGCCAGCCAGAGCTTAAGTCAATCCTAGAACAAGGTGCGGATAGACTCTGGCAGGACTTTGAGAACAACGTCCATGCTCCTTTATACCTTGTTGAGAGATTCTATAAGCAACCCGGACATAAGAAACAAAAGGTTAATTCACCAAAGCTTGCTTAAAATAACTTGACTGACCTGTCGTTCTAGTTCGTTGTATCGGTGTCAACCCAAGATATCCATCGTTGGGATAGCGCGCCTCAGATGCCTGGATACCAACTGACCAAGAACTCTTTCGCCACCGTCCTGCAGCAAATTGCTCGTGATACACCAGAGTCCAACATGCGAATCATATCATTCCATCCATCGATTGTGTTTACAGAAGCAGCGAAGAAGGCTGGATATACCGAGGACACTCTGCCTTGGACAGATGGTATGTTGAACTGTTGCCTTTGTGCTCAGTACAAGTAGCTGATATATCTCAGAGAATATCCCTGGCGGCTTCGCTGTATGGGCTGCGTCCCCAGAGGCGCAGTTCCTCCATGGCCGTTTCGTATGGTCTACATGGGACGTAAATGACCTAGCATCTGGAGAGCTCAGGAGCCAGATTGACTCGGACCCATGGTTACTTAAAGTTGGGGTCAAAGGCCTATAAGAGTTGCATAAAGCCACTAGAAGGCTGAACCAATAACTATTTATGTAGGGTTATACTTCTGTTAGCGCCTCGGTCTTCCCAAGATGTATACCGTTACCAAAGACGCATCAGCCTCATGAGATTACTATATAGCTTACACGGGCTAAACCATCATAACACTTCATGTAATATTGTATTAAAGGAAATTTTATGCTTTGATTCCTCAATGATACACGTCTCCAGCCTATGCTCCTGCGAGCGGTGCAAGCGTCTGGACAAGACGAGGGTTAAATGAATATGTGAGTCAGACAGCTTTGATGCTTATTCTCACGTAGTCTCATAGGTTGCATCCTATGGGAGACTGAAGAAATATTACTTCTGTCGGGGAATCTTCGGCCCATATCAACCTGACCGAGCTTATCTAAAGCGAGTGCCCAATATAAATTGGCCTCACCTCAATCAATTTAACTTGACCGATTCAGGGTCTCTTAAACCTCATTTGTTTGCTCACTTCGGTGCGAATTAGCTGGTCGTCACAACTTCTATTAATGATTAGATGCCTGTACGATGATCACATTCCTTTTCATCATATATTCATAATAAATACCCAGTCTGAAGTCTCTTTGTCCTGAGTTAAACTACCTCCTTGATCTCACAGGAGAAACTGTTCATATACCGTCATACGCTCATCCACGACAAAAACTCGATAGTAATACCAACCATCAAGAATACACCCATCTTCTGAAGGACTCCCCAAAGGAACTCCTTCGTCGTTCTCGGGGATGTCATAGGTGAACTGACAGTGTAGTAAAGGGTGAATGAGAGTAACCCGGTATTAGGGTCACATACTTGCTTGCAAAGCTCTGTGCCACAAGCCTTAACAAAAGCATCTTTTTTCGGCACCTTGGACTCTGTTTTGTAGGGCATGAAGTGGACTTCCAGTTGAATCAGGCGCTGTGCTGGGGCCAGCATTGTGAATATGTGTTTCTTTGTACAAGGATGAAAAAGCGGTTATGCTGGGGGGTTGTGTTCGTATGCTTGAATGAGTTCGTGTAAGATCCTTGCCAATCTCCCCAGCATCCGTGGAACACAGGGTACTCATATAGGCGCAATCAGAAGTGTTGTTCGTTAAAAGCATGTCTGTTTCTTATTATTGGTCCAGGACCAGTTATTAAACCTATGAGAGATGGATAGTAAAACACCTAATGCTAAAGTTGACTGTGACACTGCCAAGACTACTATGATTCAAAGAACCTAAGCTTGTTCAGGGGAAGCTCCCCTCGCACACAAGAACTACAGATGCTGATTCATGGATATCGAGATGAGCATCACAGCTTTGGATTGAAGCGCTCCACTGTCCCTCCAATTACTGCCGTGACTTAATCAGAGAATTGCAAGAGTATATGATCTCTCCTCCGAATCAACTGTAACGATTTACTTCTTTCGTGGCTGGGATCCGTCTCTCATTTGGATGCCACTGAAATCTCATCTCAGCACATGGTTATCGAGAGTTCATATTCAGTGACATATCTCGTGTTCAAGTCGCCTCACTCTGTCGTCAAGAAGATAATTCAAAGACTGAATCATAGTCATGTCACACAATTCTGTAATACTCTTTCTTCCCATGTCAAAGTATCCTACACACTACTTCAGTTGAGGGAGTTGAAGTGTTCCTCAATTACTGTCTATGTGGATGGAACACCCGCGGTCGAAGGCATCAGACTATCGAGAAATTCCTCCAAAGTAGGCATTTTGAAAACCTTGAGTAGTCGTTCGTCCTCCATAGCATTGACAATCTCTCCATTGCTGGTCATGAAAAACAGTCCCTGAACACCCCACTCCTCCAAAAACCTTCTCCTTTCCTAGCAGATTCCACAATTCATCCTTCACCTTCCCTGCATTATTGAGCGTATCAAAAATTTTGAATGTGAGTAACTTGGTCTTTTCATCATATTGTTGAGCTGACCGCCGTGCAAACTTATGCTTCTTGAAAATATCTTCTTTTGGAGGTTCAACCTGCGTCATCTTTGCCTTGAAATGGACTTCCATCATCGCGTAGAGCGTTTCTACCATTTTGACGGTGGCAATGTAATAGTGGCAGATGATCGACCAAACTGTTGTGGCAGGAATGTTTTGGTAACAAGGTGAGCCCGTGTGAACATGTGAATTCCTTGTCCGTCTTCTTGTCTGTCTCGCCGGCTCACTCATCACTCATATACTGGCCTGGAAGTGGGCTGCTCCTCAAAGAGGTCTTCAAGCCGCAGCACCTCCGTTATTATAGACATTGAAGAGCAAGCGAGACCTTTCAGTGGATAGAGCGTCCGTGATGCTGTCGGAATGATTGTGAGTGAATGGCTAGGCAAGCAGAGGAAATGATGAAGTGGAATGTCTCACCGCAACCAGAATATCACTGATCAAGTTGAGTCACCGCTAATGGATGGTGTATTGAAAACAGGAAAGCTGGACTTGGTAAGCTCTAGTTTATTTGCTGGACCGCGGAGGGAGAACGATAATCACATCAGTACGGCAGCAAAGGTAGGTTATAGTGTCTGAAGCCCGTCTGCAAGGTGTTCAATTCATACGTCTATTGATATTGACTGCCGTGAAACTTGGCCCAACATCCACTCAATGGCCTGGTACCTAGTGATCTCAAGACAATGCTCGCGGTGCTACCATCCATGAGTACAATACTTTAAGCCTCTGGTTTCTGCCCATAAAAGACGGTCCTGTCAAGAATCAGGTCAGCATGCACTCATGGTTCACCAACGGTAAGCTGGACTTACACTTCAAGATACGCGTGCAGGGCTGGGTTCGTCAACTCTTTGCGCATGTCGGCCAAGAACAACTGAGCATCCTCGTATTTCCACTAATTCCACCGTCATCAGCAAACTGTCTTACCATCCGATATGCGCTCCAACTTACGCCTAGCATTTCGGTTAAGCCACGAATCGAGAAACCTTCAAGGCCTTGAAGAAGGAAATGCCGATTCCAAGCACCCCACTGCTTGAGAGTCTTATCTTTTGGCCAAGTTCCAATAGGCACCTTGATCCTTCGACCCGAAACATTGGTAAATCCAGCGTCAGAGATTGACTGCTGCATCTTATCATCCCAGAAGAAGGATTTGCCTGTCAGAGATTCAATCTTCTTGAAGACCTCAACCCACTTGTAAAGCGGCGACTCAGGCCTCAGGGTATCGTCATCACACTTTGAGTTGCCCCAGAGTTCGACGCTTTCTACCCAACCACCAGGCTTAGTGTGCCTAGAGGGATCAGAAGCAACTCATGCCATTTTCAACAGGAAACGTACTTGAATGCTTTGCGGTAAAGCTCAGTCCAGTCGGGAATACAGCCTATCATAGAGCGGGCGTGAATGAAGTCGAATGTGTCATCCGGATAAGTCCATTCGTTTGTGATATCGTCAACCTCGAATCTGCAGTTGGGGGGTACGAAGTTTGGCTGGATGGGAGAGAGATCGACGCCGAGAACGTCAGCCGAAGGATGCTCATCAGCGAACTCGCTGTATTTGTTAGTTTTGATATCAGAGACGTGCTTCGTCTATGTGAACTCACATTGCCCAGATGCCAGTTCCGCATCCTATGTCAAGAACTTTCTGCCTCTCAATTAGAGGATGCTTACATATTTTGGAGTGTTGTTTACCTGAGGGCTGTCGCCAATGGGTGCCTCATACAGCGAATTGCCAAGGATGATTCTATATACCTCATGCCTGTTCGAATGTGTCAGAAAGTTACCATTGTGGTCCATGTTGTTCTTACATGAGGTCTTCAGCTTCTTGTTGGCGATCATCATTGGGAGCCCTAAAAGTTGTATAAGCCTACTAGAACATCAAAAAGCAATCAATGAGAGCTCACCAATAGGATCCATCTTGGTAAGCGTGGTATCGTCGTCCATTCTCCCACTTGAACGCCATAATCGACGACCGAAGGGACTCGGTATCCGTGATCCCAGTGCTGCAATCACGTAAATAACGTCGAAAGACCCTGACCTGATATTGACTCACGATTTGGAGTAAGAAGAATCCGAATCATCATCCTGTTACCCAAGATTCTCATTAGTCTCCGGAGCGGTCGAAACCTATCGTGGGTTGATCATACAACTTCAATTGCAGCCTGTTCTTCGGCAACCTGGCCCAGCGCAGCAGGGGACTGCGGTCCCGGCGGCGACTTGGTAGGCGACCTAGACTTTTGCGACTTTGGAGACGACATTTTTCGTACAATATTCGCACAGGATATGCTAAAAGTGTCGAATTGAGATTAAACTTGGCGCCGTCGAAAACTAAAAGAGGGATTAAAAAGCAAGAACAGACCGCTCGTGTGTTGGTTGATGAGGGGGTTCCCACTGTATCCCTGTCGAGGGGATATCGAGCCAACGCATATCCTTATGCATGTAGTCTTGGGTTACATTCCGTGGCGGAAGTGTCAATCAACGGTGCTAATCATCATTGCCCCGGGGTTGTGGAGCACGTTCGATGTTCAGCTACGGAAGCTAAAATGTCAGATCATGTGCATCATAAGAATAATATCTTGACTAAATATGTATTGCTGATGTCTTTGGGTTTAGTTCTGAGACACGCGTACAGAGAATACCGCGGGATTATGCAAGGAGCTGCAACCCCTTGCATTGTGACAGTGATAGTGACAGGGTTCGCATACGAGAAAAGTTGTTGCAGGGCTTTATGCATCAGCAAACCAACCAACCAATATGTCACGCCCTCGGCTTATATATCCTAGTATAGAAAGTATATCCCGCTCCAGGTGTCAGAATGCAGCTACTTATCGGTCCGCACATATGTCAAGCTGTCAAGCTCAGAATTACTCTCATTGTCGATGTCGCATGCGATCTGTGGAACCACAGTCTTAATGGCTGCTACTTGCGAAAGCTCAATAATTGAGAGCTGAATTGGCTTATCCAAATACCGTTGTTTGTTGAGCGACTAAACTATAGATATCTACCAGGTAGGTGGGATAAAAGATCGCCTCTCGCCTGCCAAAGCTCCTAGCTTGAATGCCAACAGCCTGCCGGCCGATTGTTCCCTCGTATGGCCAGGGTCGATGGACATCCTCTTCGATGCATTCCTGGCACTCGACACGGACCTATTCCTTCTCAGATCTATCGCACTCGAAGCCGAGATGAAGCTCTGTCGGGATGAAACAGACTCTCCACGCGACCGGCGGTTCAAACCCTCAAGCTTCAACTTCAGGGCCATGCTAGTCTCATATGGGCGAGATGGAGGCGTCTGTATGACAGACTCAGCGATAGAGCCTGTAACAGAACTACCACTGAATGAGCTACGACGAGACTGGGCAGTTGTGCACGATGCTGAGGATGGGACGCTCTCGTCGTCTGGAATGGACTTTAAGCATTCCATGAGCGGTTGATGGTTGGTGACAACCAGTTCATCGGCTTCCTCGAAAGTAATGGAGCTGATCGAGGTACATTTTGCCGGGGCACTCAACCGAGAAGCTGAGCAAGACATCATCTCATAACCGGCCATTATCCTCATGCGCGCAGTCAGCATCTGGTCCTTACAAGCAAGCAAAGCATTGGGGTCTATCTTGAGGGATGTCTTGAGCTCTAGCGGTTTGAAACGACCTGGGTTCTCTTTCAAGGCATCTGTGCTCTCGCTAGCCTGAGGACTGGGCTTGTCGTTCAAAGCGATGGCTCTTTGAAGATCATCCAGCTGCAGCTGACTTGGCATGCTGCTCAGCCGGCGGATTGCCTTTTCGTTCTTCTTCATGAAGCTTCCCATGCTCTCAACTGCTCCGACGTTCAGCCTGGATGCAGATGAAGCGACCGAACCGTCCTTGGCGAGGGTGGTTGCTCTCTCGTGGTGAACATCATTGACAGTGGATGGTTGAACGATCGTCGTGTGTGATTCCGCTGTCGAGGAAGTAATCACATGCTTTATCTGTGAGAGGATGTTGTCAAAGGTTGTCTTCTCCAAAGACTTCGCATTGATGTAGTAAGACTCAGATTGTCCGTCCATCGATTGCCCATCATTGCGCGATCGGGTCATGACAAAGAAGGTACCATCTCGAATACATCGCCTGACGAAAGCCCATCGGGTTCGGGCTGGATTATGCTCAAGCTCAGGCTGATACACAGAGAGACGTGCCAACTGAGTGTAGAACATCGCCAGTCGATGTGCCATCCTCTCGAGTGTCTGCAAGAGAAACGACGACAAAGCAGCCACAGGCGTAGAGTCCGAGTTAGACCCATCGAAAGAATCGAGAACAGTCGCGATGCTCTCGAAAGCGTCCATGCCGTTGCACGCCTCTTGTCGGAGATCTTCCAAGAGCTCAATGTCAAGCTGCACGCATTTCGCAGTAAAGTCGAGGACTCCCCGCTCTTGGAAGCGCAGCTCGGAAGATGGATCGCAAACAAAATCTCCAAGAGCACTGATCTCTTTCGCGCTGCGAACTGCGTCGCTACCAGACTTGGCGCGGGCGATGGTACCCAAAATGTCTGGTAGCTTGGAGGCCACACCTGGTCCGCCAGAGTTGGCGAAGTTGAAGGAAAGGCGCAGGACTAATTCCTCCAGCTTTGATCCAAACAGAGCAGCAAAGCCACCCTGTAGCAAGCGATTCTGGTAATCGTAGAAGGTTCGAATGGCAATGGTGTTTGGAAGGCCTTCTCGGAGCCAGATGTTGCTGATACCGTTGGGATCATACGCAGAAGGGGAGTCAATAGACTCGCCCATGATATCGTTCATCTCAAACTGATGGGCGACAAGCGTCTCGACGGTGACCCTCAAGTACGAAGCCCAAAGATCATGAAGCGTAGAAACGTCGCTATCACGATAGTCGGGCTTGGGAGCTAGATGACCAATGAAGTACCTCGTCAGCAGACTCGACACCTCGGGGTTGTTGGTATGTGCAAGGTTGTCGAAGGACTTGGTGCAGTCGACACCTGCGTTGGACTTGATGATGAGGGTTCCACCAGGGTGCATGGGACAGAAGTCAGTGATGTCGTAAACACTTCCATGAACAGCGATCCACATTCGAGACTCTTGGCGATGACCAGTGTGCAGAGCGAGGCTAGAGAGAGAGATCGTCGGGAGATTGCAGGGGAGGGCCTTGGGAGACATGAAGACGTCAAGCATGAAGCGACGCTCGGCAAAAGCCTTGTTGATGATCAAGTCGACGGTCTCCATGGTTGCTGTGCGGTAGTTGTACATAGCCTTACGAATGCCGCTCATGACCGAGTCAAACACAGACACTGAGCCACAGACGTATAAGTGACCACCAAGGCCGCCCTGCTTCTTTGACATGACCATGTCGCAAATCATATTACCCTGCTCGACGATGAGGCTGTCGATGTATCGAGGAGGTGTCGGCTTCTCCACAAGATCCCGTGCGACACCGTCATATGCCAAACCATGACGATCTCTGGAGAACGCAAGATGGACCTCCATGAAGCCCATGTTGACTAGTTCCCGCAGCTCAGCCTCGTAGCAGAACTTCTCACGGGACTGGACTCCCAGGTACAGCAAATTACGTCCACCTGACAGACCCGATGTCGCTAGCCGATGCTGCCAGAAGCTGCGGAAGGGGGCGATGCCACTACCTCCGGCGAAGAAAGCACAGGGAACCATTTTGTCGATAGGAAGTTGGAAGGCAACCGGTCGAGAAACACCGATCAGGACTTCGTACAAGAGGCTGTTCTCTGCGGACAAGGGACGAGGATTGAAGAAGCCACTTGCGACACCGGCTCTGGTGACAGTCTGTCTCTGCGAGAAGATTGGACTAAGCTCATACTCGGCGCGAGAGATAGTCAGGTCGACGGTGCTGGGGAGCAGCTCGTTACTATGACTAGAGATGGAGTATGTTCGGGGAACTTCAAGCTGAACGAGCTCCGACAACCAGCTCAGGTCTTCAAGGTTGAAAGCCCTGTTCCAAATGTGGCTTGGCGTATCGAGAACGGCCTTCTGAAGAAGATCGCCTAAGGATCCACGTACCGGCCACTCCTCTGTGGCTAACACTTGGAGGACAGTGTTGGACGAAGCGTGAAGGAGCTCGTGGACTTTGACAGTGAGCTCCTTGGTGATTGGGGCGAGGTGACCTCGACGAAGGATGTCGATGACTGTAAGTTGTCTGTGCGCGGTTCTCGTAACTGTGGATAGGTGGTGTTCAAACCGTGACCAAGTTCCTGTAGTGTCGACTGGCTCCCTAACGTGTTGATCAAGACCCAGAGCAGCAACCATCTTGGCACACTCCTCCCAGCTGTTGAGAGGCATGACGGCCACTCGATCTCCAGGCGCAAAAGTAATACCGGTGTCCCGAATATCCAGAGTGACCATGGCAGTTGAGCGGCTTGCATCTTGATCAATGGAAGAGCAACTCGCAATCTTAGCCATATACCGACACTCCTCGAACGTGCCCCTCATCGAATGCGGTTCCATGGCAAGCTTGCCCCGGAAAGGCTCAAGACGCTCTTTCATTGCATCGGAGAACTGACGATGTGTCTCCTCCCAAGGCCTTGTCGCATCTGCCGCACCAGAAAGACCGTTGGTGGCTGTTCGTCCCGTCTTGGCTGCCACTTCGAGGATGCCAAAGACTTTGTAGCGGTGCACGCCCATGAAGCCGCGTTCGCCAGCGTATGCTTCGACGATTCCTTCGAGGACACCCATGAGACGAGGATCTCCGGATCGTTGGACGAATTCGGGGATGGAGTAGTGGTATTGGATTGCGGCGATGAAGGCGCGGTGGTTGGAAGGGAGCCATGCTCGAAGATGGAGGGCTTCGACACCGAGGAAAGATGCGTGTCTGTGTCATGTTAGCGCAAGTCACAGAGGTATTCGGAACTCTACCTACGTCTTGCGACCCAAGAAAGCATCCATCACCAAGTACGGAGGGAACTGTAGGCCCGATGCGGCTGGGACTCGCTTCGACAAGGGCGATGAGAAGAGTCCCCATCGCACCCATTTGTCGGCCGATACATAGTTATCGCCTGCGTTGGGATTGGGCGATATGCTGTGAAAGGCGTTGGGCATTCGTTCGAGGATCTCCTTCAGACGGATCATCTCCTGGAGAAGACCCTCGATGTTGCCGGTCATGACGTGTTCTTGACAGGCAGCGATGGCATCGGGGCCATGTTGGAATGAAGCTATTGAGGGTGTTAGTTGAGAAGTTGTAGTGGAGGGGAAAGACCTACCAGAGGTATCGGCGCATCCTTTCAGAAAAGCTACCTCGGCCCTCTCGCCGAACATTGGCCATCGAAGATCAGTATTGTCGAAGCGCGCAAGATATGGGGTGTTGGACTTGATGTCTCTGATCTTGAGGTTGTATGAAGCTTGATCGGGAAATGAGAGGTGGGGCAGGGTTCTTCCCATTCTTCGTGAGACCTGGTAGTACGGAAGAGCGATGCACAATGGGATACCCTCCAGCTCCTCACAAAGGTCGTCACCCATCGGACATTGCGGCTTCGTTGTCGCTCCATCTGTGATAGCAAGTCCATCCTTTCCATCATGCTTATCCTCAAATCGGTAAATCGAGCAGAGCATGCCGAGAGCCACTACGGCGCCCCAGAGAGCTTCATCAGGGATATTCTCCTCCGTACCCTCGACAAGCGGCAGCGCAGCAACAGCCTCTCGCACTCTTCCTCGTGCGCAACATCCTGGCATGCGCTCACAGAGGTCAGACCAAATGCGACCCGGTGATCTTGCAAGCGCAGCAATGGGCTCTTCGTAGTCTGGAGGGCAGAAGCCGTGCTCGACGCTGAGGTATCCATCGCGCCATCCTGTCTGGGGACCAATTTCTTGAGCGCGTTGGAGGACTTGTCGTGCTGGGGCGCCGAGGGCGATGGCAAGGAGATCGTGGTCGCTTGCGTTCATGGCATCGAGCTCTTGTTGGCTCTTGACGGAATCGACTTCTTCGCGGGAGGGGTAGTCGGCGTAGAGGAGTTCATTGATCGTCTTTCGTTCTCTGTTCAATTGCATGCCAGCCTTGTCATGACCTGCCTTGTTCATCGAACATCCTACCTTGCGCGAAGCCATTCTTCTGTATCGATCCCCCGCGGAATCTACATGTTCAGTCAGTGCCTGTCGTCAATATTTGTTTCCGTTCACTCACATCAAATGCAGCATGAAGATCACCAGGTTGCGCCGCCGCCGAAAACGCACAGCCTCGTCGCGTCTGCCCCGATCGCGAAGAACCACCAACCGGACACTCTCCCCCCACCGACCCCGACACCGGACAAGACGAAATCGACATGACGAAATTAAAGCGATCGACCAATTAATAAAAACACAAATAAGGCCACCAGGGCAAAGAAGGGAAATACACAAAACAAACGCAAACAAAAAAGCCGCCAGGGCTGAGCAAGAAAACGTACGACAATCGAACGACGAAAAGCGAAGGATTGGAAAGACCAACTTCCGTGATAAAAGCGGATATAAAAATTATCAAGTTCGTGGTATCATATACGTATGAGATGTCTGGGGCAAGAGAGTCGAGACGTGTTTCAGGATGGTTGCACTAAGACTAGACGGAAACATGCCAAGCCAACCATCTCCTTGGTCACAGCTCCGCGGCGCTGTGTTGCAGCTAATATTAAGCTTAAATCGAGGGATGAGACGACAATTGCAACATGACAAGACGTTGGTGCATCCGGGACTACGAGGTTCCGTCTGAACGCAAGGGCTTGGAATTGCTGATTGCTCTTTTTACGATAATATCAGCGTCACGACACGTACTCTTTGCGTCTTGAAGTTTCATAACCGTGAATCTGAAGAGCGATCGATTAGATAGGAGAATTTATAACTCTAGATCTGTGCTTGTTACCCCTGCAAAGTATCATTGTTGAGGCCAGTGCGGGCGGGCCTTGATTTACAGAACAAAGATGTGCAGAAACCTGAATTACATGTTTGGCCAGCTATAGTGCCATAAAAGTATCAAGAAATGAACAGAGATGTCAAACTATAGTTTTTGTTGTAAATGATCGTCTATAGAATTTGCACATGAGCTTGTATTATCAAGGATTGCAATGACGCTCAAAATGATGTGATGGTTAGGCAATTAGGGTTGAGTGTAAGCTGGCGACAAAGAACTGCTCAGTCCGCGAAAGCGTGACAAAACATCAAATTGAACATAAAAAGCGTACTCTGATTCCTCAATTTGTACGTAATATATCGGTATTATATCTCAGTGCCAATTTATTCAGTAATGACGATGAGAAGCCAATGATTCTAGTTGGTTCTTGTGGCTACCCTACATCCTTCGCCCAGTAGAGTAGTGTCTGGACCAACGTTATTCCGCTCGCTCTTTAGCGTGTTTTGACATGGGGGTTCTCAGATCAACTCCACAGGGATCGGCCAGGACATGTTCCAGGTCCAGTCAAAATGTCCAATCAGCCGAACCAGACGCAAACAACGAATAACCCTTCCCGCCGCCAAGCACTCAACGTCAGTCTCATCGTCGCACGAATGAGAGACAATGGCTGACTAACTAGGCTTGCGAAGCTTGTCGAAAAAGGAAGACCAAATGTGACGAGAGGAAACCCGCTTGTGCTCGATGCACGCGGTTGGGTCTTGAATGCATGTATATTGAGACTGTTGCGGCCAAGTATGCACTTGCACACTGATCTGAAGAGAATCTTCGTTGACAGTCAATAGGAAGAACCTATCGATTGAGGAACTAACGGGTACCCTGAAACGCATGGACGAGAAACTCGATGTCCTCACAGCTCTCGCTCAACAAAATGATGGTCATCATCAAGCGCATACGACTGGCCTGGCCTCAAGTCCTGGAAACAGCCAGTTTGCTGCTTTCAGTCCCTTAAACCTCGGCAGTACTGGAATAGTTCAAAATGCTTCAACCCCATTTCTCGACACAGGTCGAGTGTTGGAAGAGCTCTCACTATCCCAACGACACTCTACCGCGCCGCAGCATCTTCTGACTTGGCCTTGCTCGACTCTTTCAATGAGCGAGCCGGACCTACAGTACCCGATGGAGTTGGAGATAAAACGACCGAGGTTATCTCGCTCGACAGCACCACCTCGTTGCCTTGTAGCTGGAACACCAGCTGGAGATGACTCTTGGTTATCACGCCTGTCATTATCTCAGGTCAGCTTACTAACGCAATCATACTTTCAGCACTTCCATCCGTCATGCCTCATCCTGAACGAGTCTTTGTTTTATACACAGGTTCTGAGCAACGCCGTTCAGACCAACTTTGCGCCCAACTACAGCTCATGCACGGTTCTGCTTGTCTGCAGCTTAGGGTCCATAGTCGCTCACTACTCCGGACACGAAGAGTGGTCATCAGGAAATGAGCAAGATATTGGCCTCGGTTTCTTTAATCTGGCGAACGGCATGTTCCGTGATTTAGAGGGAGGTGATTGGGAGAGCGTCCAGTGCCTGCTTCTGATGGGGTAAGCTGTCCTCAGCCTTGAGCTTCATGGCTGCTAACAAGATAGTCTCTTCTATTCTGCTAAACTCAGGGTCTATGATGCCTGGCAAGTCAACCATAAAGCTTGTTGCACCGTCTCAATACTCGTGCCACTGTATGCCAACCCTTGTTATCCTTGGGGTCCGTTGACTAACACTCTCCCAGGCAGCGGACACTAGAGGCGCAGCATTGTCAGCTTTTCTGGATCGCATATCTACAGGAGAGGTAAGACGTCCTACACACAAACATCTCCAAGCTAATGCAAAGATCAAAGTCAAATTCTGGCCGAGTTCGACTTTCCAGCCAGCGGACTCGGCAAACTCGCCAGCAGCATGCCTCTACCCGTCATCCCCGGAGCAGGCACAGATCCTCGCCATGCGCAGTATCAGTTCTTCTTTTTAGCCCTCATCTCCATGAGAAAATTGCTCAACCGTATCTTGTTCCACCTCTATAGCCGAGGTAATCCGTCGGACCTAAGGATAAATCGCAAAGAGGCTAACAGGAACTAGAGCACATAGAAGACACTACGAGTGGAGAACAGGCACACATCGAAAAGTCCGCCGCGTTTCTATCAGTCTCCCCATCCGTGATATTCGAGCTAGACCGCCAGCTTGAAGAATGGAGAACTTGTCTGCCCCAGGGCCTGGAGTTCTCAAGCTACTCAGAGGCACAGCTTGCAGAAATCCCTGGACTTGACCAGACGCATCGCTCGACGGATGAGAGACTACGTGGTCAACTACAGGCTCGCTACTTCGCTGCAAAGTCCATCATTCATCGACCATTCATCTACAAAGCTTTACACCGCGATCATACAGCGCCTCTTACCGACGCTGACGCCGCAGGCGCACGCATAGCAGTTGGCAGTGCATTGATGTCCGTGGTAGTAAGTGGGATCTTACAGGAGCCATTGGCCTTGTTGCTTCATCCCATCAATTCTTGTCGAAGGTAAGATACTCCCGTTACCATCTGAACATACGCTGACCTGTGCTAGTCTTTTCGCCTACGAGCTTCAACTTGCCTTCGTCCTCCGCAGCGACTCTTGTCAGTTTGTGTTGCCTCATAATTGGAAAATCGCAGAGGAGGCGAGAAGGGCTCTTTCAGGCTTGGTAACAGACATGTCACCGACAATCTTTCGAGACGGTGAAATATTAGACCTTCTGGCTTGCTAGAATTACCTCAATAAATATGTCTGTTCTATAGTGGGTTGAGGCGCAGCGCATTCTTCTAATTAACCCAGCGGTACTCTTTCGGAGACCGGAAAGTTACTGTCAACCCCTCATCCCTCGAATCTTTGGCCGCTGTCACACGATACTCGGCATCCTTCTCAATCACCCACTTATCAAACCTATCATCCCAGTATGACAGACTGACCTTGTCAATCTTCATACGCGCAGTGACAGTCTGACCAGCTGGAACGAAGACCTTCTCCCAACCTTTCAGCTCTCTCTCTGGTCGATGAAGTCTTGGGTCAATCTGACCGACATAGAACTGGACAATCTCCTTTCCGTCTCGAGATCCAGTATTGGTAACATCCACTTCAACTTCAATGCCCACTTCTTCATAGAAGTCATTGCTACTGATGCGCATGTTGCTGTACTCAAAGGTGGTGTACGACAAACCTGCACCAAAGGGAAAAAGAGGCTCGATCTTGCGATGGTCGTAGAATCGATAGCCTGCATAGATACCCTCCCCGTAGTAAACCACGTCATTCTCACCAGGATAGTTATCGTAAGGTGGAGTGTCTTCGATGCGCTTGGGGAAGGTGATGGGTAGCTTTCCACTGGGGTTTACGGTACCCAAAAGGACATCCGCAAGACAATTGCCCTGCTCCTGTCCTTGATACCAAGCCTGGACAATGGCGGATACCTCATCTTCCCAGGGCATAGTTATAGGGCTGCCTGTCTGGTTGACCACGATGGTGTTTGGGTTGACTGCTGCGACGGAGCTGATGAACTCGTTTGATCGCCCGGGCAAGTCCATCGATACCATATCGCTGGTTTCCGTCTCCCATTCATGATCCTTACCCACCACGACAATCGCAATGTCGCTATCACGAGCCATGTCAACACCGTCGTGGAAGAACTTGTCTAGATCACCGGGGTTCTCCATGAAGCCGATACGGCCGCCATCTTGAACCTCCTCGCGTTCAAGTTCGGCCATGTAATCAAGATCGTATGGCTTAGGCTCTCGACTTATGGACTCAAGAAGAAGTTCGTACTCTCGCTCCGCTTCCATGTACAACTTGACTCTCTCCTCGGGGGAACCGTAGCTCATGAAAAGTGAGGATTTGGGAGACCACCAGTGTCGCTCGATATCGATGATGACCTCTCCATCAAGCATGAGCTTTCCTGGCCCACATGACGAGAGAGAGAACTCATGGAGACCAGTGGTCTTTGGCTTCAGGATAGTTCGTCCTCTATACGAGTATCTCTCACCAGTAGTTAACTCTGGAGGCAGCCCGTCGTAACAGACCAAGTTGGAACTAGGTCTGTGTTCAACCATGAAAGGCTGACCACTGTGGTTCATGTTTCGGAACAGAGAGAGTTGAAAGCCAGGCTTTCCAGTCTCTGGATTTGTCATGACATCTTGATCCACGAGCGGAATGTACCGGTGGGTGAGGATACCTGCATGGGCATGGACATTGGCTGTCGGGAATTTGGCGGCTATTTCAGACTTGATCGATTGGTAAGGTGTTGTTCGATAGTGAGGTGCGAGGTTAGAGCTGCCTCCACCTGTAGCTACGGACCGAAGAGCATTAGGGCCGAGAATAGCGACTATCTTCCCGTCCAAGTTAGACAGAGGAAGAAGTTTGGCAGAATTCTTGAGCAGAACGATGCCTAGAGGTTCAGATTAGAATGTTGCTTCTCGACCTGGGGCTTCGACTTACCTTCAGCGCCAGCTCGACGAAAAATCGCCCTATGTTCAGGAAGATCGTCTGCTTTCTCATCACCTTCCTTCCAATCAGGAATATTGCTCTTTCCAACTCTATGTACGAGTTCAAGAACTCTTGATGCAGACGCGTCGATATAGGATAGGTCGACAAGGCTTTTCTGGTAGGCATCTATAAGATGCTTGCCTCTTCGTCGTACGGGGCCTGGCATCTCAAGATCAAGCCTATCTCATGTCAGTTCTCTTCCAAGCGCTTTTAGGCCGTAGCTTCATACCCTGCCTTGACAGACGGAACAATACTATTCGTGCCAAACCAATCACTCATCACAAGACCATCCCAACCCCATTCCTTCCGAAGGACATCCTGAATCAAGAACTCATGGGCCGAGCAGAACGTGCCATTGATCTTGTTATAAGCAGTCATAACCGTCCAAGGATTACTGTCACGAATAGCAATCTGGAACGGCTGCAGTGCAATCTCTCGTAGGGCTCGGTCCGGAATCTTCTCATCGATAAAGAAGCGTCGGTTTTCTTGGTCATTTGCGGCAAGATGCTTGATGCAAGCGCCAATACCTGCATCTTGCAGACAATTGATGAACTTGGCGGCGATTTTGCCGGTCAGGTAGGGATCTTCGCTGTAGGCTTCGAAGTTGCGGCCGCCAAGTGGTGTTCTGGGAATACATACTATAAAAAGTAAGAACCGAGTGATATTGAACGGGCGGAACGTTATTACCTGTTGGTCCGAGCAAAACATCGACTTCCTTGCTCTTAGCCTCGTGGATCAAAACGCTGCAAACGTCTCTAATAACAGATAAATCCCACGTCGCCGCTAGGGAAACCCTGTGGTGGAACCCTTGTCAGCTTCGGCAACGCCGCATGGACAGAGAAATAATTACCCGGTAGGCGCTGAAGCAGCGCTGACTCCGTCTGTAAATATGCCCCCACGAACACCGACAGGTCCGTCTGAGGTCTTGATTCTGGAGATTCCAAGACGAGGAACTGCGTTGGTCCTCCACAGGTCTTCGCCGGTGAGCAAAAGGACCTTTTCTTCAAGAGTCATTTGCGAAAGCTTATCTTGCGCCCATTCTTTAGCCTCATTTTTGACGTGCCCGTTATTAAGGGGAGGTTGGGCTTTTACAAGGGTCATCGCGGGAAGACTGGTTCGTATAAGGGGGATGAAAAAAGTAGTGATGTTACTCAAATAACTCGACTCTGTTTGTTCAACTTGCAATTCGGAGGCATCATATCTACCTTTTAAGTAGAAATGAGGAGTAAATACTACATATTTTCCAAAAAGAATGCTATTCGCTGACCTGCTTCATCCACTCTTTTGGTCGTGTGAGATAACATCTTTTTGGCCCTTGCGGAGTTGGTCCGTCTATCCCCGCCAACTTTAACGCTATGATCAGCACGCTCGGATCTCGTACCAATTTCCTATCTACCCGATGCTACATTCTAAACTGCCGGAACCGCTTTAGCGAACCAACGAAAGGCTCTAATGGCCTCATTAATTGCCCGGTTAGGACCGATGTAAACCTTGTTCTTGACTGGTATAAATTTCAACTGCAAGATGAGCGGCAGTTTGGAGACAAACTTCTCAAGGAATTATACTCTTTGCAATGGCAGTCGTGATCCAAGAGCATCCTCCGCTTGAGGGCAAAGCCCCAGAAACCGTCTCCCAAGCATCTGCTTCTACCGAGACACTGAACGAGATCCGGGTACCCCTTGGCCTTGAAGCCCTTGAGCCCTCATTTTCACTTGCCGATCATCTTTGTTCTGTCGGCCTTGATATTTCATTCATCCACAATGTAGCCGACATATCCCTCTCACCGTTCAGCTGGTCAGCTCAGAAGAAGACAATCACCCTTCTGGGGCCATTCATGGCATCTACCCTCGCGGCATACGCCGCCGGAGCATATGCTCTTGCGTCAGAGCCTCTTCGCAACAAATGGGACATCAGCGATACCCTCTTCAACATCGGAATCACCCTTTTCGTTGTCGGCTTCGCCTTTGCCCCCATGGTTCTTGCTCCCATCAGCGAGATTCATGGTCGATACTGGACGTTCGTGGGCTCTGGGGTTGTCTTCTTCCTCGGAACTCTTGGATGCGCTCTCACAGAAAGCTATGTCGGCATGATGGTTTCTCGTCTGATCACAGGCAATGGAGCCGCAGTCTTTGCAACGCTTACGGGCGGTGTTGTGAGTGATCTGTATCGCAAAGAAGACCGCAATACACCAATGGCCCTGTACTCTATGACAATCATGGCCGGTTCTAGTCTCGGTCCATTGATCAGTGGGAGCGTTGTGGACCTTCTCGGCTGGCGATGGGTCTTCTTTATCCAACTTATCACAATCGGCATAACTACAGTCGTATTGTTCTTTCTGTTTCAGGAGACGCGAAGTAATGTCCTTTTGCGCCGGAAGTGCTTGATGCTGAATGGAACGCCATTCAAGTCAACAACAGGGGCAATAATCACCTTTGCTCCTGCGGTCAAAGAATGCCTGGACATCGAAATCAGCATGGTATGGCGAGGTTTCGCTTTCCCACTACGGCTTCTTTCGAAAGAGCCTATTGTGTTCTGTATGTCTTTATGGGTATCCTTTGCCTGGGCAATCATGTACATGCAATTCAGCAGTATTGGGCTGGTGTTTCGCAGTGTATATGGCTTCGACAACGCTCAGGTCGGGGCAGTCTACGCTGCTACTATTGTTGGCTCAATCGTCGGCATCGGAATCTCACTGCTGCAGGAACCCGCCATGAAACAGCTGCTACCTCACAAAAAGCCGTTGTCTACACCAGAACAGCGTCTACTCTCACCATGCATACAGTCCATCCTTTTACCGATCGGCCTCCTCTGGTTCTTCACGACAGCCAGGCCAGATATTCCATGGATATCTCCATGCATAGCCCTTGGTTCATGTTCAATGGGTATATTCAGCATATATCTCGCCGTCTTCAACTATCTTGCTGATACATATCATGGATACGCCTCATCGGCACTGGCAGCTCAGAGTTTATGTCGAAATATTTTGGGCGGAGTATTTCCACTTGTCACGGCTAGGATGATAAGCAGTTTGACACTGAAGGGGACTGGTGGCTTGCTTGGTGGCCTTGGGCTATTGTTGACTGGTATTCCATGGCTGCTATACATTTATGGGCAAAGAATTAGAGCTCGCAGTCCATTTGCGAAGGGCATGGAGTGATCTATGCGGTACTACAAGAGTAAATGTTGAAAGCAAAGTTGGTAGAAATTAAGACTCTCGACGTTGTCGATTACCATGATGCATCTTGTTTATGTAAATGGCTTCGGGCACATTGCTGTAATTCTGATATGCAGAGTGCCTTTGTAGCTAAGACTCTTTTCCCATTTGCCGCACGTCATGCCATGAAGATCAACCTCTTCCTCAACAGATCCGAAAACGTACTCAATACTACTGTTTCCTCGGCATTCAGATTGAGCAATAACGCCGGCATAGAAACCGCTGAACCGGCGTCTTTGCCGAGGAACTTGGCATCACGCAGCTAAATAACATTGAAATCACGAGCATACCACCACCTGTTGGACGCAATCACGATCACAAAGCTAGCCCATGCTAGGAGCGGGGAGACACGGACTTCAGCTCCGCACAATAATTGGGCCCGTTTTTCGACACTCCAGAGCGGAGTTGGTCCGTCTCTCCGCGCCTTGGTTTGATTTACCTCCCAGGCTAAGCTGCTTTCAGAATCTGGGGGGTCACATCAACTAAGTTTTCCGGGGAACGGTCTTCCCTTGTCAATCTGGGGATGAGCACGAGGTCACGTAGACCTGGTACCAGGCTCTTTGGGACATGTAAATGTCAGCCCATGGAATTTGTGGCCTACTCGACGACTCCGACAAGAACTTGTCTACGCAAGATTCAATGAAGAGGCGGTTTGAAGTATAAAGCTGTTGCATCTCGCCAATGCTGCCGAGTTTCTGGGACAGTTGATCAACATCGACTGACAGAGTCTCTTCTTCCACAAGACTGCCTTTCGAGTCATCATGACTACTAATTCTCCCTCTACCCGCCCGGCCCATACTGTGGCCGAGATCCTTGCTCAAGACAAGAGTCCTGTCTTCGCCCTTACCCCGTCACTCATCCATCTCTACGCAATCCTCGCTCCAGCCTGTCTCGTCGTCTGCGCAACCAACGGTTACGATGGAAGTGTTCTTACATCTCTTCAAGGTGTAACCGCATGGAAGGACCAGTTCGGTTCCCCTAAGGGCGCTCTTCTCGGTATCACCAGCGCTTCATATCCACTCGGAGCCATTATCTCGACTCCGTTTTCAGCATACATCTCGGATCGTTTCGGTCGTCGACTTTCTATAATCATTGGAAGCTTTATAATGATAATTGGAGTTATTGTTCAATGCGCCAGCACGAACATCGAGACGTTCATAGGAGGACGTATCATCGTTGGCTTCGGTATTACACTCGCTCTTGCTGCTGCCCCAGTCCTCATCTCTGAGCTCGCTCATCCTCGACATCGAGTCCTCTTCGGTTCGCTTTACAATACGAGCTTCTATCTTGGTGCTCTTCTGGCCGGATGGGTGGCCTTTGGGAGTTATCGTATTCCTAGCGCGTGGGCATGGCGTCTTCCAACTCTTCTTCAGGCTGGCCCAGCCTGTATCCAAGTATGCTTCGTATTTTTCCTGGATGAGTCTCCGCGGTGGCTGGCATACAAAGATCGAGGCGACGAGGCATACAAGGTGTTAGTGAAGAACCATGGCGATGGTGACTGGGATAGTCCTCTTGTACAGGCTGAGTTCTGGGAGATGAACGAAACTCTAAAGGCTGAGCGTGAGATCGAAGGACAGGGCCTCGGGCTTTTTCTTGCTACACCCGCCAACCGAAAGCGACTCGCTATCCTCATCACACTCGCAGTCTTTGGTCAATGGTCTGGCAACGGCCTTGTATCATACTATCTCACCAAGATCTTGTCAAGTATCGGCATTGCAACCCAACGCGAACAGACTATGCTCAACGGAACCATCAGCACTGTCAATTATGCCACCGCTCTCTTCGCCGCTGTCTTATCCACCAAAGTGGGCCGTCGTTCCATGTTCGTTGGAGGTGGCATCGCAATGTTTCTCACATTCTCAGCACTAACTGCAAGCATCGCGATATACAACGAGACCGGCTCAAAAGCAGCGAGCAAATCCGCTCTTGCTTTCATCTTTATCTACTACACGTCTTTCAATATCTGCCTCAACCCGCTTTTGTTCTTGTATCCCACTGAGATTCTGCCCTTTCGACTTCGAGCCATGGGACTGAGTATTCTGGTTTTCTCCACGAAAGCAGCTTCGTTCTTCAATCAATTCGTCAACCCTGTTGGTATGGATTCTCTGGGTTGGAAGTACTATCTTGTTTATGTTGGTTGGCTACTGGTCGAGATTGTTGTCTTCTGGTGGCTTTACCCCGAGACGAAAGGGTACACGCTTGAAAGGATTCAGGAAGCGTTTGGAGAAGACGTGAAATTGGATGGACCGGAAGAGAAGGGTAAGACGATGGATGTGAATGATGAGGACAGTACCCATGTTGAGAAGGTGGCACATTCTACGGTTGATGTTGCGTGATAAACTGCAGGAAATGGGAACCTAGGCTGAATAGGGGGGTGTAGTGATGGGAGCAACTCGTAATACAATGCACTTGCGCAAGACCCTACGTTGACTGGCTACTTAAATGTACTTCGTGTTTGCTTATCCCATATTATTGATGTTTCTAAGTTCAGAATAATGACTGACCAGGAGAGTGAGCCTTTTAGCGAGACAAGATAAGACTCGGAGGAACTGTTTGTAAAACAGTGCAATATAAAGAGAGATACTAGAGTCGGGGCATAACAGAAGCGTAATCGTAGTCGATTCCTCAAGGGACAGACCACACACCCTTGTAGCAATGGGACTTGGGTCTTGATCATTCAGAGAAACAAGTAGTGGTCCTTGATCCCCGTTCATGCGGTTCCGGATCAATGAATCAGTGTTACGAGAAGCTGTGAACGGAGGGGACTTCCCTCAGATGTCTGTTAATTACGGTGATATGAGCAGTACCACTGGTGACTCTTGCATCTAACGTGTCACGGTGTTTCCTTGATGACTGAATTACTGGTGATTCCTTCCGTCGTTCGTCACGAACAATGGCAGCTCGTCCAGCTATTTGAATATACCCTAGCCTGAACTTTCCCAGCTCAACTCAACAACAATCGAACACACACTCAGATCATAAACTTCACCTCACAAACACTTACCACAAACAATCTCAACTACCAAAATGTCCGCCGCTATTCAGACTAAGTCAATCGAGATCCACTTCAAGTTGAAGGCGGGTAAGAAACATCAAAAGCAGGTACTCCTCCAAGAGCTACAAGAGCACTACGGCATGGAAAACGTCGCCTATAATGATAGCAGAAAGAACCACCTCACCATTACTATCAAAAAGAGCTGCGACACATATGAGCAGATGAAGGAAGAGCTCTGGCCCAAGCTCAAGGCGACTGATGTTTTCAAGACTTGGGAGGCGGAAAGAATCATGGTTCTGCATGCGGACAATCACTGTTCGTACCCCTTGGGAAACCCCTACCCAGGCCAGTAGGCATAACAAATTTGCAACTTTGCACCACACGCTCTGCGGGAGGGGTGGATGGTTTGGGACACAGGAAATGACCACAGGAGGAGACGATGTGTTACCCAAACAACCAATGGTGAAAGTGTGAGTTAGGAGCCTATAGGTAATTAATACAAAAACGCTCCACTTCTTTTGATCTCGGAATCCCCTTGACTTGCGACTCATCCCTTATGTGATAGTGAATGGCATATGTATCGCTACTCGCCGGGTAAATGGGTGGTTGCCGTTCGCTGGTCTTATCCACTCTTACACGCTTGAGAAGATTTAAGTTAGGAGGCTTTGAGAGAATTGGTTTAACCAGGCAGGCCGAGAGAGGAGGATAAATGATGCTCGCCAATGATGAGCATAACACCCATGTTAGGAAAGTCCCGTGGTTGCTGTTGCGTAATAGACTGTAGCGATAAGTTGAGAAATTGTGCACTGGAAGGGGTGATACAGATAGATAGCGCGTGTTGTGAGTTATTCAGGGCAGATTCACCCGAAGACACGGTCCTGGTCACTTGGCTGCCCAAACCAGACTCCAGGCTTCAGGAACAGTGAGTAATCACTGACTTTGCCAGATTCTCGAGCTAAACACCCAAATCACTGTTCATATTGTTGCTGAATATGCCGTAAATTGCTTGTCCGTACCTAAATCACTGCGTTGATTTCGGCGTAAATGAGCTCTCATGGAAGGAGCACTGGAGTCCATCTACCTATATGAACACGCCATGCTCGGATGCTTTCCATCGAAACTCACAACAGACTCAGCAGGACAACACACATACTCAACGCATCACCAACGCTAAACCAAACCAAACCACTTTATCAATCAATCCCTATCATCATCATTCTCTCCCAACATGGGCCAACCAAAGTACCGCCAGATGACTGCACAGTTCCAACCAAAAGCTGGAGTCAAACCAGGACGAGAACCAAAAGATGATCCCCTTGTCCGTAAATATGGCTCTGGAGGCCGACAAGAGGTCAATCTCGAGAAGGGTCTACTCACATATATGTTGGATATTGAGTTCAGCACCGCAGACAAGGCTGTGGGGAAGTTGTGGAAAGTCCTTGAGAAGATGAAGGTTTTCGACGAGTGGGAGGCTCACGCGGTTTTTGGTGTCAGGATAAAAGACAACGGCGAGTGTGACTATTTCACAGTTCCTGCTCCACCAGACACAAGCGCTTCCTAGCAGTCCACTTCCAGCTTCCGGTGCCAGAATGGAGGAAATCAAAGACAAGGTGTGATGAACAGTGATGAGAGACGAAAGGTCCCATGTCGATGTGGATGGATAAGGCGTGGTCATGGATGCTGTTTCGACTTGATCAAATAGACCTTGCTAATGAATTTATTCTTTGTTCACTTTGCATGAGGGCCTCAACAGAAAGGGTCGAGAGGCAAATAGGCGTTGGTTTCCTGGGCCTCTGTCCTACGTATTGAGACAAAGCAACAGATCTATATCATCTCGTGTTAACCACATAAACGTTCACGGAATGCATAGCCAAATCTTAAGCTGGTTGGAACGTAAGCGAGGCTGTTGAACTTGTCTCATGGCAGAAAAGTTATCAAAGTTGATTGAACTCTGGCTAAGTGAGTGAACAAATGATCCGAACATGAGCGATGGCCATTGTCAGAACTATATCTTTCTCACCTCTTAATCTCAATCATTTCGTCTTTCAATCAGCTTTGGAACAGAATTCCCTCTTTGTGAGCGATTAAGACGGACTTTTTACGCTGAATCGAAGGGTGTAGACAGCGTGATGAGCTGAACCTCCATACAGTCATTCAGAAACGATCGATTGCTGTAGTACTTGATCACCGTTGACATTCTTCGCAGGAGTCGGTCTCATCAGTGCCAAGGGTGCACTCACCCAGGCATATAAACAGACCATGCGTGGTCCTGTTCCACGAACCAGCTCCCATCACAAACATCAACCTACAACGCAGCTGACCACTGACAGCAAACGATAAAAATAAGCTCCATCACCAACCCAGAAAAATACACGATCTTCTTCGAGTTCCTTGAGACTGATACGATCCAAGGAAACCAAATCGCCGCGGGGAACAATCTATTCAAGCCTATCCGACAGAAGTACGGTGACCGCCTCGAAGAATATGAGGTGGACGAGTGGAGGTTCTTCATTGCGATATCGCAATATTTGCATGCAGATGGCCAACAGTTATATCAAAAGTTACTAATGGTCTTGGAGGAAACTGAGGTTTTTCATAAAGATGGCCTTTTTGTAGAACTTCAACTTTTCGAGTGGGCAGTCTTCGAGGAGACCGAGGAGGGCTTGAAGCAATCATCAAATCACAGAAGTGCTACGCTTGACTTGTTCTACACTTATAAACGGAGGATTTTCCTTTGAAAGGGTCAGCTTTGAAGAGAAAGGCACAGATGCTACAAGCGGACTGTCGATAGCATGGTGAATAATACCTTCTCTTATGACATGGTTCTTTAGAATCATAATACAGGTGGTTCAGCAAAATCAGTCATGAGCATTGTTCTAAGATGACTCCCTCGCCTCTTCAATATCATTGTATGAGTGACCGAACTGAGTCTTTGTTTGAACAATCTCTTCCTTGACAGTGATGAAAAATACTTTTTTCTAGAATCAATGGCCACTGGAGCGATATGAAGAGCGCATACTGCACAGGCTCTGACCAGTGCCTGATGTGATTAACGAATGGCCACCTGTTGAAGTGTTTCATCACGAGCCATTCTAGATAGTAATCGGCCTCATCCAAGTCGAATGCGTCCAGGCATATAAAAAGGCCATGCTCGGCACAAGTCTTCTTCCCAATCTCATTTGAAACAACACCACGAGTCAGCTACACCTGAACATATAACACAGAGACTGAACCGTATCTGCCACCAAGTTCACGAAAGAGACCAGATAATCATCTTCTGGTTTCACGCAATTCCGCCATTGAATTCTGCGCAAAGACGTCTTGCACGCAGAGGTCGCGTATTCGCCCCCATCCGAGAGTATTATCGCAGCTGTCTCGCACCCATCGTTTGGAATGGATCTGAGCTCTATATCATGATAAGCGATTGTATCCTTGTTCGCGAAACAAGACCGAAACTGATGTCAATCTTAGAGCGGATCCGCCTTTTTCAGTATTTCGAACTCTGTGGGATTATAGTTTTTGATCATCTTGACGGAGAGATAACCGAGTCAATCCGTCATGATAGAGATGGGGTAGCTCTCCTTGTTCGTCTTGACGATGAATCGCGCATAAATCGGGGAATAAACCCTTTTGACTATATGATATCCGACTAAGCAGCAGGAATCAGGACCTATGACAATATCACCCGTAGCTTTATTTACCATACACCCTTGAATCTACTTTCATAATTTAACTCAAATTATTCTATTAAAGGTACTTATATTTAGCTAGATCAACTTATTTACACCCCCTCCTAAAGCTCGCCTAGTCTTCTAAATCTAACTCCAAGTTCTGAAGATCAATCCCAGCACTACTTTCCGAGTTTCCATCCTCTTCCTTTGCAGGCGCTAGTTCCTGGGAGCTGTCGCTTCTTACACTGCCTGCCACTGACTCCGTTTCATAAAGAGGCCCAATGTCCCTAAAACTATGTTCCGGATTATGGAGGTCGGACTTGTGAGGGACACATTTGAAACACAGCGAAAAGCTATCGTTGCACTCAATACAGTCCCAACGCAGACCACTGATAAGCTACAGGAATCGCCAATCGTTAGTCCGGTCCAGAAAAGGGCTATGAATGATTGGCTTACAACTAGACAGCTATCGCATATCACACGCTTGTCATCCCCTACCTTGCACTTGTGAAAGTATTCGTCCCATTCTTCTTGACTACCGTCTCCTTTGGTCCTGGATAACTCCTTGGGCACGAGCAGATCGGTAATCCACTGACTACGGCCAGCAAAGTTGGCCAGCTTGAGCGGTGACCACTCAGTTCGCTGCTCAGAAGATCGGCTTCGCGCCCAGATGTCGGCGCCTCGTTCCAGGAGCGTCTCCACAGAATTGAACTCACCAGAGCGTGCAGCCCACATTAAAATGGTCCATTGGTCGTGGTCCTTGACGTCGACATCTGTCTTTCCAAGCGTCTCAAGCAGGTAAACAAGGCAGCGTTCGTACGGATTTGAGGCTGCGAAGTGAATTGGCTTACGGCCAAACTTGTCGGCGGAATGGATATCTGCTCCAGCACTAACAAGGGTCTTGAGAATATCAGTGAAAGGTGATTTGCAAGCGAAGTGCACAGCTCGGCGACCCTGGTTGTCGGAAACATCCAGGCGAATGTTGCGTCTGATCAGGAATTTCACCAATTTACGGCCTGTGTCATATAGACCATAGCCTGATGCTCTATCCGTTGCTCGAATGATAGGATATCCCAATTTGCCCCCCAACTTGTCGATTGGAACCTTTGCTTCGTCAACAAGATACCGAATCATCTTTTTGAGTTTGGTTTCGTCTTCAATGCCAAGAGCTGTGTACAGGAGGGATTCGCCGTACTCAAGATCAACCAGATCAGGATCTGCACCCGATCCCAATAACAGCTTAACGAGATCCACGGATCCAGCGCTGGTAGCCAAATGCAGGATGCTTCCGTAATTTGGACTGAAGATATTGACAGTAGCACCTTGTTCGATGAGGGTTTTGGCGATGCCCTTGTTAGACTTGCTGATAGCCACGGCCAGAGGGGTGTAACCCTTGTTGTCCCGAGCATCCAGATTTGGCTTCGGCTCGGTAAAAAGTCGAAATACGGCAAGGGTTGTAGTTTCGTTGATGCTATGGAGCCGGGTGCGGTTCTGATCATTGACTCGTTCGGTGGGTAGATTGTATGGTTCTGAAATCAGTAACTTTAGAATTTTCTCAATGTTGTCCGAGTTTACCTCACGTCCCAGCACGATATCGACAAGATCTTCTTTGTCGTTGGTAAGGACGTGAGGGTTAGCACCAGCTTCTAAGAGGGCCTTGACGGATCGGAAAGCA
The DNA here is from genome assembly GCF_000260195.1 of Fusarium odoratissimum NRRL 54006. NCBI lineage: Eukaryota > Fungi > Ascomycota > Sordariomycetes > Hypocreales > Nectriaceae > Fusarium > Fusarium odoratissimum. The sequence goes on along the minus strand of NW_022158703.1, from coordinate 237,097 downwards.
AGGTGATGGCAAGCCACTTGTAAAGGAGTATAACCGACCTCAAACGTATTTGAGGCATCATCTCCCATCGTCGCCTCGAGGTCGGGCTTCGGTTCATTCTTGAGGAGTATTTCCACAGACTCTAGCTCATCATCACGCGCCGCCATGTGTAGCTCTGTACCCCATATACTCATGCCATTCATAGGGGGGTCTCTCTTTAGCAGATCTGGTAGAATCTTTGGGCTGTTAAATGCCCCATGAAGGGTACCCATTCCTTCAGGCCCTTTCCACGTCAAGTCAACGCCATCAATCTGCAGCAGATACTTCGCTATGTCGTTCTGGTTGTAGTACAGGGACGCAAACATCGGGGGGTCTGTTCCGCCTTCCGAGTAATTGATATCAGCCCCATTCTCAACAAGAAGCTTCACCATGTCCAAGTTTCCTTCGCGAACAGCTCTAGACAGAGGGGACTTGTTGAATGCGTCAAGAGAGTCGACGTAATCAATCTTTGCGCCATGTTTGATCAAAAGCGATACCAAGTCAATATTTTCAGTGCAGATAGCACGGATGAAAAGTGAGTCTTTGTACAGAGGAGCAATATCCATACTTGGCTTGGGATCGTGCTCGAGTAAGAATCGAACGATATCCAGATGTTCCTTTTCCACGGCTGCGTAAAGTGCAGTGCCAGCAGAGCTATTGGCATTTGGGTCTGCTTTGTGATCAAGCAGCACCCTTACACACTCTAGAAGGCCATTAGCCGCAGCAAGCGAAAGTGGTGATTGTTCATCCTCCGCGTCCATCTCAACCTTGGCACCGGCTTCAAGGAGTATACCGACGACTTCATGTGAACCGCTTCTCACGGCAGCTCGTACCAGATCATGAGCCTTCCTACCATTTTTGAGATCCGCGCCGGCATCAACAATAAGTTTGACCACCTCTGGATTTCCCAGCCTCACAGCAGCGATCAGAAGGTTATCACCGGTATTGTCCTCAATAGTCAAGTCAGGTTTTGGCTCTGATCTCAAGATGAGGTCTAGCGTCGAAACTCGATTCCGCCAGGCTGCAATAAGGGTTGGTGGACAGCCCCAGTAGGGTCCTGTGTTGTTGATGTCACTGCCGGATGCCAATACTGTAGCCAGTAAGGTGTCCTGACCAGTTGAAGTGAGTCGATGCATAAAGGTTTCGGGCCAAGGGAAAGTCTTGAGGTCGGGGATCTTGGAAATCAAAGCATCTAGAGTTTCTCTGTCATCCTGAGCAGCTGCCCAGAATAGGGAGGTTTGAAGCTCATCTTCATTTACATCGACCTGATCCAATAGTTTCTTTGCAATACTTTTTTCCCCTGATCGAATGGCTTCCGTGATTGAAAGCCAACAGTTGTCATTGAACCAGGGGTGACTCATTTCAGAGTTCATCTTCTCATCCAACAAGTCTTCTAGGCCCAACATGGCGAACACTGGGAGCGTCGATATGTAATGTCGATTAATCCTTGTGAAAGGGTTAGAGAGGAGCCAGAAAGAAACCTCCCAGGCAGCTCGGGATAGCTTGCTGTCGAAGAGTTCATGAACAAGCTGTTTGGGACTGAACTGCTCGCTGACCTTGTAATGATGAGGCCAGAACCGAACAGCATACTCAGCAAAGGTGGTTCGTTGGTGAGAAGTGACAACTATATCCAGCGGCGTTTCCAGCGAGGATCCTTCGAAGTTTGCCGAACAAAGTTCGGTCAGCGTCTTTTGGGCATTCTCGAATTGAAAGTACCGTAAACATGCTGCAGCCATTGAGCTGTTAATCCTAGCCGTTGATTCTTTTGCATCTTGGTCAAGTCGGATCACTTGATAGAATGTTGGGTGGCTGAACTTCACATCGCCATTCTCGACAGTAATGATCCCACCAAAGGCCTTGATCAATTCGGCCATCTCGGCTTCCTTATCGAGGTCTTCCAATACAATATCCTTGTCATCGGTCATATGAACTGCAAGGGCGTCAATGAGAGCCTCCGGCGACAAAGGTTCTGCAGCGTGCTTGATCCAATCAAAAGAAGTCTCCGCTTTTATCTTGATACTTGGCTCGATAGATGACATAAACACATCAACAATGGCTTTTGCTGATATAGGAAGCAAGCTTTTGACGGTAGCCGCAATGCCTTGCTTTGAGCTACCTCGAAGCGAAGATCCAAGCCAGGCTAAGACCAGGTGTCCAAGGTGCGGTGTGTCATGACATCCCTGAAGTAGATCTTGGATTTGGGATCGAGACTCTTCGTAAATTGGTCGCATGGCAACCAAGTTATCTAACTCAGCCTGGAACTCCTTCTTTAGTTTGCCGTTCGGCTCGTTAAACAAAGGACATTCCATGAGGTTGATGTGCTTTCCACGCGGGGTTTCGTCGAGATCAAGCCCTTCTCTGGTAGAAGTCGTTATGATCAAGTGATAAGTGGCGATGCTTTTACTCTGCTCACTCAGAATACGGTCCATAAACCATTTTCGTTCCTCCGGCGGACATTGATCAAAGCAGCTGATAAATACTGTGAGGTCGCGAGTACCTGGGGCTACCCTTCTAAACTGGGAATATATGTGGTATAGATCTTCGACTGTCCATGAACACGTCTCGCTGAGAAAGAGAAATTCCTCATAGGGAAAGGCTTCGAACTCGCGCCAGAAACGAATTAAAATGACATTGACCAGGTATGTCAACATGGATAAAAGACTGGCGTATCGCGAGTCGTTCTGATCAAATTCGAAGTAGATGATCGACTTTTCTGCGGCTTTCGCTTCTAGTGAGACAACGTGGAAGTCCAGGGCAGCGTGAAAGAAACGGGACACCTCGGAAATATTGACCAGTGGATTTCCGTCGCCATGAAGAAGCAAGTAGTTGAATCCTGATTTCGTCTTCTCGAACGAGATGTAGGGTTCTTGCTCATGTATCCACTTCAGCGCGGGAGGATGCGGTAGAACTGGATCAAAGGGAATGCTCAATTGCCGAGTTGGGGGCACAAGGGAGAGGAGGCGTTTTTGAAACGGGATTAGACAATAGCCGACTTTGAAAGCTATTGTTTTGTTAGCGTTAAATCATGAAAGCTTTGTCCGTAGTATGAGAAGGCCAAAACTTACGAAAGCCAGTCGCTCCAAAAGCGTAGGCAATATCACTAAAGAAAGAACTAATGGTTTCACGAACAAAGTCCATGTGCCCAAAGTCATCCCATCGCCATCTTCCAGCCGCTTCAAATGAATGCCCAACAAAGTGTGAGTTTCTTGAAAACGGAGTTATCGCCTTACTAAAGTCTTCGTTCTCGTAGTCGATTCCATCAGCACCAAGAGACTTATCATCAGCGGACTTCGCTGCAAGACTAGCTTTGGCGTCTTGAATAAAGATATTGAAAGTAGTGGCTCTGTCAAATAGCTTGGTTTCCAGAAATCTTAGATTAGCGCTGTCAATTTGCCTTGCAAGATGCTTGATTTTCAGCATTGTCTTGTTTTTGATCTCCGGACCGGGAAGTTGAATGAGTTTGTGCAACTGATCCTCGAGATCGTCCTGCGATTGGAATCGGTGAGGCGAGCCCATAAAAACCTTATTTAAACTTAGTAGGCATCTCCCACACAGACTGCTTCACTCACCAATCCCGTGGTAAGCATAAATATCTTTCCACATCTTCCAGGGCTGTGAGCTGCTATTGAAAGAGCCTATTCAGGTCAGGGAATCAGAGAAATGACTTTCTATATAGATTGGGTTTCTAAATACCTCTTTGACGATGGTACCTCCAAAGTCATGGCAAACCCAGATGATAGGGCGCTCTGTTTCAGTCTAGGTTGTGGTTCTTAGACCTATGGCTCGAGCTTTAGGATAATTTGTATCTTACTTCTTCAAGCTTTGTTCGAACCGCTGCGTATTCGTCGATAAGCTTTCCTGCGAGAATTCGAATGCCATCAGGCTTATAGAGGATCGACTCCTCATGATTCTCATAAGAATAATCGATCTCTCTCACAGACATATGCTTGAATAAAGTGTCTTTCAAGAACCAGCTTCCCTTACTGTCAATCCAGGCAGTTTTATAATCATCTCGTATGCCGTGCACAGTAATGACACTGTTTGCAATGTTAGCAGATACAGTCAGAAGTAGTAGTTGTTAGGTCCTTTTCATACTCATAATCATCATAGGAGGAGCCAGACCAACCCCACGGAAAGTTTATGTCGAGTCCAAGTTTATGTTCTCTGGGCGATGTCTCGGTGCCTTCGCCGAGAAGCTCGTCTGTTGTGGTTTTGATGCTAACTGCGTCATCTTCTTTTTCTTCTTGCTCGACATTGGCGTTGGGTGCCGTTGCGTTCACATCCGGAACTGGTGAAGCTATTTTCTCTGACCCATCACTCGCTTCTGAGTTTGAGCCTGGCCGCCCATTCGGCAGGTCCTCGGAAGTGTCCATTGTTGAGGACTGACTAGGCAATGGATCGAGCGATTTGCGAAGACATCATTCAAAGACAAAGGGCCTAACAATACTCTGTAGGGCTGGTGTTGCCTAAACTAAGTTGCCATCCAAAGTGGATATGTAATCTCTTCAGCACCCACACTTGGCATGCTTTGATTGGAGGCAAAAAGTGATTATGCGGTGAGATTCGTCTCATCACATCTCACTTACAGGGATCAGTATCAGGCGAGGTCGAGGGCGCACAGTGAACTAATAGGCTGCCTACTGTCTATCTGTCATCTTTAACTCTTTCAGGGTAACTGGATTGAGATGTACTTCGCTGTTGTTGCTTATAGGACATGCGAAATGGGGAATACGTTTCTAGATTATGTGTGTCTTTGAACTATAGTAGCATACTATTCTAATCATCTCCAGACCTTTTGCCCGTCTGATATGACCCTGCGGAATGTAACATCAGATAGGTCATCAAGGTTGACAGTTCCCAAGTCCTCATCGCCGTAAATGACATTTTTGTTCGGGCGTGTGCCTTTATCCTCGGGGTTTGGTTGGAATATTATAGGGTAGTCTTTCGGGATCTTTTTAAAGAGACCTTGAAATCGTGTTTTCAAATCCGTCTTGCACTCAAGAGCCAGCTTGCATCTGAACCGTTCCTCATCATCTCTTATGATAAGTACCGCCACCTTGAGCGATGCGGGAATTCCAGCTGGTTGCGATTCGTTCTCGGAGAGCACCCATCTTGCAATACGGTTGGGAGGCATGCTTTTAACCATACGCTTTCCACCGCTCAGTGTAATGGCGTCTGATGTTGTTTTTGTGATCGTCTTTTCCCACTTTCCAGTCAAGCTCAGTTGGCCGACTTGCTCCACGCCGACAGTTGTCTCAGCGCCCTTGGTGACCGACTCATCCTGAGTTGTTGGCATTAGACTGTATGTATCGGGAAAGGAAACCTCCTTGACTTCGATCTCTGTGTCACTCGATTCAGCCTCGAAGAGGAGTTCAATAGTGGCCTCAGAAATTCGCCGCCCATTCTTAGGTTGGAAGAACCATTGCATAACCATGAGAGTTGCATAGTAGTCGCTATCAGGAGCAAGGGCTCCATGCACGACCTTTTCGATGCTACAATTGATCTCCACGGCGCCGGTGCGTTGTAGAGCTTCTTGTCGATGGTAATGGTCTGGGGCAACATTGAAGACATGAAAGTCGCCTTCCCCAGCCTCGTACATGTCAAGACTGAGACCTTCAGTGCCATTGTGATCCTCGAAGAGGTTGTTCTGATAGGATTCGGACATTTTGCCTGGACCGAAGAGTTGCAAGCCTGACGAATGTTGTAGTCTTGATTCGAAGGCCACCCTTCCGCTGGAACGAAATGAGCTTTCTTATCTGACCACCCACTCGGTGCTCTATCGGTCATGGGTATTGTCGCACGGTGTGGTTTAGTTTTCAGCTCGCGCGGGGTATCTATCAATTAATAGCTCATGTGGACCAATTCCCCTGGGCACTTTAACCGAGATAAGCAGGCTGGCTCAGAGCCTCAGAGCCTCGTTTCGTTGGATTAACCTATGGCTCGTCTCACCTCACCTTATTCCACTCAACATAGACACAAAATTCGACGCAGTGCATAAAATGGCTTCTGACATGGAAGAAGAATATGCGAATTCTCTCGATGAGTTTGAGTCAGCCTTGATTCAGGACCCCCTCGATGATGAAGATGGTGTCTACAGATACCAGCATCTAGAGGAAGCTTACGATACCCGTTTGGAAAAGGCACGTGGGTGGATCAGAGAAGAACAGGACTTCACGAGCGAGGCCCAAGCTGACGACTTCTTCCATACGTTCAGTGACATTACTGCTAAAAGCTCAACCAAAGCAGCAGGTAATCTTCTTCACGTACTGGTCGAGGTGGTCAAACACAATGGTCTCCAGCCAGAGAAAATCGAACGCCTTGCTCGGAGGCTGGTGGAAGAAGCTCCGGATCTGCTCCAGTACAAGAACAAGGACGGCCAGACTCCTATTTTAATGGCCATTAGAACTCGCCAAGATCAACTCCTCGACTACATGATTTCCGCTTGCGTCAGTCACAAGAAACCAAGAGACAGTGCTCAAAATCTCAATACAGCCTTGTGCAGTAAGCACGATGGAAAGCCGTGTCTTCATGCAGCCTTTGGCGAGAAGTTGAAACCCGAGACTATGAAGATGCTGATCGAAAACGCCAGCGACGAGGCGTTGAGTATGACCGATCACACGGGCAAGACGCCGATGCACCATGCAGTACAGTTCAGGGACTGCACAGATTCGAGATCAACACTCATCGACTTGATGATCCAAAGAGACTTCATGGCAAGGCTTAACAAGCCGAAATCAGCAAAGACGTTTCTCGACATATCCGATCAAAATGGCTGCTCGGTTTTCCAGGAGCATGCAAACACCAGGAAGACTTACATGGAGCAGTATCGCACCGCCCAGGCCGCGCAACGGAGAAAAAGGGAGTCTAAAGAGGCCCAAAAAGAAGCAGAGAGAGCCCCTCCCAGAGAACCCAGGTTACATGCCAACACGAGAGAGTCAAAGACCATTCCCACAGTCAAAGCGCCCGGAGACCGAGATGCCGAAAGATACGGTCGTAGTAGTGGCCCAGCCGCTTCTACAGATGACCGTGAGCGAATAAGACAGCAGAAAAAGGAAGAGGAACGTGCCAGGCTCGAACAGGCTGGAGCACCTGCCATAAATGATCGTTTAAGAGATCGAGATGCGACCGAGAGAGATGGAAGTCGGTTTCGGTCTCCCAGAACAAATGGGCTTGAGGCAAATGACACTGATGCTCTATACCCGTCCCGGCATACTGAACCAACGTCGAACACTGGCATCAAGAGAAGTAATACAGCTCGCCCGGAAAGAGAGGCTGAGAGTGAGAAGCGAGTGGTAAAACCGAGTTCCTCCTCTAAGAAGAACCCCGATTTTCAGAGTGCTTTAAAGAATCGTGAAAAGAACTCAGATATAGTTTTGCAGAAGCTCAAGCTTTATTATATGAGGACGCGCAACGCAGAGATGGTCATGTTCTTTTTATACGGCAAAAATATGGATGATATCCAGATAGGTTTCGACTATCGTGGTCTACCATGTCCGATACCATGGAAAGAATTCACCAAGAGGTTCGGCGAAAACGCTGTGGATGGCTACAAATTCGATCCCGTCCTACAGTACGCAACGTTTCCACGCGTTGAAGTTTTGGTAAAGGGCCGTTCAGCAGATCGCCAGGACAAACTATCCCATCAGGCTAAAGCCACTCTGCCAGGAGCCAACAGCCGCAAGGACGTGAAATATTTTCTTGATTGGTTATACAAGAAAGGAGTGCGTCATATCATCAAGCTATCAGTTGAGGATTCTGGAGACTCGGGCCAAAAGGTCCATAGCGATGAAGTGATACAATCAGCCCTGGAGAAGTTCGTTATTGAGCATCTGGACTGGCAGAAGACGGATTTGGATCCAGAGACCATACTTCATATTAGCAGTAAAGTAGCAGTGGAGGAGAGATCACCTTCAGATGACTCAGAGAGTGTCAACTCGCCTGCAGAGCGACAGTTGAGGAAGCTTACTCTGATCTGGAGTGGCAGCAATGCTGTTCTTAGAGCCTGGAGCGAACAGGATGCTTTACCCTTGCTGCCTCACCTTCAAGAAGTGGAAATAATCCCACCAGCACCTCATATGGTATGTTATGTAACTGAATGCACATGTTGTTCAGAGACTAACAGTCGAGAAGACCTATGATAGCCCGCATTGGATCAATCAACGAATTATGGAGTTTGAACGCAGACTCAATAAGAATCGAGAATCGCCCCATGAAGCGCAACTCCGGATCAGCGATAGTCTATCGTTCAGCGGCAACAAGTCCGGTCACATCCGGGTCAAATTAGTTGATCCAGCAACAGGAAGCACACTCGGAGTGGCATCTAATATCGTGTCCCCGACGACCATTTCGACTCCGGACCAGGGTGTAAATGAAGACCGATGGTTGAGATCGATTGAACATTTCGCGAGCGCCATGGCTCCGTACTGGGAGGATACAGTCACAAACTTTCTTGAAACAAGGCAAAACTCGGGCACGACGGAGCGAGTTGAGAGTGATGTTGTTATCGCATTGATTGACGATGGTGTCGATAAGTTTGAGATTGGCCGGCCAGACCAAGTTCTTGAAGGAAAGAGTTTTGACTTTCACGATGAGAGAGTTAACCCGCCGTACTTGTCGGCACAGGGCCATGGTACAACCATGGCTAGCATGATTCTACGTGTCTGCCCAATGGCCAAAGTCTATCCGATACGTCTGAAGACCTATAACAGTGCAGATGGCAAAAGCACCATCGATCCAAGGTATGCAGCACGTGTAAGTTATACCAACACTCGCCGTTGCATAACTCCGGAAGCTCATGACTAGTAGGCAATCCAAGCAGCGTTGGATAAGAACGCTACCATCATCTCCATGTCATGGACCTTGCCAATTGAAAGCGGTAAAGACCACATGAAGGAAGAATGTGAGTTGTCTCTGCTAGCCAATGAGGATCTTACTAATCCGTTCCCATAGTACATGCCGTTTTGGAGCGGGCTGTAGAAAACAAGGTGTTGATGTTTTGCTCTGCACCTGACAAGGGCAAGTTCACTGAGCTTGACTATCCAAGTGGTCCATGGCCCAATAGCTTCTTCCGCATTGGCGCAGCCTATTCAAACGGCACTGTGTTCCAATGGACACCTGAAGTCGGCATTACTTACATCTTGCCAGGTGTCGACGTAGTCCAAGATCAGATCAAAGGCGGGTCGTCTAAATCCGGTGAGGGCTCCAAGTCTGGCAAGAACTTGACTGGTTCTAGTGTTGCTACGGCCCTGGGAGCCGGTCTTGCTGCCATGGTAATTTACTGCGTCAAGGCCAGTATTCTGTCCGTCAAGACGGCGAATCAGAACAAAGCTGCAATCCATCCTATTCCTGATGACCGTGCAATCCAGGTTGCCAAACCAGATGCGATGAAGAGGGCTTTTGCAAGCCTGGGCTCTACTACTTCAAATAAGTTCATCCAGGTCTGGGAAGAGCTGGATAAGGCCAGGGTGATTTTAGAGAGGTGGGAGAGGGAAAAGTCAATTCCGGAGGCGAACCTGAAATGCACCCAGGAGTTTATGCAGTTTGGCATTAAGCTGGCGAGCTCGGTTAAACAGTAGAAGATATAGAGCATATTCAGCAGGCTCTCTTATTGGATATAATTTTTCAGGGGGGTAAATAGATTAATATAGAGCTCCCTGGAGGTTTTGTGTAAGATGAAATTATGATAATAAATCCTCATATCATGTCGGCAATCAACTGAATTCTTTATATTAAGATACAATTATTACCACCTCTCTTGTCCAATGATGATATCTGTTCATGAAACTACATGAGGGAAATCTCAGATGCTTTCACTTATCAGCAAATGCTTTCGACAACTTCAAAGACGCAAGTTCAACCACAGATCGAGCTGTCGGAGAAACTCGGACAGGTGCCAACATAGCGAAATCATGAACTTGTCCATCCGCTTTGATAACCGCCGCATCAACGCCAAGCTGTTGCAGACGATGACCAAAAGCTTCACCTTCCCCAATCAAAGGGTCCGCGCCGGAAAGGAAAACAGTCGTCGGCGGAAACTTGGCCAGAACTTCGTCCGGAGCATACTGAAGGGGTGAGGTCAATGGGAGCTTTCTGTCTTCTTCGTTTGGGAGAAAAGCGGGGATCATCCAGTCCATAGTCTTTTCGGAGAGGTAAGGCCCATCTTTGAATGTCTTGTAAGTTTCTGATTTACTGTGAGTGTCTGTGACGGGGTAGAGGAGGACAATTTGGCCAATCTTGGAGGGGAGCTTGCGATTCTGGGCGAGTTGGGTCATTGCGATGGCCATATGTCCTGGCAACAGGTTAGACAGCCCAAAAGGAAGAAGAGATGGGAGTACTTACCTCCGACACTGTCACCAGCGAGGCCAAAACTGTCAACTTTGAGACTATACTTATCACCGTTGTTCACGAAATGATCAAGGACTCCGTAAACCTGCTCAAACTGAACAGGATACTGGGCCTCAGGTGCCGGAGTGTAGTAAGGAAAGACGACAGCAGCCCCAGTTTGGCGTGCAAAGTCCTCCATCAAAGCCCCATGCGCAGTTGGACTGCACTTGTCAGCATGTTATCATGGCCCGTTGGTGGTTGACTAACCTTCCAAGAATCCATCCGCCACCGTGCGTGTAAAAGATCATGTTCAGCGTGCCCTGAGCACTGGCAGGACGAAATATGACCGTTGTGACATCTTCACCGTTGACTGGAACTTTAATCTCTTCGGTCTTGATGTCGGACGCGGTCTTGTAGCTCTGAATGCCTTCCAAAATGTCACGAGCTTCCTGATAGGTCTTAGTGTACAGTGGTGGACCTTCAGCGGCCGCATCCGCAAACTTGCGGTTGATTGGGTCAAGATAAGTGTCCATGTCGGAGTTTGGGTCGCAACAACAAATCGAGCGGGATGCTGTAGGATCAATTGGAGATAATCTCAGCAAGGAACTTTCGGGGTTTTCATGTTCCTTTATATCTTCAATGGTTGACGACATCAGCGGCGCAGTTGACAACCCCGCACCAGATGCGATGCCATCATCAACTCACCAACCATTGCTAACGATGCGTAAGCAAGTGCTTATCTTTGGACTGCTTTCTAAGCACCAGCGCTCCTCTCATAGGTTCAGAAATGCAGAAATAAACGCTGATAAAGCATAAAACTCCAACTAAAAGCTCTGAGAACCCGGATAAAGAGAGGCTGTTGCAGAAAGGGCTATACGAGAATTGCGTGCACTTGGTGTGATGATGAAAAGAGAGATGCAGAAAAGGTTACATGAGATAACAGACGATGATAGTCGCACTAAATTAAGGGTCCAGGGGTATCGCGTGTGTGATAATCGTCAGGTCCGCTCGAAAGGCTGATGCTGATCCTCTTTATTATAAGCCGGTATGTAAGCTCTGACGGTCTCATCTTAAGGGAGCCTTCAAGACTCAAGTGTCGCATCTCCATAGTCGCTGTAAGGTGAATTCTCGTGATCTTTTTTAAATGCTTGACCGGAACGAACAGCACTGAAAATCGAGTCGTCAGGAAATGGAGCTGAGAGGGAATTCTCACGTGTTCCTTACACTGGTCCACCAACCCGAGCTGACATCAAAACTGCTTCCAGTTCCGGTAATGGTATCGACACTTGATTAGACGCTACGATCATAGAACTTGTGGGTTTTCTCTTCATTCGTCATTCGTCAAAATGTAAATGATGTTTTGCTATCACTTCATGGCAAGCCGAATACCCGGCAAAGATTACTCCAGGCTCAAATCATTTGAGAGGGACAAAACCTTCAGTCGAGCTCTCAATTTACAAACGGCAATCTTGATTCTGGGACAGGTTTCATAGGAGGGTATTACAGTTCGGTTCCAACATATACTCTTAGTTAAATGCATACTTACCACCGAATAAGCTTGCAAAACTGCTTTTCTCCATCTTCCCAAGATACTGGTGAAGTTTACACAAACATAAACTAATTCGAAATACTTGCTTCTAAGTATTAGCTGAACTGGAGAAATATCACTACTCAATTCCGACCATATTGCCTCGTAGACAAGAAAACAAAAAGTTTAAATTTTGACATTCTCTAGGGTAATGACATCATGCAGAGTTCGATGTCAGCCCCACTGAAATGATTCTGGTATGGCTCGGTTCAATGCCTGCAAGGATACCCCTGACAGCCTCGGTTCCCCATCCTCGGATTCGGCTTCTGAGCTGAGAGGAATGCGATCCACGAGTATGAAAACAGCCTCGGTAAAGAGCCAACAGAGAATCCTGATGCGACGGCATATACTTTTCTAGGGGTCCAATATACCAATTTAGATATTTCTAAGGCTACATTACCATTCAAACATCGGTCAAGACGACAATGGTGTATTCCGAAGTGGACCGTCTCGTATGTCCGCCCTAAAATAAACACCACTAGACACCTCTTGGCCGTTTCACCTATTAATAGCCCCCACGAGATTAGTCATTAGTGTTCTCCAGCTGGAAAGAAAAGAGGGAGAAAAGCCAGCATGGAGAAAAAGAAAGATCCACCTGCAACCCAATTTGATCTCTCACATCCCGCCATGGCCGAATCGAGATAGCAATGAAGCTGTCAAGAGTAACTCCTTTCACGCTCTTGGCAGCAAGCTGTCAGGCTGCATATGTGCAGTTTCAAGACTGCGCTGATGCGGCTACTAATAAGTCGCTCATTCCTGAGAGTTTTCGCGCTGGGGTTGAACAAGGGAGGGATGGGTTTGAGTGGCGGTTTGATGTTATCGCTGGGCAGGCGGATCGGAATGCTTGCGAGATCGATGTCGGCGATGTCATACCAAGATTTACGGTCATTGACTATGGGAGCAACATCAAGGAACTTTCAGGAGAGATCGTCAACATGTCCTGCTACACTTCCGAATGGCTCGGCCCGAGAGCTCATTTCACCATCGCATCTTCATTCAAGCGCTCGGCTTTTCTCGATACTTTCCGAACAACCCTGGAGATTACAACAAAAGACAACGAATCACTCTCTTGTATCCGGGCGATTCTAACTCCCGCTGCTCAGGAGCCCATCCGCCTTCTCAGTCTGTGGTTGCCCATCGCCACATTCCTTTTGACCTGTATCGCAGCATGTTGGCCGGCCCAGCAAACCACCAAATCATTAACCACGAAGAACGGCCGTATCGTACGCGCCATCGATCTTCTAGCTTACATCCAGTTCATCTTCTTTTCAGGCGCCTTGAGCCTTCGATACCCCGGCTTCTTCCAACCTCTTGTCGGACTCTGTAGCTGGTCTACTCTGATGCTACCGGCTGGGCTTGTAGAAACCAACTCCCCTTACCCACGAGCCGGTGTGAGAGACGGCATTTACGAACACAATGGCACAATCACTGGGGCTCCGGGATTGGAGCTCTTAACGCAGATGACGGGCTCACCGGTGAAGTCTCAAAGCTGGATGAATACCTTCGTCCTATCGCTGATTATTTTCTTCTTTCTTTACTTATCATCATACATCAGCTTCAGGCTGAGCATCCGCAAACCAAAGCCGAAACTCACTATCTCGACGTTTGGAGCACAACTCAAAGACCGATACTGGACTGTTGTCAGGCTTTTTCTCAGCTGTTTCATGTTGCCGATCAGTGCATGGGCAACCTACCAATTTCTCGACGATCAGATTTTTGGATATCGTAACTCAGCCATGGCAATCATCATCTTAATTGTGCTGTTGGCAGGTTTCTGGTGGAGTTGGACACGGGACTCCGAAATGGGCTCACTTGTTATTCAAAGTCCTGGCCGGCTGAACAAAAACCCAGAATCTGGAAGACAATACTATGCTTTGGTTTTGTTCTCTTTGATGTTCCTCCGAGGGAGCGTCATTGGTGGCTTGCAAACTTACACCTCTGTTCAGCTTGGTATCCTACTAGGATGTGAGCTTGTTCAGCTGCTAGCAATGACTTTATGGACCAGATTTGCATGCTTTATTTCACTTACTGGCCTTCTTTCAGTTTCGAGACTGGCCTTGTTCGCACTTCACATTGGTTTTGTTCCTGGGCTCGCTAGTCATTCTGGCAGGATGCTTGTCGCCTATATCATTCTTTGCTGGCATGTTATCGTACTCACATTCGTCTTTCTTCTACCCGCCCTTCTCGACATGGCGCATCTTGTGATGTACGGCAGGGCCGTAACATTGTCTGACGCCGAAAGAGGAACACCTGTCCGAGAGGTTCCTAGGCCCATTCAGCGCGCTCAAACAGACATCGAAGAGCTTCAAAAGTCGGAACCGATCAAGAATGGCAATGCAAATAGATTCACTCGAGCTTCTCCATCAGACTTCAATCAGCTTCTGTTAGAGATGATTCTAAAGCGGGAAGCAAATAATCCTCCAATCGGTCCAATATCTCAGAAAGCACTGTCAGAGTTTCTGAGAGAGGTAAGAGGGAAAGAAAAGAAAGCCGACATCGAAAAGACTCCAGAAGTCTTTAGCGACTCTTCCAGTACGCTCGTCGATTCGAGATGCTCCAAGGAAGAAATCAAACCGATGTCAGACACCTCAGTAGACGACCTAGTCGCTCATCTATTCTCGGAAGAAAATTCAGCTATCCGCAGCACCCCTCTGCATAATACCCTCAACCGTCCCATCAACGAATACTTCATCTCATCTTCTCACAACACGTACCTCCGGGGCCGCCAAGTCGCCGCCCGCTCCAAGCTCAAAGGCTATATCGCAACGCTTTCACAAGGCTGTCGATCTGTGGAGGTCGACTGCTGGGATGGACGGGACGGGCAGCCGATCGTCAAGCACGGGTACAGTTTGACTACGTCTATCAGCTTCCGATCTGTCATTGAGACTATCAACAATTATGCTTTCTTTGCTTCCGACTTGCCTTTGTGGCTATCACTGGAAGTGCACTGCAGTCCGTCTCAGAGGGATATCATGGCTCGCACAATGCTTGAGGTATTCAGATCGAAGTTGGTGGTTGAGCCACTTGATGCATCTTCACAGGAACTCCCTTCACCTAACCAGCTACGCGGAAAGATCCTGCTGAAAGTCAAGGTAGCTCAAAATCCAGAGCCGCTTCAGGAATCGCTGGCCCCTGAATACCTCAACTTGGATGGGTCTCAAGAAGATCTTGAGAGGGGGGACTGTCAAGATCTGCCAGGCGATTTGCTACAGAGTCTTGCCGTATATGGAGCGAGCAGACGACTACCTAAAGATGCAGAGTTTGACACATATCGGAATTTCATCTACTCCGTCTCAGAGCGAAACTTCAAGAAACATACAAAAGACCACCGTTCGCTCGAATTAGCAGGAACACAACATCTTGTTCGCGTGTATCCGGATCCAAACCGGGTTGATTCATCCAACTTCGATCCCCTCCAATGTTGGAGATATGGCGTTCAGATGGCTGCTCTTAACTGTCAGACCGAGGACATCTGCATGAGTCTAAATCAAGCGATGTTCCATGGAAGTTTGGGATATGTGGTCAAAGCCTCGCCACAACCGACACAGATACGACTCCAAGTTGACGTTCTTATGGCGCGGGGCCTGAAGGTATCGACAGGGAATGACCCGGTCTATGTGAAGATGAAGCTATTGGCACCTGATACATCGAATCAGAAGACACGGACTACAACTATGCTTGTTCAAGGACCAGATGTAGCTTTTGATGATAACCTGGAGATGTCGGTGGAAACGAATTACCCTCATCTCACATTCCTGCAGTGGTCAGTCAAGACCATGTCGAACAGTCGTTCTATGCCTATTAGCTCGGGCGTTGCCAAGATCGACAATTTGAAGGAGGGATATAGGATTCTCCCACTGGGTGAGCCGCTGAATAATGAGGGGCGTTTGTTATGTAAAATTAGTATACAGTCGATATAAGCGATGGAGATGATATTCCATGATTTCAAATTAGAAAGATGATAGCGCACAGCTTCTATTCATTTAAATACGACCGGTTGTATTTGCACCCCCGCGATGGCATAATTAAAACATACCGACACTCATCCCCGATATCATGACACGATGGCGATTTGAATAGCCACAGTTGGAGAGGACGGCCGAGATTGGGGTTAAAACCAGTTCACTAAGGTCTATGATTGTGGGGTCTGGGGTCTGAATGGAATCATGATAAGCTTTACAACCTAGTCAACTGGACTGAAAGAATGATCATATCTATTAGACTACAAGACTCAAGCCTCAACCGCTGTATGGGCCGAAGCCAGGTGCTCTCCCGCCATGAAGGGGCAACTATGAGGTCGTTCTGAAGTCTCGGGATTCGTCACCGCAATGAACCTCTGACAAGCCATTCTCATTGTCGATGGCCTCGGCAGCAAGTTAACAGGCAACCCAACAGTATCCTGCTTCACGTTTTCCTTGATCATCTTATTGATCTCCTTCAGAGTCTGCTTCTGAGGAATTACGTTCGGATCGGCACCAGCCAGCGATTCCAACCAACCCTTCAAAACATCAACACCTCTCTTTGGGATCGGTCGTACAGACGCTTGTTCTGTCATCTCTAGCCATGGGTGGCCTAGTGGCATTGCTAAACAGTATGGGATGTTACTTCCAAAGAAGTTCATCGGCATGGGGCGGAACATCCTGCGGCGGGATTCAGCGAGCTTGAGATAATTTAGAATCCATGTGGCGTCGCCTAGGTTCTGTGCGACTTGGTTGGTGTAGTTAGAAATGCGTATCTGATGCTCGATAAGTGGTTTCTCCAAATTCAGAAGAAACTCAGCCTCTGGCCATCGATCTTGAAGTTTTTTGAGATCGCCCTTTCCGCTCATTCTCTTCTT
This sequence comes from Fusarium odoratissimum NRRL 54006, assembly GCF_000260195.1. NCBI lineage: Eukaryota > Fungi > Ascomycota > Sordariomycetes > Hypocreales > Nectriaceae > Fusarium > Fusarium odoratissimum. The sequence goes on along the minus strand of NW_022158703.1, from coordinate 220,331 downwards.
TACAGCATCGATGAAGTTTTGCTCGAGATCGTATGTGTAAACGTCTTCGCCTGTGACTGGGTCCTTCGTAGGCGTATCGACGAGTTGAGCTGCAACAGGGATGTACTGCATCAACTTAAGGCGTCTCCACGAGTAGATTGGATTCCAGAAGTCCACCATCTGCAGAGCGTTGAAGGTCTTCTCCGTAAAGAGCTGACATCGTGCTGCATTCTTATCGTCACCCAGGAACATCCTCTGCGCCATCCACACACCGTGCGCATCATCGACAGAGCTTTGAAGAATGACCCAGGGGTTATCACCCTCGCCCCATTGTTGAACAGCAAAGTTTGTTTGATCCCCTCCACGAATATCTTCTGCACCGTCTTCCAGGGTTCCCATCATGATGCCACCGGCAAGGACATTCTTTGGGACAACGAGCTGAGCGTCTTTCTCATTGGCTACCTCTTGAAGGGTACATAGCTTAAGTTCGCGAGATGCCCAGAGATAAGAGGGTCCATCGTAACCAAATGATGCAATAGAATACTTTTGGAACCACTTTTCTTGGGTGTAGTACTTGTGCTTGGCGCTTCCGAACTGTTCCTCATTCCAGGCTGTTAGAGCAGCGGGTGTTTCGGGCAGTACGTGAGCTGCTAGCCACTTCTTGTCGTACATGTTCCTATTCGGCTATGATGGCTTATTAGTGTACTGATTCTTCCGGAACGGATGGCGTGAATGAGGCAACTCACCAAAAGATCACTGTACCCTCTGAGCATCTCATAACTGAAGAAATGATCCGATGGTACAATATTCGCGTTGTTTGAAGTGGCAGCAATGTTGATGTTCGTCGTTAAGAAGAAGTGAGCTGCCCAGCGCTGGATGTTACGCGGGCGCTCTTCCGTCTCCCCACTGGCAGTCATAAAGTCCTTGTGTCGTCGGCTAGTAAACCATACTCTGAGTGAGTCTAGCACGATTCTTTCGAAAGTTTCACCGGATTGAACACTTGCTCCGTAGAGGGGAGGGAATCCAGGATGGGTGAGCCATGGGGCCTCCATAAGCTCGTTCGCGAGATCAAAGTCAAGAAGATCAGTTACTCCTCGGCCACCGACGAGCCAGTGCATCCATGGTCTATCGTCATATTAGCGCAGTTATGGTCCAGTGTTCCGACGGAAACCTACTTGTGGATCTCTTTCATCACAATACCTCCATTCACATGGCCATTCAGAGGACCGAGGTACGCTTTGCCCGGAGCGTCGAAAGCATCCATTGAGGAGCACAGATAAACCCAACCATGCTGCCCCGTGGCTTCCCCATTCATGATGAGGTCGCGCTGCGATGTTTAGCAACCAGCCTGCTGGGAGAAGTAGGGACAATGCACTTACAGCATAGTATCTAAACTGTCCGTCTTCGCGCGACCAACTCATTATGTGCAGAATGTCTTTCTCTGAATGAATGGCAGAGGAGCTGAAAACTATATTAGCCTGCAATACTGTTGCGCAGGTGTTGACTCACGCTGCGATGAGAACAAACCAAGGCGCCCATGACACCGAAGCAATTGGTGCCTTGTCCCCCTTCTTATGATTTGCATCAGCAGGAAAGATGACTGAGATGAAGCGAAGTTCTGATCTGAACCATTCCTTCTGCTTGTTTCTAGGGACGGTTTGGCCATCTGCGACAGCATATGTCTGCAAGATGATATCGTCATCCTCTGCATCCAGTTAGCTCAGCAGTCCAGCAGTGACATGTCTGTCTACGCACCCCAAAACTGTGACATTAACTCGTTGTAAGTGTTGTGCTTTCGAAAGGCTTCATCAGTCTTGAGGCGGCTACCCCAGTAATCAACAAAGTCATCTTTGAGCTGTTCCTCCGTTGCAGGGGTGTCTTGATCAGGGTATGGTTGGCCTCCTTGAGGATTGATACCTCGGATGAACTTTCGATACCAGAGTTTCTGGTTAATGTCTTCGTAGTTTCCACGCTTGGGGTCTGCCATTGTTGCTCTTGGTGTAAGAACTGCGACTGAGAGTAGGACGAAGGTCCGGAAAGACAGCAGTTGGGATTTATGCCGAGCTATTGATGGGCGGATATCGAGGGGAGCAAGTGATCTGTCTCCGTGTGTCCCAAGTGAATCGGTCAGAGACTTGACTCCCTACACGCAGTCTCCCCAAGCCTTGTCACATCGCAGATACACCAAGGCTGCATCACATACGTCCGGTGCATACGGGCAGTCCTTTCTCGGCGTCCAGCATGTGTGAATGGTGTTTTGGCGTAACTTTTCTGACCACTCACCTGTCTGCGATTAGCAAATTCGCCGTTTGTGGCTTACTCCAGGCCAGCTGAGTTCCTTCGGGGGCTAGGCTCGGCCCACCCACTAATGTTCCGTTTACGATCTGTAACTGAGACATTGGCGATACCCCGCACGCAGCCCGTTCCAGACCAAAGTCAGCTACGCTATTGCTTGACATTATTGATGTAAGATAGGCACTGGTACCATAAAGAGACATATCTCCCTGCAACCCTGATCACCAAGGGCTTTGGGTGACGCGGTGATCTTGGTTCCATTCGTTGATATACGCGATAGCTACCCAAGTAAGACATGCAGGTATACCGATTAAGAAGGGCTGAGCTCTCACATGCTCCGATGCTCTGAGCTGGGAGTCTCCTGCATGCATTTCTGTGCCTTCACCGCTCAAAGAGGGGCCAAGAGATCAACAGCCTTCATTAACACGAGCTTATGCGGTGAGAATATCTGCATGAGCGACTGATTGCCAATTGAGTTTCAGCCAGCCTCAAAATGCTGAGACTTTGGTGATCAGGAACATATGCAGTTCATGTCACATAACTCGGAGTATTACCTCCGGAGATTGGCAACTCAATGCTTAATTTCTTAGCACTCAGGTGTCCCCGAACACAAGAGCCATAGCATTTCCCACCGACGTTGGCGCTCATCTCGCGAGTCTATTGAGGCTTATCAAGTCTAACTGTTTAGTAGAGTCAGTTACACCTCTCGTCAAGGAAAATGCCTGGACTTCAGACACTTGACAAGTTTCACCCTCCTGCTTTCTTGAAGGACTTCGAAGATGATCAGCTTGACAGATGGTCCAAGACCGTCGATGGCTGGTTCAGTGACGAGATAGCAGGCAGACAGCCTGGAAGAACAATTCTTACCCAGTTCTTCAACCCCACTCAATTCGCCTATGATCCGTCCTTACCCTCTGTGCCCATCACCTGGGTTGGCTTCCCACTGAATGTAAGTACGCAATCAACCTCATGGGCCTCATTCTGACTGGGTCTAGGTCAGAATCAGACAGCCGACAGATGATGCGCGATGGGCGTATGCTGAGGATCCCGAGAATCAGCGTGCTCCTCCAGGCCGCGGCGTACCTCCACTGATCCGCAAGTTCCACCAAAAGAACCCGCAGACGGGAGAAGATGAGACTATTCAGATTTCCCAGCAGCGTGAGGACCGCTGGGTGATGGATGAGTACCTTGAATGGTCTACAAAAAAGGTAGACGGAGATATTCAGGTAGTGAGCTTCACCTGTGAGGGTCCGGAGGTAGGTGAAGAACAACATCTCCTATAGATCTCATACCAACTGATCATTAGTATTGGGAAGAGCTAGCTAAGCATAACCCCATTCTCACGGAAACCGCCATCAAGAAACCCGCGCCACAAGAGTATGAGAGAAACAACAAGATCCTCAACATTTACAAGAAGCTGAATCCTGATTTCGCAGATCAGATCAAAGGTGACGATCTGGTCAAGGAAGATGGAACCTATGACATCTTTAACAAATGGAACGGTCACACCAACACTGGTACAATTGCTCACCTGATCCAAATCAACAACAGCCTCAGTGCTGAGATTGATATTGCTGCTCAAGCTACTGTTACTCGAACTGATTTGGTGTATGGAGAGCCCATCACAAACATGATTACACTCTGTGGAGATGGATCTTCCTACGGTAACCCAGGAAGAAATTCTGATCCCACTGTAAGAGATCCAACTTTTTACGAGATATCTTGAGGTTAACGATAGCCAGATTGGTGCAGCAGTCAACGAAGTCTGTCGTCTTGCCCACGATAAAGTACTTCCAATCCCAGCCACCATTTCCGTCAAAGACCCCGTAGCTCTGTACATCTACGACGCGGACTTCTCTTCTTTCCTTCTTGATCGCACAGGCAAGCGACGAGGAAATGTCCGAGAAATGAGCCCTGTACCAGATGGTGTCTTCGACTGGTGTGATCGTGGTGATATTACCCAGAACATGGGACTGCATCTCCGAGTCTCGATCCCCAAGGGCCTGAAAACAGATGATGGCAGCCGCGACCTCAATGTCAGCGATCTTTTTGATCAAAACAACGGCGGCCGTTACGTTCACTACGGAAGTCAGTTTGCAGACTACATCTTCATGAGTGTCTCTGGTATCGTAGGTCCCAAGCCAGCGAAGGCATCCAAGCAGTGGCCTGGAAAACCTCAGCCTGCGATTACGTACACTGAGCCGTATGTGCAGAAGCCCATTATTGAGCCAAAGGTTCAGGGAGCGCCTCCAAGAATTGCTATTACAAGTAAGATGATGGCTTTGGAGAGTGGTGAGGTCAATGCTGTCGTAACGACATCTGATCTCAAGGTAATGGAGGTTAGAGGAGCGGCGAAGGAGGGACCACCAGACTACATGGGTATGCCGGAGCCTAGTCCTCCAAATGGGCCGGACTTCCAATCCATCAAGCCAAAGATCATCTATTAGAAACATTTCAAGGCATTTACCCCGTTGAGCTAGATATATCGTCATTGATTCCTGTACTGAGTTCTCCATAAATGTTAGCAAAACCCACCAAAGGAACTCGTTAAAAACTGCAGAAAAGGCTTGCACAGCGTTGCCGCTTTTACAGAAAACTGATTTTTTTAATGACGCGGTGATTGAGTTCGTTATCAGCATCATACTACTTTGGCTACCTTGCACCAATCCGTGGCGGATGTGGATGTCAGTGGTATCATTACCACGTAAGAGGCTAGATGAGCCGAACATTTCTCTCCTTTGCAATAGCGTGTGTGCATGAAATGCGTGTCTCGTATGTAGTGAGATTCTCTCTCATCACATACCGCGATGGCAGTGGGGCGAGTAGTCTAGCGGTTGAGATGTAAGACAACGAAAGGTCTAGACTCCTGGTCATTCTTGGCATTACTGGAGTCTTTCATTTGCGATGCAAGATCTATGCGGGACTAAGAGGGGTAAACGGACTAAAATTCAGCTCGCCACCTTCTCGCATACTAGCCTTTTCTGAGATGTTCGGGAGGTCTTATCTGTAGCTAGTCCTTTTGGGAACGCAAGGGAGGACAGCGAGTGCTAACCCTCGGCGCAGTGCTTGGTCTGATTCCTTCAAGTCTCCCCAAGGAGAGGTATACATACAGTCTTCATTTATTTACCATTCCATCCCACGATAATAATAACGATCTCGCCGCAATATTCGTATCACCCTTCTCCAGATAATCGCGATGAAACCACCAACACCTACGGGAGACAGTCCGAAGGTAGCCAATTGGGAAGATGATATCCTACCAATGATCAAAGCACCCTACTGGATTACCGTTGACCCCGAGGGAGTTGGCCAAACATGGATTGGTGAAATGCAGTACTGGGGTAAATGGGATCTTTCTAACTACGATGATGTTAAGAAGCGGGCAGTCGGTATCTATAAGCATCTGCGATCTCAGGCGATGCCTGTAACCCGCAACCCGGACCACTACTGGCCTGAAGCCGCCCTCGAGGTATTTCGCAACTGGGTAAATCATGGATTTCCAAAAGATTCAACAGCCGAACCCTCGCAGAGTCCCGTAATTCCCGATCCCGTTGACCCTCCCATCGCCTATAGAGTCAGGAGGGACATCATGAGTTTGAGCCCAGAAGAACTTGTTGCCTACCAGACCAAGCTAGACGATGTGCTCAAGGTGAGGGAGTTAGGATCCAAATGGCAAGAGCTTGGAGTCCTCCGTGAGTGAAAGATGCCTCAAGAACAGATAATGTCCGCTAATTGACACTGCAGACGCATATTGGTGTCTCCACTACCAAGAAGCAACATTTATGTGGCATCGTGCTTACCTTCGCTATGTCGAAGAACTCATGGACTTCCCCGTCCCCTACTGGAATGGATTTGCCAAAGAGGCTGCATGCCCAACGTCGAAGTTTGCCGGCATTCCTCCAATGTTTCTTGAAGAGACATACCAGCATCCTTCTGGTGGAACTCGACAAAATCCACTGCGATTTGCCAAAGCGTTGAATGGGAAGTCGAAAGATGGCAAGAGTAGTACCGTGACTCGAAACCCTATCTTGGCGGAGGGTCCTGATGCAAAGGGCTGGAAAGAGAAGATTGAGCTTTTCAAGATTTACCACGACCAGATAGCCCACGCACTGGAGCAGAAGACTTATACAACCTCTGAGTCAGCGCAGCACTTTGGAGTGCCGTGGGCTAACATTACTGATTTCACTGATGATCAGCCTGATAAAGACTATCCATTTCGTTTCGACTTTGATGGTCTGTTTGAGCAGGTTCACGATAACTTCCACGGCTGGGTTGGACCTGATATGGTAGGTAATGACATGACTAAAATTCTGAATCTCTCACTGATATTGTATTAGGCCGACAACACTTATACTGCCTTCGATCCCATATTCCTGTCTTACCATGCAAACATGGATCGACTAGCTGGTATCTTCATGGATGCGAATCCGGAGAATCAGTTCACATCTAGGTTCCCACTACAGCCTTTCATCAACAATGGTACCGACATTGATTATGATGACCCTCGCCGTTGGCGGTATACTACAATTGGTGATATGGCTAAGGATACCCGCGCCCTTGGTTACATGTACGGCGAGCCGGCGAGCCCTGACTTCTCAACTCGCAAGACTGCCGAAGAAAAGGGTCTTCGTCGCGCTGTGCCAAGTGGAGGCAAGGCAATAGTCTTGCCTGTCGGGTTGCCGGGCCAAGACATGACCGCAGCTACCAACTCTCTCAATATCAGTGAAAAGAGAGAGCTCATTCCTTATGTCGTCTTTAATGAAGTTGGCTGTACAACCTCCAGCTACCGCATCGATGTCTTTACTGCTGGTGCAGAATCTACGGCTCCTGATGTAGTCGGTAACCCCGATTTTATCGGACAGGTGACACGACTTGGAATGGGACGCGGAAGAGATGGTTCGGGGCCACCAAACACAAACCGATGTCGCAAACCAACTGCAACAAGGGTTCTTTCGGCTGGAAAGTTCAAGGATCGGCTTTCAAAAGGTGATGCGCTAAAGATCACTGTGACAGACTTAGAGACGGGAAAGGATGTTGAAGAAGAAGAGTATATAAAAATGTCAGGTTTCGTTCCAAAGTTGGCTTGGCTACCGGATTACTAATTTCCATTTAAATCAATTGGAGAAGTTAGAACTCCATATGAACGAGCCTGGAAGCCAAGGAGGTAGCAGCACCACCAAGATTAAAGTCAGATAGGCCAGCGGTTTTGACTTGCTTCTTGAATACCAGCTATTGTTTATGCCTAGTGTCAAATCTGCATCTCTGTATTTTCAGATCGCGATCGACGATCTATAGCTACATTCTCTACCCCAAGCAGAGCAAGGGCAATCTCAACCTCGTGACTCTTCAAAGTCACGAATATCAGCTTGAATCCTGTAGAATTCCACGTCGCTGTCACCATCCCCATTATAATTTGCATATTCCGCCTCCCATTCCTTGAATTCTATGCTTGAGCGTTCAAAACACTCAAAGAAGTCCATACCTTCCAAGACATCACACAAGTCCCTCTTTGTTTTCTCAACATCGACGTCTGCAAGCTTACGGAAGTCGATTCTAAAAGTATCGTTGCAGAGCCACCAGAACCTGTACTTCAGCTTATCGCTGTCGAAGAACTCCGATAGTTTCTGGGTATATGTGTATAATGGCAGTGTCCTTCCCTTTGTGATCAGTTTCTGCGTGAACAGAAATGTTAAATATTTGTATGTGGTACTGCGAGGGGCTTCCATGTTGACGTCGTTTGAGATAAGATATTGATCAAGTTATATGTTTGACGGGGTTATTGTGTCTGTGGTGAAGTTGGAAGTGGAGAACGGCAGAGGTTGCTGGAGAGTTTATATACCCAATTCTCCATTCAGACTGAGTCTTGGATGGCTATATGAACACTGAATCGCGGTCTATTCTGGCGCTAATGCTAATAGGTGTCATGTGATTCCGCCATTTATGGCCAAGTCAAAAGAAAGTGCGCTGTTTCGCGTTGTTTACCCGAGTACGTGATTTGGCTTGCAGACCAACTCATCTCATGACGATGGACGCATGTCACTAATTGTTTGAAATTCTGTCGCTCACATGGATACACTAGCAGGTTGTATTAGTATTATACTTTATTAATTTATATTTACTCTAGAAGGCTTGCAATGCCAAGTTTGGCTTCACTGTAAGCCTCTTGTTACTGGCTCACTGCTACTTTTCAATACTAGCACAGGCCTTTCAAAACTCTCTGTGACCAGCAGGCCGCAACCTAAGTTACTTATCAGTGTCATCTGGAAATACTTCACTTTATTTTGGTCTCGATTGGTGAACCGCAGTTACATTTTATACTACACTACGATGCTCATAACCCTATTATGGTCCATTTCCTCTTCCAACGCCACCTTCTGTCCTCTGGTTACTTCCCAGTTCACTTGCGGTTTGAGCAGTAACGGCTCTTGCTGCAGTTGGTGCATTCCTGCATCCGGCCACTGCCATTGTGCCAGTGAGTGACAAACTTGTCTCCGCTTGTCTCGAACACCATGTTGTCGGTGGGGTCGAAATAAGCATTCATCTTCATGGCCTCCAAGGCATCATACACCTCGTTTCGTGTGGAGTCATAGTACTTGTCCTTCATGTAGACCTCCACGGTCATTGTTGTGCCGCTGATGGATGCAGACTTGAAGCGATCGCCGAAGGCATCCTCCACAGGCTTGAACGATGGTCGGTCGTATGTCACGCCAGGCTTCTGTTCGAAGCGGAAGTATCCAATATGGGAATAGGACATTTTGATAGTAGAAAGTTGTTTTAATGAGTTAGAATATATTTAGTTGACTTCTCTTGATTGAGTTGTAATCGAGTTGTTGTGTGTTTGGTAAAGTTGAGAGGGAGAAAGACTTGAGTACGGTGGCTTTTATAGTTAAACTGGGTGCGTGATTGAGTGACTCGAGTCAAATGATAGACTGTTGATTTGGTATCACATTGTCCAAACGAATCTTCTGGAATTACGCTTCTTCGCCCAAACATAGTGAATCAGTGATTAAAATTGGCAGAGGTCAGCTACCCAAGGTCAAAAATAAGTCTCGTGGGGTCCTCGTATTTCAGTGAATATCTGGTGGTTTACAGATGCTATTCACGGCTCAATATCCGCGTTATTCATGCCCTTCATTGCCAGTATCGATCTTTCGCTTCTTGAACACAGGCTCATTATCAGATCTCACCAAGTTGACTGGCAGATCGTTCACTACCGCTACCGCACTCAGCAAAAGCTTAGTGTACGCTGCGGCTACAGCAGCAGCGTAGTTCTGCCAGACCTTGTTCTTCTGAGCATCACTGTAGTCGCATATCCCTCGTATCACAAGACAATCTGTCCTATTCATCACCCCAGCAGCTTCCATCTCAAAGCATAACACTCCGAACTTGCGTGACAGCCGATCACGCAAAGTCGCATCTTTGATCACACGGTTACCTGATGCTACCAGGCCGTAATGGATCCTCGGTTCGGTTGTCAACCGTGGGAGGCGCGTCTCAAGATGCGAGCAGCCGGGCCTGCAACTCCTACGAGAACAAGAAGCGCGGAATAGTACATCCAGCTCTTGACCCGGGTTACCATAAGATGGCAGTGATTTGACGATTTCGGCAAGGTATGGGTTCAGTGCATCAAGCCCGATATCTGGATCCGAACGGATCTTGCTAATGGCATTAGTCAAGATGCGAGGCGGTCGTCGCAATACGCCTGTAACCTCAAAGTCGCTTCCCTCATTCTCCTTCCCTAGATCGTACTGGAGCACGCCAGGGAATGTGCTGGTAGGTAAACTGACAACAACGTCGCCTAGTCTAATATCATCACCTTCCGAGGGTGCACCACCAGCGATGCCAACCAATAAGCAGAAGTTTATAGACATGAAGCTGCGTGTCATATCGGATATTGCTGACGCAGCTGCATTTGTTCCATATTCTCCAGCTGGAAGAGATGTTGCCACCACCAGATGCTGTGATATCTCGCCCAGTGCATACTGATTGTTGTCGCCGAGGACGCTTGCCATGTTCTGGTGTCTTTGATCAAACAGGGCTCGTATTGCCTTCAGCTCAATCGGTAACGCGCACAGGATGCCAACCGTATATTGGTTTCGTGCATAATACTTGCTCTCGCTCAACGGAATAGCTCCGCTCTCGGGCGTCCTCTTCACTGGCGATAGTTGACGTGATATACTCGAACTCCGTATTGAGTTGACATGGCCCTCAGTTGAGGAGGTCACGAGACTCGCACCAACTCCACTATCCTTATCTGCCCCGTCTGATATATGACTTACAGTTACCTCCTCCCATGGTTGTTGTTGCGTCGGTGGACCAACATCTCCCCAAATCCAAGAAAAGCCCGGGTTATGTCCAAACACTACAGCACCACTACCTGCAATAGGCATGGGAGTCCTTCTGGCACATAACCTGTGAGATAGTGTCGATGGGAAAAGTACATGGACTGGTTCTCCATGATGCGCAGCAACACAGCCACAATGGCATCTTCCGGAGATGTTGACCGCATTATGCCATATAAGATCGTCACTTAGCCGGACATAGTCATCGCTAGAACTGCGATGGTCCCTAACGATAGCGTCCATATCCGAAACACAGCATGCAAGGAGGTATCGATGACGTGGTAGTTGAGACCAGGTCTCGCAAGAAGCTGGGCCTACCGGTCGAACAAGTTCCCCAAAGCCGCGTCCTGTCAGCGTTACGGCCTGGAGTGCCCTCGTCAAGTCGACCCATCCCTTCCCAGCAGGATCAAGGGTGACTAACCGTGGATGTAACGGATCACGGTTCGCGCTCAAGTCCTCGAAGTCCCATCCCTCGAGGTACTTTCGTGGCATCTTCTCAAGGTTTGCGCTGTGGCGCCTGGCGATATCTGTCTGATGGTCGAGCATCTTTTCGAGCAGATTGTAGTACTGATCAATTCTGTCTGCCAGGACGATGAAGCCGTTCCTTTCTGGATAGAGCTTCAAAGCTTGATTCGTAGGGTTGATGAGTACATCAATTGCTGAATCAGCCGTAAAGGGTTTGGGTGACTCTTGTAAGTCATCAGCTTTGAAGATAAAGGCTGATTGGAACTTGTCAGTGCTGTCGAATGCTAAAGACGCTCTTACAACGTGCAATAAAGCGCTGGTGCCGTTAGTCAGCCATCCGCGTTTGTCCTTCTCGTCCCAGAGCAGAAAGAATTTTGAAGAGATCCATTTGAGTCTCGGAATAAAGCCATTGCGAGCCACATGCGCTGGCGTGTCTTTGATACCGAGTTCGAAGCTTGAACCTCCCGTAATCATTCTTCCCAATGTTATGGTGGTGCCAGCAAGAGCACATTGTGAGTGTGGCTTCGGAAGCTCTGAATGTCTAACATCGTACTGTGCCTGAGCCGATCCTATGAAGTCCATCAGTTAGTCGTATATCCAGGTAGATTCGATTACAACGGCTCACCAGCATAGAACTTAGCTTCAGAGCACCACCCTAAAATGTGGCGGCAACTTGCAAAATCCAATGATCCTAGATCGACGTCCCGCTGTAGATTGTCAGCCAGATACGATATGCGGCATCCGTCTTCTTGATAAATTAGGTGCCAGTAGACCGCATCTTTGATTTGTTTAGTTGGTACTAGCATTGTCGAGAAGCCCTTTATGTAGACCTTGTCATTGAATCGGTCAACACGCTGGGCTCGAGCTAAGCCTGCCATGAGGCTCAGAGGTATCTCGAGGCCGGTATCCTTCTGAAGTTTCGACAGAATGGGAAAACCTTTCACGATGATGGGGTTCTTGAAGATGCCATGCCAGCAATGACCGTTAGCAATATCTGATGACTCCGGAAGTTGTTCTGTCTCGAATGCGATTTCAAAGACGACAGCCTGTGGCATTACCTGACTCTGGTAAGTGGTTCTGATAGAAGGAGTGCAGTAAACCAGCCCTTTCTCACGTGGCGAACTCCTCAAAGCCGCTCCCAGCCAGGCAAGCTGCTCTGCAGTCTCTGAGATGGAAGCTGCGGACCCATCCATCTCGACCATAAGCTTTGACTCCTTTATCCAGGCGGCTAGTCTTGTACCATCTGGCAACCGGGCTTTGAACTCGTTAGATAGGGCTGTGTCAGGACAGGATGCGAAAACTGAGACTGTATCTTACTGTGATGTGGACCGGCCTGCTCTTGCTTTAGTAAGTCGCCTGTAAGATGCAGCATCATCTCCCCTGTGACGGGCCAAGTTTGCTTTAAGAACTGAGCGCAGTTTGAAGCTTGTGCGTCGGAAGAAGATCCGGTGAGAGTAATCACTCTGGGAAGTGCTTCGTCTGGAGGCTTGGAGTACTGTTGCGAGTCAAAGAACTCAACAATATCCCAGTCAATCTCAAACAACACGCTGCAAGGCTTAGATGCTATGCTCCTGCTGACTCTATGAGGTGGTGGAAGTGAAGATAATATTTGATCTCGAATAAGCTGAATCGCGGGTGGTTCTTGTTGGGTAGAATCCATATCTCTTTGGAGTTGGGTCAGTAACCATGTGTAGGCTTCGGTGTTAGGTGCGAAGTCTCGGTAAGCCGCAACCCAAATGTCAGCATCTTCATACATATCCTCCTCATCGCCGTCCCATATTTCGAGACTTTCCAAACCTTCTTCAACTGAGGTTCCGTCCATATCTTCATTTTTATCCCAGAGGTCCATACGCTCCTGCAAACTCATAGAGCCTGACTGATCTCTTGTCTCTCCAGGCTCAACCTCACCCTGGGTGAGACAGATCTCTAAAAAGGCTGCAGTAATCTCACTAAGCAAATAGAGATGTCAGTAAGTTCGGTTGGTCACTGGCCATAACTACCCGGACCTGGCTCTTCATGGAGATCTGAACAACTCCATAAATCTGGAAAGGGTATTGGGATAGATCGCTGCTCACCTTCTGTGCCTGTGAACAAAGGCCATGACATCTCGATGCATCTGGCTGGTTGCACAATACCCAATCTTCAGAGCAAAAGCCTTGAGCAGGCTTGGAAGCGTATCAGAAATACTCACTTGAGTTATTTGGCCTGCATTGGAAGATCCGGAGCTGACTCTATTGTATAGATCTGTAGCTAGCTCTGATATGTACAGACGCTTTCTGGAGAACGTGGTACTCGAGACATCGGAGTATTCAGTGGCTCCGTCGTCGACATCATTGCCATCTGGACCGCCCAGGGAATCTTCAGCTCCTTTATCGTCGTCTGGGTTCTTGCCACTCCTATCTGTGAAAGATGCGGACGCATATGCCGAGTCCGTGAAAGCTGAAGGAGCAACTGGCGTAGTCTGTACGGGCAATGCCTCAGTATCGCTGGCGTCGAAAGGACTTTCTGTAAAGTCGGAAAGTAATTGGAGTATATCCCTGTCCGTGTTTTGTTCACATAGCAAGTCTATTTGCTTTTGTACTCGGACGAAGTTCCCGTTTGCGGATTCTTTTAGGGCAGATCTGATCTTACCGCCAAGGGCAGGATTTCCAACCTCCAACGCCCCTTGCTCGAACCGCCGTGATAGTTCGGAGTCCACAAAAAATTCGATATCAGGATTATCCTCCAAGATGTAGATCAAATGAAGTTCTGTCCATCCAATATGACTCAAGGTTCCTGGCCTTGACGAGAGACAAATTGAGAGTGATGAATGGGCTTGAAGGGCTTGAAGTACACTAATTACCTTCGCCCGCTCTGTTTCTTGACAGCCATCAAGCCCATCAAGAACTATATATGTCTTCTTGCTGGTGTTTAGGGCATCACGCAATACGTTAGTCATCAGTCTGCTATCAGACGAACCGTCATGCACGTCTTCGAGAAAGAGGAACCTATCTTGACGGTTCTCAAGAAGTTGGCGATACAAGCAATAAAGAATAGTAATGGCTTGTAGTGAATCGGTTTGATCCCACCGACAAAAGAAAAAGGCGATTTGGGTACTATCAGATTGTCTCTGAACCAGATCATCGACCATATTGGCGAGTATGACCGACTTTCCTGCTCCTGCCTGGCCTAAGTAGAGCAAGGTAGAAGAGCCATTGCAGGCGATGAAACTTTGGTATTTAGGGAGAAGTGTGAATAAGCTAGTGCTTCCACACTTTCGTATCCTTTTCCAGGCGGTCAAGTAGTCGTATGTTGAATATCTTTCGGCGACTTCAAGATTGTGGGCAAGGTTCTTTGTTTGCAACTTAGATTTGCCAGAATTAGGAAAGATGTTCGCAAAGTCGTCGGTTCGTGTCGGAGCTGGTTGGCTTTGTAGAATCTTCATTTCCTCCTTGATCATCGTTGCCCAACGCTCGAGATCTGACTCATAGCCTTTCAGTTTAGAGTCCGTGGCGAAGGATATAAACTTTGCAAAGATTGAGCTTTGTAGCGACTTGACTATATAGTGGCAAGTATGGACAACGACGCTGAAGTATTCATGAAGACATGATTGAAGGTGTTTAGACCGCGCGTAAAACATGCTTATTTCCATGCGACGGGGCGCGGTGCGACCGGCGCTCATAAGCATTGTAGACACCTTCTCCAGCCATCGAGGATACTCCGCAAGCATCTATGGATTTTATCAGGTCTATACAGACTTCTCCACAGAAAGGACATACCATGATCGTCAGGCGTACAATCAACCAGACACTTGCAGCAAGAGACGACATAGATCCGCCTAGCACGACCTCTCCAATAGAGGCGAACTCCTGTACAGCTTCCAAGAAATTGGTCAGCCGTGGTCCAAAAGCCCGACTACTACCTTTCTGTTTTCCTCTCGTAACCATATCAACTTCGGCTACAACTCTCATGACATCTGTGATCGTCGGAGGTGAAAGTTCCTCTCCCTGCGTTCTAAATGAACGTCTCTGCTCATCGGGTAGATTAGCCAAAAGCATCGAAATTGCTTGAGCCAGTCGAATGTCTGGCTTTAGCGAAGCGGCTGCCCTCGACGGGTCGGCCATGATAGCAATTCATTCAATGCCAAAAACACTTATGCTGGCCGACGTTCAAGGTCAGGAATAAGTTAGAGTAAGATAGGTTATTACGAAGCCGAGAGCAAAAGCGGGGTACGACCAGGTATTTGAAAGTGAGGCTGACGGTACGTCCCTTGCCACAGAGCCAGCTTCAGTTACTTGTCATAGTTGGCCCTCTTTGTCAAAATGAAGCAAGCTAAGACCAAAAGAAAAAGAAAGAAAAGCTAAAATTGCTTTTTTTCACGTTATGTCCGCCCCAAAGTAGTTGAGCTATAGTAGAGATAAATACCTCATGTTGGATCATACAACGCCTGGAGACGCGACAATGCATGAAAACTATACCAAGATTCGTTGAATTCCGGTTCAAATAACACCAGGCGGCCTTCTTGATTACGTGCCACAAAGCTCGTTGCTGTTTCCGACACGCGAGAAGAGTACTTGTCTATAGTGCAGGATTATTGAGACATGATCGGATGTCATAACTTGCCATGTTGTTAAGTATGAATAGATGTCAAGTCTGCCCTAGCTGGGTTTAGACAAACTGAGGGTTTACAATAATTGCTTTTTATATTAGCCTCTGGCCTTTTAAATTAGAATTATATACTGTTTACTTAAAATGAATTGTCTTATTCTGCTCGTCCTTCTTTAAGAAATATATTTTAATCAAAAGAGTTCTGGACACCAATGTCATAGTGCTTGGATTTAAAAGTCAAAATGCGCATCTTGCAACGCATAAAGTGAAGCCAAAGGCCTTGAAATGATACTTATATATCGGCCTTTAACCTGTAAAGAAATATGTATTAGAACTTTGCCACAAGTATTACACTAGCATTTTAGGACCCCACGTGCTATAGCTAACTGAAACTTAAATGACATCTCCCTGATGCTTTGGCCTTGGAAACCAGGAACACAACTTGTTATTGCATCACCGGCACAATTGAAACGGGGTTCTTTGTAAATGATGATCATCAGGGAACCACATCTGATCCGAGCTTGGCCAAGGTATAAATATATGACATCAGTATCTACGACTCTTCCTCGGACAAATCACAAACTCAAATAAGATGGTGATTCAGGCTGTTGATGCCATGTCTCACACAGCAAATCCAACTTCTTGACTTGAAAGCCTTCCAACAGAGGTCCTGCAATCTATTTGTTCCCATCTCTGTCGCCATTATCAAGGCAACAATCTCATTCCTCACTTTGAACTTCCATGGACAAATCAAACTGTCCCAGATCATGATACCACTTCGTCCAATGCTGAAACCGTCCGAGACCTATGTGCGCTCGATCGCGTATCGCATCGGTTCCGGGACATCGCTCAACCTTTCCTGTATCATGAGTTCCCTAGTCTTGAGCGTCGCGAGAGGCGCCTAGAGCCGTTCCTTCGTACTGCTACTGCCAGACGAGACTTGGCTAAGGCTGTCAAGACCTTAGCTTTCAGTTCGAACCTGGCAGCTGATTTGGACGTCAGCTTGGCTCGCAATGTGTATCAACAGGGACTCGAAGTTTTGGAACCGACGTGAACCAAGTCTGGCGTGGGAGACTGGAAGATTGTCTTGAACCGAAGCATCATAAAACATTGCAGGCGTTTCTGTTTGGATGCGATGAAACTTCCCTTACAAAATCATATTTGTGGAGAGTTGCCTACGCCGAGACTCTTGTTCTGCTCCTCGCTTTACTGCCCAATCTGACAACCCTTATGGCCGACGGAGACTTTATCGACATGTTTCTTCCATCTGCTTTCAGAGTCTTTTGGTATCAGCACTATCAAACTAAGGCATCGTTGTGCAACTCGCCTCCCCATGCAATTGTGGACGTGGCGCCCGATCTGGATAAGTTGATAATTGGACCTCATTGTCAAGTGAGACAAAGGTCAAGGCCGGGGACGATATCCTACTACATGTCAGATCAAGAAGTCAATCTAGACGAGGCACCCCCTTCTAGACTGCAATACCGTGATCTGGAGAAGCTACTCACCTCTTATAACCACCGTCTGCTGTCCTTTCGATTTGAGATGTGCAACGTCAAGAGCCATGTTGATCTACCACGACCCCCATTCCACCACCTCGCCAACTTCTGCACGACTGTTCAATCCCTTCACCTGAACTTTCGGCCTAATGCCAATTTATTCGGGGCCACAATAGGAGCTCTTGAGAAGTTTACCAATCTGAAGGATCTCTTTACAGCCCAGGCTCTTATTCATTTTGGGCTTCACGAAGGAATATGTCTCTTACCAACATCTTGCCCGATAATATTGAAACATTGACTGTCTTTACCTGCGTGAAAACCAATGCCCTTGTGATGGCAATCACTGGTTTCCTGTGTGTGATGGGGACATGGAAATTTCCTCAACTAATGCGAATATGGATGGAACAGCCCAACCGGGAAGAACTTTGGGCGATATACCGTCAGGAGGGCAAATTAAAACGGAATTTTATCTGGTTGGTTTATTAGTTAAATACTACCTAAGTGTAGTTTCAAGAGATGATGTCTCTAATTAATACTTATATTGTATTTCAGTTTACTATTTAGTATGTCTTTTCCAATGAAGAGGATTAAAAAACCAAACTATTTCTAATACTTTCCTGTAATATTAACGTGTCTCCATGTCCCTGTATCCTTTTATAGACCCATGTCAGGTCTTTGGTCGAGCTGTCAAATGGCTCTAAATACACATCACTGATTCTATGTGACTCTGGTAGTGTTGGAATAGGGACGTCTACATAACTGTTAAGAGCCCACTCTTCAAGAGGGGAGCACCCGTAGAATCCACTCTCCTCGATTTCAATGACCCTACAAGCAATGGTTACAGCTAAGGGCCCGTTCCATATGCCCTCCTGGTGTGACACGGTAATAAGCAACTTGAGAGCACATCGTCGAATCTTTGGACATCGGCATTTCAGGATTGTGTAATATAGAGGTAGTATTATACCCATGTCCGCACTGAAGCTGAACCTTTCACTGCAAGCTCCAGATAAAATATCTGCAGCCATGATGGATGCGGCAGCCTCCAAGAGATGCTCGGCAAGGGTGACAATGGAGACAAAGCTTGTGTTGAAGAGATCGTAACTCAGTTCATCGGTGGGGTCGAGACAGGTCCCAGCCATCACATGTGTCATGGTATGGTGGATACGGAGAAGGGTAAGTGGTAGCGTTTTCACAGGACTGTCGTTTGAAAGCTTGGTATATGAGTGTTTATAGAGCCTCAACCAACAGTCGAGGTCTTTTTGGATGTGTCCCCTCTCGTGCAACATTGTATTCGTGATTGATTGAGCAATTGTCTGTAAATGGCGAGTATACGCTTCGAGTCGGTATACCCTATTAACAAGTTCGTCGAGGTGCTGCCTTGCAATAGCTATGGTAGGAAAGGCACAATTTCGATGACTAAATGCACAATCTTGAGTGGCAATAGACACCTTATGGGGGAGCCGGTGGAAGCTAGCTGAATAGAGGTACAAACGGAGGAATGCTTCTGTGACGGTATCTTCCACTGACTCGTTGTGGAACTTGAGCACAACAATACCACTCTCGACTTCGGACTGCGAGTTGAGAAGAGGAAGCAAGCTTAGGCCATTCTGAAGGTGTCTGACGCCTGTCTTGATGTTTCCTCGCAGAAACTCAAGACAGATAAAGATCAGACATGAGATGGCCACCACTCGGACTGATTCCTTATCTCCGACAGCCAGGTGGTGTTGGAGCTGCATAATCGCCGCATTGTAATGCTGCAACATAAAGCTCTCATCGTCAGATATACCAGGCTCCGAACTTCCGTCATGGGGCGAGAGCATCCCCCGTTTATGAGCGGAGGCCAGTGCTAGCAGAGAGTGCAGAACTGCGTCTTCTTGGGCGCTGACCTGAAGAACGAGCGTATTCCAGAAGTCAGACGCAAATATACCGGGGATCTTCTTCCTTGCCCTGGTTATAAACCAAGCGAAGTATGACTGCGTAATTTTGTTCCGAGAAAATGAGCATGAGGGCGTCATGTGCTGAGAAAGGCTTCTAGTTGTGGAGGGAAGCGGATGTCTCGAATCCCAGATGCCATATCCGTCACAGGCGCGACCGGTGCTAGAGCAGCGCAGGCACCCAGGGCGTCCCTCATCGCATTTAATGTGTCGAATTCTAGAGAAAGGGGAAATCAGCCCCGTGCGCCCGGTTACAGCTTGCTGACTTACCTGCAAGTCCGACACCCCGATTTTGACCTTGTGGATTTCTTGCGACCTCCGGGAGCCCTGGCGGGTTCCATCGCGCTCATGGCTGCCTCGGTCTTGTCGGGAGTCGGTTTTCAAGGCAACACTGTGACGCGTTCAGTCGGAGTGATAGAGACAAGATTAGATGACTCAAGATCTATTCTACCGACCGCGCTCTGTAAACCACCTACGGAGCTAAACTCAAGCCCCGCTTATGTTGCTACCATGGTTCGCCGGTTCGACTATTGTCGTACATGATTGGTAAAGAGGTTGCCCCACACTGTCTTTAGAGCTCATTCGAACCGGATGAGGTTAGTGGCCTGGAAGTGATTGGACAGCATCATTATTGGTTCATTCGTCTATCTCTTCACATGATTGGTTAGACGGCTTCACCATGCCCATTTGTAGTCGTGATCCCGTACAGGGTATCATGATCCCCTGAAGGAGCCTTCTTTTGGTTGACCAATGTTTCGAGATTTGTTGCCACATTTTAGTAATACTTGCCCTCTATAAGAACCGAGAGATGCCCACGAGAACCCTCACAACAAGGCTACATTCCACCTCTTCATTGCTTCATCTCCCTTGCCAACACTTTTGTTCCGTGTCTTCTGCCTCACATATCGTCCTTCACCACTTCACTAGACGACACATAAACTCATCACCATGGGAACTAGTGATCCCTTCAATCCCGATAGAGACATCCCCTCTCTCGAAGGCAAAGTCATTCTCATTACAGGTGGCAATGCTGGTATTGGCAAACAATCGGCTCTCGCTCTGTCGAAACACCAGCCCTCGGAGATTTGGATTGCTGCTCGCAACGCCAAAAAGGCTGAGACAGCCATTGCCGAGATCAAACAACAAAGTCCTGGCGTTGATGTTCGCTTCCTAGAACTGGACCTGTCATCTTTTGCATCTGTCAAGTCAGCCGCTCAGACCTTTTTGAAGTCCGTCTCACGCCTTGATATCCTTATGCTTAATGCCGGTATTATGGCATGCCCACCTGGCCAGACTTCGGAGGGATACGAGGTGCAGTTTGGCACGAACCACATGGGACATGCCTTGTTGACTAAATCTCTTCTACCACTCCTGACCCACACTGCCTCGTCATCTCCTGGAAGTGATGTGCGAATCGTGAGCGTAAGCTCTATTGCCCATAAGTTTGGCCCCTCAGGCGGCATTCAGTTCGACACTCTCAAGTCTACTGCCAGCGGAATGTCAACCACCGATCGCTATGGCCAGAGTAAACTTGCCAATATTCTCTTTATAAGAGAACTCGCCCTGCGCCACACTGAGTTGACCCCAGTGTCGATCCATCCCGGCACTGTCAAAACAGACCTACAGAATTCGAACGGTGGTAGTTGGATGCTCAGTGCATTTCAAAAGTTCGTTGTTCCTCTGGTTGGAGTAAGTGTAGAAGAAGGGGCAAAGTCTCAGTTATGGGCTGCCACAGCTAAGGGAGTTAAGGCCGGGGAGTATTATGTTCCGGTTGGTGTATCGGGGAATGGGAGTCAGTTGTCCAAGGACAAAGTCTTGGCAAAGAAGCTGTGGGATTGGACTGAGAAGGAGTTGGAGTCACAGATTTGATGATTGTAATTAACGCAAGGTCGTCTTGGATTGAGAGTTTCTAGAAAACGACCCATTCGCAACCCAGTACTCAATTAACCTCGATCTCGAGCTTGTCACAATTGTCCTTGACGACTATGTCATAGAGTTCCATCACCTGGCCAGCATCAAGCTCATCCCCTGTTTTGCGAGCCTCAACGGCGCGTCGGACAATGGCGGGACAATTGTCTTGCTCCATTGCCCAGTTGGCCCCCTCCAACTTTGAACAATATTCTCCTGTGGCAATGTATCGCCAGCTTCGGCAGGCATTAAGCACACTATTTGTTGAACTTGCCTCATTCGCTTGGTGCCATGCGAGGGAGTCTGCCATCCCTTCGAGAACCCAGCGACGAGGAATGGCCCCAAAGACCTCAGCGAGATCAGCACCATACGAGCAGCGGCCAAGTTGGCGTCCCATGGCAATGTCGAGCAGGAACCAGTGGCTTGACTCATTCGCGGGGTCGAGGCTGACATGATCGGATTGGTGAGGCCCGGTGTTCAGATTGAGTTCGAAGGCTGGGTGACGGCTGGCTGGATTGACGGAGCCTTGAGCATACACGACGAACTCGAGTTTAGTCGCGGGACACGGCAAACTATCCTGGGTCAAACGAGAGATGATGGCCTTTTTTCCACTTGTTTCGAGCGGACCTTTGACGACTGCCTGTACATCTAGGTCGCTAAGACCCGGCTCATAGGCGTCGTAGCTTGCCGAGCCAAAAAGGTACACGCCGACAAGTTGTTCTTTCAGATAGTCGGTGAGGCGCTGAACAAGTTCTTTAAGATAACCGTGCACTTCTTCCGGTAGGTCACTCTTCATTGCGTCTTCGCCGCTCGTTGACATGGTCAGCTTTAGGCGTCATTCAAAATTTGCATACAGTGTTTGGGGGAGAACGGGGGTATTGATGCGTTCATAAGCGGCTATAAATTTATGGACAAGGAACAGGATTTTCCATTCACACCAGTATGCGGCTGAAGCAATACTGTATTACAGTAGAACTCTGTTACAAGGCGTCAGAGTCAGACGTAGAGAAACGAGTGCACCACGTTGCACAAATGCGGGGATGGAGAACATAAGCCTGAGGCAAACAAAATAATAAGCATCCTAAGCCATCAGTTCCATAGCTACGGTACCTTTATATCATAGTAACCTCAAATATGTCCAATATAAAGATACAAGAAGAGCAAGAAATAGCTGTGTATAACTGTCCTTGCTCTCTTAATATAAATAAACCACTTCCGAGCCTTCAACTCTCTTAGATCTTACCCAACAATTCCTTGAGCTTCCAAATAACTTCACAAGAATCTACGCATTTGAGATTCGACTCTTACATTTGCATCATGTGCAGCATATTCGTTACAAGATACCTGTGACGAGTCCAAGAAAAAGGTACACAAGGATATGCTTGAGCGTTCCTGTCCCGGGTCGCGGGGCGGTTGGGAAGCATGTGGAGTGAAGGCCAACGTCGTTGTCACTGACAACTATAGCAGACTATGCAAGCAGTGTGAAGAGAAGAAGAAGAAGAGCAAGGAATAGCTGTGCATTACTGTCCTGGCTCTCTCAATAAATCAGTATCCTTTATTACCGTGACAGCCTAACGTTGCCTCCGCCCTCCCTCATATAATCACTGTATTCATTCAGCATCAATGCCCTTGCCCTCTCTATATCAATAAACCGCTTCCCACCCTCAAGTCATTCTTTTCCCATTCCACACAACAATCCACCAATCGAAGCAACAACAACAGCTTTACAATACTCTATACTTGAAATCAACTCTATATTCACACGATGTGCATCAAAACCATTGTGGTGAACAAATGCGCCACTTGCGAGAAAGAATTAAAGAGGCATACCATTGAACATTTCTGCGCTAAGGCAGGAGGTGTATTCGAAGGGTGCGGGAAAAAGGCTGTGGTCGTGGACAGCGAAAGCTGTGGAGATATTTGCGGCAAGTGCGCCAAGAAGGCAAAGAAGGACAAGGAGTAGTAAACCCAGGGGGTTCTGGTCTATCTTTCTGGACGCAGGTATTGTTTCTGCGGCATTTTGCAGAGGCTAGGCTAGCAATAAGAACAACCACTCTCTGAATTCTCTTGTCATAACTTGTATCAGAATCAATGGCCTGTATAAATCCGGCACCTAGGGCTTTTGCTCCCTTGGGTCGTGCGCCAAACGTGAGTAGACAAGTCAGTCCCAAGCCCGTGGCTCATGTTAGACCTCGATGACATCCATGATGTGTTTGCAAAGAAAATCGGACTCAAACTCGATCTCAACGCTTACGGAACAAAAGAACAGCGCGATGCTTTTTTTGCACAGTAACGGGGCTCCAAGCTCCTCGATAACTGTACATCGGGAGTCAACATGGTTCAGCATCGGCTTGCTTTCAAAGATGGAAGGCTCACGTTCAGAAAACCCATTGCACAATGGGAAGCTGATTCTTCTCAAAGCATGACATTTTACCGCGCACAATCTGGACCCTCCTTACTATCCCTTCCGCTAGAGATCCGTCTGCAAATCTATGATTACCACTCGTGTCTCAAATCACATACTTGCTGTATTCAGCTTCTGGCGGATACCGATTCAAATTGTGGAAGCACAAAGATGCAAAGCTTAAAAGAAGATCTCCTTAGCGTTTTGGAATACATTCTCGGATTCTAGAGACGTGTCGACAAGTCAGTCATGAGGCAACACCAATCCTTTACTCGAGAAATCTCTTCGCATTAGAATTCTACGAGTCCATATATAAACCAAACAAGTCCCTGGTGGTTCAGTCTTCACCGGGCTCTTGTCTTCTCACCGAGAGATATCTACATTTCGTCTCGGGCATAGGCCTGATTCGAGGACCATACTACTACTTATGGTTCCATCGCAAGGGGTTCAAGCTATTATGGGGCTTCCCATCTCTCAAGGAATTAGGCATTGAGATTTACTTTAACGACGTGTCAAGAGAACCGCCTCTCAAAACCTTACCAAAAGACTCCCTGATCGCCATTAGCCGCATCCGTCTTTCAATTCCTCACTTGGTGGTCAAGCTTCGATTAAAGTTTGACCGCGACTATCATGACTGACAGATGGAAAATAGCCAGTCCTGACTAGACTGCTTAGATTCCTTAATGCAAATGCCTAATCTCATTGGATGCAATGTGTAGTGTTAAACGTATCTAAAATTGTTTGCGTACTAGATGCAAGTTAGATACTCGATGAAACAAAGGAAAACTAAACCCACGTCACAGCCCGCTGACCTACTTACCAAGAAAACCAGCTATTCAGAAATCTAAATTAAGAATCAACTAAGAAAGCTAACACATATATAAATTTTAAGTAAATTAAGCCAGTTATTCGTTCTATTCTTATCTGATCTCGATAAGTCAGGGTTTAGGGTAAGGCACTGTGGTGTGGGATGCTTTTATCATTGATGACGGGGCTTTGGCTGTTGGCAAGGGATGCAGATTCTTACCCCTAAAATGCTTACAGATACATAATCGGGATAGTGGGTTTTAGCCCTGCAGATCACCGTCGCAGTCTGCCAGCCCCCAACCCAAACCAAACCAAACGTTGTGACTACCTACCCACCTAAATTGGGACTTTTAGGCCTGCTCGGAGTGGACTTGTTTCTAGAGGGACAATTAGACGAGTTTGAGGACTTTTTGAGGATACGGCAGTCGTCAATCCCGCATGATAAACGATTCGGCAAATATTACACTAATCCCAAAGCGCACAAGCTTCACCGCTACTTGCGCCAAAGTTTCACTAGCCGTGGTCTAAATGCTGACTCTCGTATCCGTACCTCAATTCACCACCCTCAGTGCCGCGAATCAGGTGACCCAAGAAGGAATTGGAACCCGAATTTGAGGCATTAGAATCCCAGTCCCTTCACTACTGTCACCATCAATCTTCAGTGCCAAATATGGGAGCTACGATATCCAGCCTAATGGGCGCGCCCAAGCGGCCCCAGTTTCCTACAGTGCCCACAGACCAAGTACTTCCTATGCATGCCTTCGATGATACGCCGTTTATGCGCAAATGTCCAATGCTCTGGACGATACGATTCGATGAGATTCTTGACGCCGATATGTTGAACGAAGCACTCTCGAAACTTTTTGAGATGGACGGATGGAGAAGACTTGGCGGCAGAATACGCCTTAACGTGAGCGAATTCACTGCCAGGAGGTGCAACAAACTACTAAACAATCACAGGACCAAGGCAAAGCTGAAGTCCATGTTCCCAAGGAATATTCAGCACAAAGACCAGCTGTTTACTTCACCAAGGCTGCTTATGACATGCCCTTTGCAGACCACCCCGAAGCATCCAAACTACCCACTAGATCAGATGCAATCGCCTTCTTTCCAAATCCTGCCGATTTCCAATCAATCGGTATAGGTCCTGGTGCACCAACATCATTTGAGGACCTTTGCTCCACCGATGCACCACAATTCTCTCTGCACGTTGTCACATTCCAAGACGGTACACTGGTATCACTCACCTTTTCACATATGACCACTGACCTAGGCGGTTTGTCATTGGTTCTTGAAGCTTGGTGTGCAATCCTAGCTGGAAAGCCTGAACAAGTTGCTAAATTCCCAGGATACAAAGATGATATTATGGCTGGGCTGTATCGAGCTGAAACCACGGAGAAATCAAAAACCGACGGTTCTCTTCTCTCGGGTTGGAGGCTTGCGGTCTGGGCTCTTAGGGCGGCTTATGATGGGTGGATGTATCCCCTCGAGTGTCGAATGCTGCGTGTGCCAGCCAAGGCTATTAACGCCATAGTAGCCGAAGCCAGGAGTGAAATTTCACTTGAGAAAACTACTGACGGCAGCAAACCATTTGTTTCAGAGAATGATGTCATCTTGGCCCTCTTCAACCGCTCTGTTGCTAAGAGTATGGGCAGAGGTCGAGCCATCGTCACTCTCATCGCCGTCAACCCACGCGATCGTCTCAAAAACCTCTTCCTTCCCGACTCAGCATACGTCCAAAACGCACCCTGCGGAGCATTTTTCTACTGTCCCGTTAAAGACGCACAGGATCTTCCCCTCGGAAAAGTCGCCATGCTTTCCCGGCAGGCCGTCGTTGAGTACTTGACCGAAGGACAAATCAAGGCTGCAGCCAAGGCAGCTTACGAGTCCATGATCGAAGGTGGAAACCCGCCTATCGTGGGTGATACGACAACTTCAATGATTATGTCGTCTAATTGGGCCAAGTCGGGGTTCTTGGATAAGACTGATTTTGGACCTGCGGTTGTAGGGGGGAGTGGGGGACCTGTGAGGCCGAATTATTATCATATGGGAAAGCTTACGCCTATTATTTTCCCTGTGTCAGTTGGGATCAATATGGGGCGGGATGGGGATGGGAATTTGTGGCTTGGCGGTGACTTATCAGCGGCTTCGTGGGCGACGTTGATGGAGTATCTGAAGCGGTATGAATAGCAAGCAAACACCGTATGTTACGCAAAAAAATGGTAGAAACATTCAGCTCAATCTTATTAATAGAACTCTTTAATACATACTTTGGTCATTGCCGACTTAGCCACTCTTTTCCTTCTTGGTTATATAACAGGCCAGGAACGTTGAGCAACAGTAAAATAAGCCTTTAATTTCCATTTGTTCTCCCGATCGGCCAGTCTGATGTTATAGAGTCAGACCAGGGTTGCTGCTATCTTTGCTATTCCTATCCTTGCGATGTTTTGCCCAGGACACGAAGCATAGCAGGACGCTGATTTCATCATGAGACATCCGAACAAAATGTCCTATCACAAAAATCGTCAATAAAAGTGGCAAAATATGCTGTGCTTGAACATACCGTGCTTTTCATGCTGTCGAATCAATTTAAGATTCTGATCGCCTTTCAAAATGTGGTTTATATGTTGGAGCCGAGTGAAAGATGCTAAGAATAGGCCCGGAAACGCGTCAAAAGCTGAAAGGTAGCGACGCGATACAAGTAGGCTGAGAAGCGCTATGGCTCCGAGAGTTGTAAGATCTAGCCAGCTTAAAACCAGGCTACTGTGCAGACTCATCGTTGTCTTGTATCTGCCATGTAGTTATTGGCAAGTTACTGAGCTGGGAAGAAAATGTTCTGGCTGTTGCTTCTTCGCAGGCCGATTCACTTTAAGAATGCAGACGTAAAGCTTGATGTGATAAGATATATTCCGATGCAGGATCAATTAATTCAACCATTTGGATACAACCTCCAATCTCTTTTGGACTGGAGTAGCCTATCTTTTTATATCTGGGTCCAAAGGTAATAAGCTGGGCTTACATGTATACACGGAATTCTATGATGTGGATCGTGGCTAGCTAGCCCAAAACTAAGAGGGAAAGGTGTACAACACTACAGCAACATCTTTTGCATTTAACGTAAATTAGTAGGCTAACCTTTTTATCAAGTTATTGACTTATTACTGTTTGAGTTACTTATAACAGCAAAAGATTACTAATATAAGGAGTAGGGAGATTAGCTTTCTCTATATAAGAGCGGGGAATTAAGCACGTTAAGAGGATTTTGCATGAAATAATCGGTGAATTTGATAGTAACCTCTGGGATAAGGATAATAAATAGAATAAATATAATACATAAAAGCAAAGTATCCAAGAGCACTTGGTTAATAAAGATAGAAAGCAGCAAAGGTTTCAATCAACCAACGACAAAAGCTGTCTCAGATCCTCTACTCAATGTCACTCTCCTTGTTGGCGCGACAATCCAACAAACCGCAAGAGTTATGGTTCCTCTCAACAAACTTAACAGGAAGATCAAAATAGCAATGCGGAATCTCGTTGAAGACCAACTTGCTTGCATCGACCTCTCCTCCACCGTTGAGAGCACAGTCTATCATGGAACGATAGTACTTCTCGCGGTCGCCAAGTCCATGCTCAGCCATCTTGGAGTAAATGCCTTCATCAACTTCCTCAAGATTGTTGCTACCTCGCATAAGGTAAAAGCAGTAAAATCGTCCGTCCTTGAGCTCCATCCACTGACGACCCGGTGCGAAACCACAATCTTCAGCCGTCTTGATGTTATCATTCTTCTCGGCAACAAGCTTAAGACCAGCTGACTTCATAATAGAGTTCGCAACCTTCTTATGAAGATTGTTGCCAACGGATCGAAGAACAAGATTAACAGACACGGCATCGTCGTCGACAAGCCACCATCCGCCGTTGAAGAACTTGGCGATCTTGGTCTCGTAGGTATCCCACATAGGTGCGGGTAAAATGTCGTAATCTTCAGGCTTGGAGCCACCACCCATAGCAAGGGAGAGGATCAAATCAATCTTGCCCTGAGCCTTTTCGTAGGCCTTCGAGAGACCGGCTTTGATATCAGGTGTATCGACCTCGTCACCTTGCGCTTCGGCTGCGAGGCCGGTGAAGAGACCACTGAGAAATCCAAAGCCAGCACCAAGAGCAGGACCCTATGGATAAATTTGTCAGCTCACTATTGGCTTCAGGAGGCCAAAGGAAACTTACAGCTCCAGGGACAAGCCCTCCCAAAGCTCCAGCCATCGAAGAAGAGGCCGCAAGCCAGGTAAGAGAATGCACCCCACCATCACTGTTACCACCAAAGTCAATAGCCATCTGATCGATCTGTCCGTTACTGATGATTGTCTGCTCAGTCAATTGGTCCTTGATACCAAGGAGCTTGTTGCGAGCGCCCTCAGCAGCCTTGAAAATCCAGTATGAGGTCCTTCCGAGTGACGTAGGGCCATACTTGTCAAATTGCTCATCGCACGACATGTCGTTGAGCGGAGCGCAAGTACCCGAGAGAGCACCGCAGCCAGCGGCCGGTGATTTTCCAGAGATGCTTCCGCCTTGGATACCGCTCTCCAAGTTCTTGAGCCAAGAATTTTGATGTTCTAAAATGCATTAGTAGTCTTCCTCCGTGGGAATGAAGTAAACATACCCCATTGCGTCTTGATGAAAAGCTCAAGATCAACACCTGCGCCAGTCTCTTCCCAAGTGGCGGCTGCATCCTCAGGCGTTCTCGTGCTGCGCTTACACAGCCTATCTTTGTCTTCCCAGATGTTATCCTCGCGCTTGCTGTTGATAAGTTGCTTGGCATTAAGCGGCGAAGCTTCAGAAGTTGCCGCGAGGGCTACGAGAGCGAGACCACTGAGCTTCATTGTTGCGAATCAACGAATCTAGTTATAAAAGAAGGTGGTTTGAAAGAGTGTAGGGTTGAAAAAGTGTAATAAGTGAAAGAGTGTAATTAGTTGGTTGAGGACAAGAAAACTTGGAGGATGGAAATTCATGCGACTTATATACAATATTCAAGACATGATGTAACAGACGAGAGGATAAGCATAAACGCCAAGCCTTACAAGGCGATGGACGGCATTCTCAAACCTCTGATTGCAATCCTACTGCATGGGCTTCTATTCTAGCGCTTACTTGGGAGGGTCTGCTTCCCTACCGAAGAAGTATTTTGTATTTAGCCCATTTAGTATGCCTGCTTGAGATATTACTGGCCTCCTGGTATCTGTGTATAAGGCAGGTTGTCTTCAATATGGAGGCCAGCTAAAGTTGGGACAGAGAGCGCAAAATGTTCTTGATAGATAACTACGTGTGGATATTTTTCGCTTCACTATATATCTCAATAACAAATATCGTCGATTTTACGACCAAATAAATCGTCCGTAGGTAGCACTCTGTTGATCGGGTTTGAGACGGAATTAATGAGCTTAACGAAATACTCGTGTTTCAGGGTTAGTGAGACTAATCTCGCCAAAGCACTGCCAGTATGTTTCTCCATAGTATCTTACGATCAAATATCACTCAGCCCCATAGTTCGTGGATATGTCTTGCTTGTCCTGTATAAGATCTGCTTATGAGAAATCTTGTGACTATTAGCAGCCCCCCGTTTGACTTGTCTTGGCAGCGTGATACTCCGTTTTCGAGGGAACTGTGTAAGCTTATTTGTGGCTTTATGTTGCATTCGGCGTTATGAGTAGTCCGTAGGGCAAGATTCCGAAAACTATCGGACTGGTAGACTACTGTAACCGTATCAATATCTCTACTATTCCAAACTTTGATTGAATTGGCCCTCTATTCGAAGCTATGATACGGACTCAGAATTCAATTATCTAGCCTACAACAATAATAATCTAGTAGTAAGCTGGGAGACTGGCTTTTAGAGTCGCGATTTAGAATAAAGATCCAGTAAAACATAATATATCTAATGCATATTTCAGGTGTTTTGCCTCAATGCTTCTACAAATGAACGTGCATTCCCTTGAAATCATTTTTCCTATTTATTATTACTGCCGCCTGATGTGATTCAAAACTACCTTCGTTCTTGCGACGATTCGATTGGTCAGCTCGCCAATAGAGGATTCGCTTATACTCAAGAGCCCAATGCTTCAACGTTAACAAGGATCTTAAGTGGACAATGCCACTTCCCAAGCCTCCGACAATTTACGGATCTTGGAATCAAGGTTAAGGAGGTAGCAGCAGGCTAATAAAGGGATAAAAATACGGTTTTTTCTTTTTTACATAATATAAGCTTATCCCAATTTCTTCCGCGGTAAGTGGGTTATTGGCAACTAATTCATACTCCTTTGGTCGGTAGTTAATCGCCGATAATTTAACACCTAATCGGTAAGACCTGAGCGCTAGTTTTTATATCTTCAAGTACCCAAAATCCCACAGGGGAAAAGAGATCACCACAGCATTTTAACCCGGGGCTGATGTACTTTTCCTTAGGTTGTGAATATAGGTTCAAGAGTAACAATATCTTAGAACTTAAGGATTTAATAACTAGAATAAGAAATAACATATAGCCTTTTCTTGAATTATAACTTTAGGTTAGGCTACCAGAGTTATTTTAATAGTAATAGTAGGCATAACAGCCTGGAGATCCTCAACGTATTGGTTGCTCTCTAGGCAGGCGTCAGTAACTGGTAGCGCCCAAAGCACTCTGCACATACTCTCCCTCGTTCAGGCATTCAAAACGAGCTCCCGAATGTCAAATCTCCAATGATTTCAGTGGCCATGAAGCTGAACCACTTACAGCAGTCAGTGTATCCTAAACTTTGATAGTCCTTCTCCATCTGACTCATTGCCAGATCTACTTAGGCACGGATCAGGGGCTAAGAAACGGGTAGAGAGGAATTGCTTAAGGGGCGCGCAAGTAACTGACGACGGCGAGCCTGCTCTTCGCGATCCCTCATTTCAAGCATGCTGGGGCCAGTCTTGTCATACCAAGCAGACTATTCGAGCCGGATACCTTTTGTATGGGTTTGACAGCATTGGGTCGTTGATACCAACGTCGGATGGGCTGATGCGGATGATAGGGTCTTGATGAATGTTATGTTAACATTCGGCACAGCCTTGATCATTTAGAGCATTACTTACCATGTTGAGTAAAGAAAGAATGTATGTATTGCATGCGTGCGTTATTTGACGACTAGGTTCGTCCATCTTCCTATAGCAGGTCCAGGTATCTTGGATAGGGGGACGTATGAAGCAGTCGTCACTTCCATGACAATCTATTGAAAGTTAGCACAATTAAAGAGACAGAGGGGTCAGCGAGTTTCACGGCCCGCACTTACATAATGAATGAGTAAAGCAATACATGCAGTAAGGCAATAACGCCACATTGACGGGAACAGCATCATCGTTATTATCAACTCTGGGACAAGGTTGACGTGTGCTAGAAGCAAAATATAGTAGACGCAGTAAGACAAACTCAAGCTCATGCGAGAGAGCATCTAGACAACCGCCATCGACTGTTCAGCTCCTAAATCTCCACAAACTTCCTTACTCCTCCCTGTAGGGACCCAGGAAGGATTCCTAGCGGCCACCCGGATCCGCCACTCGGCTTCTTGTGGGGTAACAGCCACTTCAAGGTCCCCCATGGTTAGAATATGACTATCTCACCAAAGCCCGTCGGGGTTTATGTATTGAAGCTTTGACCTAGGTCAACCAGACATCGGTTGCCGCTTGATCATTGGGAATCTCTGAAGAATATGAATCGGATGAAGGTTGGTGGACAGATAAAACATGTGCCCAAGTCAAAAGAGTCAAAAGCACAGCAAAATCTTGATATTCCACCTGAACTTCTCAATGCCCGGTGCGTACTACATGTGTCGTCCAGTAAACCTGACTATATATCATATCATTTACTTCCTGGAGTCAATGATGGGAAGTGTAAGCCAACTAGCCTCGCCGCCGACAGTAACGCTGTTCAACCCATCGAAAATCTTGGAATCACGGTCATCCTGATGTTCATGAGAGAACTTCCCTACACCCTGAGTATCATGACCAGCGATCTCCAACACCAAAGTCTCTTCAGGTTCAAGTACCACGTTCGTAGGCCAGACCTCAACATCCACTTTATACTTCTGATTCTCCTCAACTGGCTGCACGTCGGATGAGTAGTAGTTGCGATAAGGCAGATATTCCTTGTGTAGTTCGTTGCTTTCATCAAGCTTAAGTAAAGAAGTTCGCTGCCAGCCTTTCACTATGGGTACGGGGTCGCCCATAGTGCCGGTGTAGAAGACTTCTTCGCCTTTGGCGTTGATCTTTCGAAGGGTGATGAACAGATCAATGTCTGACGGGGGAGTGGCGTCAATGGACTTTCGCGTTGCGGCTACTGTTAGATGGGCGACGATATGTCCAGTGATTTCCAAAGTAGACGGGGTCTTGTATGTAAATCTGATAGGCTCGCTGTGGACAGATTAGCGTTTTGCACTTCTCGGTATGCTCAGAAGTGAGCACTTACCCATTCAACGCATCATACTCGATTGTGCTGACTGACGACGCTGGCTTTATGCTCAGAGTGTTCTCAGGCGTCAGATAGAACTTCGTGTAGTTGGTCCCAGGTAATGGCCAGTCTGCCTCATCTCTAGTAGGGAACCCGCGTTCACGCTCAGGGTCATCAACACCAGCCTCACCCTTACGCAAGGTAAGACGAACCCGTGGCTGCTTGCCAGATTTCCAGCCAGCCGCATCGTCGTCTTTTAGAAAGGAGTTGAAGAAGGATAGTTGTAGCTCAGCTGACTCTGGGTAATAAAAGGGCAAGTCGTGTCTCCCAACAATGAAGTGGAGAAACTTGTACTTGGAGCTCGCACGGATCCAACCGAGGACATTTCCTCGGAGATGAAGTAGGATGCCGCCCTAAGTGCCATATGAGAATGATATTTAAGTCTTCCCAGAATCGAAGCACTTACCCAATTGGCGACACTGAGCAGCGGAACCTCAATGGCTTCAATATCAAAGTCTCGAGTACGATAATATTCCTCGTCACGAAACTTGTGCACAGCAGTGTCTATTGTCTGATCTCGACGATTCTGGAGTAAGGTCTCCTCGTCAAGGTCACCCTCAAGAGTATCCTCGCCCCAGTTTCGGGCGCTGCGGCCAGGCTTGCCGTACTGGTTGGGACTAACTCCATTGTTCCACCAGAAATCTAGATTAAACATTTGTCAGCAATGACAGGTAAGTGGAACTCATATCGGCTGCATACCAATGAACCTGTCCGAAAGAATACCTCCATGTCTTACTCGGTCCCGGTAGTAATCACTCATTCCCTCCCATGGGATGATAGCTGCTAATCCCTTTGGCTTTCTCGCAGCTACTCTCCATTGCGTGCCGGCATAGTAGCTGATCCCTAAAAGACCAACTTTACCTGAAGACCACTCTTGCTCGGCAGCCCACTCAATGACGTCAAAGAAAGCTTCACTTGTACCTCGAGACATAGTGTCAAGGACTCCAGGACTCTGACCAGCTCCTCTTTCATCAGCCCTCACCACGATGTAACCCTTGCTCGTCCAATAGGCAGGATCAGGGGTCTCCCAAGCTGCATGCATGGACTTCATGTCAGGGTTTAGCTGCTCCCAGCTCTTTTTGTAGAATACTTCATATCGAACATCTTTTCCGTCTGCGTCGTCACGTTAGCAATGAGGCAAGGCGCACAATCGGTTTGGCGAGGGGTCCAACGTACAAGGGCCATACGTAGCGATAACAGGGTATGTCTTATCTCCAAAGGGAGCCGCATCTTTGGGCAGAAAGACATTTGCTCGAAGAAGTCCCTTCTCATATGTCTTGAGAGGGATATCGATATTCTTGATAAAGACATAAGGAAAGCTATCCTTGTCGATTGTTAGGTACTTGTTCTCAACCATAGTTACTGATCTTGAGATGATACGATGTTGATGACTCATGTGACCGGCCTCATTCAAACGCATCCATTTGTCCGCATTTATTTATTATTAAGGTTTTAATATGTCTTATTTTTCGAGTGACTTTCTTGGCCACTAATGGGCACTCGCTTGCGTGATACCGGAGATATCTCCGTAATTACTAATGTCAGGATTCTGCCATGGGTGATGTGGTCCCGAGCCGACCACTCCCCTGAACAATCCGCAATGAAAGCGAGAAACCTAAACAAAGACCCTTGTCTTTTCCAGAACACCACCATCTCTAAACCTTGAGTTCGTAATCGGGGAAAAGCTAAACTCCGTTGCCGGTGATGATTTAGTTTACTCGCCAACAGGCATCCCCTCAGCAAATCATCAACCTCAGTAATATCGCAGCCAGCACCATCGCACAATGTCTACTACCCAAACATCCACAGCCAACGCTCGTGACAGTCATCTACGGCTTCGACCCGAATCTTCTGTTGAGGATGCATTGCAAGATTACAAGATCCATCACTCATCGCATCAACTTTCGTCGTCGGATGAACAGCAGAGCAGCGGTGGCCATATCGTGATTGTCGCGGGGATCCCTCGAGAAGCCCAACCGAGCGATTTTGATTCCTCTCTAGCTCCACATCCCACAGTTCCATATCCAGTATCGAACCCAGGGTGGTGGACCGACACTTTCAGGCGCGTTCCTGACTATAGACCTATCAACCAGCATCTGGATCTCAATGAGAGACGGCAGATGCTCTTGTTTACGGTCGTTGGTGGCATTATGGTTAGAGGATGCTGGCTTATGTCGGTAAGTGGTAGCAGCGCATAGATTCTCCGGTTGGTGAGGACACTAATCCTTCATTCTAGATTTGGGCACAGGCATGGAGGAACACTGCTGGAAGGGTAACGGACATTGGTCTCTCAAAGGTCGGAGGAGAGTGGTAGACACCTCTGTTGAACCACGGTCAACACTGAGACTGATGGAGGAGTCGGGACTATTTCTTTACATGTATCATCGCAAAGAACGTTTCATCCAGGTAGTCTATTAGGAAAGATTAGACATTCTCAAACTGTGCATATCATTGTGAGGTAAAGCTTGAGCCAAGAATATACCTTCCAAAAGACTTCACATATGTTCGCCTTGTCTCTGCTAAGCAATATTATTGCCTAATATTCAAGAGATATGTTCTCAGCTTCATAGCTTTGATGAAAATAGCTGCTACATAACGGTCAAGCGGTAAGTTTAATGCCGTTCAATTATTCTTTAGTGTCCATTACATTATTGCATGTGACTCAGTAGTCTCCGATGGCAATCCTGCCTCTATTGTTGCTCTATCTGTAGTGCCGTCTCCCTACAAAGACTCGTCCCAGTCGCCGAGCTGATACTGACTATTGCACATGTTCACCAGCTCCCAACATTCGCCTAGAAATTTATTAGGACCCTGATCTTCATGGTGACCAGCCGCACCAGCAGCAAACAAAGTGGCCATGTAGTGGTCATCAGTTCCATGCGCCTCCTTATACCGCGGATGTTTCATCAACCTAGTAACAGCTCTTCGTAAAGCAGGTCCCGTGTTCTGCGTAACAGCATCTTCCAACGCCTGCCTGAACTCGAGAGCAAAGTCTCCAGGTGGTACAGGCTGCGCAAAGTTGTCTCGATAGGTGAGCATCTGATACCAATGATTCCGATACAAGTTATGCACGGATCCACCGCTGCCTATTATAAGCGTATCCTCGTATCGCAATGGCCGTAGAGCAGCTCCGATCTTTGTGTGTAGGTGCGGGTCGTATCGTGCGTTCATTGACACGATTGTTGTAGGGAGCGGGATACAATGAGGAAACATGCGGATGACGATCAGGAAGGTGTCGTGAACCCATTCGAACTTGGGATCAGCTTGGGCGTTGATTCCAGCTCCTCGTAACATATCGATAACGCGTTGTCCTCCTTCGAGATCTGCCACCATTTTGTATGGCATGTATCGAGCTTCCGTGACGCTGCCCACGGGGTCTTTCTTCGCGTCGGGATTCATGCTCACTCGTACTGTATCGTAAGGAGAGTCCCAGTGAGCACCCTAACTCGTATTAGTTTTTTTTATTTTCTGGCCAAGTTTGTTCCACGAACCATCATGACAATGCGCTTGACACCACGCCGTAGGCATTCATTTCCAATGTTTTCCCAAATTCGAGCTGGCTCTGACTCTTCTCCAAGCATCATGGTAGATCCATGAGCAAATAGAAAGACTGGAGTCGGCTCTTGCGCATGTTATTAGATCCATGACACTTTTTCTGGTCTTCACAAATGACTTACTCTTTTTCTGTGCTGGTATGCTACCCATATTGACTGTGAAGATGCTTGCCGTGTTGCTTCAGTGTCGATTGCGAATCAATATGTCGTGGCCACTTCGGACTCATCTAATGGCATCGAAATTTATTTCTTATTTGCCCGAATCCCCGAAATTCCCGGCCCCTTGTTATCGCATGTAATTTCTATAGAGAAAAGGTTCGGAATATGTGACACTGCGTATCGCAATACGACTGTATTGTTCGGTGCCGTGTGGAGCCGAGCCGAAGTCCGTGTATCGGCGGGCGGAAGTGTCGGTCATGATTCCACCGAAACACGTCGACGTCGCGTAGAACAAACGTGTTTATTTTCATGTGGAAAAAGACTTTGAAACCTGTCAATTAAGTCGTCAAGAGCTCTATCGACAAGAACCGGATAAGCGCAGTAACAATGGCCTCAGCATTGGATCAATATCGCACCGTCAGCGCAGCGTGGGCGGAGGGTCGACTCGAGAATGTATTACAGCGACAGAAAGAGCTTGCTTTGCTACATGCCAACATCAAAGGTTCCTCTACGAATCTGATCAAGGCCATCTGTGGTGGTGAGCGCATCTACTACATACTTTGGGGTTGGCGTTGGTAGACTAACAAATTTGCGACAGAACTTCAAACCTCGAAAGCAAGCGCAGCTGATGAACTCCAATTGGCCCTCGATTCGATCAAACATCTCTACGACGACCTAGACTTTCCGAGTACATTGGCCAAGGAGAAGCAGGTTAGGACGGGGGCCGGTTCATCTAGCAACTTGGTCGCTCTGGGTCCCGTTCTAATTGATCCATCACCCCACTCGCCATTTCTCAGCACTGTTGCGCCGCTCGCTGCGGCTGTAGCAGCCGGAAGCTCCGCCATGGTACTCGCCCCATCAGCCTCCCGTGATCTCAATACCGAGCTTCGCAACCTGATCAACAAGAGTTTGGACATCGAAGCTTTTGCCATAACAGAGAGTGACTCAGCTGATATCCGTCGAGAGCTCAGCGAACAGCACTTTGGCGCTGCTGCCCTCCAGAACTTGTCCCTACGTGACGACCTCTTCACGTCTCTTTATAAAACAAATCCATTGATCAGAGTGCTTTCGCCACCCTCAGGAATCTCAACTGCATTTGTTGATCGCTCTGTCGAAGATCTCGAAGCTGTCGCGAGTCACCTTGTTGCCTCCGGCTCCCGAACGCCTCGCTATAATCCTTTGCGAACACCACGTCTGGTTTTTGTCGACGAAATACAAATCGCGCACCTGGACAAACTCATACGTGCAGACACTCGTACTAA
Source organism: Fusarium odoratissimum NRRL 54006 (assembly GCF_000260195.1). NCBI lineage: Eukaryota > Fungi > Ascomycota > Sordariomycetes > Hypocreales > Nectriaceae > Fusarium > Fusarium odoratissimum. The sequence continues at coordinate 182,621 of NW_022158703.1, read as the reverse complement.
TGTATCACTGTCCTTTAGCAGCAGCAGAGACGATGCCCAGGCTTTTGACAAGCTTCTAACATCCATATTCCCGACCTCGAAGCGGAACCTGCCGAAACACGTATCCGGTCATCTGTCTGCCGTCATCGCATTAGATAATTCCGAGTATGTTTTTCGTTAGAATTTTACATCTGGTATACAATTAACTCTTTATCAGTGCCATTATAGCCGAACACGTCCAAAGGGCTGCGGAATTGCTTGCAAACAGCGATAACGGCCTTCTACTAGTTCCAATACGAAGTTTGGACCATGGCATCGATATTCTCGGCAAGATGTATGTCTTGGGAGTGGTCGACATTGCCTGAGATTATGAACTAACACATTGGTATCAGTAACGGAAACAACCCCTCCCAGGCAACGTACATTTTTGCATCCTCTGAGGCTTCTTCCTACGTCGCCATGTTCACGAACACACTTCACGTGTTCATTAATATCATCCCTCAATGGTCACTGGGTAAGATCTGAGATGAACCTGATGCACGCGCATTCCACTAATTTCTGATTTATACAGCCACTGTTGCTCCCTCAACACCATTCGTCGAGAGTCGTTTGCTGTACCGCAGAGAAGACTTTTCTGTCAACAAACCGATCTTGCAGGAGTCGATCCATCTCGTTGATTCTATCAGAGCAGAAAAAGAGTCTGCTTGGAATCTCCTGTCCCATCGTTTGCAACTGGGTAAGATCAAACAGCAAAAAGGCGGAAGACTGAGCTACTTCGAGAGAGGCTTGTTGGTTGGACTGGCTTTATCATTAATCGCTGTTTCGGGTACGGGACTTGGTATTTATCGAGGTATTCTACATTTTGCCAAACGGTCTTGATTTGAGGAGGAAGATTGTTCCTTTACGTCATCCTTCCTGTCCATATCTTCACAATCCGGATCACATTTTCATGTCCTGCAGATCTTGGACTACTGAGTAACAGATTTCTCATCAAGCATTGTCGAAATAAATACATGAGCTTTTGAAAGATTAATTAACATCATATATGATGGAAAAATCTCTTCTTGCCTTTAGAGTTACGTGGATGTGTGAAGGCAAGAATAAATCAGGCTGCTCTAGGGTGAGCATCCTACCCTCAAATCCATTGCGAGATCATCTAGCCAGCCCCAACGATCTGATCCGCTGGCGGAAATCTTCCGCCACGGAATAAGCACAACTTCATCAGCCCCACATAACTGCACTCTATGGAAGCTGAATGATTGAGTGCAAAAGACTAGACATGTTTACCCTTTCACATCAATTACCCCAAAATCTCCAAGCTACCTTTGGCACTAAATCTCATAAGCACGCATTCCTGTGTCTGCATCATTCTGTTCAAATGTTTTCCGGCATATCATTTCAACAGTACTCCACAAGGGTCTGAGCTTGTGGGGCCGCGTGGGCCGGCCGGCCACCAGAGCTTGATGTTACGACGCGCGTGGATCACAACGCCTTTAACCCGAGACTGTTCGCAATTCGGCCTTTTATACTACCCGTTTACCGGGCCTCTTACAAGGAAGATTAACAAGCACTATTCACAAAGCCTTAGTTTCAGAAACCATGGGTCTCAACGCTGGTAGTCCTCTGAGAAGGGTTGTCACCCACCACAAGGGCCAGAACTCTGCAATCCTATCAGATGAAGAGCTCAAACTCACCTCTGGCTTTGGCAGCAACGCAGTCACTATCTGGAGAAACGACAAGTACCCAGCTGAGCTCGTTGACAAAGATCCTGTCGGCACCGATCCAGTAATCTATACGCCCGGCTCACTAATTCGAGTCGTCGACTTTCCGCCAAATTCCTCAGGGCACAATCATAGGACTGCATCGCTTGACTATGGAATTGTGTTTGAGGGGGAGTTAGAGATGGTTTTGGCTGATGGATCCAAGACTGTTGTTCGTGCAGGGGATATCATTGTGCAACAGGCGGTAAGTGATGTACCTCTATGGCCTATTGAGGTGATACTGACGTGCTGAATCTGCAAGACTTTGCATCAGTGGAACAACTTGACAGACAAGCCGGCTCGTGTTGTGTTTGTGCTGTTGCCATCTGAAAGGACTGTCAATGGGGTCAATGTGTCAGAGACTGGTGTACCTGAAAAGTATCTCCCAAAGATCTCATAACGATTTCAGATCATGCAGGTAGCCGGCGTGAGAAGAATGCCATAGATTACAGTAGTAGCATATAGGCTTTAACTAACCCAAATGGGCTTTCGGATGCAAGAGCATGGGATAAAGAGTACAATTGCTATTTATTATTCTATAGCCCCTGAATTCTGCCAATCCTCCCTATTTAGTAGTGTAGCTAATTGAAGAAACTCGAGCTTTGAACTATGACCAAGAATACCCCTGCAGTGCAACTTGCTAGTCGTTGCTCAGTTTAAGTCCCCAAGCTGGGTTTCCGAGTCCACATTGTTGTATCGCTGCATAATATCTTTGTTGATAGTGGCAGAGGGATGAAACCAGTTGAATAGCAGAGACACAAGGAGCATCAAGGTACCGTCAAATACATATATGTAAACCTCCTTGGCCATAAGCTCGCCGTCCTCACCCATGATGTATTCAATAACTCGAAAGATAGAGCGAATCATGATGAGGCCGCTAGAAACATAGAGGACTATAAGGAGCCTCTTCCAGGGTGCTCGAATCTTAAGGCTGGCGACCGTAGGCATGTTGTGAATTCGGCGATGGAAAATGACTGTGACAATGATAAACATGCCGAAGAAGATAAGCTGGATAAAGAGACCAATGATGATTATCATCTGGCCTCTATCCTTTGCTGATTTGCTGTCAGCTCCAGCAAGCATGCCGCCACCTGGGCTAGTTAGCAAATGATTGATGCAACTCCAGTATATCACCTACCCATTCCTTGAGCAGCAATAGAAGCAATATCCCCAAAGAGAAAGATTTTGGTCAGCCAGTTCAACCTAACCACGGAGAAACTGTCCGCCTTGAGGAGTCTAATAAGGCGTCCGAGGACCATGTAAATGGAGGCGGCGTAGAAAGGAGGACCGAGCAGAAGGAACAGGGCTTGGATAATATATGGTCCATCTGTCCATTCTCCCGAGGGTTCCGAAGCGTTCACGGCTCTGCCTGTGTATCCAACGATCTCGACTGCGTGATCAAGTTGTTAGCTTATCATCGATTGGCTACTTATGAGGGAAAGGATGGAAATCGTACCTATAGAACCGACCACGAATGGGATGAAATACCATGATCTGAGTCGTATAACCTGGTAGGTATGGTAGATACCTGAGAGGGAAAAGGCAACAATAAATATGACAGCCGCCGCCATGGACGGGTCGTAGTGATAGCGGGTATTGCCTTCTGCCATTTCTGGTATTTGCTGATTTGATTGCGCTTTTGGATCTTTTGAGATTGATACGTATGGATGGCGAGATGATTTTGGTTAAAGTGTATTGTCTTTCTTCTCCAGTCTTGTACATCTAAGTCTTATATTTAAAGACAGCATGTGCTTCAAGAGTCCTTGTCCAATGCCATGGAGTAGCGAAAACGAGCGTAACTGACGTCGCCCTGTTGCACTAACATAAAACATAACTGGGAAAATAAGCGTATCGTGTAGGCCGTAATAAAGTTTCTAATTCTTATTTCCCTTCCCTTTCTTGGCTTTAGTGAACCGCCAGGACAGGGACAAGATTAATAAGCCTCAAAGATGGAGTATCTCGTTATCGGATTTGTGTTCAATTTGACGGCTCAAGAATGCTAAAAATAGTTGAAAGTCCTTTAGGATAGCAGTCTGCACAGCCCGATCAACGCCCATGCCACCCATAGCATCGGCACACGGTTTATGGCAAATCAAGGCCGTGACACTCTATACACCTAGTTCATGATAATCATGTAAATTTAGGGGGCAAGATGGGTGCTCTATATAAAGGCCCAGAATGAGTCCTACTTGCGATATTTGAAGCCGATAGAATAGATTGGCATGTGCGTCATGCGCCGATATTAGCTGCGAACCACCTGGCTCATATTCGAGTAGCCTATGAAGCGCTCTAGTTCAGAAGGACGCATCTGCACCAACGGCCCAAGGTATTAAATACGGTGTTGGATCAAAGCTGTTCATTTGCCCAGCTTTTCACAACTATGTCCTGATCAACACCCATCACAATTTGTTTTGGCCATTCAATCAACGTTTCCCAGTGACTCCCCTCCAAAGAGTTGCAAACACACTTCATCAAAGACTCTGCCCATCCTTCCAATGCCCAACAGCTCGCTTCTGCCATTCTTAGCACTGTACAGTAAAATGCTAAGACGACCAAGGCTGCTGGGTATCGTTGCCGGAGCAATGTGATGTAGTCCGTTTCAATAAGGATGGGCCAAAGGAAAGACGCTCGCAGTGAAGCAGTTGACGTGGGCGAAGGCCTCCTAATACTATTCTCAATGGAGCTGGAAAGTGACGCTACTGCATGCTGAGTCACGAATGAGCCGTGGATAGCATCGTTCCCGAGAAATGGGGTTTGTCCCAATGCAATACTCAGCTGCTCGACATGGGGACGGATGATTCCCAGGCCTGAGTCTTTGTAACTGGGACAACCGCACTGCATCCGACCGAAGAGGGTTGCAAGTGGCCCCGTGCTAATCTCACCACCCGATTCAAGCCGAATCATGTTCATTCCTTTGATAAGACTAAAGACACCGAGAATGTTGTCGACGGGGTCCAAGGGGCCATCGAATCTATCGTAGCTTGGGAAAGTGGCAAATGAGCAGATGGTTAATAAGATAGAAGCTGCATAGAGCGTATGGCAGTGTTCGGAGGCATGAGCGCTCCCAAGGTTTGTTCTTAAACCCTCTATAGCACTATTCTGATGCTGAGATGCTTGCGAAAAGAATGCGTGGCGTTTGTCGTGATTTAGGTATGCGAGATGATAGCCGGAGAAAGCCAGTAGCTGATGCAAGAGGAATTTGTGTTGAAAGCCCAAACGTGGCAAGTCTTGCTGAAAGAACTTCTGTACGTCAGCGTCATTTGAGAGTGTGGCATAGGATATGCTAGTGTAGTGGTGCATCAGCTCCATGTCAGAGGCCCAGTTGGCTCTTTCGCCGAGTATGAGATTCGAGAAAAGTGCTGCAAAAAAGGAAAATGGGTCTTCATGGCCATTATAGGCCCCATCTTCTTGCTCCTTCCCTGGAGGCAGGCTGGGTTCAGAGCTGTGCTCTGCAGTTGCACAGGTATTCTTTTGTGAGCCTTTACTGCCAACGCCTGAGTATGCTCGATCAAGGGAGCGCTGGAACGATTATTAGCTCAAACTAAATATGTATGTACAGAGAGAAAACTCGCCTTAGCATGCCTAGACCTTGCTTTTGTTGATGATGGACGGGTAAACGACTGCTCTACCGTTTGCGCTGTACCAGCATCGGGAGGCGAGTCACTAAGACTGCAAAGGACCTCGTGTCTGACACATGCCGAGCAAGGTCGTTTCTCGTCGCACTAAATTATATTAGCCATGATCTTCGGATGGTGATCTACCGAGTCCAACAGCTCGGTAAATTTACCATGCTGGCTTGCGTCAGACCTTGACTCTTCTCTCCTTGCATCTTAGGCATCCGGTGCGGGACTTGCGGTAGCCCAGTCGCTTCATAGCTAGGTGTGCTTTGCAGAAGGATAGACTATGGAGCTTATCAATCGGTCGGATAATGGGTAGTTCATATTTGTGACTGAGGGCGCCGAGGTTCTCCTAACTTGGTCTAATTTTATGGTTAAAATGAAGGTATACCGAGCTTGAGCTGTAAACCTAAAAGTAAAAGACTTCTCTGATCCACACCAATCAACGATGAATCCGATAACGAGCCAGGCTTAGCCTCTGCTCAGCCTCCGCGGTAAGCTTTGACCTTTCAAGCAAATTACAATGTACGCGTAAGCTGTAATAGACTCGTATGGCACGGTTAATGTATCTAAGTAAAACAGTGCAAAAGGAAGTCATTTGGGGATTCAAAAAAGTCTATTTTCTTTACAACTTGCGGTTTGCAAAGAACGTGAACTATTATAGCTTTGCAAACAAAGAACAAGACTGTTCTTCTCTAGCTAGCAGTACTGAAAATATCTATGCTCTACTGAGGGTTCTTTTCAATAACACGAGTAACAAGGTCACTGATGCATCCTTGATTAGTATTTTTCTCCATCAAGTTCAAGTTCATTAATAACTTACGTGTCCATGTACGCCCTCACTGTTGCGATCTTGCCGTTGTCGCTAAAGCCCAGCACCCAGGTATATTCATTTGGGAAGGGATCGCCGCTCTTAGTCTTAGTATTGACGGCCTTAAGCTCCACGGCAGCTTGGTTTCCCTCAATGATAATGTTTTGAACGACAAGATGCAGGGGGCCTGCCCAAGTAGATGACAAAGCCCTTGTCCCCTGTTGGAATTCCTCAATGGACCTGTAGTGGCCAGAGACCTTGCAGTGGGTGCCTGTAATATGGTGAGCTAGAACTGAACCAGAAAATCTGACATTGGGAGGTGGGCTGTACCTTTTACGGTCCAGTCGACGTTGGGCTCGACGTGGGGCCAGAAGCTGGCCATGTCGCCCTTGCTGGGGCCCGCGAAGATATTTCGGACGTGCTCGTGGGTAACCATCTTGTAAATTCTAGTAGTGAATAAGTGAAGCCAGACTGTCAAACAGAATGTGTTGTGGTTGTACTGCCAAACAAACAACCATCGCCAAGGTGTCTCGATTTTTAAACATATACTCAATGTGGGGTTCGCGATACAGCCCCAACGTTGCAATGGAATTTTGTCCTTAACTCCGTTCTTTCGGTCACGGGGCTCGTCTTTCCGTGAGTTGACGTGACCGTGTGGAGAGGGCCCGAGAACACAAACTGAGCCCGGATTCCCCACGTTGGACGCCACAACGCGGGGAAGTTCCTATCCGTGGAGCCGAGATGGAGAAGTGAGATGTTTGTTGTATGGGAGGATTTTGGTAGGCTTGTTTCCGAGCTTACGAGGAGAACAAAAATGATTGGTGCAGATGGTAATGGATCGAAATGATGATGGCTTGAATCGATGATGTTGGAAATGAAGGTAACTGTAATGGGTGTCTGGAAGAGGGAAAGGAGGCGTCTACGGTCTAAGCGTCAGCAGGTTTAGTCTTCGAACGATTTCAGCTTATAACGATGGTCTCCCAGTTTACCCCAATGGGGATATTTTGGTCTTTGAACAAATCTGCTATCTCTAGCCACTGTGAATATGCCTCTCAAAGTTATAATTGCAGGTGCAGGCTTGGGTGGCCTGGGTGCCGCTATCGCCATGGCCCGCGCTGGCCATAACGTAGAGGTAAAGTTCTATAGTCTGCGCCGTCACGGCCCATTGGAAGCTGACCGAAGTAGGTTTTCGAACAATCAAGATTCCTTAACGAGATCGGTGCCGCGATTCACATTGCCCCCAACGCAACCAGGGTACTCAAGTCCTGGGATATCGAATTCACTGAGCTGCAAGCCGTCTTATGCAATGCCATCAAGATCTATGACCATACAGGGAAGCTTATATTCGTTCCCGTGGTAAGTTGTTACGAGACCACCAACTTATGTATATGCTAACAGCTGGATGCTTATAAAGAAACTGGAAGAACTCCAAAAGAGTATTGGCACCAAGGATGAGTGGCTCCTCACGCACCGCGTCGACCTGCACAGCACTCTACGTAAGGCAGCCACCGAAAAGACATTCGCGGGAACAATCAAGATTCACACAGCAAGCAAAGTCGTTCAGGCGGTATGTACATGCATATGGGCACTCTACGCCAACTTGAACTGATCGACTGACAATTTGGAGGATGCGGCAACAGCCGAAATTACTTTAGCAAACAGCGACAAACACAAAGGCGACCTACTGATTGGAGCAGACGGTGTGCATGTGAGTTTCCTATTGTCTATGACTACCAAGGATCGTCGCTGATACTTACAGTCCAAAGTCGTTTCTGCCGTTGCAGGCAGTCCACCTGTCCGCGTCAGTACAAAACAAAACACATTCCGATTCCTGGTACCGATTGACAAGCTCATGGCCAATCCCATTACTGGACCATTTTTCGGAAAACTTGGTTTCGACTGTCAACACGTGTTTACTACTAGAGATCGCAGAATGGTGGTTTACCCGTGCCGAAATGGCAAACTGCTCAACATCGTCGCCATGCATCCATCTGATGATGCTGGTCTCGACTCTGAATCCTCGTGGCTGGCGGGCGGAAGAGTGGAGGAATTGCTTGATGTCTACAAGGAATTTGGACCTGAGCTTATCGAGATGTGCAGGATTGGCGAAGACCTGAAACTGTGGAGCTTGGCTACCAGAGATCCCCCTACTAAGTTCTGGAAGGGTAGAACTGTGCTGCTGGGTGACGCAGCTCATCCCATGCTCCCACGTAAGCCACAATCACTGTGTTTCAATGACATAGACCGACTAACAGTATCTTAGATCAAGGACAAGGCGGAGCGCAATCATTCGAAGATGCAGCAGCTCTTGGAGTCTTGTTCCCTGCCGACACGACCGTGGACGATGTACCTAAGCGACTGGAACTCTACAATAAGCTCCGCTATCCAAGATCCGTGACTGTAATGTTCATGTCAAAGATCAATGATGAGAGGCGAGGCGAGATGATGGAGGACCTTCGGAAGTTTGTCCCCGATGCGGAACTCCCTCCCAACATCTTTCCGTATCTGTGGAATAACTTTGTGCTTGACGATGCGCAAAAGGCTCTTGCAGCAGCAGCCTGATCGCCAGATTTAGTTAGGAATAGTATCTATATTGATAGGAAAAAGATCCGTAGTAAGGTATGTTACTAATATCTTCCTCATAATTAAAAGCTACTTGTTCTGTGCATGTTATGAGACACGATCTGGTGATATTCGTAGTTCATCCAGGTATTTATTACTTCCGCTCATAATTAAACAGTAGTATGAATGACGGCCACTACATTTCGTAGCTTGCACGCTCAACATGTCATGATACGGATAATCTGATTATTGATACTGGTTGACGGTGCCATCCTCTACCGCGACTCAGAATGATAAAGTCATTCATTTCACGGTATGCATCACTGGATAGAAAAACCGAAGCCGAGATCAACGCACCGTTATCGCTTCGAATAAATCAACAGTAGCCCTCTGCTTACAAATGCCGAGTGGGCGCCGGATCAGGGTCACTTCGGGGCCGACCCCACCGGATCGCCGGGGCATGCAGGGAAGCTTCTTGGGAGGCGAAGCGAAGTATGGCTCTGCAGTTACAGAGAATGTCAGTGATTCTGAGCCTGGAAATTTATATTTACCACGTGTATTGATGGAATAAGTGTCATCATCAGTCCCATCATAATCGGCGCTACGTAGAAACATTTGAGAGCTTGGTAAAAGAGATCATCGATCACAATGACAGTCACCGCACAGCAACTTGATGAGACTTTGTCGTCGGCCAATTTGGCCAAGGATAAGTTCACACCCTTTGATCATTCCGACATTCCGTTCGAGGAGGAAGAATGGCCTGTCATAATAATTGGTTCCAGCATGGTTGGAAAGACTCTTGGTCTTCTCCTCGGGTATCATGGGTAAGCTCAAACATTTGACTACCCATAGACCAACAAGCTAACCCTAGATTTCAGTATCAAATCGGTCTCGTTCGATCGTCACTCCAAAGCTGGAGCTCATCCACGGGCAGCAGGCATCAACTTTCGAACGAGCGAGATTCTACGGCAACTAGGCCTGGAAGAATTTACTCTGGAGCAGAGCGGTAAAGAGTTTGATCTCAATGCCGGTATGCTTATCGTTGAAAAGCTAGTGGGCGGCAAAGTTATCAAACATCTTCAAGAGCATGATCCTGAACATGTGAAGACCTTTACTCCTTCCAACTGGGTGTGGATATCGCAAAGGATGTTTGAACCTATCTTGGGCCAGAATGCTGAGAGGTTCAATAGCGAACAGCGACATGGCCATCAGGTCCTTCTATATGAGGAACACGATGATCATGTTGTCGTCGTCGTCAAGAATCTGAACACTGGCGATATCAAGAAGTACAAGACACAATATGTGGTTGCATGCGATGGCAACCGAAGTCCCACCCGCCAAAATGAGGGTATCAGCTGGGATGGCCCAGGTGTTCTTCGAAACAGTCTTGGAGTCAGCTTCAAATCAGACCTGAGCCCTTTTATCGGTAAGAGAATGGTTCATGGAGTTGTCTATGTGGCAAACAAGGACATCGGAGGAGGTTTTCGACTGGAGAACGAAGGAAAGCAAGGCATTATCATGGTGAATAATGTCGGATCCAAGACCAGCTTCGAACCCGGAACCGTGACAACGGAGGATGCCAAACAGTACTTTTACCAACTGTCCGGCTTGACTCCTGATCAGGTAGATCCCCAAATCGTATCTATGAACTACTGGACTATGGCGGCATACACCGCTGGACGCTTCGAGAGCAAAGGCGGTCGTGTCTTCCTTGCTGGAGATGCCGCCCATACTATGCCACCCACTGGAGGCTTGGGAGGAAACACTGGAATAGCTGTTGGTTGGCCCGCCTATTTTCACCATATATTGCTAACGTATACTGTGGTAGGATGCTCATAACCTTGCGTGGAAGTTGGCATACGTCTTATCCGGGAAGGCCTCGCACTCATTACTCGCAACGTACAACATTGAGCGACAACCTATTGATGAGTTTACCGTTACTCAGGCATACAACCGATTCCAGAATAGGATCGTTATCCAGCAGCCACCAGCTTCAGAAGCCCCGGATGAGTCTATCGAGCTGGGCTTCAGGTATCCTCGCGGAGGAGCCTTTGTCCCAGAGGAGAAGTACTCAACTCCCAAGGAGCTCTACGATGATCCGGCTTTCCCTTCAGCCGTTCCTGGATCTCGATTCCCACATTCCTATCTCGACGATGTCGTTTCATCTGACAAGCCAATCTCAACTATTGACTTGGTAAAGACGAACTTTGTTCTCGTCACAATAGATCCTTACTCCCCATGGGCTGCAGCCGCGAGTAAAGCTCCAATCGAGATTGATGTCTATACCTTGAACGCGACATCATCTCCGTATAGAGACATAAAGGGGAATGTTGAGAAGAAATGCCGTCTGAAGCCGGGCGAGGCGATCCTGGTGCGACCTGATGGGTTTATTGGTTGGCGAGGCACAAGGGTTGACAGCGGACATGAGGAGAAGTTGAAGCATGGAATCAATGCACTTCTTAGAAAGTAGTCCAACCTTAGTGAGAGGACTAGCATCTGCCGTAGACTAAACTTCATGCAACACAGTCAGATCACAATTTAGACAGTATTCTATTGAGAAAGTAGACAAGTGACTTTTTTCGTATTGCACACGGGAAGTAGAGTCGTTCCATCATGAATCATCAAGTCGTTTTCTGTGTCACGGTTCGCAATCGGTTCATTGCCCCATGAACTCAATAAACCTCTCCATGGGCCCAGATCTTGATAAGAAGCGATCATCAAAGAATGCGCACTTAAGCACCATGTGTACCCCACAACAACGTGAAATACCGGGGGTGGATATAGCTTCTAACAAGCACGGTAATCTTCATCCCAACTGGGACTTTAACATCCGCATCGATTTGATGTGTTCGGGAACTTTCTCGGAGATGAAATTCGCGGCCTCATTGGGCAAAGTCGTTTGCCCATTGAGGGGATTGTGGTCCCGAGCCGGTTCTTCATCTTGGCACCCGCCTAGCGGCCCCACGATCGTGGATGCAGCATGATCCAGTTTAACGGACTTAACAGAATAGAGGCGATAGTGGCAGATCAGCTGCAGCTCTATAAGTCAGGTAGTTATTCATACGACGAAGGTTGATACAGCAGCTTATTCTCAGAAAGACCATCATTGTATTACTCAAACACCGGTATCATGCCGCTCATGATCAATGGCTTCGAGGTTGATGTGACCCCAGTCATCGCCCCAGGGGCCAAAGAAGCTGGTCCTTATGACCCCCTTAACCCTTCGGTAACAGTCTTGCCTAAAGGCCACAAGAGGACCCCGGCAAACAGGGCGTTTGAAGTCGACACTATCTTCGAGAAGGATATTGTTCTTCCCATGCGCGACGGCATCAAGCTGTACGCTGATGTCTTTCGACCCAAGACTGACGAAAAGGTTCCAGCCGTTCTCATCTGGAGTCCTTATGGCAAGACTGGAAATGGTTAGCCCTGATGCACATAAAGTGTTGAATCTTCTGACAACCTTTAGGCCCTCATGGACTTGGAATGATTCCTGGTCGGTTCGGTGTGGCTGAAGATCAGGTCAGCGGTTATGAGAAGTTCGAAGGATTGGACCCTGCTGTCTGGCCAGCTAGGGGATATGCTATCGTTAATGTGGACTTGCGAGGCTCGTGGGACTCTGAAGGAATTATTCCGTAAGTTCATAAACATTCCTTAGCAGGATACTACATATGTAGCTAACATGATCAGATGGGTCGGCAACCTAGATGGCCAAGACGGGTATGATGCCATCGAACACGTTGCCAAGCTTGACTGGTGCACAGGTAAAGTCGCCCTGGGCGGCAACAGTTGGCTCGCCATGGTTCAGTGGCAGATTGCTTCTCAGCAGCCTCCTTCACTGGCCGCTATTGCTCCGTGGGAAGCCAATGCGGACTTTTATCGCGACACTCTTGCCCGTGGTGGCGTGCCGTATCCCTACAGTGCGATGTGGAAGCTCCTACAGGATCTGATGGTGGGTCGCAATGCTGCTGAGGCTCCCATCTCGATGTTGGAGAAATATCCCCTGTTCAATGACTACTGGGAGGACAAGAATGTGAAGCTCGAGAAAATCCAGGTCCCTACTTATGTTTTAGCTAGCTTCTCAACGGCTCTTCATACTACTGGCTCTATTCGTGGTTATCATGATATCTCTTCCAAGGATAAATGGTGAGTTTCAACCTGGCCTTGGGAACCGGATACTGATGGATCTATAGGCTCCGCATTCATGCTAAACAGGAATGGTCCGACTTGTATCATCCTGACAGCGTTGACGATCTGAACAAGTTCTACGACTATTTCGTCAAAGGCATTCAGAACGATTGGCCAAGCACCCAGAAAGTACGAGGATCTCTTGTCGGGTTCAATCTAGTAAGCTGCTTTCTGTCTTTACCCAAATCTGGATTTAAGTTCTGACCCGAACCAGCCCAACATCAGCAATATTCCTCTCGAATCATATCCCATCCCCAACACAAAGCACACAAAGCTTTACCTCGGTTCAGGCGAGAAGCTTGAAGCAGTCTCACCAAAGGATCCAAGCACCGTGTCGTATGATGCAGCATACCTTCCTAAGCACCCTCTTGAAGGCGGCGAGGAAGTACTCTTCAGGTACAAATTTACCAAGAAGACATGGCTCATTGGCTACTCATGGCTCAACGTCAGCATCTCCAACGACGGCGATGATGAGATTGATGTTTTCGCTCAACTGGGCAAACAGGATGCTTCAGGAACTCAGTTAGTCAACATGAACGTTCCTTTAAAGGACCTTATTCCTCCTGTCGACAGGCACACAGAAGCTGCAGACACATGCTTCCTGAAATACCTGGGTCCTACAGGTTCCCTACGAGGTAGCCATGCTGCCACAAAGGTGACCCCTAAGCCTGGGAGATTCACTGGTGACTGGCCTGAGTACACCAACACGAGTCGAAAGGCTATTCCTGCCGGCACTGTTGCCAAGCTCGAGGTTCCCATCTGGCCGACTGGTATCATCTTTGAGGAGGGAGAGTACTTGACATTGAAGGTTTCTGGTCACTATATGAGCTTCATGGAGTTTGACTTCTTGTACGGAGCTGCTCATGCGAACAAGGGTCGTCATACCATTCATATTGGGGCCGACTCTGACAGTTATCTAGTGGTTCCTCTGCTGGACCCTCTGGCTTAGATCGTGTTAGGCGGGTCAATCCATAGGCTATTCAGTTTTCTTCAATCTGAAACCAATATCTGACGTTCTATATCTCTTTTTCCTTGGAGAAACAGAAACCAAATAACAGTGAGAATAGAGTATGTAATGCTTTGCTACATACCCCGGGTCATTGACTGAGATAAAGCCCCTGTTCATCTCCTCTGGCCAATATTACTACAGTGCCCAAGGAGAAGGTGATCTTGCCTACCCGAAATCGCAGTTCCCATAAGCATCGCCCATCTTCGTAATACTTAAGTGCCTACAGAGTGATGAGAGAAGTCGCACCGTTTGGTAAGACAGAAAGTATGAACGTTTGCTTGAGAATATCTTATAAGATGTGTGGTGATTTTGCCGACGTGTGTTCAGGATCTTGAGCAGGAGGTACATAAAGTGAATCCGGGCTTGACTTTGTAGCTTAATCCTTTCTGATAGCCGAATTAAGCTGAGGTAGCGGTGTTCATCTCACATATTCAAGAAGACAATTGCAAAGGTCAAGATAATGGCCATTCAAACTTGAGCTATGGACTATTTGAGCTCAGAGTGAGCTAAAGAGGACCATTCCATTAGACATGTTTACCCTGATGCTCAGGTCCAGTCCCATCCACACTACAGAAATCTCTTGGCGCCATAATGATGGTGAACATAAGCGGCTTTGACCCGAATCCACGGTCCGAATACCAGCAGCACAATGGTAAAGCCAGCTAGCAATGCCCACTGAATGATCGCCATTTGCAGAAACATCTTCTCCACACCGACCCTGGCAAGCCAATTAGAAGCCGTCTTCGTCAGCCCGAAAGGAATGATATGGGTGACGGCATTCATCAAGGCAGTCACCTCAGCCGCATCGTAAGGGTAGCTATCGATACCGTAGGACAGAACAGAGGTGGGGATGAGCATAAGGCTAGCAGCTTGCATGGCGTAACCAACTGCTGGCCCTACATAAGACCCCTTTGTGTATGTATAGCCAAACAGCAACAAGCCTGATGAAGAGAACAGGAATGGGACCACCAGAGTGATGAGTCGGTATTCAGGCATATGTTTGCCCTTTCGGCGGCCGATAAACGAGGAGACGGTGTCGGTCAAGGGTCCAGCAATGGGAAAGGCAATGGCTACACCGACTAGACTCGTGCATGCCCAATTGCCCAGTTCAGCAGGACCCCAGAAGAAGGGGGGCATCGCGAACAGTTGGTTGGAGATGACTGAGATAGTTGCGACCCTGTACAGAGTTAGAAATGGATTTTGCTGCAAAGAGACTGTGAAACTTACCAAGCTAACACAATTCCCCACATACCCGCAGAGAGAATCACGATGGGATCGAACATGAATTCGATCTGCAGCAAAAACGAAAGAAACCATTGCCTCAAGCCACCACCTCTCACGTGCGGGTGTCTCAAATAAAAAGAGTTCTGCTTCCATGTTGTGAGCAAGCTCTGGGTGCGACCAAACCCGGTGGTCTGGTCAAGAATATCGGCGTCGACATCAGCACTAGTAGCGCCCGCCTCAATCTCGACGTTGAAAGCAGTCTCTGGGCAGAAGAAAGCCAGTGTAAGAAAGTTGAAGCCGCTAAGAATAGCGAGGAGGATAAAAAACCAACTCCATCCTTTGGCTTCGATCAGGTGGCCTGCGATAAGAGGTCCGCCCTGAGCTCCGATACAGAGACTCACGGCGTACAAGCCCATTGCTTTAGAGTAGTTCTTCTCCAAGAATACTTCTGTGATAAGAGGCGTCAGAAGTTGACTGGCATTGAGATCAAGGGGGCGATTTCTTACCTCCTACGACAGCAGGACCAACAGCTTGGACTGCGCCAGCACCGAAGGCACCAAGGATTCGCGCCCCGAGAAGGCTATTCATTGACTCTGCTTGCGAGCACCAAATACATCCAGCCATGAACATTATCTGAGATGCTAGCAGGACGGGTCGTTTCCCAATCACCACAGCGGTCGGAATCCATATGAATGAGCCCAGGCCAATGCATAGCACAGAGTACGCGACGATATCACCCGCCTTGTCATAGTTGCTGTGAAATTCGTATACAAGAGGGGTCAACCCAGCAGAAATACCGGCCTGTTGAATCACCAAGGTTAGTCAAGCTTGTCTGGAATGGCGAATCGAGGAGAAAGTACCGAATAGAAGTTACCGCAAAATACCATGAAGCAAAGGTTGGCCAGGACCATCAGCTTGAGGCTCCGATTCCATGTCTGTAGGTGATTATTAGTAGTCGGACAGGGCGCAAAAGGGGCAACTCACCTTTGGATGGTCTCGCAGTTCTTGACCTGTTGGGGTGCTTGGGGCTTGGCTGGTATTCTCCACTCTCGACACTTCTGCCTTTTCTGTGCTTGCGGAATCCATTTTGTGTGTACTGCTGATATTGACTCGGAACAACTCGTCGTGATGAATTGTCGAGCAGGATAAAGGGAGGTGTATTATCATAAATAGTTTCGTGATTGCAGAGGACTGGCGCGCGGGTACCACTTCGGATACCCCACTACGGCTTGGGGCATGCTAAACGAGTTGGTTGGAAGAGTGCAATATGAGGCTATGCTAACTAGACTCAATAAAGCTTGGAAGTTAGACACCAACCTTGGGTCATTTGAAACTGTTTATAGACTCCCTGAATCGCTGTAGTGCATGTAAATTACATAGATATCGGTTGTTACCATTTCAAAATCGACAATCACTCAAATTTCCACATGTTTATTATCTATAGTATCTCTAGAAGCACAAGGCTTATAATAGAAACCCCAGACAATTGGCAGCTTTTCCAGCCATCAATACTTAGAGGTCATGAGATCGAAAGGTTTCATCTGTAGGGTTGATAATCTGGGGTACACTTTAGCGGACAACGATTTCCCCACGATCTGTCGGCTCCACGTTGAAAGCGACAACAACTTGCGGGGAAAGGGGGAATCGGAAATTCAACCATCTTTCCGAGCATCATTCACGCGCTACTTAAATTCAATAGTTCACAACAGAACTGACCGCCAACCTACTTGGCAATCATTGTACCAAGGCACCCAGACAATCCCTTTCACAAGTACCTTCGTGCTATACATCGCCACCTGTAAAATGGGTATCAACCGTGTCGTCCAGTTTCAGTTCAAGCCGGACACCGGCAGCGATGCCATCGAGAAGGTCACTTTTCAATTCCCGCGTCTTTCAGGGCAACTGTTGACCTTATCTTTAGGTGTCCGCCAAGATCCAAGAGATGAGGGAAAAGTGCTTGCACCCTGAGTCCAAACAGCCTTACATTCAATCCATCCAAGGTGGCGCTGATAGCTCGCCAGAAGGCCTACAGGTGAGACAGTTCATATTACTCTCGATCGGCGGTGTCTCCCCTCTTCTGCTGACCACGTCCAACCGCGATCAAGATCGCTGATAGTAAAAATAGCAAGGTATCACTCATGCATTCGTCATCCAATTCGACAGCCCTGAAGACAGGGACTACTACGCCCTCAAAGACCCAGTCCACCTCACTGTCGTGGCAGAGCTGGGCCCTTTGGTAGAGAAAGTTCAGATTATTGACCTGCCGAGGAATGATTGAGCAAGGGTCGCGTTGGACTCTGAGGCTCTGGTGTGGTGGCCCTGCTAGCGTATCGTTTGCAGGCAAGCGAGGGTGAATAGAAATTAGATTTGAGAGCGATAGTGATCCAGCCCTGAATCCATTTCCTTTACATACCACGATCCATTGTTTCGTATGATTATTTTAGGAGGCTGGCAGTAATAAAGAACTTCAAAAGACTAGTATATATTGCACTCTATAGTCTCATACAATAAGCAGACTTTCTTGATACAAGGCACCCTATCATGTGTGTTAGCCGCCTAAGGTTAACCTTATTGGCAGCAATCAGCTACATATTTAACGTAGGGTAGACTATAGGCCTGCTCTTTAACCTAATGCCTTCAGGCTTTTATCTTCACGACCGCATCGGCATGATCATCTCAAATTTCTGCCCACTGTAATCTGTTTTGTCTATTGTATGCTCATATGAAAACCTTCTAAAGTTAACTAATGCTGGGCTGCCTTGGCCGAAACCGCCTTTGATGCGTCACGCTGGCTAATGCGCTCAGCCCATGCCGCCACGTTCTTCCTAGAGTCGATCAACTCTCCAAGTTGCAATCGGTTCCTAATAAATCCTAACCAGGGGACATGAAAGAGGTCAACGAGGCTGTAGTCCTATCAATGGGTCAATAATTGACGGGTGTTACGCGTGCTTTGCAAATCACGAACCTTTCCGGTCAGATACTCTTGAGCCTCGAGTGTCTTTTCATAGTAGTTCAGCGTCGTGTTGAGCACGGTCTTCTGTTGGTCAACTATCGCTTGATCGGTGTCTCCGAGTTTAAACAGCCTAGTTAGCCATAGGTCAATCAGAATGTTCCCCCTTCAGAAGACTTCGAATATGCTTTGACTATCTTACTTCTTAAAAATTAGCTCGAATCCTAGAGCAGAGACAGCCGGCTCAAAATAGGCATATTCCACACTAGCAGCTTGCTCGAATACTGCCAAAGCTTCCGGACCATCGCTAGGCGGAGCAAGGTGCGACTTGTGCTTCACGGCGAGGTATCGAGCAATGGCTCTAGACTCGAAAATCTCGACTCCATCGTCTTGGAACACTGGAACCTTGGCGAAGGGATGATGATCTCTGACATATTCAGGATCCTGTGTATGTGTAAGCTGCTAGCCTCAATGCTGCTCGTGCTCTGACTCACGTGGTGTTGTCCCTTTGAGAGATCTACGACTTTGAAGTCATACTCAATGCCTAGTTCCTCCAATGTGAGTAGGACTCTTTGAGTGCGAGTCGATGCAACGATTCCAAGAACGGTAGGCGCCATATTGGTCAAGATTGGTCAAGCGGTGCAAGAGGTATGTTTGCGAATGAGAGTCACGATCGGGTCAGCGATCAACTCATTTAAGCAAATAATAAGGTTTAATAGGTCGATGAGCTATTAAATGTCAAGGTAGATCCCATCAAGTCTGTCGGAATTACGGAAATGGAACGAGTTCAATCGATTGTGGAGCCGACGGAGCCGGGAAGACAGGCATGTCATGAGACAGCTGTTCAACTGACAACTTGTCTTTTAAATGAACATTCTTGTTCTCTCTAGTGACTGCAAGGACAGTTCACTTGATAGTGATGCAGGTAATGGATCACCAGAGCGTGCAGCAGTATGGACACCCGTGAAACAGCCGCGACGGCCCTGACACTGTCCAATGGCCCGTTGCAAGCTACATGGCGTTATTAGAATGATGATCAATTCGCATAATAGGTTTTCTAAGCTACAGATGAGTAGAATTTGCTGTAGCCATGTATAATACATATAAGCCCCTCCGTAAATGCTCACAATAAGGCTTGTAGCTTGTGAGCTTTTCAGGCCACTCTGAAATCATCCATGGGCCATACTAGCCGTCTCACTCGCTCGCAGCCGCAGCAAGATCTGAGCATATGCATTACTAATCCCCCAACCCTTTAGCGATCTCATAAGCACCACTGCATCGTCCAACAACTTAGTTCTGCCCTCTGCACAAAGCAGATTGCCGATTCCCGGTAACTTGACTCGGCTCCACCCCATCTCGATCCAAGAGTTAGTCTCCATCTGGTCCAGGGGCTTCGGGCCAAGCACCACAGCTGGAGCCGTGCGCGAGAACAAAAACCCATCACGGTAACGTTCAGCAAGCGCTGAGTAAAGCCACAGAACCAACACGGCCTGGAGAAGCGAGACTGGTGTACCAAAGTGCGATGACCGGCTTGACCGTACTACGTGGAGGATGCGCGATGCGTAGAAGCATCCAAGCCTTCCTTGCCCGGACGCTCCTCTCCAGCGATCGCTGAGCGCCGCCCAGTCTTTAGTGTCGAGCTTGCCGTATATGCATCGAATAATCGTTGGAAGGAGGCTCTGGACCGGAGTATTGTGTGTCATCAAAGCCGTCAGCGCCATGATCTTGTGTGTTGTCGATGCCTTGGCTTCATCAATTGATTGCTCCATTTGGTCGGTCTCGATCAGATTCAGAAAATCAGTCAAGACATTCGAGGCTAGTAATTTGTCGTGGTATGAGAAGCCCGGGGTGCCAGGTTGGTCTGCACTTTTATCCTTGATGACGTTGGTGAGATGCTGCAGCATAACCTGCTTGCCTAAGGTGTTGGTTTTGGACCATACGAATCGCCAGCTATCTTCGGAGATGACACGCTCCATCGTCGGAAGTCCACCAGAGCCAGAGTTTTCTCCTTATGTCAGTAACTCGGAGAAAGATTATGATAGGTTTCAGCTTACCAACTGCAGGAAAGTTGGCCCAGCACTGGGCCGTTGATGCACCCCAACGATCATCCGGCTGAGGCAAGGATATCTGCAGTTCGGACAGCCTCATAAGACTCGTCAGGTCAAAGTGCGCGCTGAATGCAGAATCCAAGAGCTAGATAATTCAAGACTCAGTATGGACTAGCGAGATATCTCGTTCATTAGACTCACCCAGATAGCAAAGCCTGCCCGTCGCCGCTCTTCGTCTAACAGCCAGATTTGCCATTTCTGAGCATGCGGTAACTGCAGCTGAGCAAACTTGTCTACGGGAAACATGTTTGTAAAAAGCCTTTTTCGTCTTCCGAGTGTTACGGGCAATGCTTGCAGGAATTCGCCAATTTCGAGAGACCTCCGCTCACCGCCATAGAGCAGGCCAATGTGGTTCAGGAGAATAGTCTGCGACATCCAAAGCTCTCTTCCGTTGGAGTTTTGACGTTCACACTTTTTTTTCAATGAGCCTCGGGTCCTTCATTCTGCGTCATCTAGAACTTACCATGGTTGAGCATTGTCGTCGAATAGTCTCATGCATTGCCCTCGAGCATGCCTGGGCATCTTTGATGCTTGAAAAGTGCGCACCGATTGCGGCCACTGTAAAGATAAGAAGCCAATGCCGTTTAGACGAGGAGAAGGTCGACTTGTGCAGAATAGGCATAACTGGGTGGAAGTACTCAAAGTACAGCTGGACCCAAGCATTTAGCACTGGCGTTGGCGGAATAGCCAGATTCCTAAAATGCGGGAAGTTACCGCCGTTCTGTATCTCTGCTGCTGCCTCGGCTACATTCTTGGACACTTCCTCGGGGATATCATCTACATGTGCCAAATTCTCGTGATCAACGTCCTCGGCTGTCAGGTGTGATAGGTCAGGGAAGTTGAGCTGAGCGTCTAACTCGATTGAGACGGCAACATATTCTCTAGGCTCAACCGCATCCCTATCAATAGCTGGGGAGTGGCTGCGGCTGTATAGCTCTGCCACGGCTGATTGATCGACCATCGAAGAGGCTGGTGTAAGCTGTGAGACGATAGGTTGCTGAGGTGCTTTGAACCCTGCGTGGTCGAACCAGAGTTCGTTGATGGCGTCGAGAGATGCATCGTTCTGGAGAAAGAGGGGCGCAAATGATTGATCGGCGCCGTAGTTGAGCCATCCGTTAGTGTCGAAGGCATCACCGAATAACATAGAGGGTAATGGTGCCGGAATTGTATTTGCAGAGTTGAATTTTGCCAATATGTCGTCAGTATCAAAGAGGATGTCACTGGGGCCATGCTGATGGCTTTGATATCCGATAGATGAGCTATGCTGTGCATCAAGCTGGGGATCGATTGCTTGAATATTTGCACTGAGGTCGTCGGGCTTGGATAGCTCGATGAATGGATCATGAGCCGGCGACATGTAGTTTTCAGCATTGCTGGTCTTGTTAGAGCCGTTGTCCTGAACGGTCGCGGGCGGTGAGAGCGGCGAGTTCCTGCTATTCACGTTGACATTGATGCTTTCCATGACCTCAACATTGGCCAGGGCTTTCTCTCGGTTCCGCTTGCTGATTGGCCTGTCAGAACTAGCCTCTGACATTTTTCGCTTCGCATGAGGCTCGTAGTAGCAATCATTGTCTTGTTGCCGACATCTTTGACATGGGTGCTCGCCATCGCATCTAACCTTTGATGTGCTGCACGGCTTGCAAGCTTGCGATACTCGACGGCGATCATTTGGACGATCACGGCTGTCTTGACGATCCGCACTCAGATGTAGGGTTGTATGATGACGAGCAAGAGAGTCGCTACAGCGGTCAGCATTGGTGCAGCTCCCAGGCGGCATAAGTAGGTAGGTCGCAACTAAGTCGGCAGGGCTTACTTACACGCGACCAAAGCTTTGTCCACATTCGGAGCATGTGAACGGCTTCTCTTTTGTATGAGTGCGTAGGTGTCGCTGGTAATGCTCCTTGCGCTGAAATGGGAGATTGCACGTCTCGCATGAGAATTCTGGCTGAGTACTAGGCGGGCTCATGATTATGCTGCCTCTCAAGCTGTAATGATATGGCGTTGTTCAATGTCTACTTGTACGGCGATAAAAAAAAAAGGCGCTCAGGTGTGAAGCATGAAAAACAGTCGTGTCGAAGACGTCGAAGTTTGGGGAAAAAAGGGCTGGACTCTATTCGATGATCTCTTTACCCCATACTACCAGATCAGATCACCTGCAGGATCCACTTGTTACCCCGGAATTTAGCGCATTCGACTCCAGATGAGTAATTCGGAAATCGGAAGTCTTCCGATGGCCTGCTTTATGAGGTGGCCCCAAGACGATTTCTCGAATTGATCTAGTTTGATGAGTGGCTTCGAATCTGGCTCGGAGGTTTGGTTCGGACAACTATTACTAAGCGGCATGGGGTATAAGCACAATCCGTAACATCCAAAGTTCCCCTGGAGAACAAATAACAATGCTTGCATGGTATGAATCTACTATCTTAAAGCCGCTTTAAGCCCTTTTCGGGGCAACGACGGTAACAATGTTAATATCACATCACTAGAAGCTGTTCCCAATATACTTGATAAATATTGCCTAAACTAAATGTTGATACCAATGCTTTGATGCTGGACGCAACGTTTTTGGAAAGGTGTAGTAGCAAAAGCAGTTTTTGTTCCTATTTTCACAGTTGAGGTCAAATTGAGATGCATAGAGCCTCATATTATGAAGGCATCGTACAGAAGAAAAAAGTGACACCCGGAACTCCTGGGGCATATGAAAGACCTCCCTTGGAAGCAAACATCATGACTGAGGGGACAATGCGAGGAAGGAATCAGTGCATCAAATGGGGTGGGTTAGGCTGTCAAGAAAGACGGTAGTGGTTGCATGCCCTGATGGCCAGTGGCATGTCAAGACAGGAGGAGGGGAACTTTGCAGACGAGTTCGAGGAAAGTATAGTTCAAAAGTCTGATATTAAGGCTTTTGTCAGATAATTGCAGTCTTTTAGGGCCATATGTAAATATGCTAAGTATCGACGAATAGCTTAGACTATATACGTAATAATCCATGGGCCGCCGTTGCTGTCTTCCAATGCGCCTGGTCCAGTCACAGCTTTTAAATCGATGCCATATTTATCTTGTCAGCATACTCTCAGCTGGGCCATTGCCCTTCAAAATCACAGCTCAGGCGAGGCTCTCTAGATCTACAGTGCTGACGATCTCTACAGTCTCCGGCGTTTCAGCTTCTGCCAAAACCCGAATAGGGAAATGGCTTGGCCCTAAGATGCCACGAGACGGGCGTGCTGATCAGTGGATACGAATAAGGGGTCTTGCACCATTCTGCCGGATCATCGTGTTTCTGACTCTGAACTGTCATGTCAGTTATCATTCGGTTCGGAAGATATCAACCGATCTCACGAACCGAGCCGATCACTTTGTGGGGTAAACTCTTCTTATCATCAACAATCATTAATCTTGAGATACGCTATCTAACTACTACAAAGTGAGATTGAAAATGAACTAAACATTACATCTGGTATCTTCAATACGCCCAACGAAAATGAGAAATAATCTACACAACTCTGAACTCGACTGTCTTCTTGATAACATTACCCTTGAGGTCCATATCCTCCAGGTTAATTGACCCATCGCCTTGCGAGGAACCGCCCTCAATGATATGATCTGTAGAATCATTTCGTGTCTTGTGAGTGCGTGTGCCGCCATCAACACCGACGACATGCTCTGTTCTATTTTGGGCAAAGTCATCCTTCTGGGTTGAGGTGAAGCGACCAGGTTGACTGCTCTGATGGACATAGCGATCGCGAGAGGAAGGGTAATCCTGGGTACCGTTGAACTTGAGTTTGGAAGAGAGAAGATCGATGCTGCAGAAGTTAGGTCAATGGCTTACAAAGTAGATAAATACAGGAGGACTTACTATAACACCATCGAGTACAGACAGAAGACGGCGTAGAAGAATCGGTCCAGCTGGGTAGCAATGTTCTCCGCCGTCTGACCAGCCGTCTTGAATGAATGCGTCACTGCGCGAAGTGTGCCCTGCAGAGCCAGAAGAGCAACTCTCATTTCTGTGCTTCGAGCCAAGTATTGGAAAAGACCACCATTGCGCGCAATCTCGGCAGATGAAGTCTTGGCCGACGTGAAGAGGACGATGAGGAAGTATGCGCTGAGACATTCGAGCGACGCGATGAGACCGAAGTAGGCGATGTGGATATGGTTGATGGTAGCCAAGAGATCCTCATTGCCGGCGAGGATTGATCGGACTCGGAAGGTGATGATGACGACGCGAACGACACAAATGCCGGCGATGCCTGACCAGAAAAGCGACATGAAGACCCTCCATCGCGTTCCTCGAAGGACTCGTTTCAGGATGATGTAACTGTAGAAAAGAAGACCGGCTTCTTGCAGCTAGTGACCGTCAGCTCGTCACCTCCAATTGAGTAACGCATCAATCATACCAGCCAGAAAATATCAGCAAACACCGAAGCGATCGCAAGCATCATGGCAGGATGCTTCTGGTAATACACATAGTAGCACAATCCATTGGCGACAGCTCCCGCCGCTGACGACAACATGGGCACAGCGGCGAGGAGCGTCCAGTTGGTGATACCGCAGACGAGACATCCCAGCAGGACATTTCCCATGCAGATGGTCATCAAAATAGACCAGCTGAGCTCGAAAAACACCGGCACCGCTGCATCCGCCATTGTCGATCAAAGTAACGTCGAAAGGGTGGTATGGATGGTAAGAAAAACGAGTAATGAAAGTCGGAGAAAATAGAAGGAAAAAGAGAAGGAAAAAGCAATGTGACATTGATGGCGTTAAATGAAGATCTTGGCCTCGATGATCACCCTCCCTTCCAGTTAGTTGGATCTCAGCTGCACCGCTGTCATATCATAAAGTTCCCGATAACCCCCTTCGATAAAGGCAAGAGGTCGATTAGTTTTTGACCATTGTAAATTAGAGAGGGATACCCTTGATTCCATGGCGTCGGATACAGTGCGCTCCGCGGTAAGAGATTGGCTCGTTGGTCTGCGAGACGACACCAGTACTCAGGCTATCCTGACAAGTGAGTGACGGGTTCTCCGCAAGTGGCAGCCCAACCCATGGGTAGGCGTCAACGGTTGGGTGCATCGGTTTCGAACTAACGAGCTTGGTCAAACAAGCAGCGCAGAACTTATCCTGTTTTGTAACGTCTTGACTCGTGGTTCTCGTGGGGAGAAATGAGGGGGGGAGAGATGTGCACGCATTTAAAGTTTTGACTTCGGCATCTGGTCTAGGCATTTTTCGCTTTCCTTGCCGGTAAGGGGTAAGGTTGAGAAGCCGGGGTAAATCGTTAAAGCGGTTTATTTTCAGCCCTCCTTTACGGTAATTCGTATCAGGATGTGAACCCCTGTTTCTTTGGAATGAGCTGGACAAACTCTGCTGATCGTCTCTCCTGACTTTTCATTCGGAAGATATTTTTCTGGCTGGGCTAATGCACACAATGCCTGGTTGCATCATGCCATGTGTTCAATTAACAGGGCTGGTGATGTGAGACAAAACGTCAGAGTTAACGATCTTGAACAACTGAGGGGGACTAGTTAACCGAGTGATCCGTCTCCCGATGTGATCAGTGCCCACGGAATGTGGGTGCGCAGCCGAGTTGCCGTCCTCCCTCTCAAGGACAAGGCGTCTTGCTAATGCATCAGCACGTATCAGAGATAAAGAATCCCTTAACTTTAAAAGATCCTTCGCATTAAATATCTCTTCCCTCTTCACACCATCTCCGTCGCAGCATTCATCTGCTCTAGCACACCGTTGTAACCGTTGCATTCTTTTGTTCCTGGGGTAGAATCAATTCGAGACCCGGGGAAGAATGCCTGATGATAACCTTCTTCCCCCCTCCCGTGGCTTTTTCGTTTATGAGTGAGTTGCCCGCGTGATAGGCGAAAGACCGCAAGCCACAAATCGGAGCTTCGCCGACGTTGGAAATACAGCACCGACGCCACAGACATTCTCACATGTCACTGTAACTGCCGAGTGGCTTGAGGAAGTGAAGGTTGATAGGGTAGCTGAACGGTGATTGATGCTAGCGATTCTGGATATCCCACTATCCCACACTATCTATGACTCGGGCGCAGCGGGGCGACGCTAGTGAGTCAATATTATATGTTAAGAATGAGGCTAAAAACATGGTTAGTCAAGATCCGTCTGGACTCGACTTTGTAGCTAATATTTATGTAAAGTAGCGGAAAGAATAGGGGATGGAAACAATTCTTTATTATTTCGCATTGACTTGCGCAGAGTTTTCAGGGAATCGTGGTAGAAGACCCCATTTTTCATCTTGAATAGATTGATAAAGTATCATTGAGATTACGTTGTCACCATGAGCTTTCCTGTTTAGGTTTTAAGCTTCTCGTGAACCTATTCCCTTTGCTTAATTTCCTGTCTTCGTGTTAGCACTCAGCACCTGAACGAATAGCATGAGCCCAGAATCTTTTGCCCATCCATTTCCAGATGAACACAAGTGGAAGCTCATATCATGGCGCATTCGACATAGCAGTCTGCTTTAGCTCATGACTTGAGAGACGAGAACTCCGCGGCTATGCACGGGCCAGAAGCCGGGTTGAGCTTGTTGGTCTCTCCAGAAAGGAAGAGGGTCCACGAATGCGGTACTTTCCGTGATTTTCAACTAAATCAATAATGGGAGAAAAGAAACTCCAGAAAAGATGGCCGAAGCGTATCCACTGCTGTGGGTTTCTTCCCTGCTTTTCATGATTTTCTAGATCCGTCAAAAGCTTCAGGGTAGTCACCTATCACTACATCAAATGAGTCCTTCATCACTTCAGATAGTAACCTGAGATTCTTAGAGAGACGGGGAAGTCGGACAAAGGTGGAGTTGATTAAATGTCTCCATTTTCCTAAAGGGTCTGATAGATTCTGGCCGGGCTCTCGGTTAATATCTCAGGTTGACATTAGCTCTTGATTCCCAAAACCTTATCTAGGACATTGTACTGCAAGAAATGAGCAAAGAATCTACAGCGAATTTCTAGCCTGCCCGTCATCGAACACGCTGCCTGAAATCTCATCAAACCGCAAATGAGGGAAAGAATCAAGGCTGAAGAACGGATTTGAGCTCGCAGTCGTGTCATGACTAGTCTCGTCTACTCCTTCAGCAAAGATATATCCAAAGTCAGTATAAGGGAAAGCCGGTATCTGTGGGGCTTGTTCAGGAACGGCTGGCGACATCTCTTGATCTTGCTCGACAACCGTACCCAGCCCCTTTGTCAAAATATCGATGCTGCGCTGTATGCCAGGACAACTGACTGTGATAGCGTCCAGAGCCCTCATAAACATTTTGAATCGCTCGGCAGTATCAGGCCTGCCGTTTTTCATGTCTTGCACGACGACTGTAGCTGCGGTGTAGGTGCAGTAAGCCATGATATATGTGAACCGCTGGAAGCCAAAGGTGCTATCGAGAAGCTGGAGAAGTTGCTCTACGCATTCAGAGGCTTCTTGGCATGCTTTCCAGCAAACTAAGTTATTTAGGAACGGCCGATGGAGTAGAATTATAGTGGTATGGTACAACATTCTTGTCTTCTGTTAGCTCGATGACGGCTTCAAGGGCAACATGCACTCACTGCTGGGCCACGAAGTGTGTAGGCGGACAAATCTGGGATTGATAGTCCACAAGCAACTCTGGCGGTAAACTTGAACGCCAGGAGTGCAGCCTCTCTCTCGTATTCTGTACAAAGTCCAGGACATCTTTCGTTCTTCTGCTCCCGTAAATATTAAAAAGTATATCACTGATGATGACGCTGATCTTGCAAGTATATGCAAAGCAAAGTAACAAATGCGACGTTCTCGGTTGATAGCTCTGGAGTGCTTCATCATCGGGGATGGGATAAGGCGGCCATAACTCGGTTTCTGGATCATCGGGCATAGCAGGGTCCCATTTCGGTGGTTCAGGCAATGACGGCGTTCTCCCGAGATACAGACTCAGTGTTGTATCCCAGAAGAAGCAAGACCATGCCAGATGCCGACCGAGTTGCGTCCATATGATGTTCTCAGACCTTGCAGGTGATGTCGAGAAAAGACCGATATCAATAGCAACTCGAAATGCCATTCCGCCATACAGCCAAGCTTGCGACACAGAGCCTCTACCAATTTCGCGAGCACTAAACTGCAGCAGTGCTTGGACTAGCGGTATAGACCCATCACTATGTATTTCATGGCTGAACAACAGTTTCGCTCTGGCGAGTAATTGCTCCGTCAAATGGCGTTCCCTAAAACGCGTCGAATGCAAACACAACACGCTCAACAGAAACGGAGAGAAGAATTTCCCACCAACTGCGGCGTCACGGAGGAACAAAGCCCGCGGGACAAACATAAAGTTCGCGTGAACCCACGTCCAATGCGTTGCGAAAAGACGTCGGATAACATCCTGAGGAATGCTGAGATAAACTGCTGCGCTGTCGACGGCTTGATCCTCCCAGAACCTCAGCTCTGGCGTCTCCATAGGTAGTGGCTGGCGAGTTTCAGGGCTGTGTGCCACGGTAATTTGACCCGTCGTTGCTTGCGATGGCGTATCTCCGGGATCGTGAACTGCCGACGTGGTGTCGTAGTAAGCACGAGCTGTATCTAGAGTACCGTCCGCAACCTCAATGGTCGGAAGAGGATCTGCAAGCGTTGAAACTCTCGTGTTTTCTGCTAGAACTGCCGCGCTAGCTTGCAGAGGAGCAATACTGTTTCCATCCTTGTTCTGGAGGTCTTTGATGGTCTGTTCAAGCTGAGCGATCTTATCTGCCATAGCACGAATCTGCGTCATGGGCGGTGGTCGATCATATTGGCAAGCCTCATTGTATGCTATACAGATACCGCAAATGGGCTGGCCTCCATCGCAGCGGACTTTGCGGGCACGACAGTTTTTGCATGTCAATCGGGCTGTTTTCTTTGGGCGGGGCGGAGATTCTCTTCGTTCGCGCCTTGCCTTGGGCATTATGGTGTATATTTGCCAGCATATGAGTCCCGTGAGATACAAGATATCTTTTGCTTAGTTCTGATGGGATCTAGATGGAATTGGCTCATCGTGGCCTGGCCATTGAAGAGAGATTGATGACAAGTCGAGATGGAGTGAACGTTGGAGTGGCCGATCTCGGAAAAGCTTGTATCTACTTTGAGCTAGCACTCTCCACTCCGCAGCATCATCCTCAGATGCACGTCATCTTATTGGAGGATTAAAATGAGATCAACATCAGTGTGAAGAAACATACTCATAATACTCTATTTCATATGATCTACTGAGGACGAACTGATGTCTAATGCATCTAAGCTACTCTATTCCCTTTCTCCTCCCCTCTCAAGAGCGCCATCGCAATCTCCGCAACCGCCATACCGCTCTGACTCTGATTCTCAACCGTCGAAGCCCCAACATGCGGCGTCAAGACAACGTTCGGCAACGCCAGCAACTCAGGGTATGCCTCAACAGTCGGAGGCTCAACCACCATGGCATCAAGACCAGCACCAAATAGCTTTCCACTTTTCAGTGCAGTTAACAGTGCATCCTCGTCAACGATTCCACCTCGGGCGCAGTTGAGCAGGATTACACCATCTTTCATGACGTTGAACTCTGCGGTTGAGATGGTGTTTTCAGTGTCCTGGGTGAGAGGAAGATGAAGAGTTATGACATCTGATGCGTGCAGAAGATCATGAAGTGTTGAGACCTGGCGAAATCTGCTTTCTCCAAAAGTGCTAAGCCACTGCTTTCCATCAGAGAAGGGATCATAAGCGACGATATTGCCCTCCATAGCTCCAACCCACTTCTTAGCAACAGCGAACCCAATATTCCCCATTCCAATAACTCCCAAGGTCTTCTTGAATAAGCTTTTTCCAAGTGTCTGGCTTCTGACAATAGCCTCCCCGTTTCTCGTCCGACGGTCAATCTCAGCAACACGTCGCGACAACGTCAAAGCCAATGCGAGTGTGAGCTCAGCGACTGCTTCTCCATTCAGACCAGGTGTGTTGTACACTTTGATGCCCGCTGCGGCAGCTGCTTTGAGATCGATGTTGTCGACGCCAACGCCTTGTTTGACGATGTATTTCAGCTTTTTGCATTTGGCGAGTTCATCTGCGCCGAGACGAGTCTCGCTGCGGAGCATGACTGCAGTTGCATTTTCAACATATTGGTTCTTGTTTGGGTCTGCTGGGAGGACGACATTGATGTCAGATGATTGTTGCAGGGCCGCGATGGCGTCTGGATGGTAGGGGTCCAAGACGTAGACGCTTGGTTTGGAGTCAGCCATGATAACAAGCGAAAGATAGTGAAATATTGAATGTTAAAATTATAGCACCCTGAATATTTTGGCATTTGTATTCGATTTATACACAGAGCAATCAAGTCTTTTGGCTGTCTCTAGGGCAAGTTTCTTCCGGGATACTTTCCCGGAGGTTGTCCCGGACAATCTCCCGGAAACTTGCCGAGAGACCGGTGCGCTCATATCAACCCACCAAAGCCCACATGAAATTTCCATTCTAGAGAATATTATATATAACTACTTCGACTCAGCATCAATGAGCATTACAAGATTATTTCACAAGGTCCTCGTTGCCAATCGAACACCATTTCATCGCAGCATCTCTACAACCGCGGCCTTATCTACCATGACATCTCCAGACCTTTTGCTGACTGAGAGGCTTCGCTCGTACTCCACGTACGTAAAAAAGAACAAAGTCATGGTAGTAAATTATACTGATATGAGTTCTGGTGCAGATGCGATGTATCAGACGCATTGCTCAAAGTGGGCGTTCCTCATGGCGGTTATCTTCCCAACTTGAGCATGTGGTCGCCTCTGCGACAGGAAGGCGAGAGAAAGCTCATTGGACCTGCATACACTGTCAAGTTTGTCCGCAACACTCAGACCAACGCACCCAAGCTCAAGGAGCATTACGTACGAGCCCACAACTGCCTTGACAGGAACCACTACTAACGGCTTTTATAGATCGACACCATCCCAAAAGATCATGTAGTCTTCATTTCAGCGCCCCATGGTACCTTCAACGCTGTCTATGGTGGTCTGATGAGCACTCGTGCCAAGTACTCTGGAGCCGTCGGAACGGTTGTCGACGGTACTTTTCGAGATTTGCAGGATCACCGCAAATTAGACTACCCAGTAGGTTGTTCATAACGTGGTTGAGGTTCCAACTAAAAGATTAAAGGTCTTCGCTCGCAATGTCGGTACGCCGAGCTTCTATGAGGTTGCTCGCTCCAGTGAGGTACGTGATATTCACCAAACGTAGGACGCTCATGACTAAAGCATTATAGATTAATGTGCCTGTGAAGTTACAGGACTCTGCTCTTGATGTGACTATCAATCCGGGCGATATCATATTTGGGGATCTAAATGGGGTTGTTTGCGTGCCCAAGGAAGTGCTGTCAAAGATTGTGGAGATCTTACCAGGGCAGGTTGAGGCTGATGACAACATGGCGCGGGATATCGCTCAAGGCAAGACGTTCACAGCTGCAAAGAAAGAGTATCGTTGAGGACATAAAGGAGAGACCGTAGGTTATATCCATGTAGCTATAGATATAAAGAGGATATCGTATTACTGGTTTGTAATTCAGAAGTGAATAGCCTCAGGTTAGGACGGAAATGGCAGCTTGTAAGCGGTAATACTCGGAGATGACCGGATTTAGATAAGCCAGATAAGGAACTAAACGTTAGCGGTTTCACAAGAACAACTCCGAAATGCTGACGAGACCGCCTTGGCTATAAAAAGACGCCCTTGAAGCAATTTAGAACTTTTTTATACCTTCAAATTAACTTATCCAGTCTGATCACTTATCCAATATGACCGTGTTGCGCTGGGGAATGCTCGGAACGAGCTTCATCTCCGACGTGGTCGCCCGCTCCATCCTCGCCAGCCAAAACTCCACCATCGCCGCAGTCTTCGGGCGCAACGAAGCCCGCCTGAAAGCATTCGCCGACAAGCATGGGATTGCAGAGCGATACGCTTCTATAGATGAGCTGCTCGACAAAGCTGAGATAGATGTCGTGTACGTCGGCCTGCCGAATCATATGCACACACCCGCAGTGTTGGCGGCTGCTAAGCGAGGCAAGGCGATCTTGTCTGAGAAGTCGTTGGCGACGACGATGGAGGATGCCAAGGCGATTGAGAAGGCCGTGAAAGATGCGGGTGTGTTCTTTTTGGAGGGGCTCATGTACCTTACGCATCCGTTGATGAAGAAGATTCAGGAACTGCTTCTTGAGGGCAAGATTGGGACGGTGAGAGGTGCTTCGGGGTATTACTCTGCGAATATCTGGAAGAAGGCGAATCCTCTGAGCATGGGAACTATCTACAATCTGGGCTGTTATCCAGTCTCGCTTCTGCACTTCGTCATCGAGACAGCTTTCGGAAGCGACGCCTTCGCAAAGCGTCAATTGCACGGCTTCGGCAATATCTCAACCGAGGGCAGCGTACATGTCCGCGACGCATCACTGACAGTCCGTTTCGACAATGGCGTTCTTGCAAGTCTCCAGTCAACAGACAGCTACGGCAACGACTCATCATTCGCGATTCTTGGAGACAAGGGCAGGATCAGGTTCGTCACGAACCCTTGGCTACCTATCGCAGGCGACAACATCATCGAGATCAAAACCTACGGCGGATCAACGGAACAAGTCACCGTGCCTGCAGAAATGGACGCGTTTGGATATCAGGTGAAGAAGGTGGAAGATTATTTATCTCGCGGTGTTAAGACAGCTGAACGGCCTTCGCCGAATGTTGATCAGAGTGTTGAGATCATGGGACTGTTGACGGAGTGGGAGGCTTTGATTCAGAGTCAGCATAAATAGTAGTCTTTACTGAATTTAGGCCATTACTCAATGCCGCATAAAAAGCCGAATCATGAAGATACGTTTGGACACAACAATGACGTTTTGTGGAATTCTTCATGTTTCTTCCGCTAGCGAAATCGGGACAAGGAACGAGAATTGAAGGTGGTGACGTCAGCGTTACGAGCTCCAACGTCTTCCAAAGGCGTCTCCGTATTTATTTGAAACTCGCTGCTCGTTTATCTTTCAGTCTCTCATTCAGCTTCATAAGTATTCTCCCAATTCATCAAGTCAAACCACAATCGTAAACATGTCCGAATCACTTGCCGCTTTCCGATCTGGGAGGAGCGACGAGCTCCGGAAGCTCGCGGAAGAGCACTTCCAGCACGAGTACGTCCAACCGCTTGTTCTCACGCTGAATTGAAGCTTGGAAATATTAACGTCGTCGAGTTTGAACGATAATGACCGCGAAATCCTGAGAACTGCGGGGAGGAAAGTCTCAACCCATACCAAGGTAGGCTCGCTGCTGGGTCTTGGTTTCGGCGTCTTGTGCGCTTTTAGACTACGAAAGATGCGATTGGCCTACTTTAACGCCTTCAGAGCGATGGAGAAGCCCGTCGAGGTCAAATTTGCAGATGGCAGGACCCGTAAGTCATGTATTGCAACACGCATTTTGCTCTTACGCTGACTGTTTTTCACAGAACCCATCCCAGATCTCACCGCCCAGCTTGCGCCTTCAAAGTGGGGTGATGCAGCCACCTATTTCTTCTTCTCTATCGGAGGTTTGTTCCTAGGTGGTGAAACAGGCCTTCTTTCAGGTACCGCGTCAGCGTCACGCACTATTACGAAGAACTCTGAAGCAAAAGAGCGGATAGAGAAGGCGTGGAAGAACTATCGTATTGATGCGATGAAGCAAGAGATCAAGAAGTTGGAGGGCAAGTCAAAGCTTGAACAGCTCTTCAGCTCATGAGAAAAGCTGTATGATTTAGGTAATATTTGCGTCGAGCATACTGGCATGTTGGGATTTCAGATATTGTTGAAAGTGTCGGATATACGACCAAATGAGCACAACCGATATTTAATGGTTTGAGTGAGATTGATAAAAGGCGAATAATACAGTTGGTCTTTTTTGATAAAGATAACACCGCGGGCTGTTGAAGTTTCCGAGACACCCGAGGCTAAAAGCTGAGAATCATGCACCAAAATGCACATATGGAACCCAGTGCAATAGACCATTCCCCGCCCCAGGAATACTTTGTCCATCGTCTTCATCAAGAGAGATGATATCTCTTTCGACATCAACTTCCCTCTTCTCCTTTCTTGGCCCATTCTCTGTTGGAGTTGTGGCCTTCTCAGCGCCATAGGTCTCATCAAGCCACTGATCTCTCTTCGCTTTCGTGGCAGCATGAACACCACGACACACCGAATCATCCGACATGTCTCCCCTGAGAATTTCCTCGTATATGATAGCAGCCATATCAACACAAGACTGATCATTGACCTCCCACAGAGTCCCGATGACATGCCGAAAGCCCGCCAGTTGACATGCGCTGATAATATGGATACCTTCATCAAAGAGCTTTTGGCTTTTGATCTGCCCTGTACCGCAGGCAGATAAATAAGCAAGAAACGGACCCTCCCGATGAAGGTTGAGCTCAAGGAGGCTTGCGACTGTAAGGGGGCTTGTTTCCCAGTCATTCAGGTACAGCTGGCTTCTGGAAGGATCAGCTGTATCTGTGTATCCGTGCCCTACGAAGTGGAAGATCTTGCACTTTCGTAGATGTGACAGCACATCTTCTCTGATGGGTTCAGGCACGACAGGCTTGAGCTTCATACGGTGACAAACATCTTGTAACACGCTGATTTCTTTATGTGCAAAGGCTAGCCTTCGGAGACTAGGCGTTTCACCAGCAGACACCAATAGCGCCTCGTTGTGAGAGACAGGGGCCGTCCTTCGACTTTGTACAATGGCTGATACCGAGGTAGCGTATGAAGACATAACTCTGTCCATCACCGTCTTGCCGTTTCGACGACTGTGCCGCCCTGCAGCATGAATAGGAAAGGTACTCAGAGAGCCAGTCAAAACCCACCATACCCTCTTCATCTCGCCCGAACGGGGTGGCTCGGTGAAACCCAGCGCAGTCAGTATGGGCTCAGCAACGACATCCCAAAGCCATTAGAGGACCTTGAGACTACCTCGACCTAATGACTTATTCTTTGAGTCGATTTTGTTCTTGTCTAAGCGCGGGAGGGGGATGGCACTGAACCCATCCTGCTGGATGATTATAGCGTCGCAAGCAAGAGGGCCAACGTTGACCACAATCGCCGGACCCAGAGCGGCCGCACTTGGCATCCGCTCCTCATCTTCAGGCCGTGAGAAGTGCTCAAAGCCCGGCTTTGAACGTATCTCCCCCAACAATGCTGAAATCTGCTCTCCGGTATCATACCTCTGACTCATATCATTTCCCCAAACCTCTTCGCCAAGTGCAAAGTCGGATTTGGGAACAGAACCAGTGTCGAGTCGGTCTCGAAGACGGTCATATCTGCCGGCCAATTCCGGGAAGTCCCTCTCCAGATCTTTGATATCGGCCCGAAGCACGTTTATGGAAGACGCCATGACTCCTCGAGCCATCTCGAGGAACTCAAGGGCAGTTGCTGCGCTCTTCCCCACTTCCAATGCGAGTGATGCTGTCTCAGTACCTAAACCCAAAAGCTTGCTCGCTTCACGCTGTATATCAGTGTTTTGCAGTGAAAGAGGCCTGAGGAGTGACAATTGATCGATCGTTTGGGAGCCAGCCTTGTATGCCTCGTTCCAGTCGCGATTCCAGACGCAACTCTGCATCAGAGAGTAGCCAGCCTGAACACGAAGAAACACGGGGGCACTAAGCTGATTTAGGACGAATCGGTATAAGGAAATAGCTTCTTCGAGGTCATCAGTTGATTCCGACTCAAGATATCGTAACTGAAGTCTGTCTGAAAGGTTGAAATGCCGAAGGGCTTTGTCTGGATGATCATCAGGCGTGGCAGTGAGGGTGTCTGTTCCGATTCGGATTGCCTCTTC
The DNA here is from genome assembly GCF_000260195.1 of Fusarium odoratissimum NRRL 54006. Classification (NCBI taxonomy): domain Eukaryota; kingdom Fungi; phylum Ascomycota; class Sordariomycetes; order Hypocreales; family Nectriaceae; genus Fusarium; species Fusarium odoratissimum. The sequence goes on along the minus strand of NW_022158703.1, from coordinate 146,606 downwards.
GAGTTGCTCCTTGTTTCCAGTCTTGCCATACGCCTCGGCAAACACCCCACCAAGATTACTGAGACGGACAGCACGGCCCATATCGCCTTGGACAGTCAGCTCAACGGCTTCTCTAGCAACACGGACAGCATGTTGAAAGTCATCATCACGTCCTGTTTGCCTATATCGGAGACTCAAGATAATGCCAATGTTTCCAAGGGATCGCGCTCGGCTCTTCGTTTTCGTCGGTAATTGATCAAGAATTTTATCTACCACCACTTTGGCAGCCTGGAAATCAGCTTCGTCCAGGGTCTGAGAATACTTCTCTCCCAGCCTATCGCAAAGGGACTGTAGCCTCCGCTGTCGATTGTTGGAGCTGAGTGGAGTGTCGTCGACAGCTTGTTGGCATGCTCTTATGCTGTCATCAAGATCGGCAGATGTTCCGGTCCTCAAGTATCGTTGAACGAGGCGCTGGCCGAGAATCCATACATTTCTCGCGTGTTCTTCAGGGCTTTGATCTGGGATATTGATGATGTACTCCGAGACTCGGATCGCTTCCTCCAGATACTCTATCTGTCCGAATGACAAGTACCCTTTGAACAAAGTATTACCGTAGCTCCGCAGTCGCGATTTGAGTTTTGCATGGTCGACGGTTGTGACCGCCAGTATGGACTTGTGCATCTCGAGCAATCTTTCCAAATCATCTTTATCGTTGAGCCTGACTGCGCTTTTTCCTATGAAATGACAAGCGGATTGCAGGATTGTAACATGTGACGAATCGTCCTTCTGTACCGCGCTTACGGCCTCGTAGGCTACTCGAGAAGCTTCTATAGCATCGCCTTCAGATTCCGTCGCATCGCAACGAAGGCTTAAGCCAAAAGCGAGGCTAATGAGCCACTGAGCTCTCCTGTCATCGTCTACAGACGAACCATCGACAGCTTGTTGCAGAAAGGTGATGGACTCGTTGAGAGCGCTCAAATCCCCATGTGGCCGTGATAAAAGGTGGTGCTTCCGAAGCCCATGTGCAAGCAAAGTCGTCTTTGAATAGAAATCCGGATCGTTGCGCGACATGCTCTCCAAGCTATTTCTCAGACTTGCAATCGCCACCTCCAGTTCCTCCAAAGTCAAGCTCTCAGCTAAATCGTCTACCATGGTTTGACGCTTTCGAGAAGGACTGTAATAGAAGTTCTGGACGTACGAATCGTCAGTATTGCTAGATAAGAACTAGTGACGTAGGTAGCTTATCCAAATATGGCCTCCCATGCGACCCTCCCCCATCATCAGCGATGGCGGCTGAAAGCAGGCTCCCAACTGATAAAGGCGCCTGCATAAAACCCTCACCACAGAAAGGTGGCATCTACTCACTGGCTGGAACACTTGAGCGTGGCTGCATGACTGCATGATATTTTCAGCTGAGCGATAAAACAGCGAACCGGCTTAATCATAGCGATTGAGTGTCGCACTTTACACAAGAAGGGGGGTCAGCAGATGAGTTGTTCAAGATGAGGCTCTGCGTTAGGGATTCCTCTCCGCCAAAAACCCTTGTTGTTGTCTAAGAGGCATAAATAGCCTACAACATTTCACTACTTAGTCACTGAACTTTCTTCCCACATAAAGCATGAACTTTAAAACATATCAAATTCTAATCACATATTGGTTGCGCCGCTTTGACAATGTCTCATGATAGGTACAGCCCCCAACACGATACGATTTGCGTTGAATACACTAATCCCATGCTCCATTTTAGTAGTGGACGTCTGTCAGAGATCCGTAGCCTGACAGCGAACCTAGAGGCCCAGAGAGATGAGGCCACCAGACAAGGACGTGAAGCTCAAACCCAGCGCGAAATCAGAGCAGCGCAAGACAGACTAAGGACCGTGCAACGTAGCTCAGAAGACTTGAGAGGTGAGCTCGAACGAATGAGGATCGCCAATACTAGCGCCAGAATATCGACACGAGACGCCTTGCCTTCTTTCCAAGGACAGCCTGCATCATCTAGCAGACAGTCCCACCGAAAAACGGCCAACTCCTCAAACACTGGCTCGACATCGGCGCCTCAAGGATCTAGGGAAGCGAGTAGGACGACACACAATCCAGATGTACGTCCATCAACAACACTAGAAGCGAGGTCATCCAGACAACAGCACCACCGAGCGTCTAGATCAGAGGATGTACCTCAAGGTAATTTATCAAACTATGGTCAACCTACGGCTTATCAGCCTGGAGCGTCGAGTGGACAAGGCTTTGGCCAAGCTACAGGCACCCAACCATTCTCAGATTATCAGCCTCCATCTGGACTCCAGCAGAACGTGGTCCCTCAAGCACCTTCTTTCCAAGCCCCGCCGATTCAACAACCGTCATATTACCGCGGCTATACAAGTAGCGACATAGCTCCCAGTCTAACAAGGACATCTAGACAAGGCGACTCTACCGACTCTACCGAGTCAAGCGATGATGAATATGTCGACGATCGGGGTTCTCCGTATCGGGTAAACCGAAGGCAGTTTCGTGACGTTGCGGGTGTCAGTGTCCGTAGAAACACAGAAGCTGCCCCAGGGCATAGATCGAATCATAGGTCTGCATCAGGAAGTGGAGGGTATGAACCAACGGCAATACCAAGTCAGGGAACGGGAAGGCCATCATCCTCTAGCCACAGACGATCATCGTCAAATGCCTCTAACACCGCCGCGGGAAGTAGTCGTCTCCCCCCAATAGGAGGATCAACTCTTCCCGGTCCTGCCGTGGGTTTGCCTCGCCAGACAGCTGCCCCAATACCACCATATCAATCATATAGGCCGTCCAGCCCGCTGCCCCAAACGAGCCAGCAACTTGCACCGGAATATCGATTTCCTCCGCCTAATCCTTCGAGTCGATCCTATCCAGCACACAGTCAATCAGGACCAACAGATAATCGATATCCAACTGGAAGAGCACCACCGAATGCCGGGACAATGACGGCACAGATGCAGCAACTGAGTTTCAACCAATATAATCAACAGAGCGCTCCCATGGGACAGGGATCGGGTATACCAATGTCTGAGGCCTCTATTGGCTATCTGCAACAGCCTCATGGTCGGCGAGCAAGCAGTCCAAATACAAGGGTCAACGCTTACCAGAACAACGTCCCGCGACGGATGTCCACGCCGCCTCTAGGAGCTCACACTATGTCAAGCTCGCCTATGTATCCCGCCAGTTATCAGCCAACACAAACCCCCAGAAGGGGTGCAAGCCCCGGCCGTTTAGGACCTCGAGTTCAGCTTCATGGTACCCAACGACAATCAGGGACATCACTGCCGCTTGGAGGTCCCAATTCGACTGTAGGCCCGTCAATGTCCCCAACAGGTCATACCCGGCAGCCTATTGGGCCAAGAGGAAGGGATACGAGCCCACTGAGATCTGGGCCTTATGGTACGTCGGGCCAGGGGCGTAATCTGACACCACCGAGGGGAACTCGAGGGAGAAGGCAGTAAGAATAGGAGTGATATCTGGGAAGTTTTGTTAGGATTAGTAACAAAAGTCGAGGCCAGGTCTCCATGTTAGCGTCATTAATATGCACATAAGTTGGGTGTGGATTGAGGAATATTTTCTACTCTATGCGCATCTAAGGATTTTATTAATATGTTTCGCTACTCCAGCCGTGCCTTTGACATCTTTGCCATTTTCTCCAATTCTTTGACATCCTCAAACTCTCCATGGATTATACCCGAGTCCATGTCATGTCGACAACTTAATAGTACAAGGGCCGAAGACTTCCACAGCGGCACCTCGTGCTTCGTCGCAGTGCCTACTATTGTACAGACAGCAAATATCAGCGCAGCTAGCTCTAAAGCCGCAGGGCCAATCAACCAGTACCACCGAATAAATACAAAGATTTGGCTTTCTCTTCGAACTCCTTGGGCCAGTTTCTCGTTCGGCCCTGAGCGGAGATAGTCTGTCATGCCCCGTGCCATGTTGTCGAAAGCACGCGTGAGATCAGTATCCCCATTTAGGGCGGCACTGAGTCCAGGATTATTGTTTTTTGCATTTCCGCTCACGAATTCCGACTGGAAGGTGGTGGACTCGAAAAAGGCTTGTAGGGCCTCGAGGTCGATGATGGATATCTTGAACGCCGGTAGGTTGGAAGTCTTGTTGCTCACAAGATGTAATTTAGTCATGGGATCCTCCCAGGACCAATTAGCACGTTTAATATCCATTTCAGTAACTTTTCCAAAAGAAAAGGTGCTACCGTTCGCTTCGGCTCTCAGGTACTCATACGCAGTGAAGCCCACGGTACATTCCGTGATATTGATATCAGTAGCGTTGAAGCTGGTATCATAGCCTGATCTCCAAACTGCAATCCTCACAATGTCATCCAGCGTCGTCGTGATATTATTGGGATGGTCGAGATGAGTACGTGTCGCATTAATTCGAAAGGTGGTTTGTGAGTCAGTCAGCACATGCTGAGTTGTAAGTGTAATGTTTCCCGGTGTTGTGAAATTGCAATTGCGATCAAACCTCATCCCTGGTCTCCCTTCTGGCTTTATGCAGTGCTTTGTGTCCAACGCCGACATGGTGACATTCTTACACGTACTCCTAAAGCCCAAGGATACATACGAGTCTCTCCAGAGACAGGCGCCACCACAGTTGAACACTGGAATGGAACTTATGTCATAAAGACCTTGAAGAATGGCAGATTGCACCTGTGTGTCTGGCGGTATTTCTAGGAAGAATTGTCAGTTTCTGTTCGTATCATTGAGCCTTTGCGTCTTACCGGACTGAGCACCCGTCGTCATGTTTCTATCATAGGCATGTGCATATCCAAAGGTCGAATCATTGCTTGGGACGTCTACCATCCTTGGTTCTAGGCTAACCACAGCTTGAGAGAGTGGAGAGAACCCCAGACGGAGGATCGTTATAAGAGCTCCCAACGTTGCAAGATTCCACGGAACTCTGAAAATGAGAAGGATAGCTCCAAGTGGACCTCGACTGGCCTCATCAAATCTCTCAACATTATACACGCTCCGCGAAGATCGTCTGAAGTGAAGCCATTTAAGCTGTCCGATAAAAGCGCTGACATTGTGCATCATGGCCGCCGTACAAGCAGTGGACAGAATGGCGATGGTTGTATTTATAGAGATTAAGAGGGGCCATTTGGAATAAGCCTTGTTGCGCATGCTGCAGAATATCGCAATCATTCCAGCAAACAGGACGAGTGTCGTGAAAGACGACAGTAGTTCCAAACCCCACCCTTGAGTAGAAAGGTTTCCATGACGGACGTATCTGCGTTTACGAGAGGATTCTCCGGTATAATTCAATTCGATTTCATCTGTGTCTATGTCGCGAGCTGACGTCGCCTCATACCGATGTGATTTGGGCTGCATCTTGTTGTCACAGCAGTTGGGATAAAAAGATCGTCAAAGATTGAAAGACACTCTAGCCCAAGGGCCATTAAAAAAGGAAAAGTCAAGTCCAAGAACACCACGCGTGCGAGAAGCCCTTTTTCAGCGTACCTCCCAATATAACCAATCAGAACTACTGAAGTGTCGCACATGAAACTGCGCCTTTATACGAAGCGCTTATCACTGCAGCTTGAACCAATCTTGGGAAGTGTGTTGAAGTGGGGGCTGCACCGATGACTCCATGTGCAGCTTGGCAATAAGGCTGAGCGAAAACACGAAGACGATTGAGGCAATACGTAGCGACTGAAAATTGCAAAGTGGTGTACAGTGGCAACAGTGCTTCTCAATAACGGAAAGTCACTGGGACATAGCCATAATTACAGCACTTCTCATGTGCCAAGTCGCATACTCACAGTTGAATATTCTCCGCGCAGGTGTAAGCGCTAATCCAAGTTAAGCTTATCTTAGGTTATCGGCATACTTAGTGTAGAGAAGCGTCCAAGGATAGTAGCGGCCCGCCTCGGCCCTCTACCCTATATTATCGAACAACAACTCACGACATTCACGGCAGATAGTTGGGGTATTGATGAATTAGAAATTCTATTTCTAGATAGCTCACAAGTACCCTCTAACTGACTAGTTGTAATCGACTCCAGTCTCACAATTTGACGACATACCAAGTACCCCTTGATTGCAGACAGCACTGCGTTAGAGGCGCCCACGCTTCCGTAAGCAGTTTAGGTATTTCGAACAACATCGCAGCCAGTTCCACGGTTGAAGATTGTAGATGCGATGTTGTGCTGGTTCTTGTATTGGTTAAGCATCACAAGGTTAGAAGCAAACAACAGCCACAGAGATGTGACAGTACTTACGCATGACCAGCAGGATCTTGTACTTCACTGAAAAGTCTTAGAATGATCCCATGACTGTATTGGACTGAAAGGGAGAAGTCCAAGTCCTTCAGAAGATAGGCATTATGGATCATCAACTGTGATAAGTTGATATGCTTGAGGGGCAAAAGGAAGCTTCGGCCCTGTCATAAAGGTAAAGGCCACATATGCTGATCAATTGAAACGCGTAATTAGACACTGGCGACTAAAGTATTGTTCCAAGACAATGAAGATAGTCGCGGTAGTTACGGAAAGCCAAATGAGGGAGTTTACAAGTAGAACAGAGTCTTATTAGTGTACTCAAACTATTTCTATGCTTATCACTTACTTCCAAAGCCCGTAATCGCGGATGGTAATTATTCATATCTCAATGTATAATCAAAGCCAGGAATACTGTATGAACCAGACGGAAGGAACTGACAAAATCCATATCCGATACAATTGCCAGGACCACAGTCTTCCTGGTCTAACTATAGGGAGAGCGGGCATTATAATTCCCGATTAGATGATATAAGACCAGCGGAAACGCCGCTGATCAATGTTGAAGATGATTGGCTCATGACTTGAGCCGCTAGGTCTGCTTTGAGTGCATCCACTCTCAAGGCGTTCTCGTATCTTTTACGCGCCGGACGTGACGGTGCAGCCGGCACCCATACCGGACGTGCCTACCTGCATGACACGTAACAAAGACAGGTTTTAAATAGAAATTTGACTTAAATAGCCGTTGGATCCATATTTCCAGGGGCTGTTGTGAAACAGAGAATCCGAAACATACGAGAGGGCAGTCCCAAACCCGCTGTCCTCGTTCATCGCATTCTCGTCAAAGCCCGTAAACGAACCCGAGATTACACATGGAGCAAGCGCTTGAAAAAAGGAGTGCACCGCCACGGAGTCTGTGGAGATCGCCAAAGCGACCATTGAAAAATGTCTTGCCGCTGTTATAAAGTCTGTTTACTTTATTCAATGATGGCATTATTATAACCTTTACGCAAGAAGTCTTCCCTCAGCACATTTTGCTCTTGCAAGATTTGAAATCGAATTTATCAGTCTTTCCAGATTTCTAGCCAACCTCAATACCTTTCAACCATGTCTGAATCAGCAGCAGGAGACAGCGATGCTGTTTTCAAGCTCTACCGATATGACCCGTCCATGGGGGCGGCTGTTATCTTCATCATTCTCTTTCTGCTAGTCACTGGATTGCATACGTATCAGTTGATCAGGACGAAGACGTGGTTCTTTTCTTCCTTTGTCATCGGTGGTTTCAGTAAGTCTCTTCCCGAAAGGCAATCTATGTTCCTTTTCCGAGACTGACGCCTGGTTAGTGCAGGTCATTGGCTACGTCGGTGTAAGTTTTCTCAGCGCTGAAGTCTTCCGATTCTAACCTCAGCCCAGAGGGCAGTGTCTTCCAGCGAAAGCCCCAACTGGACTGTGAAGCCTTATGTGGTCCAGACTTTGCTGCTGCTTATCTCACCAGCCTTGTTCGCAGCAAGCATTTACATGATCCTCGGACGTATCATCATCATTACCGACGGCGAGCGGCACTCACCAATCAAGAGGGTCTGGCTCACAAAAATCTTTGTCGTCGGCGATGTTGCCTCCTTCATACTTCAGGGCGCAGGTAAGTCTATTGTTTAACTCCGCTTTTTCCACTGTTGTATTAACCGCTCTTAGGTGGTGGTATGATGGCAGGTGGTTCCCTCGATGCTCTCCACAATGGCGAACGGATCGTCATCATAGGTCTAATCGTTCAAATTGTCTTCTTTTCACTGTTTGCTGTCACTGCGGCCCTGTTTCACATGAGGCTCGTGGGTTCCATGTCCGCAAAAGCCGCTGTATCAGGAATCCCTTGGCAGAGATATTTGTACACACTGTACATCGCTTCTGGCCTGATTCTTGTACGGTCGGTGTTTCGGCTGATCGAATATGCACAGGGGAATGCGGGCTACCTTATCTCACATGAGGCTTACATGTATATCTTCGACAGTGTTTTGATGTTTCTTGCCATGGTGTTGTTTGCCTGGGAGCATCCTAGTCAGCTGAATGCTAAGCTGAACGGAGGAGGAACTGCTGTTAGAAATGGAATTCGATTGTACTGGGAGAAGTAGAGAGTGTGGTATGGTTTCCTGCCCACTGTGGACTCTAGCCGGACTAGATGCTTTCAAACTGCTTGGAAGGTTACTTAGACAAGGTCTGAAGCATAGTTATCATCTATTTTTGAAGTGGCACCATCATCAGGCTTCCCCTTTCTACTTCAGACACGTTTTTGAAGTGAAAGGGCAAATATCCCGCAAATAAGGCTTTCCCGCGAATTAATATTTATTCAATTAAGTTCTCAATGTCTCCGTGAACCTCTAAAGTGTGATGGTGACCACTCAATAACCAAAACGCCCTGGTCATGAGTACGGATCATATGCAACGAACTTCAAGACTCTGGGCGCTTTTCTCAATTATCGTGCTACATCAACCGGACTAACATATCTGAGAGTAGGGCATTCACGTGGGCCTTCATTTCGAAGCGACCGGCAAAAATGGTATGTGAAATGAAATTGTACACCGTATCTCGTGAAGATATTAAAAAGCATTAAATATAACTCAACATCATGTCTGTCTAAACACTGATAACCACCTCCATACAAACTTGACCGCGCCATGTAACCCTAGACATTTACTCGACCCAACTGAGATATTTCCTGCCACTCCATCAAGACGAATTTGTCTCGTCGACGACACAAGGTTCGAGATCGTATTCATTGCCGTCCTTGTATTGAAGGTGGTCAACGTACCAAATAAGGAAAACAATCATGACAATAGCCATCAAAACTGCATCAAAGATGTAAAGAAAAACCTCGTGAGAAATCAAATAGCCACCGTTGCCCTGAAGGTATTCGACGACACGAAAGATGCTTCGAACCAAGATAATGATACTGACAGTATACAAGACGTTGAGGTCCAGCTTCCACGGAAAGGCATTCTCTCTAGCAGCTAGTGTCGGGTTTTGGAGGCACTTCCTGTGGAACAGCCCCGAGGTAATAACGAAGATGCCGAACACGACGATCTGAACGAACAGACCAGCGAGGATGATCTTCTCTCCTCTGTCATATGCCTCGATGGTACCGGACGCTTGAATACCGCCTCCAGCTGCTTGTAGCGAGAAGGATACGATGTCACCACAGACAAAGACCTTTGTCAACCATCGGACGGGAATCAATGAGAGATGCTGGGCTCTAAGGGAGATGATGATTCGGCCGAGGATCATGTAGATCGAGGCGGCGAAGAGGGCGGGCGCAACGAGGATAAGAATCGCTTGGACGCTGTAGGCAGGCACAGACTCCTTGTTGTTATGGGATATAATTCGGGCAGCGTAGCCGATGGTCTCGACTGTGAGGAACACACGTTAGGAGTTTTGGTCAGTGAGCATGGATTGGGGAGACGTACAAGCACCGCCGATTGTGAACGGAATAAAGTACCAGGCTCGGGCTTTGGTGAGGCGCCAAATGTGAAGGCAGGAAAGGATGGCGAAAATGACCGTAGCGACGATGGCTGCAGGAAATGATGGTGTATACCGGTACAGCTTGAAGTCAAGCTTGCCGTCGGCGAGAGTATCAATGCGTGTGAAAAGCTCCATCTTCGCTAGCGACTTCAATTGAAGACGATTTCGAAATTGACGCGCGAGTCGCTTATAAGGAAAGGAAGGAACAGCTTTTGTCGAGAACGCAGAACTGTGATTCAAAGAAACAAAACAAAAAGGTCATCAAGTAAGAAAGTGGATGGTTACTTTAGGTATAGCATACTGGCCCAGCCTCCACCTCCGCACGGTGACTGTATCGCTTGGCTAGCTTCGTATTTCGCATTTAATGCGAACTTGGTAAGCGGATGAATGACATTTGTTGTTGGCGACGTTTTCTCCTTGGCTGCGGCCCGCATCTCGTTCCAGGAACGAGAGTGGGTAACGAGAAGAACGAGAAAACGAAACCACGGACCATTAAGCGAAAATATGCGGTCACCAATTCAGAATGAGAAATATCCAAAGATCATCAATCATCACGTTGTCTGCGGGGGCTGTGCTAGCTAGTTGTATGTAAGCACCAACCAAGGTTAATGTTTCGGTAACCATCCAATCTCCTCCATCGGCCAGACTAAATAGGTCAGATACTTCTCTCCAACAGAAGCATATATCCGCGTCATGATATGATGAACCCAACCGGTCAGCCACCATTGACTGGGCAATTTGTGTAACAAGACGCAAAAGTAGGAAAGAACGACAAGGGCTTCCGGTTCTTCATCCGCCACAAACTCGAAGAATTCCTTTGCTGGCACGATCCAGGAAAAGATATCGACCAAGTCTTTATCACCATCCGTCTCGTAGAAAACACCAAACGTCTGGTTTAATGCGAGAAGCGCATCTTGGTAGATAGAGTGTCTTGCTGGATCTGTAACTGTTTCGTCAATAAAGACCTTGAGCTGTTGCACATAGTCGGTTTCGAAGACACGCTTCCTGATTTCAAAACGTCTTCTTGCCTTGGACAGAAGAGCTGAGAAAGGGCCGAGAGAGAGCGTGCTATTGCCCAACGAAACAAAGCTCGTGCACCCGCTGATCAAGACCGCCCAAGGAGGATATGGGCCGTCTTCTTGCTCTGGGGTTTGTGCGAATGCTACATCACCTAGGGTTAGCATGGCCACGAGGATGCTTGGGGGTACTCACAGTAGTAAATAGTCAAGATGGAAAAAGCAAATAATTCTTGAGCATTTGAGTCGTTGTAGGCGTCGATGAACGGAGCTGCGATGCTGAGAGCCTGGTTGTGATATACAATAGCCCTTTCGCGGAGAAATTCCCTTCGCTCGGTGGAAAAGTAGCTGAGGTGGAGTGCTGAGACAGACAAGACTGCCAGCATGGCATATTCGCATTTGAGACAAAGCCTGACGATGCGAATTCGCCAGAGATCTCGGATTGCCACATCGTTACTTAGTGTTGCGTAAGTTGACGTGCAAAAATTATGCATGAGCTCCAAGTCCAATAGGCCAAGATTCGGTGCTGCTGCAGATGCCTGCGGTGACGACGCTGGCGACGTGTAGTGTCTGGTATGGAATGGAAGAGTATAGTGACATTCTTCACCTCGTCTCTCACAGTGAGCGCAAACAGGTTTCTCTTCTCCACACTAAAGAAAGTCAATTACGATCGATCGATCAGTGACGGTCGGGCACGAGGCTGGAGTTAGACTTACTTTGATACGCCTTAGCTTACATGTTTGGCAGCCGTTTCTCGATTTCCTGTGCCCTCGTTTCGTTTTGGCACCTCGATGCTCCGAGGCTCCGAATGTAGGCAACGGCGTTGGCGTGCGGCTCGACATAGCCAATGCTAATATTCTGAATTATTTATTGCTGGGGCGGCGGGAGTTAAAAAGCTCGGGAAGGAAAACGAGAACGAGAAAAAGAGAAAGTCAAATAAAAGGAACCAGTCCAATGTCCCTGTACTACCCGGTGGAAACACCCCTACCATCCATCACAGCACACAATGGCTTTCAATTGGCCGCAGCGTGGGCTATTGTGGATATCTCTGGACATAGTGCAAAAGTTCCTGGATGCTTAACCTGGCGACCTCGTTTAACCTCGTTTTCGTTCCGTTATGCGAGTCAGGAATTGGCGCTTGCCTGTCTCTCGTCCCACACCGACTGTCAACAGTAGGGTAAGTGAAAAGTCTGGCGGACAACGAGGAGCGAATCTCGAGATAAGGCGCGCGACGCAAGCATCAACTGTCAGGTCTATCAATACAAAATAACAGTCTTTAAAAAAACACTTCAGGGTACTAAACCAGCTTACTACACGATAGCCCGAGAATGAGCGAATTTTGATATCTTGTAACTAGATACTTTTGGCCAATTGGAGAAGATCGAAAGAGGCAATTGAAGGATACCGGATCATTAACTGTCTACTCTATTTACCATTTCTCTTTCCCTTGAGCTTCCACTGCACTGCACAGCATAGTTCGTACAAAATTGATAATATCGGTGTAGCTACTCCTCTTTCGTGACCTTCTCGGACCACCTCCCCGATGATATTCTCATGTTCGATAAAATTACCCTGCAGCCGAGCAGGTTAGATCTTAATCTATTATCTCCATTGGGTGAATACTTTACCTTTTCCAGATCTATTTGCATACTCGGAGTAATATTATCGTTTATTGGGTTGCTCCTGATTGTATCATTTATAATACTTTCCGGAAGCGCGTGTCCTGCCTTTTCCGCTACAGCCAGAACTTCTTTCATCGCGGGGATTACAAGAGTATCCACAACTCTGCCTGTTCTCTGCAGCTCGCCAGTGTTCAGGCGAGCCAACGCGCAAATCGGGTTGAAGGAAGCATTGTACACCAACTTGCTCCAGCGGTCAAAATCGACGTCTGGTTGGTACAGACATGTCGTTTTGCCTCCCATGCTGTAGATTTCTACGAAGCGCTTCGCTGCTGCTTCTTGTACCTTCAGATGCAAGGACGGGTTATTGAAAGCTCCGATGTGTAGAAGGTCGTTCTGTTTCTGCTCGATGACACCAGGTGCGACTTCGTGGGCGTCGATTCTGCTGATACCAGATATGATAACATTGTTCGGAAATCGATGGATAAACGGTCTTTCGATATTCAGACCATTTTGTATCAAGACGATGGCAGTATGGCCGGGAGTGACTGCAGGTGCAATGATGTCGCATAACGTAGGAATAATGTCCGGAATATTCTTGGTGCAGCAAACGATATGGTCGAATGGTCGGCCCTGTGCATTGTATCTGTTCGGAATAGCATCCAAGCCTATCTCTATAGTCAGCGGACCTTCTTCATCTTGTTGGAGGTTTCAGGAATACAGGCTGAACTTACTTTCAGTAGGCCGCCAATTGTGAATATCGCCATGCTGGCAAGACCTGATCGTGAATCCCTTGCTGCGCACGACTTGGAAATTGGACCGCAAAACAGACGTGACTTCAGCCAAACCTCCTTTTTCGAGATTCAGAGCAGCAATTGTGCCAATACCACCGCTGCCGATCAGTAGTACTCTGTCTTTAGGTGAACTCATTATGTTATGCCTCGACTTGCCTTTGCTAAGTTTCTAAGCCAAGGGTTGCTGCAATGACAAGCTGGGGGGTTCGATAATATTGAAATGATGATTCTTTCCCGGATGCAAGTCGCATCACAAAGCCGCCCTATTGTCCGGTTGTGCCGGTCAAGGTGCCGGGATGTCTCCACAGTCCAGGGTCCGGGCTACGGCCCCGCTTTCATCGCCGGCATTCCTCAGCGCTCTCAGAAGACCTACCGATTCTTGACTAGCGGTATTTCTTGTGCTCAGCAATCGACGTGCCGGTCAGTAGTGCCTGGCTGCTAAAAAATCTCCACTTGCAGGAGGCTCGCCACCCTCTAATTGTCAGGACCGGCACCGGCTTGTATCACATGCAATCGCATTATCGATGGACAAGATTCCCTCAAATTACTGCTACCAATGCCCCATCCGGTGGGATATTTTCCAAGAACTGTAAACTGTTTGTGAAAAAAGTTGCTAAAAGCATTCACAATGGAAGTCGGCATAATCGGTTCTGGGATCATCGGACTCACGTCTGCTCTTGCCCTCGTCGATGCAGGATACTCTGTGACCATCATCGCCCGTGATTTACCTGGGGACGATTCTTCTCAGCAGTGGGCAAGCCCTTGGTAGGGACCACTCAGCCCCCATGACTGTTTCTTTAAAGCTGACAAGTGTTGTGTAAAGGGCTGGTGCTGGCATTCTTCCCCACCCGGACTACAAAGGACATGATTTGCAGACCGAGAGCTTCAAGTTCTACTGGGCACTCGCCCATCGTGATCCGACAAGTGGAGTACAGGTAGGTGGTCTATCGATGTCATTTACCCGTAAGTATTCACAGCTAAATCAGTTATCAGGTGGTAGATGTAACTGAGTACTATGATGACCGAGACGATGATTCTACTATCTGGTATAAACGTATGGTACCCAAGTATCGCCGTCTGCCATCAAAAGATCTTCCAGCAAACGCCAAAATCGGATTCAAATATCAATCGATGACTGTCAACCCAGCAGTATTCTTGCCTTGGATTAAGGCGGTGCTAGACAAGAAAGGGGTTTGTTTCATCCGCGCTGAAGTCAAGTCCGTTGAGGAGGCCAGGTCAATTCTACAGACAAAGAGAATCGTCAACGCGTCAGGCCTAGGGGCTTTCCACCTTGCGAATGACAACAAAGTGGTCGCCGTTCGTGGCCAGACGATGCTTGTCGAAAGTGATTCTCACGAAATGGTCATGTTTCAGGGCTCTCATTACACCTACCAGATTCCGCGGATGTACAGTGGCGGCGTGATTGTTGGAGGAGTCAGTCAGCCAGGCAACATGGATCAAAAGGTTGACCCTGAAGTACGGTCAGATATTTTACGACGCATGAAGCTCGTCATGAACGACCAGTATCAGGGTGTTGATCTAGACAAGCATGTCATGAAGGATTTGGTTGGGTTCCGACCGAGCAGAGAAGGAGGATATCACCTGGAGCGGGAGGATGACGTGATACACGCCTATGGCTTCAATACTCTGGGTTATACATATAGCTATGGCGTGGCTTTGAAGGTCCGAGATCTGGCCACGTCCGCTACCATCGAGGAGGCGGCTGTGCGGAGCAAACTTTGACATGTCTTTAGTCTTCTTAAATATCCATTGATTTTTCACCAGCACATCATGTTCTATGTTCTGCATGGTGATATAAGCTCTCAGCCACAGATCTTAACTGTAAATAACACATCTGCACATCAAGTCCCTTTCCGTCTGGGTGTGGATAGATGATACTGAGATCTCAATATATGTCTTTTCTTAACTAAAGGGTAAAGCTAACTGGCTATTCTTCTTTCTGGGACCCCAGTTTCCAATGTTCACAATCGAGGCCCATTGGTATTCGTCAAAGCCACGCATTCAATCTCCACCTCCAGATTCTTAGGCAGAGTCTTCACCGCCACACAGCTTCTAGCCGGCTTATGAGTGAAATAGGTCTCATAAACCGCGTTGAACTCGGCAAAGTTCTTCATATTATCCAAGAACACTGTGACCTTTGCCACGCGGCTTATGTCACTGCCGGCCGCTGACAAGACTGCCTGGACGCTCTTGCAGCATGCGTGAGTTTTGTCTGCGATACTTCCTTCAAGAGGTTTGCCGGTTGAGTCGATTGGGATCTGGCCTGAGAGGAAGACATAAGGGTCGGCGATTACAGCTTGGGACTTGCGGTAAGAGTTAGTAGTGCAATGCTGCTATCGATTGAGAAGGAGTTATACATAAGGTCCGATTGCTGTCACAAAGAGTTAGCTTCGTTCTCTATGGCTGGCTGAGTTTTGGTGTTGCTCACCTGGGCATCCCTGTGATGTTGAAACGGTGGTCAGGTCTGATGACATCTTGCCGACCCTTTAGATCTCGTAAAAATAGCTTCTTCTTTCACGTTAAGACGCGCTTATTATACTGCACTCTAGGGAATCGGAGTACATATGCATTTACCGTAAAAGATCGCCATCTACGTGGACTCCCGGCCTTGCCAATGGGGAGCATTTATACTTCTTCCAAACCCGCTAGTACGGAGAAGCCGGTCTCATGTCCGGCACCATGCGGGACAGGATTCCAGAGCTGGCCAAAGAGCAGTCTTGATGGGTGATTTCACTAGCACTGACAAATTTTAGCTTTGCCGGTACATTATGCCGGTAAATGATACCGGCACGGTTTCTTGGCCGGCACTTGTGAAAAGGTCTCCAATTGACCTCTGTGAGCCAATCGTGCCCATTTACATATAGCAAGATCCAAGCACCAGGGCTGACTGATTAAATTAGTATAAATACGGACACAAGCGATGACAAAACTAGAGTCGGGAAAACACTGTAAAACCTCGTGGCCAATGACTCCTCCACATGCACATCATTCTTCTCCGATTCCTCAGCCATCTAAACAGCCCTGTCATAGTCTGGCCATGGCCTAACACCAGGTTCGACCCTAGAGTTGGGGTCACTATCCTCCACAAACTCAACCCTGCCACGATACGCTGTATCACTCTCGCTGCTCCCTTTCCTATCAATTCTGAACCCGCAAACCACCACATCAGTACCGTCCAGACCATCATCACCATCGCAGTCATCCAGTGTTCCGAGCCAACAGTTCATATCTGCCACAAACATCCAGTACCCACGCTTGCCTTTGAGTATGACGAGAGATGAGTTTGTGTATGGTATCACTACAAGTCTCTCCAAGTTGACGTACTCCATCATTTTAGAGTCCGCTACGTCTCGCACTGCTTCAAGGATGCTTTTCTTATTCTACAGACAAGTATCGAGAGGCATATTGTCGCCATCGGTGATGGTTGAATTGAGGATGATGCCTATTTTGGAGCTCTGGATCTTGCAATTACCCCTGTCGTCACCATTTTCTTTTGCTCTCTCTGCGTTGCAGTTGACGAGTTCAGAGAGTCGCATCGCGTCTCCCATATCAAAGTAGCCTTTGGAGTCCTTTGGCGATCCTAGCTTGAAGGTTGCAGTTGCGCTTGGATAGCGACATCGATGCGGTTGGCAAGAATACGAGGAAGGATATTGTAAACTTCATTATCATGAACATGTAAACTGACTGTTACCTTGCGGACATGTCAAGAGTTGAATCAGGTTCTTTTATCTTTTTCGTCGCTGCCTTGATCTTGCAAATAGCCCCCAATTCTTTCAGCTCTTGTCGCTTCAATGACGTTCGCCAAGGTGGCGTGACTGCCCAGAGACCTATAAAAACAATCCGATCAGCCCATGAAGATAACCAACAATTTCAAGATGCCAAACTGGAAATTCCCGAGTCACAAGGCTGGTACTTTTACTTGTTTTCATCACCCTCATCTTGAGATCTGCAGGTCTGAGTGTTTATTTGGCGGTACATTTCCCATGTAACCTTTTCAACCCTACCACCATAACCTTTCGTTATTAGATACATCAGGAATTCAAGGTCATATCAGTGCACTACTGGATAGGCTTAGCGCACTCTTCTCTTGAGCGACGTGAGGTTTGAGTAGTATCCATGTGCGCGGGCATATTATACTTACAAACAGTGGCATGTGTGAGAAGGCTCCGTGAGTTGATACAAGATTTCAATGAAATGTGGAAATATGAGTTTCTATGTCAGATAAATAAAAATAGACAAGCAAGAGATGGCCAGATGGCTGCCTTTGATGTTACATAATATCTCATGGCCCCTGAGTCTACATCAGCTTCATCCCATTCCCTTGCCATTTCACGAGCCGTGTTGAATTCTGGCCACGGCCTAGTCTCAAACCTTATAATGGCATCCTTTTCGTCCCTCTCCACGAAACTAATGTTGCCTTCATACAAAGTTCCATTCTCATCCGTCCCATTGCTCTTAAGCCTAAAGCCGCACACCACAGCCGCATAACCGTCCAAATCATCCTCCAAGTCGCCATCACAGTCTTTCGGATATCCTCGCCAGCACTGCATTGCAGGCGTAAATGTCCAATACCCATAAGTCCCGTTAGGCGTTGTATTGAAAGGGGCAGTAAACGGCAGCACGACGAGTCTGTCCAGAGTGACGTTTTCCAGTGGCCCTGCATCCTTTTTGAGAGCTGCGATGATGGCCTTTTTGTTTGTCATGGAAGTGTTGAGGTTTGCTGGAGCTGGTGCATGATAGGTTGCGCCGTCAGTGCTGTTGATAGTTGCGTTGGCGATGATTCCCATTCTATAGCGCTGTATATTGCAGTTTCCTTTGCCGTCGCTGTTTTCTTTGGCTCTTTCAGCGGTGTATTTTACGATTTCTGATACCCGAAATGGCTGGCCCATCCTGGACCATCCATTGCGTCCTGTGCCGCTGAGATCGAAGGATTTGCAGTCACGCTTGGACAGCGAGACAGCTGTAGCTGGAAACACCAAAAGGAAGATTGCTGCGAATAGTTTCATGATCGTTGATGCAGAAAGCTGATGGCACTTTTACTGGATCCTCCTTCTGGCTTGATTGTGTCAAGCCTTATACTTATAACATGCCCGGAATTTACAAAATAGCCCCCAACGACTGCAGCTTGTCGTATCCTACTTATGACGTTGGCCAAGGCTTTAGCAATATCTTCAAGCCTATAGAAAGAAATTGATCAACAACCAGTACCGCCAGAAACGGCAGTGTGGGGCATTTCCGGGTATAGGTGGGAAGAAGTCATGAGATTGGATTTGATGGTGAATCAATAACAGCCAGTCTAGTTTACAAGGATGTTGTTCCCCCTTGCCCTTGATATTCTAAGCTTGATTTTTGTTCCTATAATTGATTTAATCTGGCCATCTCTATTCAACATACCCTTTTGATCTTCTCGACTTACTCTAAGCCAATTTAAGTCACCCCTGTGTTGATTTTGGAATAAATGACTTTGGTGACAGCTGATTCGAAGTGATTTGGGTTCCCCTCTGCCATCTCCCAAGTTCTTATTGCAAAGCATATGTCCTACAATAGACACCTTTGTACTAAAGCTGAAGCTTCTCTCCTTATGACTTTATCATATTACCCAATCGTCAAGATGGTTGGCCCAGACTGGCCAGTCACTTAAAGCCAGCCTTCGCGGTTCAACAGTAAGCAGGCTCACGAATGGAATCAAAATGTCATTTTTCATCATCTTGAGCCAGTGTTTGGGAACATATGAAGGATTACGATAGGTAAGAACAGTTATAAATACTTATGAGAAAATGCTTGGTCTATCCTACCGTTGCTCCAGTGCCATCGCATCCGCCATCAGAAGAAACTAATACGTCAGAACTCGTGGCTGGCTTCATATCGGGGTTAGGGTATCAATCTTCGGAAGAGGCTCGGGCCGCTCCGATCGTGGCCCTCTATATTTCCTCTTCTCTCTCGTTTCGAAAGAGAAATCGTATTACAACCTATCGCCATCCATTGTCCAATGTAAGGGT
Source organism: Fusarium odoratissimum NRRL 54006 (assembly GCF_000260195.1). NCBI lineage: Eukaryota > Fungi > Ascomycota > Sordariomycetes > Hypocreales > Nectriaceae > Fusarium > Fusarium odoratissimum. The sequence goes on along the minus strand of NW_022158703.1, from coordinate 127,420 downwards.
CATTGACTCTACAAATTGTGGAGCGGATGCATATGAACGGAAAGAGATCTATAGCCGTCTCTGAATCTTGATGTCATGTCTCGGATCTTTTTGCCTTCTTACTCGCTCAGCCCTCTCGTCACGTAGGGATATTCAAAGATGCAAGTAGTACCATAGAGCGACTGGCAGTGATTGCTTTTACGGTATATTCACCGTTGATAAGCCTGGCCATCAACTCCTCGTGTTATCAATGTGACCTCAATATGGTGCCCAGAGAACAGTATAGTATCCTGCGTCATAGGTTTCAACCGTGATCTCCAGGGTTCTCTCTCCATTCTCGATACGCTGGTTCTTAAAAAGCGGTGAGTGTTATCAATATGCAATGCCGGCTCGGAGATGTAAAAGGCCAGATGCACTGAGACAAGCAGATACACCGGTCCCACATTTCGATGCATACGAGTATTTCGGGAGTGTTGATATCACCCAAACTTGGACTACTCGCAGATGTCTCTGTTCGGTTTCGGTAGTCCTCATGGAAATGGCCTTGATGGCGTTCACATTCGCTGACTCGAGTGGGGAGATAAGGATTTGGTTGAATTGCCCCGATGCAAGTTTCAGATGAAACTTTTCGGATGGCCAGGATCCAAGACCTTTTCGTTCAGTTGATACGCTTCATGCCTTTCATTTACTCCGGCTAATCCAAGAGGAGAAGAATCTGCATTCAGTCGATTTAGGCTGGCCGCTTGATGGCTTTGCCCAGGAGGTTCAGCTTCCCCAACTGTTCTGGTTATATAAGGGGATATTCTTCCCTTGATGTATGCTGAACCTCGATCTCATCTCCAACCCGATCTCTCCTTATCTTTTCTCTACGAGGTTTCTACAGAACTTAGTCAACATGGCCATCCCATACCCCGAGGGAGAAGTCTTCTTCATGCGCAGCGTCCTGCGCAACAAAGACCCCGCTCACTACCAGGCCGACAACCCCGCCCACTTCTACTCTCACTTCATGGTCGAGTACATCTGGAACGTAGAGGCTGACCACGGTTCCAAGAATGCAAACTCTTGGGACGGTCACTATCACCAGCGCTCTCCCTACACCATCGTCACTGGTAGTGGTTGGGGTACCCACTATGGGAACTGGAAGCAACTTCCGTTCAGCTATGGCCCACGCGAGTCAGATATCAGAAGGCGCCTTGAGCATAATCTTTGCACCAGTGGGAACCGGTTCAAGGACCATGAGAAAGGAGATGCTGCCGAGGTAGACATTCTTCTGTTTCGTCATTATGTTATGTACTGACGACGATGCCTTAGGCCTGGTTCATGACCATGCCGATGCCGGCTAAAGAGGAACGGTGGGTGTGGATCGATGTAAGTATCATAGCCAGTGGTCTCGCCTCTTAACTATGAATGATACTAAGCCATGACACAGATGCTTGCTCGCATTCGAGCTATCTACATCCCTGTAGCCTTCTCTGCTAGCGAGGACCATCCCAACCTCAGCATGTGGCTGCAAGTCTCCTTCACACAGAACAGAGTCGTGGACATATGGCGTGGAGGCTCGACCTTCATGGGTCACGAAACGAACGCCACTAGTGGCCTCGGTGTATGGCGCGAACACACTATAGGTTTCGATATCACGGGCCTGACGGAACTTCTGAGTTGCCCTCGTCATTTCCGAAAGGTGAACCCCTACCAGGCCAAGTTCATCAAGCTCGTCCATCGTGACACTGTCCGAACAGTGTCTGTTAGAGACTCGTACAGCGATGCGTATGACTTTAGCTGGCTTACCATTGCACAAGCGCACAGCGGCTTGAACATTGAGTGGGGTAAGGGTGAGAAAGGAAGCTGGTTCGAGGACTTCTTCAAGAATGCTATTAGCTTTGGTCTAGGCTTCGTGCCGGGCGTTGGTCCTCTTCTCTCCATCGCTTTCATCCTAGGATGGACAGCTGTTGTCAATCCTGATCAGTTCATGTACGAGCTGAGCCTCTGGGCGCCGTCGGTTAGACTACCAGAGCTGTTCGAGGTTGATGTTCGCAAGAACTCAGCCGAGATCAGAGCGCTCACCTATGAGGCCTTTTGGAACATGGGGCCTGCTGAGGCTTTAGCTGAGATCAAGAAACTCGAACGCGAGGAGAAGAAGCAGCAAAGTGTTTCGGGAGAGGTCAGGTCGTACTTTCAGCAGGCACATGACGTCCTTCGCGTTGATGAGGCGAAGTATGACAAGGAAGCTGGTGCTGATGAGGAGCCTGGTGAGGTGCTCGTCGAGGTGCCTCCTCGAGAGGGTCCCACTAATGGACACGCTGCGGGAACCGAGGAGTAGGGTCTCCTAGAATGATATGTGCATCGTGTGACCCTGTCAGTAGATTGCCCTCATCTCAGAGTAATCTTTCATATAGCTTTAACAAAATGCATCGGGCCATGTTTCAAGAGAGGTTCATAACAGTCTCGTGCCAGTCGTCTGGATACCATGCTCGGCAATACGACGGGATGGATGCCGGGACGGAGGCCAGCTCCGCGAAAGAGATGCGGATTCCGAGTCTCCAGCGAAGCATAATAAACGTTGCACTAAATTCGGGTTATTCCGGAGTTTTACTTAAGCTTATCTACCGACCTACCTCATTCGGTAATTCTCCTTGCCCATCATCCACTGTCTCCAGAGTATCATTGATGCCAAGCATACCCCTCAGTTCGTCAGTCAGTCCCTCGCATTAACTTGGTTAGAATGCGGAGGTAATTGACAATGAAATCCTACTTGATGTCACGATACTCGAATGCAATGTGAAGATCGTCTCTAAGCGATGGACGGATTCAGAACAAGTTCCGATCAACGGCCGTGGCCAGTGGCACGGAAATGCAAGGCGTCGTATTTAAAGGCTGGTGCTCCCGCAAGGTAATAGACAGTATCACCGTTGACGTTCTAACGATCGCCCAAGTTGTCTAGAGTCTTTCCAAAATGGCTCAACGAATTATTACTTTCGCGGTTGTCGTGTCTGTTGTCGCAGGACAGTCTGGTGGTATTCAGAGAGGTCTCCAATATGGCGAGAACTGGGCACCTACTACCAAAGATTCTGACCTCGTCTCGGCAAACTTCCCCGATGTCAACATCACTCTCCGGTCACCTGCATTTTTGAATCCCGAGAAGGTCCCCGCTCGCTTCTCAAACGGCACTGATGGTCCCACTGATGATATTGAACTCGGTCAGACCACCAATGCCAATGCTTCGAGGATACATGCTAATATTTTGAAGATTACTTCATCCGCAGTCTGGCTCAAAAGCATGACTGGATGACATACGAATCAGCGGCCTTTCAATCCGAAGAAGGCCGTGCGATTCCGTATGTCTTCCTATCCCTGCCAAACACCAACTCAAGCAGCGACAAGTTGCGCATATATCTCCAAGCCGCAATCCACGGTAATGAGCCAGCTGCTGATGAGTCTGTCCTTGCGTTGCTGGGTAAGATGGATGCCGAGCCTGCATGGGCCAAGTCAATCTTGGACAAAATGGACATCAAGATCCTTCCCCGATATAATGTCGACGGCGTTGCATATTTCCAGAGACAGTTGGCGTCGAACCTTGATCCCAATCGAGAGCATCTGAAGCTTATGCGCGGTCAATCAAGGGAGATCAAACGGGTTGTCAGTGAATGGAACCCTCACATAGCGCTCGACATGCGTAAGTGCCCATCAATGCCCATCAATTGCCATAACTAACCTTCGTGGCAGACGAGTTCACTGTTCCTACAATCTACGGCGGCCACTACCAGCACGGCGCCGACTCTCTCCTTTCAGGTGGCATCAACCCCAACATTCATCCCAAGATTCGTGAGCAGCTTCTCGACTTCTTCATCCCAGCAGTTGGCGAAAAGCTTGAATCTCACGGTCTCCGCTGGGAGCCTTACGTAACTGGACCTTCCAATCGCACAGAAGGTTCACGCATTCGCTTTACTGAAGCCGTGACCGAGGCACGTACCGGTCGGAATGCCGTTGGGTTAACACAAACGATCTCATTTTTGCTTGAGATGCGCGGTATTCGTATCGCAAATCAGCATTTTCAGCGTCGTGTTGCGACTGCTCTCATCAAGATTCAGACGATCCTCGAGCTGGCGCGCGATAATTGTGAGATGGTCAAGTCTATTGTTGAGGATGCCCGTGATGAGTTTATCAACAGCGATGAGGATATCGTCATTACCGATTCGTATGTCCCAGAGAATAGGACTTTTACCATGGTTGATACTCGCAACGGTAGTGTTATTCAAGTGCCAATCGACTTCCAGCGGACTACCCCGTCTATTGCCAATCTCACCAGGCCCCGGCCCGAAGCTTATGTGATCCCACGAACTTGGTCTGACGTTGCCGAGAGACTCGAAATCTTGGGACTGAAAGTTGAGAGAATGAACTACGAATTTAGACGAACCTTGGAAACCTTGACAATTGAGTCTTCGGTTGTTGAACCAGAGCTGTATGAAGGCACGTATCTCAACACAGTTACCACCAACTCAACGAGTCGAGAAGTAGTATTGCCGGTCGGAAGTTATCATGTCAGCACGCGGCAACAAAATGCGGCTTTGGCGTTTATCGCTCTCGAGCCAGAGAATATTGATAGCTATGTCAAGTTCAACATCATTCCGGTTGAAGCGGGAATGGAGTATCCTGTCTTTAGAATCCCGCGGGAGTAAACTCACTGGATGGTATTGAGACGAGGCCATAGTCAAATTAAATCAACAATCTTTTCACTTAGGGGCAGCTTCATACTTCATATGTAGAATCGATCTAAGCCGTCTGTCAAGCTGGGCCGGTTGGTCATGTATTCTTCAATCATCGTTAACCTAATCACCTGCATATCACTCATAGTAATCCAATAAGCATAGGGCCTATTTATTGTCTTTTTTAAGACACAGCTGTTGCATTGAATAGGCTTGAGAACCGTCAAATCCTTTCAATCTAGGCCTAACTAAGGCTAATACGGCTTAGACCTGCATTATAGATTTATCAGCAAATCATGTATGTGTCAAGGGTATCTTTGATATGGATTGTCTCGCTGGATCAATTGGATCAGGGCATAATGAAACGTTTGCATTCGTATCCTCCAGTTCGTTGAACGCCCCTTGCCATGAGTCATTCGTTCTCCCTTTACCTTTGGGAGCAACTGCATGGCTTGCCGCCATTGCATTTCAGCTTCTCCAATACAGATAAGAAATGGCAAATAGGATTTGGAGCCGATGCTGCACCAGGATTCAGCTGCAAGCCATCTCACAAACCAAGCGGATCCAAAAAATGTGCCAAGTCTCCAATGAAGCGATTCAAATGGGATATGACAACCTGAAGGCCACCATGAGGGGCCCTGTCACAGGCTGTTTTCAGAAGAGCACAGAAGCTCAGCGCTCAGGAATTACTATGTACCACATGCTGGTAGCATTGAGATATATCCAGGAATCAAAGTCAACATCCTTTTTCATTCAACTATTTCTTGCTTAACTGGGGTTTAGCCCGGCGTTTCTTTTGGCTGTAGGGTGATTGTTTCCCAGCCACCGCTCGGACCTCCGATTGCCTGAGCTTTCTTGTTCCAGAGCCGATTTGCTTCACGCGAGCGCGAACCTTTAGTGAGTGATTTCTGCCTGATCGCAAATTATGTCCATTCGATTGTTTTTAGTTGCCTAGCTTGGTAAAAGCAACTGTGCAGAAGTCTAGCTTTCACCACGGCTCCTTGGCAAATGACCCTTCTGAGGTCTCCTTTTGGCACAATCATCCCTCTCTGAAACAGTGGCTGAGGCATCACGCCATAGCATTCCGACAATCTTGAAGCAAGTCAGATTGGTTAATGAGGGGTTTCAAGAGCGCCACGTTCACAACCTAGGTTCAGATGCATAAGTGGATTGTGGGAAACCTAAGTTAAATTCAAGCCTCCTCGCATAATCCTTTCACTAACTATGTATGATTACCGTACGTGGAGAACATGGTTGATCTCAGATTCGTCACTGCCCTCAGCCACATAGAACAGGTGATTGCCCTTCTCGCTAGCCACAACAGTCAACTGGCTAGCAGTATCAACTGGGCTTCCCTGAACTTCCTGAGGACTACCCCAACTCCTCCCAATTTGCTTGGTCACGATGCGTAGCTCATTGGAACGGTTCGTGTAGTAGAGATAAACATTTCCGTTAACACATACAACAGCCAAAGGGGTGCCAGCTTGTGCATCATCGGTGTATTTCAAGCGTTGGGCTGGGATCTCTGTTAGGTTGCTTCAAACAGAAGGGAATGTTCACACATACTGTCTCCATCGCCCTCAGGATAATACTCGTAGAAGGTGCTGTTGGAAGCGCCTTGGATGATTACAGAGCGTCTTTCATTTTCGGCATCGTAGTAAGCTGCCAGAGATGAATTGCTGTCAATCTGGATAGTGTCGTCTATCTCATGTGACTCGCCCAACACGGGGTGACACTCGACTAAGATGCGATCATCCTGGGCTCCTCTTCCAGACTGTTAGTCTATTTTCTACCCAGGAAAGAAGAGTACTTACTTGAAATAGTAGACCCAACTATCACACTCAGAGAAGCACGAGGCAATGGTCAAATTATGCTTCTCCGTCTTATCAAGCGAGATGTACTTCGGGCTGATAACAGAAACATTGTGGGACTCGCCATCATCGTCTTTGTTAGTAAAGCCAATGACACCCTCGGAGTAAACGAGATCTCTCTTTTTCAGATCAAGAACGAGTTGTGCACTAGTGATCTGACTATTGACAATAGTGCCTTCAATGCCTTGGGTGCTGAAGTCATGTGTCTCAGGAGTATCGTTTACATCACCTTCATCACGAGAATGAAGCTGGAGATTGTTGTCGGAGCCGATGGAGAAGACGTGGAGCTTCGTGCCATCATCAGCACCTTCAGCGTAGAGACTAGCGATACCGGGCATATTGAAGAGTGTGATAAAAGTGTATGATGGGGAATGGTGAATATATTTTGTTCTGGCAGAGAATGTTTCAATGGCTGCAAACTGGCTGCCTTTTGTACACTGTGGGCGACAAGTAACAAGCCATTTTCCCTTCAGCTCAACTACGCTAGACCCGAACAAAAACCACATACATATTAAACTAACTGCAATGTAGCAAGCTCTGACTATCGTGACGTGTATGAGACATTTGGCCCCATATTTGCATTCAATTATGGACAAGATCACCTCCTGTCAAGAGCTGAGACAATGAGTTCTACGCCCATTCAGATATCGACATTGGGTTTGTCTCTCTGAGATTCAATCGATTGGTACCAGAGATTCGAAGCGCACGATGATGCCATAAGTAAAGTGAGGGGGTTGTACATAATAAAGACGACCATGAGAGGTTATGCCAGTGACGTGTAAATAATCCTGTTTTCTCGGCCTTGTCGACCAATCATCGAGATATTTGATTATCATTATATCCATTATGAATCAAATAAAAACCTATAAATTAATTTAAAGATTAATAGGTTCTACTTAGCGTTTCTATTAGTAACAGATCTATATGCGTTCCCACCAAGCTCTGCCAAAACTTCCGCCTTCACGTCTTGAACTGCCCAAGAGATTTCTACCGCATCTGCCATCATCTTTACAATATCTTCCTCTTTCAAGCAACAAAGCTGCCTGGCGAGCAGTATGTTATGCATAATCCACGCGCCTTCCATCAAGGGAGGGTCATCGCTCGAAATGCAAATCTGGACACCTGCATCGATCAATGTCCGCAGACGGCGGCCAATTTCCTCGAGATTGAAGCGCCTTAGATAAGCCCAGGGACAGATTGTCATGCCAATGCCTTGGCTCGTGATAAGCTCCACAAGCTCTGGCTTGTCTGATGCGTTTAGACCGTGGTCGATGCGATGTGTGAGAATTTCTTCGGAGGGTGAGATGAGCTGGTGAATATTCTGATGAGTGTCTTCCTGACCGACATCGCAATGCGCTGTGATTTTGAAACCGTCATTTTTGGCCCGTTGAAAGACTTCCTTGAACAGGATCGGAGGCCGTTTGTGTTCATTTGAATCTAGTCCAATTCCAATGATCATGTCTCGATATGGAAGCGCTGCTTCGTAGTGTTCCATTGCAGAAGCTGGAGATTGATCACGAAGGAAGCACATGATCCAAGCAACTTTGACCTAGCATTTAGCGCATTAGACGTGTCCATCAAATTCGATAGATGAGTCTTACATTCAGGGTCCTAGCCGACTCATTTTGCGCATCACGAAGTCCTCCCATCATATCTTCCCAAGAAACACCGCGGCTAGTATGTGCTTGCGGGTCAAAAAAGACCTCACAGTATCGCACATTCATCTCTGAAGCACCTCGGAAATACGCCAACGCGACGTCATAAAAGTCTTGTCGCGTTCGGAGGACCTCATGGCCAGAGTAGTAGGCTTCGAAGAACGTAGGTGGAATCAGAGATGGACCGAGGTGTTCATATTTGTGGCGTTGAGAGGTTGAGATGACGGATGCGTAAGCTTTCTTCAAGTCATCGAGAGATTCAATGACGACCTTGTCGTTTCCCATGCGCACTTCTAATCCATTTCTTTCGGCTAGCTTCCATCGAAGCTCTGGTGTTACCATTCCATCGATGTGGATGTGCAATTCGACCTTTGGGATCTGTCGTATGAAATCATCATTAGTTGCTAGCAGCTCCTCCTTCAACCTCTGCCGTTCTTGCGATGTAAGGAATCTGTCAGTGATGTTCATTTTCGGTTAACATTTGTTATAAGAGCAGACCATCAGCCCAACCCGTAGGATTTCTGTGTGTATGCTGAGGGAGTGAGTCATCGCAGGTGGTGGAAAAGTGCGGAGCGCGGCATCTGCCGTGGATACTCGTGGGTTTGACTAAAAAGGAACCCCACTCATAGAGTGGGCGGCAAAATTCTGGGACAAGGGCAAAATTCTGGGACAGCCGAATACCCCGCTCAGTCCGAATTTGCTTGATTTCACCACCAAAAACCCAACTTTTGAAAGACATTTCTAAGTATCATTCG